>NC_073745.1:253673192-254328817 GCF_029784135.1 Toxorhynchites rutilus septentrionalis
ATTCACCACGTGGGGACGTTTCGTGTCCCCTAAAATGCCTAATTTGGCTCCATTTGCTTGATTAGTTTTCGAGTTATTTGTTTTTCATTTTTATGACAGCCTACCCTAAGAGAAGGAGCAGGAGTATCTAACCACAATATAATCATTTATTGCACCCCAAAACCTTCACATGCCAAATTTCGTATCATTTGCTTGATTATTTTCTAGTAATACAGAAATTTGTGTTTCATTTGTATGGGAGCCTCCCCTTAGAGAGTGGGATGGAGTGTCTAACCACCATAGAAACATTTATTGCACCCTAAAAGCTCCAGATGCCTAATTTGGTCGCATTTGCTTGATTAATTCTTGAGTAATGTAGAAATTTGTGTTTCATTTGTATGGCAGCACAAGCATTCTTCGGAATGCAACTCGGTGCTAATGTGCAACTTTTTTTTTGCACCCAGTCTAACTCTCACTCCTTGCGCACACGCGCACCGAAACTAAGTTGAAATGTTTTGTTGTCAACAACGTTCGCTTTGAAGTTCGAATATTCTTACTGACAAAAGGGGCACTAGAATTTGATGTGCGTGTATAGAATGAGGCGGGAATCACGATGTTTAGAAACTGAATTCTGCGCCGTGCTAATTTTGGGTTCACTTGTTTCTGAGTTCAGTGCACTTCGTACCAAGAGAGAATACGTGTTTATCATGAACGCGCGCTGATGAAAATTGAACGAACGAGCGCAGTGCCGCGTATGTTTTCTGAAGACTGGCGACAAGAAGCTCCAAAGGATGCTGAAGAGCAAGATCGAGGTCGTCGCGAGGTCCACACAACCGGCCTGGCGAACATGGACATACATGTGAGGAAGCGGAAGTCCCGTCCACTGGTCTCGGAACTGCAGGCAATGACAGCGGCAGCGGCTAAATAAGATGGTCAAGTCGATTTTCCCGGCGAATCGTGACGTGGCGGTGGTGATGGATACGAGACCTATCGCACCCTGGATGGCAACAACTGGCAGGGCACTTCGTATTTTACTTCCCCCACGAAGGAAGTGAGCTCCAAAGTGAAGTTTATTTAACACACCAAGTTCCCCAAGAAGGTGCTGCTGTGGCTGACAATCAGCGAGAAGGGGATGTCAAAGTCGCTCGTATTTAGCTCCGGACTGGTCGTGAACGGGGAAATTTCTAGTACGAAGTGCCTGCCGGAAAGTTGTGTCGTTCATCAAGAAAGACCATAAGGGCAAAGACGCGGTGTTTTGGTCGGATCTGGCGTCGGCCCACTACTCGTAGCGATCGTTAGAGGAGATGGGGCGATTGAATATCGATGTGGTAGCCAAGTCGGCGAACCCGCCCAACGTCCCCAAGCTGCGTTCCATCGAGAATTTCTGGGCAAACCTAAAGCGTAAGATCTACTCCAACAATTTTGTCGCGAAAACCGAGAAGGAATTGATAAATAAAGCGAAAAAAGATCTCAAAAACATGCCTACACGCATGTCTTCGTCCACCATGGCGAGTGTTCCGGTTAACTGCCGGAAGGCCGCTCGCATGGGCGTAGAATTTTTTTACGAGTAAGCTGATATAATTACCTTCCATGGGAAATGTATCAAACTCAATTATCTGTCATAGTTTTTTTATGACCATCCGAAAAAAAAGTCCATTTTTTAATGCAAACGTTATAATGGGCCTGATCACAAACGTCACTTCACGGTGAAAACGAAATGATTTGTATGCATGGTTATATGAAGTTCGGCGGTCCACCACGATTTACCGGATACTGAGTTGAATAAAAGTCTTCTGCGCGGCACACTATCATTGAGCATTGCGTAGAGCTTGTCATGGAATGCTGATAGTAGTTGATTTATTGATCCGGTTTGCAGTAACCAGTTCTAGTAAATAGCCCCCAGAACAGTTTTCAACTGTGCTAAATTACGTAGGTTAAAATCATAGGAAGGATTATTTTCTAGTAGAACAAAGGGGGCGTGATTGTAATTGTTCACTGGCAATTGAGGCGAATTGAGTTCGATTAGGTCTAATTGCTCAGTAAGTCTCACAAGTGCTAGATGAAGAAGCCTACCGCCACCCTTTGCGTTATGAAAATAAAATAAAAGACACGAATTCATTACATGCTGAATTTTGGATACGTTTTAGGTTAGTAAATATAGAAAGTTATGTTTTTTTTATATTTTTAATGCAGTCGTATGTATCAACATGATATTATAATTTCAATAAATACGGTTTTCGCTTCTCTTAGATTCATTAGATTAGATAGCCCTTTTGTTGCTATAGAATCGTTAATACGATCGGTTTGTCATTCAGACTAACCCAATCAATTTGATTTTTTTATAACTTACAAAGCGAATTCAAATCTGATATAAGTTTTAAATTTCTTCTCCCTTTACTGAATTAGTACCGAATCTTGTTTTGTTTCGGAGTGGCAATCGCAATTTTATATTAAAATACATTAGCATGATTGAATTCCTTGTATAAACTCTCTTACGTGCCTAGTTTCGAAAAGCAACATCTGTTTGCTAGGGTAAATGGAATATTTTTTTTCTGTTCAATCTCTCAACTGCTTTTCCTGATAGTACACTGGCACCGTTTTTCCGACTCTCTTCAACAAATTCTGGTGAGCGCTACTCATAACGTTGAAGCTATGTAAGACTACCTGTTGTTTCCTAATATTGTGTAGGATTAACCTTATATTGTAGATTTACAATGATGCCCTGTCAAAGCATTCTTCAGTGTATATTGATTTGCAGGTTTTCACCTTTCTTTTGTTACCTGTGTGTTAACATCTGGTTTTCCGTCTCTCGGTCGACCCCATAATAATCTTCGGAGTGGACTTCGACTTGGCCCGCACTCATATAGAAGCTAATATGCAATCATAGCAGAGTGTCGGAATTATTTAGATTTGGATTAATTCGATAGGAAGGAACATGTAGGAAGGAACAATGAAAAGCAAAGAAATACATTGTGGTATAGTATTCAACTTAAAGTATTTCATGTGTGGATGTCTCAAATATTGCTATTTTTATAAAATGTAAGCTATCGCATTCGTTAGTTGTTGTCAGGCAACATTTATCCTTCTGCAGTAAATGTGATAAGTGGAAAGACAATTAGACAATTTGTGTATCAACAAATTCCAAATCAAATTCAATTCCCAAAAATTAAAATATCACGAGGTTCGCTGAAATTTTTCCACCGGCAGTTTAGAATTATGTCTAACGTCCACTCGATATCAATGATAATTAGAGTTCGCGATAAATTGATGTTAGAAAGTAGACTTTCCGAGATCTCGCACAGCGCGCAAAAGAGACAGTGTGCTTTGCGTTATCCAGTCTCGCATCTCACAAAGTCATTGGGAGCTGTCTGAGCGTCTGAGCGAGGTAGAAGGCAGCCGAGCGAGCAGACTTCCTGTGCGCGCTGAAATTCCGAGAGACGAGTATCGATTTTCTCTTCCTCACAGCCTTTCCATGTGCAAGCGATGAGACCGGGCTTTAGCACGCGAGCTCGGGATTGGCTCTTTCTCTTCTCTTACGTAAAATTTTGTGATGTGTTCAGGAAATGCCTCGTCGCGTTTCGATGCGAACGACGCACATGTGTTGTGTACATGAAGAGATGCTCGTGCATTAGTACTCGCGAGACTTTCTCGTGTACCAGCCCCAAGTGACATTTGGTTAGGCCTTCTGAGATCTCGCACAGCACGTAGAAGAGACAATGTGCTTTACCCTATTCAGCCTCATATCTAACACAATCATTGCGAGCTGTGTGCAACAAATGAATGAATTGATTGGATGACTTTAGCTGCGATAGTTATGTGAAACAGTCCTTCATCACTAATTGTTCTACGTGCCATATTACGAAGATTAAAATTTTAACACCAGAAGCACAACTTCTCCCGACAGCACCAAATGTCACTTTGAGGCAGGCACACGAGAAAGTCTCGCGAGCACCAACACATGTGCATCACTCATGTTGAGGAGCAACGAAGTATTCTTGAGCACATCTCAATATTTTACGAAAGAGAAGAGAAGGAGACGAACCCAGGCTCGTGTGCTAAAACCCGGTCTCATCGCTTGCTCATGAAGGGGTTGTGAGGAGGAGAAAATCAATACTCGTCGCTCGAAATTTAGCCACGCGCGCACAGGAAGCCTGAAAACCTCTCAATATTTTATGAAAGAAAAGAGAAAGAGCCAATCCCAAGCTCGCGTGCTAAAGCCCGATCTCATCGCTTGCACATGGAAGGGTTGTGAGGAAGAGAAAATCGATACTCGTCTCTGATATCAAACGGATGCATAAAGCTTAGCTCAAAGTATATCCAAATGCTTTTCGTAACCCCCTGCACGCCTCTAGTGGCGGGAAATGCAATCATTGTTTACTTAGTCAGAAACAACAGAGGACGGATTTCGCGCCAACTCGACCAGATGTTGGCATGCCCCTCTCAGAACTTATTGAAACTTTCTGGGCGTGAAGACCTTACCTAATTAAGCAACTTGGCATACTTAGTTTTCCGAAAATTTATCTAGACTAACATATGGAATATTTTTGATCATTTTTTTACTCGAAAATGGTAAGTCCTACAAAAAAGTGATCTATGGAAGACTTTTAGGAAAATAATTGAGTTTTCAGAAAAAATATTTTTTGAAATTCTACACTGAAAAAAATCGATTTTAAAAACTAAAAGTCGATTTTCTCAAAATGGTCATCTTAGATTTTGATGAAATAGCAGATAAATGGTAGATAAATATGTGCCCTACAACTCTTCCATACATCGCAACTTGTGCATATTTAAGGCAAAAAGGTTTTCCTAACAAAAACATTCTCAAAATTTTTTCTCGAAAATTTCACAATAGATAGACCAAATAGAGAACCAAAATATTGAAGATTCCCAAGCTCCATCAAATGGTCTGGGGTTCGATAATGCATACGTGTGGTAGTGTTGGCAATAGTGGAGTAGTGCCAAAACTGATACCATTGTACTTATGAGAATGGTGCCAATGCTGATGCACTTGCCAATACTACCGCACCTATCCTTTATTGATTTTACTTTCTAACAGTAGCCGTACAACTCAATATAACCTACTTATCATTCAATGTTATATTTCTATAATAACTAGTCACTATAGTTTCAATGACTCCTTATAGATACCTAAATCTACAACAACTATTCGATATTTGACCGACCGATCAAGATATTTTTGGCAGATGGCTATTGTTTGAGAGCTGTCGTTGCTCTCTGAATTGCAACTAATTGTATTTGACTACAAAAACAAGCTGAAAACTATACTTTAGCATCCAAGGGTCACCATAAATCCATTTCTACCTGTTATTGGTTTTTTTCTATAGCTGTAAAAAAAATAGAAAGTTTTCAAGAAAAAATATTGAAAAAGTTTTTGTTAGGAAAACTTCTTTGCCTTAAACATGCACAAGTTGCGATGTATGGATGAGTTGTAGGGCACATATTTATCTACCATTTGTCTACCATTTCATCAAAATCTGATACTGATACGAGTTGGCGCGAAATCCGTCAGAGGCAAATTTCATCGAGACAAATCATCGCATTTCAGGGAATAAGCAAAGAAAAATCGTACTCAAACTCCTGGCAATTTCAAAGTCCGGTTCCAATATAACGCAAATGCTAAATTTGCCGAAGCAGTACTCCAAAACGATATTTGGGGATGCTCGAAACCCAGCATCATAGTCTCAACAACTGCTGTTTAGATGTTAGGATTGGAAATAAATGGTCAAACAATGTGAGTATCATTTTGATTTTCATCGTTAATCACACATTCGTTTCAGTCAGGCGTGTTCTGTTTCTGACTTTTGTAGTTTTGTAGTTAAAACAATTACCCGAACTAGCAAACCTACACGGACCAACCGTAAAAATAACAGAGATTTTGGGTGATGAACAAATATGTGGGCGTTTTCCGCCCAATCCGAAGACCGCTTCAAATCCCTTCCTTGCTCATAGTGCACACACTAACAATGTAGAAGATAAAATGTAAGCGGAAATATTGTTAAGTACGCTACGAACCACATCTCCATGCTTTTTCTTTCCTTCCAATATATTCTAGAATAAATTCCGATTATTATTCGATTTACGACTTCCTTTTTTAAACTTTCTTAATTGATACTTTATTACAAAGATGCAGAGCATATTCCTCCAGAAGTTCCAAAACTATTATTTTCTAGTGTATCGAGAGTAGAAGTCCATTTTCACTTAACGTAGTCTAGTGTTATGTAGGAGAACGGTAACTTGCAAATCTAGCTTGAAATGTCGTCGTTTCCTACCGTGACTTTGACGCTCCGTTAAAAGCAAATGGACCTTAAGAGGTTACTGAATACTTTTTTTATTTTTATAGGAAAATAAATGAACTACCAAATATATATGCCCACCAAGGTAATTAAATGTAGAATCGTAAAACATAACAGTCACTTATATACACTCTTGATCTATCTTGAATTTTTATGAATTCATAACGTATCTATGTATAAATATCTTTATTAAAAACAAGACTTTTATCGTGATAACTTTACCTCTGTCATACATCTCAACACGCTCGATCGGATTTTGCGAACACACATATTAACACAGGCCACCTTCTTCCTCATCGTCGAGCCCTGCATCGTTGGCGGGCTTCGCGGACTGTTGAATATTGAGAGAGAGAGAGAGAGAGAGAAAAGCCGTCAGAGCAATGATCACACGAATTATATCACCCCCACGTATCCACTTACATCGGTTCCTTTGGAGCTATTCGGCGATACGTACGATGCGGTCGCATTCTCGATAACGTTAGCCTTTGGTGCGGTTGCAATCCCCTTCGGCAGGGGCAAATCTCGAGCCAACCGGGAATATTCGACATCCATGTGCCGGATGAAGGGAGAGGCTAATGCACGGGCGGCTAGGTCTGGATCCTCGTCATCGTAGGCCTGCAAATGAGAATATCGTTTTAAATTTTCCGTGAGTTTTGACTTTAGTTGAAATCCATAAGTTAACAGGTAAAATTAATTGAAACTTTCTTATGATTTTTTCAAGTTCCCGTTCATTTTTTCAGGTTTTCTGGAAAATTGTTGATTTTTGACGTAGGACTTCATCTTTTAGGAAGGGTACCAAATACGAAAACATGTCACGTTTTTATGAAATAAAGTTGATCACTATTTTAGCTGCGAACTGATGATTTGCTTACCAAAGACAGCCCTAAATCGGACAATTTCTTCCTCGAGTTCTGCTCTTATCAACACATTCGGCGATATTTTTTTATTGGTATAGATAGAAGAACATATAGGAGTGCGTTTCATCACATTAAAATCCATTTGATATTGTTCCATTTGATGTTTGAGCTAGCGAAAGTGATCTTGGTTCGAAACTGGAAATGGATTTGATGTGATGACTTTTACTTGTCGCTACGTAATTGTAGAACATGTGGGAATTCAATTTTCCGAATTTTTCCTTTTTTCTTCAGAGATTCCCGAAAATTTTCAATTGTCATGTTTGGTTGGAATATTTTGCCTTATTGTCTTATTCATACAAAATTGTTACTAATTTCAAGCCTTTACGGTTGGTGACCCTGTTATAAGGCTGTAACAACTATATTGCCACCCACAGAAAATATTTTTTTGCCGCATTTGGAATATTATCTCAATATTTTGCTTAACCAATGATTTTTTTCAAAAGTATCTGGCAATAATCCATTTTTTTTGTACGATAATCATTCGGGAGTCATTTTATGTAAAAAAAACCGCGATTCAGAACGCCGACAGAACATACTGTTTAAATTCTTTAAACATACAACAAGTTGGTAAGTTTTTCACTATTCTATGCTTCGTTCTATTTAGGATCTACTGTGGAAGTTCATGTAGTTTCTTCAATAAAAAAATATATTTATTTGATGAAAAAATTTATATTCTTTCTTTGGGAGTCTATATATAGAAAAAATCGTTGCACTAGAGTTATTGTTTCAATGTTTGTATAACCAAAGGCACAATAAAATGAGCTTACAAGGAAGCGACAAGCAGTGTTTTTGGGGTTAACGGGCAATGCTGATTAATGATGATTAATTTACTAAATTGTATGAAAAACATATTTGAAAATGTCACTTCCATGTACCCATTATGCTAATAGTGTTCCTCGAGTTTCGTAATAAATGTACCTATTATGGTAATAGTCGGTGTCACATAATTTCAATATCTAAAGAACATCAACCAATTATTTGTATTCAAAATTAGAAAAATTAAGAACTTCCGGAATGATAATCTGAGAAAGGGTACACCTTATTAACAACAAATCAAAACAAATAATCAGCAAGCATTACAAGTTCCGGTTATGATTTATCTTCTGTTAATGAGAAATTATTGTTTTTTTTCTAATATCCGGTATCCGGCCGGATACCAAATATTGACCGGATAGGCAGGATACCGAATATACGTTTCATCTTTAGATTAGACTGTTGTTATGTGTTTCCCAGTTGTAAAATAACTCCCTGCTCCTCGATGCTAGACCTCTCTGCTAGCTCACAGGAGAATCACAAAGGTGTGATGGTTGTGATGCAGTTTTCGCTTCTCTTCAGGAACTGAACAAAGGATATTATGACATTCACCTAAGATTTAGTTTTCAACAGAGTGGATCAAACAAATAAGCTTCGGTCGGACACGCATAGTGCTATGTCACTACACTACCGAGGGTTCAAAAGCGCCCTATGCTATGCAATTGCACAGTGTGAAAACGTGATGTACAACCATAATAGCATAACAACCATAACATAACAACGTACAACCATGATAGGAACAAGGCAGCTTTCGATGTTGCGATAATTGGCACATGTATGTAAATTTGTACCAATTATGGTAAGACAAAAATACATGTTTATTTCGATAAAATTGTATAAATTGGTCGAATCCCAACAGATATTTTTCCATCGTTTACGTACTCCCTAATGAGTAGTTCAGCCGTCGTCCCAACGTACACATTTTTCAAGCACTCGTAATTTTGTTGATCTTAACTTAACTTAACTTTATTCAGATCTTTTAGCGTTTGTATTTGTGAAAAAAAATATCCAATACCGTGCGGAAAAGTCGTGAAATGCTCGAATGAAGAATAGGTAGGACTCTCACTTTAAAACAGCTTGTTAATGTTGATTATCACTTTGAGTATGTACGAGGACAGTCCGATAAGGACTTAGCCTCATCGCCCAATGGTGTCAGTATCGCAAGAGAGATTGCTCATCGTGTAGTACATTCTCGTAAACGGCTACTGTCGAAATTTCAGCCGAGTCGAACTCGTAATTTTGTTTTGACCGTGTGTAGAAGCGGGCGTGTCCGCAGATTTTAGAAAAATTAAAAAATTGGAAATTCCGCCGTCTTCTTCTTCTTCAATGGCACTAACGTTCCTAGAGTTCTAGAATACGCGCAAGTGCAAGTCGAAGGAAATTTCTTTGACGAAAAATTCCCCCGACCAGAACGGGAATCGAACCCCAACACCCGGCATGTTAGTTATGACGCTAACCACTCGGCCAAGGGAGCACCATTCCGCCGTCGCCAAGGCCAAATTGGTCGAACTGCACTACGAACTGCTGCCCAATCCAAAAATGACAAATAAATATTGATCTATCACTTTGGCGTTCTCAACATGATGAACATGTTTCACAAATCCAAAGTATATTCGGAGTGGTTCATATCTGTCAAGCACTCTTTGTACTAGAGATGTGCCATCCGCTCATGAGCTGTTCATTCGAATCGCTTCATCATAGTGTGCGGATTCGGATCGGCACGCAATCAAAAAAACGCAGCTCATCAGCTCATTACGGAGCTGGAGCTGATGAGCTGTTGAGCTGTTGAGCTGATGAGCTGCTGAGCTGATGAGCTATTGAGCTGTTGAGCTGATGAGTTGCTGAGCTGTTGAGCTGATGAGCTGTTGAGCTGCTGAGCTGTTAAGCTGTTGAGCTGCATAGCTGTGGAGTGCAAAAGCTGCAGAGAGTGTGAATTGCGAGACGCGAAAGGATTTTTCGTCTCCCGCGCTTCATGGCATGACGTCAGTTTGTTTTCGTGTATCCCTCTTCGTACTTTAGCTTTAGCAGAGATGCCAGATAGGAAAAAAAGTTTTTGTTTTGAAGATATTCAATCGTTTGTTACTTCATTAATTTTTTCTTATATGGCCAAACAAAAAAAAAGCACATTATTATATGCTTGTAAATTAATTTAATATATTACATTGTTATTTAAACATTACTGTGCAAACACATACATTTATTTCAGCGTGCTGAATCAAAACAATTCAGAAAACCACCCGGCATAAATGTTGATGATTGATACTGGTCCTTTTGTTACCTTTGTGATCGCGAATAATTATTTCTCGTTGCACCTATTAGTGGAATTATTTTTATATCCTCTGATGCAAAAAAAAATCGCGATGGTTTTTTTTCAAAAAACGTTGTCTCGGCCAATATTCCTGGAGGCATTCTATTTGGCTACTGCTGGTTTTTCTGTTGTTTAAGTTCAGCATATCCTAAGCATCTTCTATGTTGGATTTCAGCATTCAGTATTTGTTGTATATTATATTATTAGAATTCATATCAGTTTTAGTTTTTGTACTATTACAAATTAAATTCGTTTATTTTTTGCTTTCCGTCTATTAAAAAAATGCACACTATGCAATGTCCCATGGTGATTACGTTTCATATGCAATTGTGTGGACAACTGCAAAATTCAACTGAGCTGAAGAGCTGTTCCAAATGAGCAGCTCACTTGTATGAGCTGAACGGCTCTGAGCCGCTCACCATGATGAGCTGATTTGCCCATCTCTACTTTGCACCACTGCTTCCAGTGAAAGCCATCTAGTTGCGCATGGGTGCAGCAATTTCAAGGGTTTTAATTCAAGAACTTTCCGCAAGGGACGGTAGCTAAGACAGTTGGTTTGGTTTGCTCTATTTTATCTGGAATATGCTTACTCGCATACGAAGAGCATAAGGCTCATCTAGTCATACAACGTTCTAGAATCCGTTTCGGTAACCTGTATAAGGTGATAATAGCTAGCTAGTTCTGGCTACTAAGGGTGCTCATTCACTGTTTGATCGAAGCCAAACATTTGACTCTTTTTGACAAATAAATTTTGATCAACGTCGTTGTGTCGAATATATTTGACTGATAAAATATATTCGACACAAAACACGACAAACAAATATTCAACTTATTGGACATTCAAAGACATCCAATCCTCCCTTGGCCGAGTGGTTAGCGTCATAACTAACATGCCGGGTGTTCGGGTTCGATTCCCGTTCTGGTCGGGGGAATTTTTCGTCAAAGAAATTTCCTCCGACTTGCACTGTGTTCACGCGTATTCTAGAGCTTGCCACTCAGAATGCATTCAAGGCGTGTTATTTGGCATAGAAATCTCAACTAAGTACTAATAAAAATGACGCAAGAAATACTACGTTGAGACAGCGATGTTCCTCTAGGAACGTTAGTGCCATTGAAGAAGAAGAAGACATCCAATAACTGATTATTGATGCCTAAAATATTTTTGTGGTCTGTTCTTCGAACCTGTCGGTGCATGGTTAGGTTACCTTAAAGATTTTAATCGAAATTTTTCCATGTTCGATGTTTGACACTGTGGCAACTGTTGATAATTGAACAAATTATCAAATTATTGAGTGGCAAACACAATAGTGTTTGTACAAATTAAAAACCAAACTTTATCTGTCAAAAAGTGTCATTTATTTGACCTCCGGACAAACAGATCCGTCGATTCGTCGGCAATCAAACTGAAATGACTAATGGGCTCCTCGTGTTGACCATCTCCAAAATTATTCGTGATAACAGCAGTCGCTTTTGTGCTTCTCAGTCGCAGCTGCTTCAAGAAATCCTTCAATCCTTCAAGACACTTTATGTCTTTTGTTCGGGGTCGTCACAACAAACTAATTTTCAAAGCAGCAATTTTCTTGTTTCGCAGCTTGAAACTGAAATTTTATGTATTTAATTAATCTCATTTCTTTTCTTTTCAGGTTCTACTTACATTTTACAGTTTCTTTATTAATTTTACAATATTTTTCTTTTTTTTCAGGTCTCTCAGGATCCAGCAGTTATTTGGCTATCAGCGGCAATAAATTCCTTTTAGAAATTCTAACGATTTCTCTGTAAATTTCAATACACTTTCAAAAACTATCCAACTCAATTCATCCGTTTGCCTTTTGTTTTTCTATTTTCTCCTTTCTATACTGTTTTTATTCACTCTGGTGCCTTTTCTGACATTTCGTCGCAAGATGGTTAACTCATGCAGGTAGGCCTTAGTCGACTGTGCGTAGCGGTGTGTACATAGCCCCTCCCCGTAACTCTGGTGCGAAAGCGTCAGCCGCAGTAGATTTACGACCCTGGACTTCAAGCACCGCAAGCTTCACCACCGGCCGCCTGAACTCACCCTTTGCTGTTTTCACCAAAGCCTGTCTGATCCTACCATCAGCACCACTGAATACCTCGGTTACAACCCCTCTAACCCAATGCTTTCGGATATTCTCGTCCGCAATATACACAAGATCACCTTTTGCAATAGGAGGCATTTCAGAGTGCCATTTGCTGCGATGATTGATCGTCGGGAGATACTCAGAAGTCCATCGTTTCCACAAACAATCAGCCAAAAACTGTGACCGCTTGAAGCTGTCCCGCAGTGCCTCTGCTTCATTGGTAGGTCTGATAAACGACTCAGAACTCATTAGTCCTACGCCGCGAACAAAATGGTTTGGTGTTAGCGCTTCCTTTGCATCAGGTTCCAGGCCAGCGTATGTCAGTGGCCGAGAATTGATTAAATCCACCGCTTCTGCCAACACGGTCAGGAGTACTTCGTCCGTCATTCGGCGGCCATCATCCAACGCTTTCAACGCCGTCTTAACGGAGCGCACCATTCGCTCCCACACCCCACCCATATGAGGTGCGGAAGGCGGATTGAAATTCCATCTGGTTCTCGAATCGGTGAACACATCTTCACAATTAATCTCCATCTGCTTAACAATTTCTTTGCTGGCGCCATGGAAATTCGTCCCATTATCTGAGAAGAATTCAAGAGGACCTCCTCTGTAGCTCACGAATCGCCGTATGGCCATCAGGCACGATTGAGTCGTCAGACTATGAGCAACCTCAATGTGAATAGCTCTCGTCGTCAAACACGTGAACAAACAAATCCACCTTTTCTCTGATCTGCGCCCGACGGAGACAGTCAATGGACCACAATAATCCACCCCTGTGTAGCTGAACGGCTGCAATCCAGGCGAGATCCGCGAAATCGGAAGAGGAGCCATTCTCGGATGACCTGGCTCACATTTCCTCACCTTGCATCGCATGCAAGCTCTTGAAATACGTTTGAGTTCCGCTCGGAGATTGGGAATCCAAAACCTTTGTCGTATTTCATTTACCGCCGTTTCTTGATTGCCGTGTGCCACTCTCTGATGATAATGTTCCAGAAGTTTAACGGTAACTGGATGTCCTTTAGGGAGTATAATTGGGAAACGTAGTTCGAACGGTAAGAACGTACCTTGTGCGGTTCTCCCTTCCATCCGAAGAACGTTCTGTGCATCCAAGAATGGGCTCAGACTGTATAGACTGCTCGATTTTTCCAGCTGTCGTTGTTTCTCGTTCCCCACTTTAAGAATTTTCTGGAGAGTTTTCACCTCATCCCCGTATGCTTCCGCTTGTGCGAATCGCCACAAATATGCTTCTGATTTTTGGTATTCGTCTCGTTGCAAAGGAACTACCGTAGATGCAATTTTTGCCTTTACTTTTCTCTTGAGAGCATCGGTCGTTGGTACACCTTCGATGGCCCATCCTTCCTTTTTTCGCTTGCAGTTCGAAACAAACCGGTAGACGCAGGCTATCGTTCGAACTAAGACCTTCCATCTTGAAAAACGCAACGGATCGATTACAGGTTCTGACAGTGAAATGTCGTGGAACAGTATGTGGGCACGTATCTCTTCAGGCACATTCGGTGTTACGCGCTTCTGTTCTGGCCAGGAATCTTCCTGATGGAACAGGAAATGTGGACCCCGAAACCAAGGACCGTTCGAATTTAGATTGTGTCCTCGATCCCATTTGGTTAGGTCGTCAGCGATGTTGTTTCTAGTGGAAACCCACCGCCATTCATCGAGCTTCGTGAGACTAAGGATTTCACCAATTCGGAAAGCAACGAATTGCTTGTAGCGTCGCTGATCCGAGTGGATCCAAGAAAGTACTGTCCTCGAATCTGTCCAAATAAACCGCTGTTTCACCTCTACGGAATGGTTATCGATGATGGAATTTAGCAATCTAGAACCTAGTACCGCGGCCTGTAGTTCCAGGCGCGGAATTGACAGCTGCTTCAAAGGTGCAACCTTGGAACGTGCCATCACAAGCGAACAAATAGGACCAGAAGCAGTCATGACACGGAAATATGCAACAGCACCATATGCATTCTCACTAGCATCGACAAGAACGTGTAGTTGCAACGTACTGTAGTCCACAGATAATCCTCCCGTGAAGTGATAACGAGGGATCCGCACTCTTTCGATTTCTGGAAGCCGACCGACCCAACGATTCCATTTCTCGCTACACTCGTCGTTGATCTGCTGGTCCCAGGCACATCCACTGCGCCAAAGATCTTGAATAAGCATTTTTCCATAAATAGTGAAGGAAGCCAAAAACCCAATGGGATCGAACAAGCTCATGATGCAGCTCATGACCCCCCTTTTCGTGGGCCGCCTCTCTCCTATCAGGTACGGCAGCAAATCTTCACGTAACCTTGCTGAGAACGTAAACTCGTCGCTTACTGAATTCCACACTATTCCCAAGACCCTTTCTTGCCCTGTTTCCTTGTCTTGATTAAAATGAACACATTGATTTTCTTTTGTCTCCCCCATTTCTCGCAGGAACACCTCTGAACTAGAGACCCAATTTCGAAGCTCGAAGCCGCCCTTTGAATGAACAAACGTTACCTCCTTCGCCAGCTTCACTGCTTCCTCGACTGTCTCCGTGCTATCGAAATAATCATCGACGTAATGGTTCTCTAGAATCGCTCTCGCTGCCTCTGGAAACCGCCCTGCGAACTCCTTTGCATTCATGTTCTTCACAAACTGGGCGGAGCAAGGTGAACTGGTCGCCCCAAAGGTAGCAACGTCCATAATAAATACCTCCGGAGCGCTGGCTGGATTCTCTCGGAACAGGAACCTCTGCGCTTGCTTATCTTCTTTTCGAATTTTCAACTGATGATACATCTCTTTGATGTCTGCACCAAAACCCACTTTTTTCTCTCGAAACTTGCAAATAACTGCTGGGAGAGCAGTCAGCATATCGGGACCCTTCAAGAGTTTTGAATTCAGGGACACCCCAGCTACAGCCGCAGCTGCGTCCCAAACAAGGCGGACTTTACCCGGTTTCTTCGGATTAATAACCACGTTCAATGGCAAATACCACACCTTACTCTGGTTGGTGTCTGCTAGCTCCAACTCTGAAGCTTTGTGCGCATAGCCCTTGGTTAGGTACTCCGAGACCATGCACCGTACTTTATCGTACAGTTCATTGTCCTTCAATAAACGTCTCTCTAAACTCTTGAGCCTTTTCACAGCCATAGGATAGCTGTCGGGGAAGCACGGACTATCATATCTCCATAATAACCCCGTCTCAAAACGATCACCTACTCTTACCGTCGTTTGCGTCAGGATATCTTTCGCTCTCCTATCCTCTTCGCTTTCCGGTAGCAGCGCAACCGAAATGCCAGACTCTTCTAGCGTGTAGTGGCTCTTCAACAGATCGTGGAGGTCCTCGTTCGAAACACTGCTGCACGCATGATGACCAACGATGCTCGACTCAACACCACCGCTTACAGGTCCGAATATGGTCCAACCAAGCTTGGACCGCACAGCGATTGGCTCTTCCGCTTTCCCGATTCGTGATTCTAACGGTGCACACAAGTGAACGTCTTTCAGTCCGATCAGAATTTGCGGAACAGTATGTTGGAAATCCATCACGGATAGATCTTGAAGATGGGGATACTGCTTGACTACTTCCGTCAGGGCTAGCGTCGACTGGGGAAGCCTCAAGTTATCCACGGTATGAGCTGCTTTTATGTGGAACCGGCGACTTGAACCTCGAGCCGAAATATACAGTTCTACTTTCTGCGAGTTCCTTTCCAATCGGGACATTCCAGCCGTCCACGTCACACGAAGTGGTTGCGTTACACCATTCGTCCTAAGAGCGCTAGCCACCGACTTCTCCACCAATGTGTAGGACGACCCCTCGTCCAGGAAAGCCACTGTGTTCACTGTATGATTTCCCCAGTGCAATGTGACCGGAATCATTCGAAAAATCACCGATTGCTTGCGTTGAAACGAATGAAAGTTGCAGTTCGATCCCGATTCCGGGCCTGCCGCGTGGAGTAAAGGATGGTGAGGCTCTCTACAGGTCCCGACATTACAGCGGAAATTCAGCTTACAGCGGGCATTTCCATGCTCATTGAGACACATCGAGCACAACTTCCATTTACGCACCGCTTCCAAACGATGTGGTACGGAGAGGTTCCGGAAGGCTACACAATTTCTTACCCGGTGATCAGTACGGTCGCAAATCATACATGGCTTTCTCACCCTCGGCGCCTGAGTTTTGTTGGCGTTTTCTTGTCCACAGTGGGCATGGAGGAAACCTTCGTGCTCTTTATCCTTTCCTCTGGACTTTCGATTGGCGTGGTCTACAACTACAGGTGCTTCACAGTATGACGTCACCTCGCTGGCGTCTTTCACGATTTCGGACAGAAAGTTGGCTAAAGTTCGAATCGTGACTACACGGTCTCTCCTTCTATACCGCACCCACTCAAGTTGTGTACTTGCGGGCAACTTTTCGGTAATCTCCTGAATCAGCATGGGATTCAGAAGATGAGAAGTAAGCTTCGTTGCTTCCAGGTGATCTGCAAGCTGCTGGACAATCATCCCGAAATTGATGAACGTTATCAAACGATCTGCTCTCGGTGGGAGAGCCTTTCTCACCTTCACCAATAGCATATTTAGAAGGTGCTCCGGGCGACCGTACAACATCCGGAGAGTCTCAATGATCTGTGGAACTGCGTCTGGAAGTAGGAGCCTACTACGAACTGCTTCCAATGCTTGGCCCTTCAAGCACTCTTGTAGTCGAGCCAGGTTCTCGACATTCGAAAACCCACAAGCCTCGCTAGATGTTTCGTAGCTGCAGATGAACATCGGCCAGTCCTCTAACTTTCCGGAAAATACCGGCAACTTCTTCGACAGGAACTGCCTGGCGGACAGCTGAGCTTTGGTAGGTCCTCGACGACATCTTTGTTGCTTGTTTTGACCAGCTTGTACTGTCACCGATTCGTGATCCTCATTTGATTCGCTGGATTCACTATCGTCCTCATTTGCTTCTCGCACGTCATTTGAAACCGCGTCGTTCTTCTTACTTTCGATCTTTTCCTGTGTATCACCTTTTACGGATTCCGCGTCGACAGGCGGAATTTCCTCCAATGATGGCGATGTGACCAACGGAACTAAACATGTTTTTGGAGTGGAGTATTTTTGATATGCTCCTCGAAAATCTCCGTTGCCAGTCTCGACCAGATCCATTTTCCCAGGTTTGCCTTTTTCCGACCTTTTTTTTTTTCTGCTTTTCCTGGCTTTGTTTTCTCCAGTCCCGACTGCTTCGGCTTTTCTTTGTCACTCGAGCAATCATCTTCACAACCTTCAGCTTCTTCCGTTTTTTCTTTCACACCACTATCGAAATCCTTGCTCCGTTGCTGTCTAAGCTTATTCAATTTACCGTGCATCTCCTTTCTCATCTGCTCACTTTTCTTCTGGAACGATTCTTCCTCAGCGATTTCCTTCTCCAACTGCTCTTTTTCGAAGGCTAACTCCATTTCGCGTTTCTCCTGTTCCAGTTTTTTTCGCATCAGAAACATTTCCTGCTGCAGCTCCAGGCGCCGTTTATGCAGGACTCTTTCCTTCTCCATAGCTAGCTGTTGGACTCTTTTTTCTTCCTCGAGCCTTTTCAATTCTTGCTCCAACTCTGACGTCACGGAACTACCAGCGGCATTTTTCATGCACTTGCCGCATATCCACGATGAATCGTCCTTTACCGCATTCGTTACACCGGCACATCCAAAATGATACCAGTTTTGACATTGGTCACAAAACACCATATCCTTCTCTGCGTGATCCGGTCGCTCACAAGCGGCACAATTGTAACCCGTCTTTTCGGCAGCTTCGGGTGAAAGGGTCAATTCTGCCATTGTAAAATTTTCAAGTTTGTTCGGGGTCGTCACAACAAACTAATTTTCAAAGCAGCAATTTTCTTGTTTCGCAGCTTGAAACTGAAATTTTATGTATTTAATTAATCTCATTTCTTTTCTTTTCAGGTTCTACTTACATTTTACAGTTTCTTTATTAATTTTACAATATTTTTCTTTTTTTTCAGGTCTCTCAGGATCCAGCAGTTATTTGGCTATCAGCGGCAATAAATTCCTTTTAGAAATTCTAACGATTTCTCTGTAAATTTCAATACACTTTCAAAAACTATCCAACTCAATTCATCCGTTTGCCTTTTGTTTTTCTATTTTCTCCTTTCTATACTGTTTTTATTCACTCTGGTGCCTTTTCTGACATTTCGTCGCAAGATGGTTAACTCATGCAGGTAGGCCTTAGTCGACTGTGCGTAGCGGTGTGTACATCTTTACTACATACTTTGTAGAAACCATTTTGAATAACTGTTACAATAAAACTAGCACAAACTAGCTTTCCAAACCAACTTAATAAAGTCAAGTGTGATTGCCGATTTTTTTTTTAATCTGGAAAAATCTGAGCAAAGTGCGGAAAGTGTGGACTTAACAAAGTACGGTCTAGACATCTGGATGCTTTACCAAAGTCTGAAAGATTCCAGACAAATCTAGAAGTCTGGCAACGGTGGGTTAAGCGGCTAAACTTGACATCATTTTCTCACCATGATTCAACGAAATAAATAGATGTGAAATTATATAAATAAGAATTTAATTGTAAATATGTTAATACAAACTACTCACAAATACTGAAGTTAGCATTTTTTTAATATATAGAAATAGCACGTTTATGATGAAAAAAAAAATTATAAAAATAGTGTTATGAGATGAACCTGGTGACTTTCTTTCTATTTCTACTAATGTAATCTCTCGAATTGAATAAGTGTATTCAAGTTCCAACAAATTTCAGAACGCAAATGTCAAATGTACTTGCCAAATTTTCCATCTTATGCGGGCGCTACACGATTCGTCCAACGTTTTACTCGAATGTTGGACTCAAACATTTGACTCGATGACAATCGGCGAGTATTTGGATCGAATGTTTATTGTTTTTATTCACCATCAAAAACGTTAGGAAACTTGATGACGATGTGAGTATTGAAATTGCTGCCGTAGCAATTGTACTGATATCGGGCTGTAAATTAAAAATGCTTGAAATCAACATTATTAAACTGCAATATTTTGCCGAATATTTTGAATTTTATAAATCAATTTCATAGTTCCCTCATCTAAAACTTGTAAACAAACCAATCTGTCAAAGATATATTCGGACGAATCGTGTAGCGGTGTATCGAATGTCATCGAGTGTCGAATCAACGAATGACACAAATCCTTTGACTCGTGCCACTCGCGTTGGAAGGTAATCCACAACAAACGGTCCAGTCGACTACACGATGCGTCGAATCATCGAGCGTCCAGCATTCGAGGGTGTTCGTAGCATCGTGTAGCGCTGGCTTTATACGAACCTAAGCACCCTCATCTATTTGTCGAGTTTTTGAAAAGTACAACAATAATACTTTCTACTAGAAATCAAGTTGGATCACGTAGCACAACTTATACTGTATCTTGAATGTTTCAAACAAGAATTTGTGTTAATTAATGGGGGTCAATTTTCAGACCTCGTCGACCCCCAAAACTAATTTTTGTTCATGTCGACCTCTGAGAAATTATTGAAAACCCCTGTTCTTTACGAATGCTCTGGTAGTGACATTTACACAACTGTAGTTTGTGAATAAATGAACGAAATGTCACTTGAAACGAATCTTGTTCATTTTAGTGGCGCCATATGTTGAAAAATCCCGTGACTTTTCAGCTCGTGTAATACCTTGTGTTCAAGCCTCGTCAAATAGCGAACCCCTCGAACCCACAGTACCATAATTTCATGGAATGATCGCAGTAGTGTTGAACTCAGATTCGGAGTTTAGTTATCCTGAAATCATAGAAAGCGCAGATTTTCTATTGAATTGATGAATCTTTCTAGAAGCGAAAAATCTAAAAATGAAGATTTGAAACTTATATATTCGCAAATGAGAAACAAAACTCAATTTGATGAATAAAAAAATAATTTGTCCAAAAAATGAGATAAAAAAAAATCTTCCATAGCTCTTATGAAGCACTAGGTGTTTTCGGGAGTCGAGTGCCTCGAACTATTCACAGCGGTCAGACAATCTACAGATTCTTCATGGTGTTGTCACCAAAAATAGTACTCCGGGCCTTGGTCTCTGTCCCAGTCGTAAATAGCGACTAATCAGGTCACAACTCAAGCAGCCAAGATGAGAGCTGAGGCTACATATAACACGATGAAGACGACGACTCATGATGAATCAACTCCAAGGAGATCTTGAAATCTGCTAAAGTAAATGATGTTGGTGAGTTGAAGACATAAAGGAATATCATCCAATGCAGTCTTGAATATCCGAGCCAAAGTGGGTAAAAAGTACCCTCAGCTTGCATATATTTTGCAATGTCCATTTCCCCAGGCTCCTTGGTTTTGAAGTTTGTGTTGGGGAAACACATTCAGTTCGGCAAAAATGCAAGCGAGCACAAGTGCGTTTTAGGGATACACATTCCGGCGATCGTACATAAATCGCTGCTCAATCATAACTGAATGGATTTCCGAGCCGCGTTGTGCGTTGCCTCTCATCAGCTGTCATTGCTTGCGTTTTGTACTAAAACATTTGCCCGACGCAATCTGTTGATTTGCAGTCACAATCTAGCATTCGCGTCACCATTTTTCATGTAAACAAAAACAAAATAAAATTCGTATGAAAATCTTGTTCTTGTTGTGTCCAAGGATCAGTTGAATGTTTATCAAAACAACACATTGACATATCCGCGCTGGCGGCATTGAGCTTCGTTTACTAGTTTAGGGCAGCGTGAAAGAATAGCTGATTTTCAGACGGAATGAACACGTTTTCAAAATTAAAATTATGAATGAAAAATAGCTTTCCCATAACTAATATTTTGTTTAAATGAAAAACATTTTTGTTTGCAGGTGGTGAAAAACAGGAAGTGGGTTATATCTATGGTTTAACCGCAAGGGTGGCGTAGGACTATCGTTGATTTAGTGATCATTTGTTTGAAGTTGAATCTGAATCCATTCTGAATGAATAAATAAATGAATGTTTGGGGGACCTCGAAAACGAGAGTGTTACGTTGGAGGCACAAGGTTTTATGCATCCAATATTGGATAGGAAAATATTCTACTGATGGGGAAGAATAATCTTCAGAAGCTTTGGGGCTGTCCACATACCACGTGGACAACTTTAGGGGGGGGTAGGGGGTAAGAAAATGTCCACTCTTGTCCACGGAGAGGGGGGAGGGGGTATAGACTGAGTCCACGTGGACAGGAAGAATTTTCTCTGCGTATTTATCAATAAACGGATTGAGAAGCCTGAGAGTGCTGCCCAGTCAAACGTTCATATATTTTCTCTCATATCATGGATCTTCTTCAATGAAATCTGTATTATAAAAATATCTCACGTAAATTGTGAATGACCAACTATTTCCTATGATCGAACTTTTATAGTTACGGGATATGCAGAGCCCTCATAGCCAAAACTATAAAAATTAAACGATTCCATAATGGTTGAGATTCCATGATATGCGTAAATGATTTTTATCAAATATAATTTTCTATACGTTTTGTTATATCTCGAGAACAATATATGATAATAACGTCTGTATAGTTTTTCATACAGAATTGCGTGTAAAATCATTTTTCCAAAGTATTTTCTTTCCATTAATTTCTAGGAATAAATATTTACATTTGCAGGAGATTGTCTATGCATCACTAGTCGTCAACTTAAAACAATTGAGCCAGTGTTCTGATAAATTATAGAATATTTCAGGAGGTGATAGAGGATCATATTTGATGAAAAAATCCTAGGCATGTAGTCAATTCTCAACTAGGCAATTGTTGAATTTTTGTTAAGTCTAATTTTATGTTTTGAACTGACTCTAATTTAGAAAGTACGCTCCTTAGAATAATTATACTGTTCATTGGAAAGATAAGAAAATTTAGTATAGAATGCAATTGTAAAACTTTCAAATTAATAGAACCCAGGATCAACTTTTAAATGAAAGGAACCAACTTCAAATCTTGTGTTTTTAATTAATTTTCCAAAAATGCATGATAAACTGGATTGTTTCTATCAGCCAAATTGAAGCTCTCCAACCACTCTACTGTTCCTTCCTTGACACCACACTATTATCCTTCTTGTTATCTTCCACTAATTTAATGTGAACACTCACAACATAATTTTATGCAAATTTTCAAATGAAAGCATCGTGCGCACTTTTTGAATTTTCAGTTCAGTCATTTTAAGGCAAAAAACCGGTCTCAAGGAAAGTTCAATAATTCTTTCGTAGTTAAGATTTGATCATCAGCGTGGAAGATTTTTTATGATCCCCTATCTCTTCAAATTTTTCGGATCAGCTTAGGTATATATATAATAATATTATTTTAAACAGATATAATAGTTTTCGATATTTTATTCAATTTATGAGAAAGTTTTCTCAATAGTTTGAACATTTGTAAAAAAAAATAATAGAAGGTTAATGAATTTCTCAAAAAAAAAAATGTTTCAATCGGGCATTTTTGGAAAAAATGAACAAAATTTCAATAAAATGGGGAGGATCGGATGATTAATTTGGCGTTGAATTGCTCTCTGGTAAACTGTGACGTTTTAATAAGGATTTAAGTGGAGGAAAACTAAAGAGCAATACAAATAACTTATCGTGCAAGATTAGTAAAAAAATATTGAGTCGTGAGTTTTCTGATGTTTTTTCCCCACGAGCATTTTGGAAGCTATCTAGACACTCAATGCAGGATGGTCAATAAGCAGTTGAAAAATAAAAAAATATATATAGATATTGAAAATATTTTTAATAAGGTATTAGTACCCTTTGAAACTATTGCGGAAAAGGTTTCTATTGCGCTGATGACTAAATGTGAATTGATCGTGTGAATGAACAGACATTTCCTGTGGCGAAATGTCGAAAATGTTTTGAGTGATCTTTGAAACGCTCTAACTCTGTTATAAAATAATGCATTCGTCAAAGCATCAACTGGACCATGTATTAAATATTTCCAAGATTGCGATGAGTAGATTTGACCATCGATTTGCTGTGCGTTCATTATTTCATGAAATATTCTTAATTCGAAATCAAAGAATAATTTTTCATTCGATAGAGAATACCTCTGTAGTAAATAGTTCTACTGAAACTCTCTATGAATTGAATGGACGCGAAATAATCATGTTGATTGAATTGCTTGTAAGCATATATTCTCAAAATCTAGAGAAACTTTCAAAACAAACTACAAACGCTTCATCTGTTCTTGCAAAGTATTTTATCTACAACACATATACACATCACACACTAGAAATTTGTAGCTTGAAAATGCTGTATTTTTTATCTTAATGTCATCATTTATATCGAAGATTCAGGCGTTCCGAAATCTCTGAAAAATTTCGACCTTTTACTCCTCATCCTTTGTCAAGTGAGGATCTATAGATATCAGTACATGCTTCCTACTTTATCTTTTTTTTTAAATTCTTTTTAAATGATAGAAAAAGAGTCTATGTATATAAAATCGTTCTGTTCGTTTTTGTGCGCTTCAAAAACTCGAGCTCTGATGGAGCTCATATTAGAACACAACATACGAGCCACTTCAAAAATTTTTGTTGCTACTGCCAACGCCTCAAGAAGCTTCAAGCTTTCCACATGAAATGAGCACACTTCTGAAATAAATCTGTGAAAGTAAATTAACTTTCTAGTATTGAATATGTATTCTATGCGACAGCAACACAATTCTTTGCATGTGTTCAAGAATAGTGAGCTTAAATTGTATCTGATAGTGATTTTAAATCTATTTAATTTTATTCGATTGGCTTTGCTCAAGATCAATCCTTGGAATTTTGTAATTTATTTTCGGATGCGGATTGTTCAACTGGATATTGTGCGTTTCCGTGTTGACAAACCAGATAGCAGATAGCCTTTAAGATAATAGAAAAACAAAGTATTACAAGTATTTTAATTAGAGGCGAATGAACTGCAAAGTTTAAAGCCTTTTAAAAGCAAAAAACAAAGAACATACAAGTATTTCAAAATTAAACTCATATGGAATTATATGGAATATTTACTACTCATTTTTCTGTCATAAAACACAAATGAGCCACGGCAAACGTGGCAGGGTTCAGCAAGTAAAATTTGAAACAAAATAAACTTAAATGGAATTAAAATTTAATTCATGCGCAGTTCAGTTATTTTCCGAATTATTCTAATAAAATCAAGAAAAATGTCCACGTGGACAACAGGGGGAGGGGTATGAAAATGTCCACGCTTGTCCACGGAGGGGGAGGGGGGAGTTTAAAATCGTGCTTTTTCTGTCCACGTGGTATGTGGACAGCCCCTTTCCTGCTAACTGCACTTGATTGACAAATCACAAAACCAATTGTATTTGGTCGCAGTATTATATGGATAGAAAAAGCGCGAGTTGTGCGCGTGTATGTTTGTGGCGGCTGCTCCGATGCCTCAACCGGAACCAATTTTCGATGCCGTTACTCTCTTGGTCGCCTTCTTCACAAAACAAAATGTATTCGGTCACAGTATTATATGGATAGAAAACATTAACCCTTTGAATACGGAGGAGCGCGATAGCGCTCCTCTTGTTATATGCCAAAAGTGCGGGGAGCGCGATAGCGCTCTCCTTGCTTAACGTTAATATTTTTGACTTGGCACCTCTTAATGTAGAATTTAATCTTTTGGGGACATTTGTAAAAGAGGACTTCATGCGCTTTGCGCAGCAGACGATAATTACGAAATTATGTAAATATAATATTCTCATTATTTAAAAAAATAATACATTACAAATAAAGAAGTTAATGTTAATAAATTTTATAAAACCCACTTTTTGTGTGGGTTTTTTTCATTAATACAACTTCTGTGACCTAATCAGTTATCTGCGTTCTTTAGTATTTTTTCAAATATAGCCAAACTCATCCGCATTTTTGGCATGTGCTCACAAAATTTGCTCCGCACTCAAACGGTTAAAATAAACTCTTTCGCTTGAATGTCACTTTCAATCCCAAGTGGAACTGGCAGATTATTTTTCAGCAACGATGACATCTTTCCGGATTCTTCTCGATTTTTCTCGAAGTCCACCAGTGATTAATGCTAACTCGATAATCACAAAAACAATTGTATTTGGTCGCAGTATTATATGGATAGAAAACATTAAAATAAACTCTTTCGCTTGAATGTAATTTTCAATTCCAAGGGGAACTGGCAAATTATTTTTCAGCAACGATTACTTCTTTCCGGATTCTTCTCGATAACCAGCAAACGAACGGTTGCGCACGTGTATGTGTGTGTGTGTGGCGGCTGCTTCGATGCCTCAAGCGGAACCAATTATTGATGCTGGTACTTTCTTGGTCGCCTTTTCAGTGGCATCACTCTCCTCCTGATGGATTCCCTTCTGGCCTAAGCTGCACAAACAGGCTTCTGGTGACACCGTTCATCAGCGCTTTCATGATAAACGAAGTTAACTTCACCACAACAGCGACAACATGCTCCAATCGCTGTTCGATTATAACTGAGTGGATTTCCGAGCGGCGCTTGCTTATATACCAATTGGTGATTTCAATAGCCTCTTTTGAAAGCAATTTTAAGGCTATTGAAACAAGTTTTTGGATCAAAAGTAAGTAACAAGTATAGAACGCGTAGACATTTTATCTTTCGAATGAAGTGTTTATCATACCATTTCGTTTAGTTGTTTAGGAGCTATTAACGCTCAAAATCTCGGTTTCCGGCGTAACGCTTTCGTTTTCGAAACTTTGATTTTATACCCCGGTATACAAATGAAAGACGTAGTCCTACGTCAAAAGTCTCATACGAAAATTGTTTATGAAGACAACTCTATATTATGACGAAAAAATTAAGCAACAACATTGGAATTGTTTAGTCATATGGGTGAATGAAAGTCAGAAACACGTGTTTCAAGTAATCAAATAACATGTGAAAATTTTCATTCAAATTTTAGAATTTAAAAACCGTGTCTTTTATTCTGATAGAGATTACACTAACAAGTTTGGGACCCAAATTATGGCCCTAATTTGAAGTTGACACCATGCCAGTGTCATCGCGAACAGTTTAGACCAAATGTTAGCGTTTAGTACAGCGATGCTAATGACGCAACGCATTATTGTGTTCGATTAAATGGAAGACACAATGTAAAATGCAGTGTCAAAGCACAATTGTCGCATAGCGCGGCATTCTGGTCCCACTTTGTGTGTACGAGCGTCGTCTTTAGACATCAGGGTGATACTGCACATCGATCACACCAGCGTGATGTGCATACTTTTCGGGACAATGCTTCGTTCAGCGGTAGCACGCCGACGAAATGCACTACCGTAGAGAAAAGGTTAAGCTATTGAAACATGTTATTGGGCCAACAAGTGACAAGCATATAACTCTGAGACATTTTGGGTCTGATCACGAACATCACTTCACGGTGAAAACGAAATGATTTGTATGCAAGATTATATACACTTTATTTCGTATTCACCGTGAAGTGACGTTCATGATCAGACCCTTTATTTTTCGAATAAAGTTATTATCATACCACTCTATTCAGCCTGCATAGAGGTATTAATGTTCAAAATCTTATACTCCAAACGTAACACTCTCGTTGTCGAAACTTTGTACTTACCCCCAGTGACCCTAACCCAACACCCACATTAAAAAAAATAAAAGGCGTAGTCCTACGTCAAAAATGGATTTCGATTTTTTTTATTCAAAAGGGGGATGTTTCTAACAGGCTTGAACTATGTTGATGAGTTTATACTTGATGCAATTACGACCTTCACAGATTTAAACTCAAGTTCCAACTTTCAAATGGTAAAATGTAAACTTTACGAAAAATAAATGTTTGTGAAATTTGACTGACAAGCAACCATAATCTTTTATACAAAGAATTTTCTACAGATCTCATCTATGCTATATTAAGTCGAGACTATTTTTTTGCCTTTTTGTATGCCAAGTTTCGAACTGTCCAATCCTAACACATCTACGAATGATGTTTGAATACATTTTATGAAATAATGCAATTACATATTACATTTATTTATACAATCGTAGTTTCACCCATTTATAGAAAACATGGTACTGAGGCTTGAAAACGAACTTCGCCGCTAGGCACACTTAGAAAAAAAAAACATTTGACAACTTCATTTGAAGTCTGAAGTACTATTCCATCAGAACTTACCTGAAGCAACGACTCGAGTGTCTGCACCTCGGGTGCATCGCAGCAATTGCCCCACTCTTTAAAGGCTTTCTCTGCGGCCACATAATCTCCTCGTGCCAATTGTACCAGCACTAAAACCACAGCCAGCCGGCCAATTGCGGCGTCAGATCCAACCTGCTGATGGAGACCTATCTCTCGCCGTATTGCATCTGCTGCCTGATCATACAAGCCGAGCTTGACTAGAATTCGAGCCACTTTGCTGGCATACTCGGCTCCCTGCCTCGAGGAATCCTCAATCTAGTTGGAAAAAAGGAATCATGCCATTAAAAGACACAATTTAAAATAAATGAAGAAAAATACCGTCGCTACATCAACGGCCTGTTTGTATAACTGCAAGGCATCCTCTGGATGGGTGCTTTCGAGAATCTTAGCAGCTTTGTCCATTGTAGACGCACCCGACTCGGGTGAACCATGCTGTTGGTAGAGATTGCAAGCTTTCTCCGCATACTTGCGTACTTCGCCTAGATTATTCATATCCTTGCAAATCAGAATAACCTGATCCAGACACTTGGCTGCGTGAAAGATTGCTCGATTTTGACGATGGCACTCGGACGCTTTCAAGAGACAATCCTTGCACTGATCCAAAGCCTTCGCATTCCTGAAGCATGTCGCTGAAAAAAAGGTCGAAAGTATACAATTAATCGCTTTATAGGATTTGATTTTAGGAAACAATGGCGGTTCCTTAGTGGTTTTTTTTTCTCTTGTGGAAGATATTATACCCGTAAAATAAGTTATGATAGAATATATTACACAGATATGAAAATATTCGATTCATTCAATATTTGAGTGCATATAACTATAAAAAACTACATTCAAAAATATGGATATTTTTTCACAAAAATTTTCACTCACCAGCTTTGTTATACTCGTCAGCAGCGTTATCATAGTCAGGTCTCCATTTGAGCAGGGACGTTTTCAAACTTTATGCAAAAAGTGATCGAAAAATTGAAAAATAATGAGAATTTTAGTACCACAGCTACCCCTCCTGTCCACATTCAATAAACAGTATGTATAATCGGTAGCGAAAACGGAGAAAGAACATCATCGATTTTGTCATGCACAAAAGGATCTCCGCTTCTGCTGCAATGATGGAGCGAGCCAAACCTTTTTTCTGCCTGTCGAATATGTTCTTGGGCTTCCTCAATTTTGCTCGACATTATTGCACTTGTTTATCAGTGGTTTTCTCCTCGGAACAAACTCGACGTTTATTGATATCGATCAGAGGTACAACACACACTTTATTTTTGCCTTCCAAAGGACAGAAGTGTTTCTGCTGTTTTTATCAATGAAAAATTGCACACCGTTTCGATCAATTGATAAAAATCGCTGGCTGCAAGGGGTGCGCGAATCATTGGCAGTTTAAGTTTCGTGGTAAATAAACAAGCTAATAATCAACGAACTTTTTGATGAACAGCATATCAAAAGAATTATATGTACAACGAAAACCCAATGTTCCAGACCTAATAATTAACAAGATATATGCTTTCAAAGTTCAATCAATTTTGCGTCGTGCAACCCCCCGAAATGTACGAGAAATTTGACATTGCAATGTTTTCATATTGTGAACGCTTGGAAAGTGGAATTTTTGTGTTGAATGTCACAGATATATGACAAGAGGAATGTGTTTGAAAAAATGTTAACTTCAATTAACCCTTTCACGACCACGGGGACGCCGATGTCCCAAGCAAAAATCATGGATTAATTAAATATTCACGTAACCATTGTAAATTATTTTTTTATTTTAATATTTCGGAATGTACCTTTTTATTATTTTTACTGGCAATACATAATAGCGACCATAGGGACATATTTGTGCCATAAATTTAACAAAAAAAAAGGTAAAAGTTTTTTGAATTTTTAGTATAAATTATGTTTTTAGGGTGCCTATTGATTCATAACATATAGCTAAATTGATTTAATAAGGTACCGTAACCTTATGGTCCTGAAAGGGTTAAAGTCAGTACAAACCCGCTCTAAACTATTTGCGAGCGGTTATCGGTCCGATGTCGACTGAGCACCATAAAGTGCGACAAAAATGCCGGAATCTAACCCCGCTCTGGACACCCCGCATAGGACATAAGTTTCGGCACATGTAATATAGCACCATTCAACAGCTGGTCGCTACGAAATGCCTTTTCTGATGGGTTTCAATTCATGATCAGGGTGTCCCAAGTCGGATATTTCGATTTCCGAGGAAAATTAAAAAGAATATTGTATATGCTCGAAAAAACGATATTTGAGCACATCCATAAAATTGTACGCGATCATCGTAATACGACGAAAGATATCGTCAAGATGACAACTACATAAAAGTGCGGTAAAATATGCAGTGATTAAATTGAATCAGATATAATTTAATCAATTAATGTTTTGTTTCAGTGATGATGTGTGTAATATTTCAAGGTCAATTTATTAGCCCATTCGCACTAAATACAGTATAGCCTACCCCTGTTTGTGCAACATGGCGAGAATATTGTAGTCATTGGAAAAATCAAAAAGTTTAGGAACGGAATGAACGACAACGTAGATCATTGCAATTATATTTCCTATAATTTCCCAGCATCTAATGCCAGAGAATGACACGGATCGATCTTATGAAACTGAAGCTTGTTGTTATGAACATTATTCCGGCGAGGAATCACGCGAACTAATTATATTCTTAGAACTAATTGAAAAACAATCATATGCAATGAAATGTAATGTATAATGTATTTATTTATGTTCATAAAGAAATAAATAATTCCCATCAACGGTCTGTTTTTTCCTCACTTTTTATTCTCATTATCATGAAAATCTAAACTGAGCCATAGTAAGAGTCGAGTAGCTTTTCGTTCGGTCGACGCGGTGCGAGATTGACACAGTGTTGGTCCGTATTTGATTGTCGAATACAAAGGATAGGTCGACAAAATCATTACAAAATGGCACGACATCGGCACCGTTGTCGATACCATTTTTTGGAACCAATCCGGCACAACAAAGTAGACTGGGTAGGCAGTGTTGCTTGCGGGGGTCAGAGCGAGGTTAGATTCCGACACTTTTGTAGCACTTTATGGCGCTTGGTCGACATCGTACCGGTAACCGCTCGAAAATAGTTTAGAGGGGGTATGAATATGAACCGTGAATTTATAGCGAATTCGTTTTTAAAACTGAGTTAGTTCTAAACTAACTCTGTAATAAAAAAACGTTTTCAGATTCACGAATGCGGCGGTTTGTTGGTGTGTGTCATTTCTCTATTAGATCAGAAAGGCCAAGTGCAGTGTAAAAACATAAAAATTCAAATGAAAATTTCTACTTCATATTGTCGGATTACATAACACATGTAGTCCTGACACTCACTTAACCATTTGTCGATTGATTTCCTGTTTATTCCACATGTAATTACTATTATAATATAAAATCATCATTAGACACAGTTTTCGTTTTCTGCAATTTCGGAAAAAAAACTGTTATTTCATCACATAAAATAAATATTCGATACGTTAAAGTAAATTTTCATTCATAATTTTGATTTTGAAAGCATGTTTATTCCACATGAATATTAGTAACGTCATCTTGCAGCGAATGTCACGCTGTTTCATTTGCTGTACTTTCAATTTATATTTTCGGTTGTAGCTTTTCTAGGAAAAACACAATTTATTACTAATTTCAATATCTGACAATTCAACTGTTTACAGAAAGAAGATGTATTATCATATCTGGCATCTTTGTGCTGGGTTGCTTACATGTGGAATGGAGTGGAGTGAAACATCAAAAAACGTGCGATCTGAAGCGATCAGTATGTCATAGCACGCGATGAGCTCCAATTCATCGCTCCGCATTGCATCGCACCGCGTTGGGAAACACCCTGTAAAATTGTTCATCAGCAACGCATGTTAACTACCTATATTTAAGTTAAATTTATATGAGCGTGTACTAAATAAAACGTCAAGTTTGTTTAGCCATCTGATAATCGCGCAAATCAAGTAAATACAATTTAATTTCATTTCTAAAAAGTGAAATTGTGAAGAAATCAAAAATATCAATTAATCGATAAAAATGGAAGAAGTGCAACGACACTCGGTGCATACTTTAGTGTTTCGTTCATTGAAAAGAACACATGATTTTTTCGTGGCCAATCAAGCGCTACTACCGGAACTTGATGAAAAAATGTAAGATAAATGAAAATAAACCATATACATGATTGATTTAACGATGACTGATTTTAGAGAGAAGCTGAAATGGAACATTAAAGCTCGTGATACATACGGGCTTGTTTTTGATCGAACATTGAAGGCCAAAAATACAGCAGTAAAACGAAATGAAAGCGGAAAACCTGAAATAACCCATCTTTCATCACAAGACAATGGTCAGTTTTATTTTACTGAATCGTATGTAAGTTAGAAGCTAATTCCTATTCTTTATAGTGTTAGCGATTACGATGGGAAGCGAAAGGGAACACCCAAATAGCACTCAAACTGCATTAACGACAGTACCTGCTCCCGGGGCACACAACGCTTCTTCAAACACAGTTCAGATACTTCCGAAAAAGGCACCGTCAATTCCAAAACCTAAGTGGCATGCCCCATGGAAACTTTATCGCGTTATTTCTGGCCATCTGGGATGGGTACGATGTGTTGCGGTTGAACCAGGAAACGAGTGGTTTGCAACCGGTGCCGCTGACAGGGTCATTAAAATTTGGGATTTGGCCAGCGGGAAACTGAAACTTTCGCTAACTGGTCATGTGAGCACAGTTCGTGGACTGTGCGTAAGTCCCAGGCATCCATACCTGTTCAGTTGCGGCGAAGATCGGCAGGTCAAATGTTGGGACTTGGAATATAATAAGGTTATAAGGCATTATCACGGTCACCTCTCGGCGGTATACACTATGGCACTCCATCCGACAATAGATGTTTTGGTGACCGCCGGCAGAGATTCAACTGCTCGAGTATGGGATATGAGAACGAAGGCTAACATTCATACACTAACCGGTCATACGAATACTGTGGCAAGCGTGGTTTGTCAGGCAGCCAACCCACAGATCATCACTGGAAGTCATGATTCAACAGTCCGCCTTTGGGATCTAGCAGCTGGCAAGAGTATGTGCACCCTGACGAATCACAAAAAGAGTGTCCGTAGCATTGTTCTGCATCCCACGCTATACATGTTCGCTTCTGCCTCGCCGGATAACATTAAACAGTGGCGTTGTCCGGAAGGGAACTTCATCCAAAATTTGAACGGACACAATGCTATTGTTAACTGCATGGCGGTGAATCCGGAGGGGGTGTTAGTTTCCGGCGGTGATAATGGAACAATGTTCTTCTGGGATTGGCGAACCGGGTACAACTTCCAGCGTTTTCAGGCAGCTGTTCAACCGGGTTCGATGGACAGTGAAGCGGGTATTTTTTCAATGACATACGACATGTCTGGATCACGTCTCATTACCACAGAAGCTGATAAGACCATCAAGATTTACAAGGAAGATGACCAGGCGTCTGAGGAGTCGCATCCAGTTAACTGGCGTCCGGAGATTCTCAAACGTAGGAAATATTAAGCAGAACGATGACCGTAAGGTCTATTAATAAATAGTTTGAAATGAAAATAAAAATACATTTATGTTCATTTTTAATCTGAAATTATAATTAAATTAAACACCACAATTATGAAGATGTGAAACTATTCTAACATCCCGATTCTGTCATCCTTACTCTGCATTCCGCCGGACTTGCATTTCGTTTGAGTTATACAGCCCTATTCTGCATTCCGACGGACTTCCATTTCGTTCAAACACGTTATTTCGTTCGATTTATAATTTCGCATTCCTTATTCCTAACGCTTTGTCCATTTGATTTTCGAAGAGAAACAGATCGAACGTAATGCAAAAACAACTCGAATACAGAATGGAATTTTATCATGTCGTTCGAAATATTTCGAATCGATCGAGATACAGAATAGGGGTGTGTAATCCGACGGATTTACATTTCGTTCGAAACGAAACATGAAAATCAACTCTACTTTCAGTCATTTCGCTTCGAGTAGGACTTCTTTCATAAACATTCTCCCCTCTCTTACTGCTTAGTCACAAAAAACGCATTCACTCCATAAATGGCTCGTTCATCAGCTATCCTCGCTCGTCAATTCATTTCTGTTTGAAGCAAATGGTTGTTCTAGCTGGCGTGGCAAATGAATACAAAATCTGCCTCGTCATTCAACCTGACTTCACTCCACTACTACTACTCCACTCCGACATGTACCTAATGCAAAAAAAAAGCTAAAAAAGTATCACATATCACATGGACAGAAAAAGCTCGATTTTAGACACCTCCCTCCCCCTCCGTAGACAATCGTGGACATTTCCTATATCCCCATGTTGTCCACGTGGACATTTCTTCTATAACTTCTAAACAAAATTATATTATAAATTTGTTTTCTATTCTATGTTTTTACATTATAGAAATGTTAGCTTTATAAATAGTAGCGGTTTGTTATTAATTCTTTGATTTGTTCTCCAGCTTATGAAGACAAACCGATGTTAACACTTTGGCTTCCGGCGACACCACAGTGGTTACGTATGAAAACTAGCGTCTGAATGCCGGCGACACCACAACGGATACGTGCGCATAGTATCTCAGTGGCCGGCGACAGCACTTTAGTATGGTTTGCATTCTGTTCGGGTTTTGTTTAGGTAACAACAACCTACACACGCCCAACAAGTTTTATATGGTGGGGAAATACGGTCATTTTGAGAAGAGCTAAATGAATTGATGATTTTTTCTCAGCATTGAAATCAGCTTAGCAAAAAAAAAAACGAACTGATTTTATTTACAGATATAAGTTCAAAAAATTGCAATGTCAAAAGACAAGCCAATACTCAGTCTTATCCGCTACAGAGCCGATACGGTCCCGACAAGGCCCTTGCAGCCAAATGGTCCACCAAGGCACAAGTTTAACCACCAGCCTTGTTTTGGATTGACTTTAAATATCCCCATCCAGAGAAATCGAGAAATTTTTCTTTACGAACAATTTCTAGACCGGCTCTTACAAAACTTTTGAATTCTTATCCTTTATATAAAATAAAGAAAAATGCACTGCTTTATTTCTAACTGCATGAGCGATTTTCATATTTCGGTTTCACATGGAGGTGTTCACATTTAACATGGAGTTTAAAGTTAGCCACTATTCGATTATATAACCGGACCGAGCAACAGTAATTGACAGAACCAAAATGTCAGTGAACCACAGCAATATTGGGTACACTGGCAATATGAGGAATTTGACGTTTTAGTCATACCCCTGATATGGACAGGTTTGTAATATTTACGAATGTATATCATCGAAATGTCATGAAAGTAGGGGAACAGAGTTGAGAACTTATGAAAACTAACGATGAGATTAGTAAAACTTAACAATTCAAAATTTCCCGATAATGTCAAGAACGGGCGGCGACAGGCCAAGTAATCCGAATATTTTTTTTTACGAATGGTGCGGAAGTCAAAGTGTTAACTGGCTAAACTGTTTGAGTTTCAAAAATGAGGCTTCACTATAGCAATTCAGCTATTGAAAAACTTTGAAAAAAAATTAATATCGAAACAAGACAGTAGGAGTGTGAAAAATCGATATAAATATTATCACACTGTTTAAGATATAAACATTTTGTGTTGTGTAGTTTTGGCTCCCAAACTGCCGCTCATACTAACAGACGTTAGTCAGTACCTAATATCTGATGTAGTTCATTTAGCTGATCCGCAAATTCGTCATCCTTTTAAGACTAGTTTACTATTGCAAATTTTTTTCTCGTCTGAACATCAATGATACATCCCCGCATTTCATCTATCAGTGATCTTTCGGTTCAACCACTTCGATCTTGGAAAATATTGCTTTGTTCGGAATATCGATGTCTATTTTTAGGAAAAATTGAAGAACATAAATTTATCTGATAACATGCGCACCATTTTAAGAACTTGAAAGTGACGTGGATGTTGTATGTGAATCGCACTTTACTCCACAATCTTTCATCATCCTTCATGCAAAAATTCAATCAACGCAAAAAGTTTTTGTTTTATGTCAAATCGATGGGCAAGGCATTTCACGCTATTCAATAGGTCGTATAAATAAAAAAAGTATTTACTTCGCGCGGAGCACTTCATTTTTAATTTTAGATTATGATTTCTATGCTCATGATTTTCTATGCTGGCTACAAAAAGGTGGCCATCTTAGCAATCCCTTGGCGGATGCTCTCGGTACGCTAGGCCCCTCGACCGGCAACCTTTGGCAAAGCTGTACGTGTTGCCCAGCAAGACACCCAAACCAAGGCGTTGTACTATAGGTGGACCGCAATGTCAAAATTGTTGTTCGGTCATTGCTCGTGAAAAAACAAATTTGTTTACAAAACAAATCGTATTTTTTGATGACAAATGCATTCGTTGACAAAATAGCTGCACGCGTTTTACTGTAGCTAGGTAATTTTCGGGATGTCTATTATAACAAATTCTCATAATTGCTTGTATTTTTTCAGATATCTACAATAAGCGGTCGAATCATAACAGTGCAGAAGGATGTTTTTAGTATATCTTTTCGCTTCTAGCCGCGCAATCAATGCCTTTCTTTCCTAGCAATTTGGCTCCCATTGGCGGGAAAAGAGTACGAGCTTACGGCGACGTGACAAGAAATAACGCTGATTGAGGCTCCACTGATTTCGCTCAGGGAGAAGGAGAATGCTGTGTATATACCGGGAAGGAGATTACCAGATCCAGAAGATCCGGAAAGGGCGGTTTTACAAGTAATTGGTTTTGCATAAAGACTAGAGCAAAAGGAGGTTGAGAATGATTGCAACAAGTTCGTGTTTAGTTTTCAAATTAGTTGACTTTTGTGTTGTTAATTTGCTATATGTTACAGGAAAGTAAACAGTTGCGTTGGATGTTTTGATCAAGGGAAATCTTGATCCTTGAATTTTGTGTTTTTTTTTGTTTTGTAAACACCGCGGCAATACTGCTGATATTTGAGATAAAAATTAGAAAAAAGGAGAATGCACTATTTTTCACGAATATATATTTGCTTATTTTTCCTTCAGTTATTTTCCCCAGCGAGGTGATATGAAACCATAACCACACAACCAAACAAAAAGTAAATAATTCCGGAAGCTCGTCTCGCTACTCGTCTCACGTCTTGTCGTTAAAGTGTCAAGAACGAAACACCTATCGTTTCAGCCAAGACGGGTCTATGGTACTAGGTGAGGCCGTTTCGTCATTAAGTTGGTTAGGGGAGCGGTATATGAAAACAGTACGGAAGGAAGCAGAAGGGGAATTATTTCCTTGAAGCGTGAAAGAGACAGACTGATCACGAGTGAGCTTGGGCGCAAGCGTATTGTGTTTTGTTTCCAAACAAAACACAGTAGAATTCCAAGATGGCTGAAGAGTGGTTTTAGCAAGTTGGCCCACCTTAGGATATACTTCTACGCGCCTTGGTTTCAGCATCTTGACCCAAACAAAACCACACGTCAGTTGTCGATCGAGAATCGACGAAAAAAAGCCGCTTCGCTGTCAGGCAGTTGTCATCGGGGTCTTGCAAGTCGAATAGTCATTCTCTGCGTTTTTTGAAAGCAAAAGTGGATGCTCGATTAGTTGGCTTTGTGTCTTGTGAAGGTATAAATCATTGAATTTTTGTTTCGATCCCAATCGAAGTGGTGAATTAGATCCGGAGATTATGGCTGAGGGAAAGAAGTAAGTATTTCGTAGCCCAGAGTACGTTTAAATAAACTATATGGATGGATTAGTCGAAGCTGCGATTGTGGTTTGTAACAACTGCTGCCGTGGAGTTGCACCATTTGCTTCAATTTTCGCTTGTCATGATGTATTCAAAGAAATCTTGTAATTACGACGAAAATGTTACGGCAATCCGGAATCACCTAATTTTAGCTGGTGCTTATCCGCTTTTACGTGTTGACAATGAAATGGCGAAATATTTGCCTCATCTAGAATATTCTGTTCTTTATACTGTTTAGTTATCCATTTTGTTCTTGTGTCGTAAATTTATATCACTCGATACAATTCCATCGCCAAGCTGATTCGAAATCATTTTTTGAAAGCTCTTCCCAACATGATACCGCGATTTTTAGTTCCAGGCATTATTCTAATCCGAACGTAAATAAAATACGCCGGACATTGCTAACCTGAAAATGTATCAGAAGTTGGGGCAATATTCTATGCGTCATAAAACGTCAAAAGTCTATTGACTTACTGTGAAATTTTGTTGTAACTGTATTAACGTTTTTCTCTTATACATTTCATTTTCTTCTCATGTTTCATGGAAAATTACCACATATAAACAATAACATCGTGACGCTGATGATGATGGAAAACAAGTGAGGATTTAGCGACCGCAATTTTGAAGCGCAAGGATCGTCCGAACCGCCTGATTGTGGATGAAGCCGTTAACGATGACAACTCGGTCATTTCTCTGTCTCAGGTAAGATACCTAGATTTTTTAGATATTCATGATAGTGGTAATGAATTGGTCAGGGAAAAGATTACATGTTAGTCATCATAAGTTGAAACAGCATATCCACTTATGACTGACGTGGTTATACAGTAATCATTCGATAACTGGACCTGGTTAACGAACGTTAACTGGTCCTTGGACCAGTTAAAAAGCTTTTCGCAAAATTCGCCACAACGACGTCACAGAGATGCCCAACGCTTAAGAACGACGTGTGAGAGACTGATTTGGGTCTTCCTCAATTGATGCGCTAGCGGCAGCAATTTACGGGCACTTCTTTGTCCCACTGGCACGGGAACATTTTGTACTGTGCCTGAGGATTCAAATTTTTCTACCAGACGCTCAATTGTTGATCTGGCGACCAAAATTGGACGTAGCGCTCTTAAAGTTGATGTCATTCACTCCGAATTTCGGTAGTAAATTTTAATAATCTCGACTCGTTGTTGGATCGTATATTTTTCCATTATAAAATGACAAACCTAAAAAATATAGCGTCGTTTGCTGTCCCTATCAGCCTACTTTTGAAGCGTCCCTATTGAAATACTCTTTAGAAAACCGATAGAGCCAGCATCAACGAAGATGAGATAGAAAGAACTAGTGTCGAACGGAACGTTTTCATGATTCTATGCTCACAGGTGGTCCAACTGGGTCCATTGGCTTTGCCAATAGCCCAACTAGCGGTTGGACGACGGAAAAATTGTTTCTCAGTGTTTTGGAACACTTGAAAAAGTAAGCAAAAGGCAGCGTAAACGAATCAATTTTGCTATAGCTCGACAATCACAAAAGCCATTGCACTTTGGAAACAATCAAATATTACCGAGACATAATTCATGTATCCTTTCCAACTCCTTGCACACATCGCTTACAGCCGCTGGATGTCAGTTATGGCCCCTTTCAAGCAAAAACTCTTTCCCAGAACGATTGGCTATCTAAACATTCTGGAAAAACGATTTCTATACACGACCTTGCAGGTGTAGTTGCACCGGCTTATAATGCTCCTTCTTTTGAGTAATATCCTAGCTGGATTCAAAATGACAGGTTGCTATCCATCCTCAAGAAATGTTTCCTTCGGGCAAGGATTTTGAATACTTATATGATTTCACTGAAGCGGAAGTAGCCACTGACTTATCGGGTAATACAACAATGATGCAGAACATTGCGTCTACAGCACAGAAAGATTTTATTTTAACTTTGTCCCCGGAAACGTTGAATCTTTTCCAAAAGCTTCACTGCGGAAAACCACCACTAAAGGACGGAAGAAGGAAAAACCACGGATTTTGATTGACTCTCCATAGCAAGCAGATTCCGTTAGGACAAGTACTGATAAACAGAAGAATGAAGAAAATGCTGGAAATAAGAGAAAACGGAAGGTGCCCAGGGCTGTCTGAAATTGTCCCACAATCGGACAAAAACGCAATTTTCAAAAAATTTAATAAATCATTTATAATCGTATCAATGCACACCTCTAATAAGTCATATGATACATCGATGTCCAAATGTCCAATTGATTTCGGGATTGTTTTTGAAGTTTTCCGAAAATATCAAAAATCAAGCAAATGTGCCCCCCTCCACCCTACTATTAAGTAGAATGTGACTTATCATCAGTGGTGGAAATTCACGTTCACCCAAAATTATTCGTGAGTACGAATAAATGATGCAACCGTTTATTCCCGAGCCTATATTTTTTGAAATGCCGATCATCAGCAGTGTACTAACGAGTATACTCACGAGTGAACAAATCACTCTATTTGACATCCGCCAGGTTGACGAGTATGTTTATAAGACCAAGCAAAACTGATTTGACTGACAATGAAGGAACAGTACATTCAAAAACATAGATGTTCAAAGAACTCTGAATATCGGTTTCTATATGGTATCCTGTAATCAGACTATTTGGTCATTAATGGTTCAGAAACATAAGTTCTCACATCACAGAACAACGATATCAAGCATCCTGTGAAATGATGATGAGCGAGAAGCAATTGCACAATGTTTTAAAAGCACTATACAATAATAGTTTTCACACTCTATTTCCAGGCCAAAATGGACGAGTTGCAGCTGTTCCGCGGAGACACCGTGCTGCTGAAGGGCAAGCGCCGCAAGGAGACTGTCTGCATCGTACTGTCGGACGAAAATTGTCCCGATGAGAAAATCCGTATGAATCGTGTGGTGCGCAATAATCTGCGCGTCCGTCTGGGAGATGTGGTATCCATCCAATCATGCCCGGATGTTAAGTATGGCAAGCGAGTGCACATTCTACCGATAGACGACACCGTTGAAGGTATGTAGCATTATTAATCTAAACAGCATCCTCGCTCCACGCTTGCGTGGGAAGCAACTATATCAGCACCACACTAGCATGGGAACCATGCATATTGAAACATTCCGTGCCAAGCATTTTTTGGTTTTTGCAGGGGTTGTGTTAAGAGCGAAGAAACTTTCATATATTTATGGCTTATGAAGGTTGTAAAGGCATTCAATTATACCTCCAATAGAATTCTCCTAGCCCAATTATTTCCATCAACCTAGCAAGCTAACATTTTCCAGACTCTTGTCCATATGCACAATTTGCTCCATTCATCACATGCTGATCCATTCACTGTTGCTTCCGTTAAAGAGAATGCCACTATCCGTAGTGCACCTATGATGAACGTTGTTGCTGCGTTCTATTATAGCAGAAACTTTCTTCTGTTCTCGCCGAACGGATAGGATTTCATTCTAAGGGTGGGTTTAGACTAGGAATATATTCATGTGAAGAAATTTGATGAGATTTATAGAAATCGCATCAACCGTTTACACTAGCGTGAACTTCTATAATGAATATATTCATATCTTCGGTGAATTTATTCACCTGAAGTAGAACTGCATCCAACTTTAGTGATTTCTCACCAGTGAGAAATTCACAAGCGGTTTACATATGCTGAATTTATTCAAGTTATATATACCTCGAATAAGTGTATCATATTTATTCTCACCCGTTTACACCTATTTTCACATGAATAAATCCATCTATAGCTATAGATCTCCCTAATGTAAACCCGCCATAAGGGTGGGTTTAAACTAGTGATATATTCATGTGAAGAAATATGATGAGATTTATAGAAATCGCATTAACCGTTTACACTATCGTGAACTTCTATAATGAATATATTCATATTTTCGGTGAATTTATTCACCTGAAGTAGAACTGCATCCAACTTTAGTGATTTCTCACCAGTAAGAAATTCAAAAGCGTTTACAAGTTATATATACCTCGAATAAGTGTATCATATTTATTCTCACCCGTTTACACCTATTTTCACGTGAATAAATTCATCTATAGCTATAGATCTCCCTAATGTAAACCTGCCATAACACTGATTTCAATTAATGACGCTCGGAAGTCTCTTCGTGTGTTGAATTCTTTTCAGCCTCAGCCTCAGTGGAAAAAAGGACAATAAACTGAACAATGTTTGTTCATTTTCTGATGAAAAGTCACTGTTGGAAGAATTAAATTTCGGATTTCTTGTGAGCGAATCCACTTTTTGTTTTGAGATGAAATATGTGAAAAGCTGAGGCATTTATTTAGTTTAATTTAACTATATTTAACTACAAAGTTAACTTATATATAATTATCCTATTCAAAAAATTAATGGCTTGTAAATGTTCTTAGAATCTATAAATTTGGTAGGTTTACATTACATTTAAATCGAATTCAATTATAAATTCATTGCAATTTACGATTAAAAGGAATATTTCACTACACCTTTAAACTTTTACAAATAGAATCAAATATAATAGGAACTGGATTGTATGCCTTGCGTTCAACTCTACCTAGCCTGCGACGGTATCTTTTCCGGGTTTTAGTATCAGGATCACTTTTGCTAGCTTCCAACGCGAGAGAAAGTAACCAAGTGAGAACAATCTGTTGAAGACAGAAGTCATAATTACACAATTCCAGCAATTCCAAAACTCTGAAGCATGTTCTCCTTTCTCACCCGCCTTGCTAAAACTGTATCTCCGATATCTATGCTGCTGGGTCTTGCTCGCCGCCGATCATGGGCATAAATCATCCCCTTTTCTTTTCCACCATATCTGACGGTAGTTGAATGTTTGGCCGCATAATTAATCAGTAAAAAAAACAAAGCTCATTCCGCCAGTCCTGGCCGAGTTCCTGCGCTATCCCTCGCCGCTTCATTATAGAACAGTTTTGCCACTCTACTTCGCCCTTCATTTGTGGCCAGTAAGGTATCGTACTTTCCAAATGAATGCTGTATTCCTCACAAAATGTTCGGAATTTCTCAGACGATAGCTACGGACCGTTGTCTGCTCGAAGCGATTCAAGAATCCCGTAACGTGAAAAAATAGTCAACAATTCTCTGATGATGATGATGATGAAAGCACTAGAAATATCATTCAATTCGATAACCTCTTTGTATAGACTGCAATAGCCGACGCATGCCAGCAGATGTTCACCCTCAGGAAGACGTCCCAGAAAATCGATTGATAATTGTTCCCATGGGCGAGCAGGAAGCTCCTTCCGTCGAGCCCAACGAGCATCCGCGACAGGTTTTCAGTACTGTTCCACCTGCGAATTCATCTTCGACCACCAGGCATTCGTGCGCAAGTGTTCTTTCATGATACGAGATCCCGGATGACCTTCATGAGGGAGCGCGGCATCACAATCCGATCTACTCACAACAAAAATCCGTCCACAAAACCTAACAGCGGCAGTTCTTCAGCTATCCCTAACTCCAAGGCTCCCGCAATTAGAGTCATCAGTTCATCTGTTCTGCTAGCGTCCTGGATTTCCTGCCACTTCAGGGCGACTGTAGACGCAGCAGAAGAGAATATTTCTCCGACCATCAGTTCTTAAGCTTCACCAAAGCACGGATACAGATAAACGTAACAACACATCAGCAATATTCAATGAGCCTGACGTGTTGACAACTTTGTACTGGAATCGCAGCACTTGTACTTGTAATTGCAGCACCCATCTCTCTATGCAAGCGCATGGTTGCGATGATGACGTGAACAGAAACGTCAACGCCTTAAGGCCCATTTATACGTTGCTAGTAGCTGACTTCACAATGAGCAGCTACTGACCCGGTGAACTCGCTTGACAAATGATTGACTCGCCTTGTCCGTTCACACAATGTGAGCTGCTGGCAAGAAACTAGATACTACGACACGGGTTTACCAGAGATGCCAGATGATTTTTCAAATGTCCATCAAATAGTCAGAAACAGCAATCAGGTCCGAATTTGTCAGATGATTGATCTGAAATCGAAATTGTGCCCGATAATGATTTTATATTTAGATTGTGGAAGCGATCTGGCGTAGTGGTAACATCCATGCCTCTCACGCTGAAGGTTACGAATTCAATTCTCACTCCCGACAATCTTCCAAAAATGGAAGTAAATGTGACGAATCAGCCAAATGAGTTGAAAGTCACTATAATACAGATAAAAAAAAATTTAGATTCCCAATAAAACTATCTCAAAAAGAAAACGTGCCCCGCCAGCGTGCAAAACAGAATAACAACGATTCCGTTTAGAAACTATGAGGATTTTATTTGTTTTTCCATTAATTTTCAAGTCTATAAATATCTTCGCATATTTTCAAATATCTTACAAATAGATACATGTAAAGACAATGTAAAGATTTGGCATCCCTGATTCGAGCGCTAAATTCTGTTTTTGACGTTTTGAGGGATGCGAGTACGAGTAAATTCGAAAAACTTTGAAGTAGCCGAATCACACATGACACTAACTGGCATGATGTGTTCACACGGTGTGAGTAGCTGCACTGCAGTAACTGACTAGACCGACTCGTATGCTTACTCGCACTTTTATTATCTAGGAAAATGTTTCCCTTCGTTGCACGTTATTGACGGCACGGGTAGGAAAGCAAACAAATGTATGGTAAAATCGAAATGCTTCTAGTTCAATTTAAACCATTTACACACCACTGCACAATGGGCCAGGAGATGCACTTAAGTGGAAGTTAGCATTTGGAGCTTGACTGTTATTCTCTAGACAAAAACTGTCTTAGACAAAGTTGTCACTCATGATAGAGCGCTCGTTTTTATGTTGTCAGAAATAGGGTGACCAAAAATGTCGATGAAATGAAAAATCTAACTTTCTTATCCTTATAGATAGAGGTAAACATAGTTCGACAATGTTGTAGCTCCAATTCTTTGAGACATCTTTGTAGAACAAAGTTTTTCTCTATCTCTTGAAATAACCGATATAGCGCATTTTTTCTAAGTAACGTTAGGGTCACCATGAAAAAAACTGGTTTTTTGCTTTAACTTTTATATTTCAAATTTTACATGCAAACTGTCTTCGAAAGACTTTCAGAGCATACTAATAGAAACATTTTTCGATGCAGTACATGTCAACATCTCAACTTTACTCAAAGTTGTTGATATTCCCAAAAAATACGTTCTTTTCATTTGTTTGTCATTCTTTCTGGGGCAAACATAAAAAATGTTTGTTGACGGAATTTGAAAGAACAGATTTCACTCTATGTAATATGTGATTTTCAAAAACCATGTTATTTTTTGTGTTTGAGTAAATTAAAATTGAAATCATGAGTTTTTGGATGAAAACTTATCAATAACTTTGAGCAGGATTAAGATATTGACATGTTCTACATCGTAAAATATTGGTATTGATAAGCTCTAAAAGTCGTACGAAGCCGTTTTGTTGTAGAATTTCAAATATAAAAGTTAGAGTAAAAAAAAACCCGTTTTTTCATAGTTGCCCTAATGCAACTCAGATAGAAAGCGCTAAAAACAACTTTGTGGGAGATATTTATTATTTAGACAAAAACTGTCTTAGAAAAAGTTGTTACATATGATAGAGCACTCATTTTTATGTTATCAAAAATAGGGTGACCAAAATTGTCAATGAAATGAAGAATATAACATTCTTATTTTTATAGATAGAAATAAACATAGTTTAACAATGTTGTAACCCCAGTTATTTTAAACAACTTTGCAGAACAAAGCTTTTTTCTATCTTTTAAAATAGTCGATTTAGCGCTTTTTTCTAAGTTGCATTAGGGTGACCATGAATAAACGTGTTTTTTCTGCTTTAACTTTTATATTTCAAACTCTATATCAAAACTGTCTTCGCACGACTTTTAGAGCTTATCGATACCAATATTTTGCGATGCAGAACTTGTCTATATCTTAATCCTACTCAAAGTTATTGATGGTTTTTTACCCAAAAACTCATGATTTCAATTTTAATTTACTCAAAACGGAAAACCTTAATCACCCTTAATGAAAGACGTAGTTCTACGTCAAAGTAATGTGTTCGGAAAACAACAGTCAAATTTATTTGATTTGACTGACAGTAGAATCACAAGGGAAGTGGCTTACGATTCAATGTTTTGCTTGTATTCAAATCATATTCCCCTGTTACTCTGGTTGCCAAAACCAAAAAGGACTAAATGAACTATTTGAGGAACACAAACTGGACCAATCAAAACGAGGCACATAGCACGTTTGGATAATGCTTGACATTTCACAATTATTCAAATGTTTATCTCAAGGAAAATAAAATGTTGTGATAGATGCGTAAACATATTTCCTCTCAATTGATGCAAACATCTTCATAACTAACATGCCGGGTGTTCGGGTTCGATTCCCGTTCTGGTCGGGGGAATTTTTCGTCAAAGAAATTTCCTCCGACTTGCACTGTGATCACGCGTATTCTAGAGCTTGCCACTCAGAATGCATTCAAGGCGTGTTATTTGGCATAGAAATCTTAACTAAGTACTAATAAAAATGACGCAAGTAATACTACGTTGAGACGGCGAAGTTCCTCTAGGAACGTTAGTGCCATTGAAGAAGAAGAAGATGATGCAAACATCTTTGTCGCTATTAGAAAACGCTCGAGTTATAAGCTTGTGAAATCTTTCATTTTTTCCAACATGTTCATTGTTTAGTTTTTAATTTACCCCCCAGATAGCCCTGTAAGACGTAGTCCTGCGTCAAAAAAAATTAACTGATTTTGTATACAGACATAAGTTCGAAAAAAAAGCAATGACAAGAAAAGCCAATACTCACTTTTGTTCGCCACAGAGCCGATACGTTTCTGACAAGGCCATTGCAGTTAAGTGGTCGACAGAGCACATGTACAACCGTGACCCTTGTTTTGGATTCACAATGAATATCCCCATCCAGAGAAATCGGGAAATTTTCCTTCACGAAATATTATTTATACTATTTTTACTAACACAAAAAAAAATAAAAATAGTCCATCATCATCAATATCACGACAAACATAATAGAGATAAACACGAATTAAAATCGGTACTTACGTATTAGCGTCACCGGAGCCGATATTTAATAGATAGCTATTTTATTGTTCGCACGGGCACTCAGTTATCTTTAGTATTGTTGTTGTCTTGTTGTTTGTACTGTTTTGTAATTTTTAGGGCTACCAAAATGCGTATTTGGGATTTGAGGTGTTTACGTATGAACACCACGTGAGCGCAATTTTCATTATGAATTTATATTTTCGTGATGAAATTCATTCTAGGGACAATGTAATGGTGACGAAGGCTCCATCTAACGAGGATAAGGAACCGAGCAGATCCCAAGCCGCCGAGATGACGCAATCCGAGTCGACCGCCGACCCGCCGTCGGAAGCGGCTGTCTCGTAAGCAAACCTGTGTTTCACCGATTGCCCGGTTAGTTTGAAACATAGAAGACGATCCTTCAATTTGGTCGGTATACGTTTGCTCGGTTAATTTTTGCTTTCAAATATGAGCAACGCTCCGGTGGCGTTCATACGTAAATACCGCAAATCCCGAATACGCATTTTCGTAGCACTTAAAAATAACAGAACAGTGCAAATAACAAGGCAACAACAATACTAAAGGCGTCGTGCACAAATTACGTAACGCGAGAAGGGCGTGGGGGGGAGGTGGGTCGAGGTTGTGTTACTGTGTATTAGATGTAGGAAATTGCGTTACGCAGGGGGCGGGAGGTGGTCCAAAATTCATATTTTTAGCGTTACGTAATTTGTGCACGATGCCAAAGATAACTGAGTGTCCTTGCGTAAAATAAGATTGCTATCTATTGAATTTCGGCATCGGTAACGCTAATACTTAAGTACCTTAAAACATGATAATTTAAAATAAATTAAAATGGCTATAACATAATTCCTTAAAAAAATCGTCAGGTACAACATTCAATGGAAAAATTAAAAACCTGCGAAAAATTGTCCACATTACGTTATCCGTTCGTATGAAAATTGGCCTGTTAAGAAAATATAGTTTTAACGTTTGAAATACAGTGCCTCTCAAATTCTGTAAGTGTTCCCGTTTAATATGTCTTGGCATCGAGTTGAAAACATTTATTCCTTTCAAGTACAGCGAATTTTGCGTCACTAAATTCGTTGCACTTGAAAAAAATCTGTCGTTAATGTTTATTCTCAATATTGTGGTATTGACGACTGCTTTTCGCTGTTGCCCGTTGAATGCTAAATTCTAACTATATGCCTACAATCTTTACAGGTCTCACGGGCAATCTGTTCGACGTCTATCTAAAACCATACTTCCTGGAGGCGTACCGTCCGATCCACAAAGACGATACCTTTATCGTTCGCGGTGGTATGCGAGCCGTTGAGTTCAAAGTGGTCGGAGCGGATCCCACACCGTACTGCATCGTTGCACCGGAAACGGTTATCCACTGCGACGGTGATCCGATCAAGCGCGAAGAAGAGGAGGAAGCATTGAATGCCGTTGGGTATGACGATATTGGTGGATGCCGTAAGCAGCTGGCTCAGATTAAGGAAATGGTTGAGCTTCCATTGAGACATCCATCGCTGTTCAAAGCGATCGGTGTAAAGCCACCCAGAGGTATTCTTATGTACGGTCCACCGGGAACGGGTAAGACGCTGATTGCACGTGCAGTGGCTAACGAAACGGGAGCGTTTTTCTTTTTGATCAATGGTCCCGAAATTATGTCAAAGTTGGCAGGCGAATCGGAGTCGAATCTACGTAAAGCGTTCGAGGAAGCGGAAAAGAACTCTCCGGCTATCATATTCATCGATGAAATCGACGCAATCGCACCCAAGCGTGAGAAGACCCACGGTGAAGTCGAGCGTCGTATTGTCTCCCAACTGCTGACACTCATGGATGGCATGAAGAAAAGCTCTCATGTTATTGTGATGGCTGCAACCAACCGGCCCAATTCGATCGATCCAGCATTGCGTCGTTTCGGGCGTTTTGATCGTGAAATCGATATCGGTATTCCGGACGCTACTGGACGTTTGGAAGTTTTGCGAATCCATACCAAGAATATGAAACTGGCTGACGATGTCGATTTGGAACAAATTGCAGCTGAATCCCATGGCCACGTAGGTGCGGATTTGGCGTCGCTCTGCTCGGAAGCTGCCCTGCAGCAAATCCGTGAAAAGATGGACTTGATTGATTTGGAGGATGATCAAATAGATGCTGAGGTTTTGAACTCGCTGGCCGTTTCTATGGAGAACTTCCGTTACGCTATGACCAAATCCAGTCCATCCGCTCTGCGCGAGACCGTTGTGGAGGTGCCGAACACCACCTGGACCGACATTGGTGGCTTGGAGAACGTCAAACGAGAGTTGCAAGAATTGGTTCAGTATCCAGTGGAGCATCCGGATAAATTCTTGAAGTTCGGTATGCAACCATCACGCGGTGTTCTCTTCTATGGTCCACCTGGATGTGGTAAAACGCTGCTGGCCAAGGCTATTGCTAACGAGTGTCAGGCCAACTTTATCTCGGTGAAGGGTCCCGAGCTGCTAACAATGTGGTTCGGTGAATCGGAAGCCAATGTTCGTGATATTTTCGATAAGGCTCGTTCGGCTTCTCCGTGCGTGTTGTTCTTTGACGAACTGGACAGTATCGCCAAGTCTCGTGGTGGTAACGTGGGAGATGCAGGTGGCGCTGCTGATCGTGTGATCAATCAAATTTTGACCGAAATGGATGGTATGGGTGCGAAAAAGAATGTTTTCATCATCGGTGCCACCAATCGTCCGGATATTATTGATCCGGCAATTTTGCGTCCAGGTCGTCTCGATCAGCTAATTTACATTCCTCTGCCCGACGATAAGTCCAGAGAAGCCATCCTGAAGGCTAACCTCCGCAAGAGCCCGGTGGCTACTGATGTCGACTTGACATACGTCGCTAAGGTGACTCAGGGCTTCTCGGGTGCTGATTTGACGGAAATTTGTCAGCGTGCTTGCAAGCTCGCCATTCGTCAATCGATCGAAGCTGAAATTCGTCGAGAACGTGACCGTACCGAGAATCAGAGCTCAGTTATGGACGTGAGTAGAGATTAGATGTTTACTAGAGTGCCAACGAATGTATGGCAAAAAATCGACCCTAAAATTTCAAAAAGTTACCCTATACAACATGTTCACCACCTTGAAAAAACATCCTATGCAAAATTTCTGCTCAATCGGGCTTAAGGGAGAGTGGCGCAAAGCGGTCAAAGATTAAGTTTTTTGAAAATCGAAAAATCACCTAATAGGGAGAGTAAAGGAAATCATGGTTTTCGAAAAAAAAAAGTTTAATGCCAAATGTCGAGATCTACTCTGCCCATGTTTGCATAGGAGACGTAATCACCAACACCATTAGTGTTGGGAAAACGCAATTTTGTTGTATTTTTGCCTACAAGTGTAACCATGCAAATTTCCAATGAAATATTCTGTCCAGTTGAAGGATATTATCGGCAAAAAGAGGGCCTGGAAGGTTTTGCGGAATAAAACATATTGTTTCGTTTTGAAAAACGCTTGCGTCTATTTATGCGGACAATCAATCGTTTTAATGAACGTTTGTTCGCATAGCTAGACGTAATCACCGGGTTGCTCTGTCTGTAGCGTTAGTATTTGCATTTCCGATAATAGTCAAAACGTCTCCGTCGGTAGTTTCTATTGTTATCGGATAAAATCAAAAGGGTTTGGAAAAAAAATAGTGAAATGTCTGGGAAAGGTGCTCTGGATTTGTCGCTAGTCTAGCATAGTACTTTTTTCCTGAATACTCATATCCCAGAGTAGAACAACAGGATCGTGTTTTTTTTCAATTAATTGAATTTGTAAAGGCAATTTGGAATATTTGTAATTTTAGCAACATGATTTACAGATATCACGATCAATCGCATAAAGATGGTAGTGACTTACACCAACAGTATGAGTGAATGCTGAGTATGTGGAATAATTTAATGTTGAGTCCGAGGAGTTATAATGCTAAGAACTGATATTATTTAAATTTTAATACTGCTCTGATTGTTTCATTATCCACTTGAAAATTCATATGCAGAAATTTAGGTAATTATAACATTGAAAAACACAATTGCTCCTCTTTGTTCATCGTGTACAGAAAATAGTAATTATATGAGCAACGTTTCAATGGTTTCTTATATTCCTCTGGTAGGAAACACTAAGTAATAAGACACTATCGTGACAGACATGTTTGGACTCTACCAAGAATGTGATTCAAATGTAGATGTAGCTTATAGGACATAATACTGACAATTGTTGATTTTCGAACGATGTATGAAAGCTGTATGGAACTACGCCCGTTATTCGAACAAACAGTGATTTTGCGAAAACGTTTTTTCAAAATTGCTCAAATGTTTTCGAACAAAAAATAATTGTTTGCATGTCGAGCGAACGTATTACATTGTGTAGAATGCGAAACAGCGAAAAAGTCGATTTTGTTCATTTTGTCGTTTACGTCTCCTATACAAACATGGGCAGTGTAATATCAAGTCCAGCTTCGACTAGACGTATACTATGTAGAACGTTACCTGTGAAACCAGTTGAAGTAGACAGCACAGGTGAGGAGATAAGCGAAGATGAACGGTGAACATATGTTTATGTTGCTGTAGAGTTAATCGATCATTTAGAACCAGCTGTAGTGTCGTTGTACATGTCACTGGAAGCAGGTTTCTGGAGGTTGTAGCAATAGTTGAGATTACAGGGTCCAAAACAGAAGTTGATGGTAGTGAAGGCGGTGGTATTGCGGTTGCAACTGAACCAGAAACGACTGGAGTAACTTCGACTGTGTCCATGAGATCCGAAGTGTCAACTGAAGCATCAGTGCGCAGTCTTTTCTCCGTACGAGTAGTTATGAGTTGCGGTGATGATCCACTGCTGGTGCGATTGCGCTTATTATTGTTTCCCGAAACCGAATCGGCAGCAAACGGTTCAAACACGTTAGTGATTTGTAGATTGTTGACCATTTCACCGAACGCGTTTTTATCAATCGTAACGTTGGTACGAGGAAAGTGGTTACAGCAACTGTGTCGTGGAAGATTTTCACCATAGGAGCGGCATAATGCACGAGATACTTCGATTTCAGCTCCGATCAGTTTTTTGTTTGAAAGCTCGATTTTCGATGGTCTTTCATTTTTCAAAAAATTGAAATTTTAACATCTGCGACACCAGTAAATGAGAATGAGCTCAGAGTGTCAGTTTTTGACAAGAATTTTTTTTTATGATAGTAAATCTCGACGTTTCATGCAATTTTAAGACATTTGGCATAAAAAAATGTTCGAAAACCAATTTTCTTTACCTCCCCCCTTTGGTTATCAAAAAAATAAAACTATGACTATTTTGCCCCACTCTCCCTTAAGTTAAGATTGAGCTTTTATTTTGCATAGGATGTTTTTTTCGAGGTGGTGAACATTTTTATGAGGTAACTTTTTGAAATACGAGATGCCCATTTTCATTGGCACCCTAATGTTTACATAGAAACTTATGTCACCAATATTACTCTTTTGTGTTTGCCATAGATGGATGAGGATGATCCAGTGCCGGAAATTACCCGTGCCCACTTCGAGGAGGCGATGAAATTCGCCCGTCGTTCCGTGTCCGATAACGACATCCGGAAATATGAGATGTTCGCGCAGACGTTACAACAATCGCGTGGATTCGGAAGCAACTTCAGGTGAGTGAACTTTGTAACAGTTGTTACATGTGATTTTGTTTCTGACGTACGTGTTTCTATTGTAGGTTCCCCGGGGGTCAGGGTGGCTCCAACTCGCAGGCACAGGGATCGAACCAACCGACGAGCAATCCCGGAGACAACGGAGACGATGATCTCTACAGTTAGATTACTGCTAGTTCGATTTACCAAACGATGTTCTATTGATAATTTTGAGAGTACGAGGATGTCCATTCGTAATACGCCCATTCCCTCATTGCGACATTAACGGCGAGATCCCATACACATAAATAGAAGAAAAGATCCTTTATCAGTTCAATCTCTAGCTTGGAGTCATTTTTATATCATCATCGTTCAGGAAGTATGACACAAGCAGCAGAGGAAAACTGAGAACTGTATCCGTTAAATTAAACTCTATGATTCTTCCGAACACTAAACATATTTGAAACATGAAACTGGGAACTTCGTCTTTATCAAAAGATTGTAAACATTTTTCAAATTACAATAATGGTATGAGTACAGAACAGAACGTCTTTTCTCAGTAGAGTGATACGTTTCTAACACTATCCAGTGGTTATTATACAATCACTGGTTCCTTGTTTTATCGACGTAATAAAGCGGACAAACTCTCAAGACGATTTGTTTTCTTCACTAGTGAGATGTGTTCTCTAAATAATTGCTCTACTAACCATTTTATTCAAAATGTTTTAAGGAACTAATACTTCTATAAAGCAATTACAAGTATATGTATCGGGACTGACGTAAACGAGGATCTTTTACAGAGAACATAATATTCATTTCACATTATAAACTCCCAATGGAATAAGAAAAAAAAACAATTTATAAATGGTAATCCGACTTTGGTATTCTAAGGAAAACATAATGGAAGTCTTAAGTATAAAACCAACAATAAAGCCTAAAATAAGAGAAATGGAATACAATTTGTATTTTTCCAGTTGACGGCATTGAATCTGGTACACAGTGTAATTTCAGCGACATGCCCACCATATCGAGCACGTCTTATTCCCCGTGAGCAATTACTGGTTCGATTGCATATCGGACACTACCCACTTGAGCTAGATTTGTTGGAGCCGTTATTTTACATAGTGCGATTAGCTATTTTAACCCTTTGCGGTCGGAATAAATTTCCCTTGAAAGAGATCCTCTTATCCTTCCACGCTAATAATATTTCATTTATACCGAGTACCGTTACCCATTATTCATAGAAACTCCGTATACATTCGTGAAAAAGTTCACTACACATTAAAATTTGTTTAAAAAATCTAAACTATTACATCGTTGAATAAAGAATTTAGTATGATTCCTTGCATGACGACCGCAAAGGGTTAATAGTTATACCGATTCCGAAAAAGCCCTGTATTCCCATGTTATGTTAAAAATTCGGCTCAATCCAATTCGTAACTGACTAGGCCCAATATTGCGCTAGAAGGTGTTGAGCGTCGTGCACAAATAACGTAACGTGATTAGTTTCCCACTAAAACTTATTATAATATCAAATTATTTTCAGATGAAATTTTTGTACAAGATTATTGTATCACATGAAGAAAACAAAGTTTTCCACTCACATTGAATACCAGTTTAATACGAAGAAGTTAATTTTCATTAATGATTTTTTATTTGAAATGTGCTCATTCTGCCTGAAAACTCATTATTATCTTCGACACTTCACTAACTCGTAAAACGTAGTTCAATGGCGTGCCGTTTATTTCGTTTCCACCGTGAAGTGTATTCGAGAATCAGGCCCTGTGACTTGGATAATGATGATCATGGTTTGTATTAACTTAACTTCGAATGGCGTTAACGTGTCCAGTGGAACTTTTGACATCTCAACGTAGATATTAGATATTTCGAACGACTTGATAAAATTCCATCCGGTATTCCGTTTGAGTTGTTTTTGCATTTCGTTTGATCTGTTTCTCTTTGAATAATCAATGGGCAAAACGTTCGAAATTGGGAATGCGAAATCATGACTCGAACGAAATAATGGTTTCGAACGAAATGGAAATCCGTCGGAATACAGAATAGGGCCGATTAACTAGCAACATTTAGTACTTGGTTGAGATTTCTTTTGTCAAGTAACACGCCCTTAATGTATTTTAAGTGGCAAGCTCTAGAATACGGAAAAATAAGGTTCTCGGTCAGAGCGGGAATCGAACCCGAGCCCCGGCATGATAATGTGTGCGCTTGTTTGAATTATAGGGACTTATCAGTTCATTCGCTCCTAGGTTTTAGAAATCAAACTAAACTTTCAACTATTTGGAAAACCTCGCTGCCGCCTAGTCCCTAGCAAGATGACTGATGCATCGTGAATGCAGTGAAATAGCTTGTTTAAACTCAATAAACTGAAAACGGGTGGAGAAGAGCCCTCCAGACCGTATGTTTAGTATAGCTAATCTAGAAGGTCGTTATAATTCTGCTCTTCAAAAAAAAAAAACAAAAAGCACTGCATGAAATGTCAAAATATGTTTGTCTCGAGCATACAGTTATGGTATGTTGTGATGGTTTATGAACGAAACCACAGTCGATTAACACGTTTTTATATATCCTTTATACTTTCATGAATTACATTCAGTTGCTTACTTTCAGTAGGTAAATAACAGGAAAAAATCTATTCCGTTATTTATGTTAGAGTATAAAAATACCATACTCCATCATTGACAGAATAGTTGTTCGGTACAACATTATAAGATCTTCTGAATGGACTCCCTACCAGGTGCCGGTAATTGTACGGAGAAAGTTTATTCTTGTTGACTTTTTTCACTCAGATACTCAATATGGTACCTCCAAGTACATTTGGAGTCGAACCGGACCACAAGATACTTGAATGACATGGGATAAGTGATCGGTTTACCCAAAAGTTCATGCTTTGGTTTCGCTGGTCTATGCTCCCTATAAAAGACGACCATCTCGGTTGTCTCCGTGGAGATCTCAATCCCTAGCCCAAAGGTTCAGGTTGCAAAATCGTTCAATGTATTCTGCAGGGGTCATTGCAGGTCGGATTCTTTTGAGCCTACGACATGCACCACTCCATCATCTGCAAGTTGTCTTAGGCTGCAATTTTGTGTGAGGCAATTGTCGATGTCACTTACATAGAAGTTGAGGGAGGCCCATGTAAGAGACTCGACTTACTGCCGAACCTCCGTGAGAAAAATTTAAATGTTTCTCGCAAAGCAAGTCATATAACAAGTTTTTGAATAGAGGCGAAAGACCATAAGAGTGTCATTTGTCTGACAGGACCTCTATCGAAACTGAATCAAGTGCCCCCTTTGTGTCTAAGATTACTGAACCCATTTGCATTCTTTAAGTGTAAGCTATTTGAATTTCTGAAGAAAGCAATGCAAGACAATCAATGGAATTTGACAATTGATAAACTTGGTAAACCGTTAATTGAGTTCTTCCACAAAAACGAAACTGTAATAACTCAATTTGTTTATTTCAGCTTTGAAGTTTTGGTTGTAACTCAAACCATATCCATAAAACTAATTACTGTATGTAACCGGAAAACTTTCGATTTGTGAAGTGATCATTTGAAAGATCTAGGTTAATCTATTGTATAGTATAGGCCCAAAATAATAAGAATTCTCCAGCGCAAATGAACTAATGTCTTCTAGAGACAATACGCATTCAGACCGCTTGAAAAATTGAATTCTAGAGAACATTTGAAGTAAAAGTCGCTTTGTTGTTGAATCCATTCTATATGTTTGTGGATCTTTTGCTTGAAAAAGTTTGAAAAAGCAAGTGAATAACCCCGAGGCAAAAGTCTCCCTTGATTACTAAGAACAAAAGTAAACTAGTGACATTGATATAAAAAGCCAGCGAATGAGACTGAGACAAAAGCCCTACTTCTTTTGACGATATTTTCGGCCAATAGTTAGAATTTTATGGAAACAATATCTTTCAGAAACCCTCATACTGTAATGAGATATTTCATAATGTCTTCACAAAATCAAAAGTCTTCACAGTATATAGTAATAACACATAGTAAAAACACATTAAAAGTATATTGAAATAACACATTAAAACACATTGTTTAGTGTATCCTTTTCTGTAGTTTATATAAAAATGATTTTTTTCATCTTTCATAATATCACAAGTTATAAATATTCCGCATATAATCTCACAAAGTTATACACTACTGCTTCTTCAAGTAAAAATAATTCTGACCGCAAAGGTTTAATGCCATCTTTTAGAGAAAAGATGTATTCAAAAAATGGATTGTCATCGGAGGGCAGGCATCACAGGTGTGAAATGTACATAAGCCTTACTAAATCATTTCAGAAAACCCGACCAAAGATGCAGAACAAAGTGCGCGCGCTCTTCAAATGTCGATAAGTATTTAGTTATGTTTGCATACAACTATGCATACACACACACATGTGTACGAGTCTTGAGTTCAAAACCTGCTTGCTTATGTGCACTAAACGCAAAGCATTTCACCGGGTCGTTTGCCTTTGCATTGCTCTCATTTACTCTCTCTCCCAAATTGCAAAACACACACACAGAGAGAATAGGTAAACAACGAGTAATGAGAATTAGAGAGAAATAGTGAGAGATCAAGTCGTCATCTACTTATCGCATCTCCCGGCATCAAGTGTGTTGCGTTCTAGCAATGAAAACAAGGGTCTAGGTCGCGGGGAATTGTAAACAGGACCGAGTGTCACGGTCTCGCAAACGCAGGTAGAAGACCCTTTTGTGTCTCTTTGTTTCTTCCCCCTTCTATATGATGGTTTTCCCACATGAAACATTTGCACGCTTTCTGCAGGATGAAGTGGTTGCCTCCTGTGTGGAACACAACTACTAACGAAAATGGAATGTAATATGTACTATTCTAGCCGAAAATAGTGCGGGATGCGAGAGAACACACCACGAACATTCTGGAGGTGTGTGGATGATGTGCCGATCTTCCCTACCGTAAACAGAATGGGATAAAACGTCAATGAGATACTGTGAGTTCTGTGCTGCGTTAGCGGAGGGATAGCAGTTTGCTACTAAACACTCTAGTGAAGAAGAAGCAAATTTTATTCTGAGAAGAAAAAAAATGTTAGTCGAAGTGCGTATGGCATGTTTGTGAGATAAAATTCTGTGCAAATTTATCGAGTGCATGTTTAATATTTGTCAGTGCTGGTATAGTGATAGTATCTAGAGTAATCAAACGCCCGGTTCTAGCATTTATCCCGTGGGATTACGCGACTGAAAGCATCCAAAATGTTTGTCTCAATTAAGTCCTCTTGTGTCAATCCGAAAAACCTGTTTTGCTTTGTGTGCGGCTGCTACACACCGTCCCATCATAAGAGATCAATCATGACCATTCCCATCATGGAAGCATACGAGGCATACTTCACCACCCGCACCCTGAAAGAAGATTATGTCCATGGGCCAGCATCGGTGTGCAACGATTGCAATCAGGGTTTGCTGCGGTGGAAATCCGGTCAATATCCTAAACCTCCACTTCCCTTCTCGACGCCTATGATATGGAAGGCACCGAGCAATCACATCAACGATTGCTATTTTTGCATAACGAAGATGATAGGCGATGGAAAGAAGAAGTTCGCCCATTATCCGGACAGCATCCCATCGGCGAGAAGACCAACTCCGTGTGATGTAGACTCTTCCGCTGGAGCGATTACTCCAACGAATACATCCCCCACAAACATGCCGATAGTGGTGAAAAAACCAGATCGCCAGAAGATACCAGCATCTTCCAACTGGACAGTGAGTGTAAAGAAGGTAAAGATAGACGCCGCCTCACAGTTGAAACAGCATATTCCCTCAACTTTATTGGAACCACAAAAACAACTGACGCAGCAGATGCAACAGCCAATATTCGAAACCTCAAAACCCCCACCACCTCGTCCACCTGCGAGCGTGAAGCAACAACGTCAACTAAAGGTGAAATCCGATGCACAACTAAAGAATTTATGTCCGCCCAATGTTGTGCAAATGATCCAACAGCATCAAAAACAACCGAACCATCACCATCATCAATTGCAGCATCAGCAACATTTGAATCATAACGACAAAATTGCAATGCTGGATAAACGATCTCAGCTGGAGCCGCAGATACCATGTAAGTTGATTTTTTAGGTATTGAAACATTGAACTCCATTTATGGTTTTTTTTGAAGCTAAGCAATCTCGGCTTTGTTTCAGAACATTCCATAAACACACCTCTAAAGGGAGATTCAGCAGCGACATTATTTTTGAGTGGAATTATAAAAAAAAATCGAAGGCTCGATAAAAATCGAAAAACTTGAAATTCTGTAAAACTAAGATCAAAAATCTATCATTCAAAAAATTAATAAATTGAAAATTCAAAAATTCAGAAAATCAAAAAATCGAAGAATTGAAAAAAGTCTGGAAACCAACAAATTCAAAAATCGAAAATAAAACATCGAAAAAAGCCATATTTTTTATTTAAAAAAATCAGAAGTTCGATAAAAATCCAAAAACTCTAAATTTGAAATATCGATTTTTTTAAATCACAATTTCTTTTTTTAATTTTTTTAATTTCGAATTCGATTTTCGATATTTCGTTTTTTCGATTTATTTTTTGATTTTTCGATTTTTAGAGATGTGGATTTTTTAACTTCAAAATTTTAAAAAAATAAGAACATGAGAAATTTGAAAAATCGAAAAATAAAAAAAACAAATTTGAAAATTTTAGATTTAATTTTTAATTTTTTTTTATTTTTTGTTGGATCTTTAATTTTTTGTTTTGTTTTGATTTTTTTTAGATCTCCGATTTTTTTAATTTTTGATTTTTTAATATTTGACTTCTTTAAATTTTTCACTTTAAAATTTTCGGTTTTTAATTTTTTTTTTTAATTTTCGATTTCAAGTTTTTCTATTTTTTCACTTTTTATTTTTTTTCATCTTCATTTTTTTTATCTCCGATTATCTTCAATCTTTTCGACTTTTAGATTTTTCCATTTTTAGAATTTAAAAAAAATTCAATGAAAAAAATTACGCTTTTTATTTTTGGATTTTTTGAATTTTTCGAACCTCGGGTTTTTTATTTATAGATCTTGCAATATTTCGCCTTTTAATTTTTCGTTTTCCTTATTTCTCGTATTTCCGATTTTCGGTTTCTCAATTTTTCGAATTTTCATTTTATTCAATCGAAAATTCCGCTTTTTCATTATTCGGTTTCTCGTTTTCTCAATTTTTCGATCTCGATTTTTATTAATTTTCTGATTTTTAATTTTTTGGGATCTTCGATTTTTCTAATTTGCAATTTTAAATTTTTGGATCCATCGTTTTTTTTTTATTTTTCCTTGTTTGAAATTTTCGACTTTTTGATTTTCCATTTTTCAATTTTTTCAGATATCCTATTTTTTATTTTCCGATTTCGATCTTTTTAGATCTCAAATTTATCTAATTTTTGTTTTTTTTCCAATTTTTAATTTTTTTTTTATTTTGAGGTTTTTTAATGTCTTGAATTTTAATTTTTTTTAATTTCAAATTTTTCAGTTTATTAATTTTTCGATTTTTTCGATTCTCCGATTTTTCTAATATTTGATTTTTGGTTTTATAATTTTTTGAATTTTTCGGTTTTTTTTACTTTTCTGGTTTTTGGATTTTCTATTTTTTATGAAATATCGAATGTTTTGGTTTATTAACTTTTCGATTTTTCTTTCAAATTTCGGATTTTTTTGTTTAATTGATGTTTCAATCGAAATTTTCGCTTTTTTGATTTTTAGATTTCTTGAACCCTCGATTTCTCGATTTTTTAAATTGTTTTAATTGTACGATTTTTTCCGATGATTTTTTTTTACCTCGAATCTCTTTGATTTTCCGATTCTGAATTTTACCAGATCTCCGATTTTTATTTTCCGGATTTGATTTTTTTGGATCTTTAATTTATTTTTTGATGTGTTGAATTTTCTTTTTTTTTCGAATTTCTCGATTTTTTTTAACTTTCAAATTTTTCGATTTTTTTTCGAGAGTTCGGGTTTAGCAGCGGTGCAAGACAGACGTGTCCGTTCGCGCTCTGTTATTTTTTTCAATTATTGTGCTTCTGTTCTTTTTTTTTTAGTTTTTTAATGATACGAGAAAGTGTGATAGAAATTCCAAATGAATCATCTGGAGTTTGCTGGAATTCCCGTAACGAATAAAATGGATTCAGTTATTCACTTTTTGAACACTTTTATTTTGTTGACGAGACGCTGAACATGAATAGATATGATTTTGCTTCGTCCGTTTTTGCAAAGTTAAATTTGTGTTCGCAGTTGTGTTCGTTTCAAAATATACAGTGCTGTGGTGGCGAAATTTCTAGAATATTATAGTGTATCAGTTAATTTTAATTTAATTTTATCATTTTGAAAATGCCCACGTTCGGTCGTGTTTATTTTCGTTGCTCATTTCATTTAACGATGCCCACTATAAGTGTGAGTGTGTGAGTGAGGTGCAGAAAACTCTCGGTGGCTGCCAGAAGAGCGGTTGAATTGTATTTGATTCCTTCAGTGATTTTATCACCATTACGTGATTTTTAAATTCATATGTGAAATAAAAATATATTTTAGTCGCTGGGCGCAATGAGGATAGCGATGGTGAAATAAATGTTACGATCACAAACCATATCTGTCCTCCCTCATTTACAACTTACGAACCATGCTTTGATTCCATGTGTGTTTGTGTTCCTTGATTTCAACCTAATGAAGAGTGTGCAGTGTGTGCAGTAATGATATTATCGCAAGTAATGGGATCGAGCATATCAAGATAATTTATTTTAGGATTTTTCCTTTCAATACCTTTTTTTTTATATAAGTGGAGCTGAGCAGCCGTTCAGACCAGACGACCTTGTTGTACTCTGTCTTCTTTTCGCGATTGTCAATGTTTATTCAACATTATATTTGCTTTGAGAAGATCATGATAAAAATATTCCCTGCCTTGTGGATTCGTAATTTAGTGAAATTTATTTAGGCTCGCTTGATAATTATTATTAGATTAGGCAGTAAAACGTACTACTCTCTCCAGTGGTTGAAACAGAAGTGAAAAATTTTTATTTCCTAATTTATTACATGGTTGCTGTGTTTGAATCTTCGGTCTGAACGCCTACTACTTCTAACACTCCTCCTCGATCAGATCCGGACGAATTCCTACTTCACAGCGTAGTTTTTCCAGTCGAAGTCGTTGAAGTGGCTTCGTGAGAACGTCGGCCAACATGGACTCCGTTGGACAATACTCTATTTTAATGATCTCCTTCTCTTGCAGGTCGCGAACGAAGAAGAACTTGGTGTCGATGTGCTTGCTGCGTCGTTCGATTCGGTCGCCTTCCACCAACTTTATGCAACTTTGGTTGTCCTCAAATACAGTAATGGGACCATCGATGCCTACGCCGATTTCCTCCATCAAACGTTTGGTCCAGACGAGCTCCTGGCAGCCTTCAGCAAGCGCCACGAACTCCGCTTCAGTCGAACTTAGTGCAACGCACGTTTGCTTCCGCGAACCCCACGCAATTGGTCCACCTCCGAACATGATGAGGATACCGGAGTTCGACTTCCTGTCGCGAGAATCTCCGGCCCAGTCCGCATCCACAAACATCTTCAATCCACCGGTCGATGAACCTAGCTGCAGCTTGTGGTCACTGGTGGAATTCAAGTAGCGCAGGATCCTCTTGGCTTTAGTCCAATCCTGGCCGTTAGGGCAGCTGGACTTCTGCGCCAATATCGAGACACTCACCGCAATGTCCGGCCGTGTGTGCACTGCTACGTACAGGAGACCACCGATCAGACTCAAATAATCGTGGTTATTGGGTAACTGATCCATCTCCTCCTTCTGCTGTAGTTAGCTAATGTCGATAGGAATTTTCGATGGTTTCGCCTTGTCCAAGCCAAAACGTTGTGCCAATTTCCGGATGTACGAGGTCTGGTTGATCTTGAATCCGGACGCACTTCGTTCCACCTCCATTCCAAGGAAATGACGAACGTCTCCCAAATTCGTCACGTTGAAATGGGATTGGTAACTCTGGAAGATACCGTTGAATTCCTTTTCCGTCTGCGTCACGACGATCATATCATCAACGTAGATGAGGATATACGACCACGTACCATTCTTCAGTTGCACGTACAAGCATGGATCCAACTTCGTTGGCTGGAATCCCATGGCCTTGAAAACGGAATCCACTTTCCGGTTCCATACGCGCGCTGATTGCTTCAGGCCGTACAAACTCCTCCTCAAAAGGCAGACGGTTCGCTCATCACCCGTCGTGTACCCTTCCGGTTGCCGCATGTAAACGGTTTCTTCGAGTGTTCCGTTCAAATATGCGGTCTTGACGTCGACATGCTTGACGATGGATCCCCTACGGCTTGCCATGGAAAGCAGAGCTCGGAAGGTTGTCTGCTTTGCCACCGGTGCGAAGACCTCATCATAATCGGTGCCGTACTTCTGGGTGAAGCCTTGTACAACGATTCTCGCCTTGTGCCGTACCACGTTTCCTTTCTCGTCCCGCTTGGTCTTGAATAGCCACTTGCATCCGACAGCCTTCTTGCCTGGCGGTAGTTGCACCAGTTCCCACGTTTGGTTCTCCAACAGCGCCCGAAATTCTTCGTCCATGGCGGCTTGCCACTGGAACGCCTCATCACTTCGTAACGCTTCCGCCGGAGTTTGAGGATCGCCGGTCTTCCTCGTCGCCCGTCGCTTGCTCACCGTGAGGCCTTGCTGGGCGGCATTCGATCCAGCTTCGTTTTGTGGAACTGGGGAATTGTGGAACGGAAAGTTTTTGTTCGTGAAGACAAAGTCATGGTACTTGCCTGGAATCGCGCGCTCCCGATCACTGCGCCTCAACACCTGTGACTCGGGTGGATTTGAAGATTGTCGTGGAGGGAGCGCCGGAATTGTCACGTCAAAAACGGTTTCATCGGATGATTCGCCAGCGCTTGTATCAACTTGCGAAAAGAAATCCTCCTCGGAATCCGATGACTCCTTGGGATCCGACGACTCTTCATCGGTTGTCTTATGATCGTCAGTCTCGGCTGGTTTTTCAACATCCGGCTCGGTTGGTTCCACCGGTCTTGCTTCCGGAACGTCGTCAAGGAAATCGAGACTCACGAAATTCCGGACTTGAAGTTGCTGTCCGCTCGTAGCTGCAGGTTGCGTCTCGACTTGGGGTGACTCGTTGAGGAAAACTACATCCCGACTCTTGAAGACATTCTTCTTCACCGAATCGTACAACCGGTATGCCTTGGTCTGCTCATCGAAACCGACTAGGATGCACTCCTTCGATTTTACGTCCCACTTCTTCCGCTTTTGCTTCGGAACGTGCGACATCGCCTTCGAGCCGAATACACGAACATGGGAAAGATCAGGCTTGCGACCGGACCAGGCCTCCTCCGGTGTCAGCTTGTGACCTTTGGTAGGGGAACGGTTGATGACGTACGTCGAAGCTGCTACCGCTTCCGCCCAGAACGACTTCGGTAGTTTCGCCTCGAACAGCATGCACCTAGCTCGCTCAACGACGGTTCTGTTGACTCGCTCGGCCAACCCATTTTGTTCAGGAGAGTACTCGGTGGACGTTTGGTGTACAATCCCTGCATCGGCAAGGCGTTTCTGAAACGATCGGTTAGTATACTCCTTACCATTGTCGCTGCGAAGAACTTTTAGCTTGAACCCGGTCTGTCTCTCAGCTAGGGCTCGGAACTGGTTGAATGCATATAGGACCTCAGCTTCGGATTTCGTCTCCAGGAAATAGATGAATATCCGCCGTGTCCAGTCGTCCACGAACGACACGTAATACCGGCTTCCGCCGATTGACTCTTCTTCCATCGGTCCGCATATGTCCGTGTGGACAAGCTCCAGGACGCCATTGGCACGATGACCGTTCTTCGGAAATGGTAGACGGGTTTGCTTACCCATGGCACATACTGTACAGTTGTCCATTTTCGTTTCCTTGAACTCCATCCCGGTGGCTAGCCCATTCTTCAGTAGCTTCAGGCTATGGACGTTGATATGACCCATTCTCCTGTGCCAAACGTTCAAATCGGCTGCCGTGGATGCGAGCGACAACGCGCTCTGCTCGTCACCCTCTTCGAATCGGAACAATCCACTCTTCAAGTCATGTATCCCGGTAGCTATCACCTCACCATCCGGATCAACCACCTTCACGCCTTGGGTGCTGAACCGCACCTCGTGACCATGGCGAACGATCTGACTCACCGACAGAAGATTGTTGGACATCGTTGGAATGAACTTAACATCGTTCACGTCGATGGGGGGACTCTCAGGACTGCACTTAGCTGAAAGCTTGACGACACCCGTGGAAACAAACTTCATCATTTGTTTGTCGGCTGCCATGACAACGCCACTCGCCGGTTTTTCACCATGTAGCAGGCTTCGATCCTTGGTGAAGTGGTCTGATGCTCCCGAATCAAACACCCAGCCATCGTTGCTATGGTAATCGCTGGTTGTTAGTACCGTGCAAAACGCCGACCCTTTTTTCGTCTCGTTTTTCACATGGCACTCCCTGGCGATGTGTCCGTATCGATGACAACGCTTGCATTTTGAACCTTTTGGCTGCTCAGCTGACCGTCCTTCGGCTGCACCTTGCTTCGGTTTTGATGGAAACGGTTTTCGTCCAACGAACGCCGTCTGGTCCTTGGAAAATTGGACTTCCTGGAGCAGCTTCGTCTTGATGCTATCGCCGATGATCGGGGTGCCGGAATTTTCCAGCGCCATGATCATTGGCTTGTACTCCTCCGGAAGGCCCGCAAGCAGTAGGGAACCGACCCACTCCTCGGAAATGTCGAAACCAACTCCCCGAAGGCTATGAGCGGTGGAAATGATCTCCGTTACATACCTGTCCACCGTGACGCACGACGAGAGGGTTGTGGTGATGAGCTTCCTGAGCAGTCCCACGCGGCGGGTAAGTCCGGTGTCCTCGAAAGCTGCTTCAAGCTTCGCCCATACCTCACGGGCCGTCGGTGCGTCCTTCACGTGAATGTAATTGACGGGATCCAAGAGCAAAATGATTTTCGCTCGTGCTCTTCTGCACTTCCGCTGGTCCACCGCTGGCAGCGTTCCGTCCGCGTTCGGAATCGGCTTCACGGCTTCCCACAGCTCCTCCAGCTCCAGGTACGTCTCCACCGCGAATTTCCACGTTGGCCAATTCTCTCGGCCGCTCAGACGCTCGATCGGCGGAAGACTTGAAAGGTTCTGCTGGACTTGTTGCGGGATCGCTTGACCATCACCAGCTCCGGTAGACATCTTGCGAAAAAATCTTGAAGAATAACTGGGCTCACAACCTATTAGATTAGGCAGTAAAACGTACTACTCTCTCCAGTGGTTGAAACAGAAGTGAAAAATTTTTATTTCCTAATTTATTACATGGTTGCTGTGTTTGAATCTTCGGTCTGAACGCCTACTACTTCTAACAATTATCGAAAATTTGAATTGTAGTGAACGGTGTAAAATTTTCATTCCCGCATATGTAGTAGTTCGGCCGCGTTCGAATCTAATTGGATTTCGATTCTGTTGATGTATTGGTATATCTCTATTCAGAGAGCGTAAATAAAACGGGCTTGAGTGATTCGCAGGTTTTAAAATCACAGCTGTTTCTATGACTGAATTGAGCATTTTTGTATAATTTTGCCAGCGTGTGGGTTCTTAGCATATACGTTAACTAGTGGTGTGAGTATACGTTTCGTATTTGACCGGTTTCAATGCGTTCGAGTTTGCCGTCTGCTTCTTTGTTATGTGCAAAATGAGAGAAATAGAAAGTGTCGGTTTCGTAAATTTGCATTTTCGAAGAGCGTGTTTATGTGTAGGGGAGAGTGGTTCTAAAACGACCGTACAAATTGAAATAATTTAAAAAATTTAGTTGTAGTTCAAATATCGCCAAAGTAATGTAGCGTTGCGCCTAAATGACACCGGAAATCATGGAAGTAACAAGTTTCTATATTATTTTGATAATTGTGAGTGTTTGATCTGTATTTTCAGTTGGTGTGTCTATGTAGATGTTAATGTATTATTCCGCCGTAGCGATTGGAGTTCTTTAAAGGGTACCTGCAAAATATATATCGCGGATACGATTGGTTTGAAGGTGTTCTCTCGGTTACCTTCTCAGGTTTCCCACAAATAACTCTCCGCCGTCGTGATCAAAATTTTAAAATGATCACTCGCGAATGGTAACGGAAAATATGATGTTACATTTTTCACCGTTGTGGTTGGAGTTCGATACAAAGTAGGCGCGATAAATAATTAATAAGAATGTATTGTCGATTCGATTGGCTGTAAAGGAATTTTCTCGGTTACTTTCTCAGGTTTTCCAAAGTTAAATCTCCAGCATCGCAATTAGAGTTCGATGTAGAATACGCGTGTCTAATAATGGAATATATCGCTGCATTTATTGGGTTTGAGTTCTCACGCGTGTTCTGACTCATAAGATCTTTGGAATTTTGTTTCGTCGATTGTTTAATAGTTTTCATAATCATATCACTTACCACAGTGAATCCTGATTCTTACCTCTTCCCACTAACAACTATCCCTTCCATGATAATCGCTAGGGAACCACGCTATAGAGGCGACCCTTCTGGTCTTCGGGCGGCGATTATCATACTAACATTCCTTCCCTTCCCCTGGTGACTGTGAGGACGTGGCCGGTGTCGTTATTGACTATTTAAAGCTCGAATAACCGAAAATTGCACAACGAGAATGATTTGCTAGTCTCAAGCGTCATTCTGTGTGTTCTTTGTGCAATTTGGCTGGTTCAGGTCAATCACGTAGAGCAACTACGAAGTGTACAGTCTACCCAAGCTCAAGCTCAAGCTCAAATTTTTCGATTTTTTTTAAGAATCTGTTTTTTTTTAAATTTTGGATTTTTTGATTTTGTTTTGTTTTTAATTTTTAATTTTTGATTTCAACTGCTCTGCTCTGCAATACACATCGGGCTGCTGTTCTATTAATAACTCAACAATGATCATATTAACTGTCTCAGCTGTCCGGTGGTCTAACTGGATGATGGAAGAACAGACGAAATACTCTTACGCCTAAATGGCTACTGCGTAATGTGCTAATTATAGATTCGGCTCTGTTACAGTTAAAATGCTAATGAGCCTAAAATAAACAAAAGAGATAACTTTTTTTTTATTTCTAGTTTATGGATTTCTTTTTTTTAAATATAGAATGTTTTGATTTATTGATTTTTCGATTGTTTTAGAATTTCAGATTTTTTGTTTTATCAATGTTTCAATCGAAATTTTCGTTTTCTTTATTTTTAGATTTCTGGTTTTTTAATTTTTTTTTAATTTTTCGATTTTGATCTTTTTTTCGATTTTTTTTTTCTTTCCACTCTAGCTTACTTTCCACTTTTAGAATCTCCGATTTCCAATAAAAATTAGACTTTTTTTAATTTTTCCATTTTTGAATTTTTGATTTTTTTTATTTTTTGATTTTTAGAATTTCAAGAATTCTGAATTTTCTGTTTTTTTTGAATCTCCGATTTTTTTTATCGATGTTTCTATCGAATACTTCGCTTGTTAATTTTTCGAAATCTTGATTGATTTCCGAACTGCCGATCTCTTCGATTTCGATTTCTCAATTTTTCGATTTTTAAGATCTCCGATTTTCCTAATTTTTGATTTTTGTATTTTTCGGTGATTTTTTTTCGATTTTCGGTGTTGCTAGTTTCGATTTTCGTTGGATTCTGTTGAGTTTTCATTTTATTTTCATACAATTTCTCAAGTCTTTCTCACTTCCTTTTGACTTTTTTCTGCCTTTTTTGATTTGTTTCGTCCAACGTTCATTCGTCGTGGTGTTTTTGTGATTATGACGATGATGTCTTAACTCTTTGTGGTCGTTTGTCTGTTCTCAGCCACCACTGCAAGAAACCATGCTAATCTTATATTTTACTCAACCAAGTATCAATTTATGCTTTTCTTAAACGAAGCTTCATGCCTAGTGATCCTGTTTACGAATCAATACGGCGCTCCAATGAGAAATAGATAACGGTACTCAGTATCGAACAAATTTTTCACTCACACAAGACAACGCACAGTGCGTTGAATGCATAGGAAAGTGGGGCAAAAATCATAACAGCAGAATTTAGCCTATGTAACGCTTTGGTGTGATAGAAAAGATTGTTTATAAGTATCAGAACTACTGTTTGCATAAATGTCTCATGTTATTTGAATAATCCCAGAAACAAAAAATCAAAAATCGGGGAATCAAGGAATGAAGAATTCAAAGAATCGAACAATTAAAAAAAAACGATTGAAAAATCGATAAATCGATAAATCAAAATAAAAAAATTAAGAAATCAAAAACCCGAAATTTCAAAAAAATGAGAAATAAGAAAAATTGAGAAATCGAAAAATCTAAGATCCAACAGTTTTTTTCAAAATGAGAAATCTAAAAAACTTCAAATTAAAAAGAAAGTAAGTGTCTCAACACAACACAAAGTGGCTGACGATCGCACACTCAGATCGCAGCTTGCTCTGACTCGTCGAAGGACCACGGCGCACATTCGCCGTAAAACAACACGAAATAATTCACCCTCAGCGGCACACAGCAGTACCAGCAGAGAAATTTCAGCGGCTAAAACACACCATTAACCGTTGCACAACACGATGCTGAGAAAAGGACGACAGGATCGAACACGTTCGTTGCTTGTTTGTCGCCCGGTGACTCACAAGACAACGGAGGATGGAAATAACGTTGGTCGCCCTGTTGACCAGATTGGATTTTACTGCTGCTGCTTCACTGGTACACTTCTTCAAAATAAGGCAATTTCAATTTAAGATCCTACTCCTTTAATTGTCACAAACAGAATGAAGAAAAACTTAAATCTACACATCCTTACACACTAACAGAATAAAGGAAAAGAAAACTTAAAACTACACTTCTCAGTATGTGTGAGTACGATTGCATCGACGAGTGCAGCCGATTGCATTTTCGTTTCTGCCGATTGCATCATCGTTCTCCCCCTGTACGCCTGCTGGTGACTCGGGTCGCGTTCGTCGCGAACAGTAAGCATAGAAGAATAAAAAAATCGGAGTTTCCAAAAAGTTCTGCTTTTTCGATACGAAATAATCAAGAATCGAAAATTCGAACGACATGAAAAATCATATAAAAAAAGTCATATAAAAATCTAAAATTTGCAAATTCGAGAAATCAAGATATTAAAAATTTAGAAATTTGTGAAATAAAAGAATTGAATCATGAAAAACTTTTATTTCGGATCTCCGATTTTTTTCGATTCTCCGATTATTATAATTTCTGATTTTTTAATTTTTCGAATCTTTAATTTTTTGGGTTTTTCTATTTTTTTCAAATTTAGAATTTTTTACTTTTTTCGAATCTCTGATTTTTTATTTTTTTTGAATTTTTTTGATTTCATATTTTTTCAAATTTTAAAATTTTTGTTTTTTCTCAACTCTTTGATTTTTATTTATTTATTGATTTTCCACCGAAAATTTCGCTTTTATATTTTTAGATTTATCGAATTCTCGAATCCTCGATGCTTCAATTTTTCAATTGTGTCGGATCCCTGATTTTTTAAAGAAACATTTCTATTTTTTTAAGTTTAAAATTTAGATTTTTTTTCGAAACCCCGATTTTCTTTTAGGATTTTTTATTTTTCGATTCATTTGAATATTTTTATTTCACACTTTTACAAAATTTAAAAATTTTCGTTTTTTTTATTCATAGATTGTCAAATTCAACCGAAAATTTAGCATTTATTATTTCTCGAATTCTCGCTTCCCCATTTTCTTCAGATCTCTATTTTTTCGATTTCGATTTTTTAATATTTTTTTTACATCCTAATTGATTGATTTTTCGGTTTTTCTAAATTTTGAATTCAGATTTATCAATTTATCGATTTTTCTATCCAAATTTTCACTGTTTTGACATTTCGTTTCACGATGGTTTATTTTTTTATTTTTCAAATTATTGATTTACAATTTTTCAAAATTTCAAACTTTTCCATTTTTTTTTGGAATGCCCAATTTTTGATCGAGAGATTTTTGATTTTTCGATTTTTTGTATTTTTTTATTTCGATTTTCATAATACAGTAACGTCTCGATTATATCACTGCGCATTTTTATCACTCGAATTTATCACTTTATGTTTCACTTTTATCACGTTTTTGGAAAAATGAGAAGTTATATGAAAAATTCAATCTGCCGTTAAATTATTGAACAAAAAATGAAACTTAAGCAGAAAAAAATATTTTTGAGCATTCATGCCGCCTATCGTGATAAGCCGTATTCATGGAAACATTCTTACTGTTAGATTTGTAGCGTATACCACATATTTCTTTGAAAGCTTGAAAGCATATTATTTTCATAAGCTCAGAATAAAAACTATGAACAATTCTGAGCAACTTCCTTTTCGATTGTGTGAAATGAGATGTACGACCTATGCCGTTTCCCAGGTTGAGCCATGGAAGAGACAATCGTAAAGTATATTATCTAATCAACTGTTGAAATTCCTCTTCGAGATAGTCGGGAATACTTTTTTGTAATAGATTTATTGTTGTGTAGTGACAAATAATCGATAAAAGTTAACGAGAAAAATGCAAATTACAAATCGCTCATCAACTCGGTATACACAACATACAACAATCAATATAATACATACATACAACAATCACAAGAATGCTGAAGGGGAAGGGCTAACTTGTGAAACTGTATGCTTTGAAACCATCGAGCACTATGAGAAAAATTAAATATGCTGCTGAAGGTAGCATTGTTTGAATGTTTAAATTAATTGATGGTAGATATTCGATATTGACTTTAAGGGAAAATACAGCAAGCTGTAAACGGCTGTAACAGTTCGGCTGAAAAGTTCGTCTAGATGGCGCCTCTTGCAGAAATCTACTTGACTATCAAAAAGCACCATCTTTCATTGGATACGTGTCAAAATTTGACAGCAATCGGTCGATTGGTTCGTGAGTTACAGCATTGAGAGCGAAGCAACTTTTGAAGCCCAATTCTAGCAACTTGTAATTGCATGAATTGGGTTTCGAACTGTTTCCGCATCCATCGTATTCTCCAGGTCTGGCCCAGCTACTTTTTGCTGTTCGCAGATCTGAAGAGAATGCTCGCTGACAAGAAATCTAAGACCGATGATGAAGTGATTACCGAAACTGAGGTCTATTTTGAGGAAAAACCGAAAGGGTACTATAAAAATGGCGTCGAAAAGTTGCATGATCGATATAATCGCTGTATCGCCCTCTAAGGCATTTTGTTGGATAATAAAATTGAATTTAATAATAATTTACCTTATAAACTTGGTTTTGATAGTATATGCGTCGTTTAAGTTCAGCGATTCTTATCTTAATTTTAAAGTTTGTGCAATGGAAAATTTCGAAAAACAATTTTTCAATTACTTCAAGACTCATGATTTACCCATTGACCAGGTGTATAATTGCAACGAATTTGCCTGTTTTTTTCAAAATGGTTACCAGCTAAACGTTAACTCATTTGGAGGAAAAAATGCGTCGCATGAATCAAAGCTGACAAAAACCGGTTAGTTTTCATGTTACAATGTATCTGGTACTCATGAACATCCATTGATGATAATTGAAAAAAAAACCTCGATGTTTCAAAGCGGAAATTATTTCATGAATGCTTCTAGAATTAGTTTGTTCTGAAAGTTCTCGAAAAAGACTATAACCTAAGGGCGTTCCGATAATAGATAATTGCATTGCGCACCATTGCTTGCGAGGATGAAATTTCCTTTGGCGATGGACTGATTAAAGATTGACCAACACCAAAAGAATGATGAATCATGGACTAATTCAAAACATAAAAGTAATATATCGAGAAAAATTAGAAATGTCAATTATGCTAAATTCACAAATACTGGACTGAAAATACTGGACTAAAAATCAATCAGTGGATGCCCGGTTTGCCTACGAGACACCGCCGCTTCCGACGGAGGATCGGCGGTGGACTCGGATCGCGTCATCTTGGCGGATTTGGCCGCCTCGATTCCTCATTCTCGCTAAATGGGGACTTCGTCTTCATCCATGACCTAAGAATAAATTTCGAAAAACGAAAACGAGAGAATAAATTTCTAATAGAAATGTGAGGCATTTATACACATGATGTTTCTCCCGCGCCACAATATTTCTAGCCTACTACACTTTTTCTAAGTGGTTGTTTCGGTTTCAGTTGTTTTCTGCTGCGATTTATTCCGATCACGGTTTTTTCTATATCTGTTAGCAAAATTACATCTAAAATGCTCCCAAAATATCATTCCCAAAGAAATAATATAAAATCCTTTCGCAGAACAGCAACAGTTGTGTGAACTCGCGAAAATTAAATGATGGATTGTAAAATTTTATTAATAAGTCCAGAAACTTTCTTAAATTCATACAAGCTCTTCCATATATATTTTCACACCTATATTTGCAACGAAAGATACAATGGGCCTGATGATGAACATCACTGTCACAAACGCTTTCACGTCACTTACACTTCATTTAATCTTTTTGTGTCAATCATCATTGTTACGGACAGTTGCGTGTAAAAATAAACTCCGTGAAGTGAAAGAGTTCATTCCCGTTTATAAGATACATATCAGTTGCATAATTTCGGGCGTTTGAACGTTATATCGGTTACATAATTTCGGACGTTTGAACGTTATGTAGGTAAAATAAATAAGTGTATGAGATGATATTCCATTTAATTGAACGTATGTTTTAGAATGACAAGTTTGCGATTATACGTCGATGATTCCAATGCCAACTATTTGGACTCATTCCATGAATCATTTGCTTGGTGCGTTAGTTTGCTGAATCAAACGTTGGTTCAAAGATGAGGAGGAATACTAGGTTGCTCTTGAATAATGTAGTTTCTGAACATAAGGGAATGTTATTTTATTTCCTCTTTCTATAAATTCTAGAGATAAAGCATGACTATCATGAGTTTAATAATCGATATCTCGCATACTCTTGTACTCAGCTCTGTCTTACTCGTTTCAATAGTGAGAAGTATTTAGTATAGGTCAACGTTAAAATCATTTTTAAGAACCGTTTCTACGATTTTGATGAATAATAATATCTTGTATATCTCAGAATAAACCTGAATTTATCCATCTCATGAACAGTATAATCTGAGCTACTCCCATATGGGATTCTGAAGTTTAATCCTCTTATTGTTCCCATTCTCGTGTAATTTAATATACGGGACATGAGGTTTGATATAATTATTTAAACAGAAACTGGTTAGTAGCGTCGGTCAGAAGCATAATTTGATAACATCTGATGAGTTACAAGGAATTTGCCAAAAGCAGATAATGATTCAGATTTTCTTCAGAGGATATCAATATTATGGAAAAAGAACTAGAAAATAGTTTAAAAATTATTAATTTAAAAGCTTTGCAATGATAGATTCATTTTTTCCTTATTTGAAACTTAAATATTCTTTCATTTCATGTCTTCAAAACAATATCGTTGAAAATATCTATAACGTAAAATCAAAAGATCAATGGCCTTATTCGATGAAACTATCGTCCTGATTCGGGTCCACCAATTGCGAATATTTGAATTAGAAAAACCAGCTCTGCAATGTTGGAAAAAAATTAGAGTTATTATTTTATATTCAAAATATCAACAAATCAATATTATACATAATCAATCATAATGATCGTTTTGGGCCAGTGGCCTCCATTACCATTTTATGGGGTTGCAACTCTCTGTTAGTCTAATCCATAAAATAGAAACAAAAAAAATCTATTCAATTAGGACAATCAAAATTAGGCCTTTCGCCATGTTTCAATCGGTCTACGGGAGCTAAATTTTTAGTCCCTAATTACATCCCATAGTGCATTTCTCGAATCCTAATAAACAAATTTACGTCCTCTGGATACGTCAGGATTTCGTTCTAAAAATGCCACCAAGCGGATAAATTGCTGTTTTTTATCTTTTTTTTAAAATGTAAGACAAGATTCAAAATGTTAGCAAAAAAGCAAAATAAATCCGAAAATAAACTTACTCCATTCCGCGTGACTAGCTTTAACCATCTAAAACACAAGTGACAAATATACTTGTTTTTCTCCGTGACGTGACAGTATCGTGATATTCATAATAACACCGAGTTCTACACACACGGTGGCAGCCGTAATAACATTGTATACAATTCAATTCATCGTCTGTGTTGTTGTTTAATAGTCACACCAAAGACTTACTTTATAAAACAATGTTAAAATTTAGAAAAAAAACTATGTTAGCATTACATATAGTTTCCAAGCACACAGAATTAATTGAATATTCTGTAATAATTCTCATTCTTAGATACCAGATCCATATTATTCATCTTTTTTGCATCACACAACTAGCACACATTAAATCTATGTTTCCTCATTCCAGTCTATACCCTTCTTCAGAACGAACCGATTACTATCGAAATCGATGACGATGAACCCGAAGAAACGACGAACAAAACCATCGAACGGAGTCCAGCGTCAGTCCTGACAAGTCGCGCTTCCAACAAAAATGGAACACCGTCTTATGCTCAATCTCAAACTAAAACCCCGATGGCGGTATCGGTACCGTCAATATCCCCGAATGTGGTGTCCAGTACGAGCACCATATCCAACAGGCCCCACTTTTTGAACAACGGCGACCTCATATCACTGATCCACGATCTCCAGCTGCCAAACGACAAAGCAGCTCTGCTGATCGGCCGATTACGATCGTGGAACTTGCTCGACTGCCATGCTCTGCTCGATGTGCCCAGCAACAAAAGTCCTGAGTTTAGAACACGTTCAATCAAAAGTTCCTCGTTGCTGCATTCAATCAATTCCGCCAAACGGAAGCACCAGGAAATGTGCTAAACTTGTACCGGTTAAAGGTTGAGAGAGTGAAAGAAACGTAACTCCTATTTTGTAAAACATAGCGGTCAACAATGACTACTTACACTCATCAATGTGAAGATTTGATAGTATTATAATTAATATGTCTCTAGGTACTTATTTTATTGTTTAGTGTTTATGTTTACGTATTGTGCCATTGACTGCTAGGGAGGCATATGTGAATGGAACTAAATAAAAGCCGAATCATTCCAGAGTATATCTTCCTTGTTGGTTTGTGTTGAATTGATTCCGAAAATACGGTTTGCGAGTTAACTGTTTGAGAGCGAACTGATTGAGAATAAACTGTTTGTGAACGAACTATTTGAGAATGGAGTGTTTGCGGGCGAACTGTTTGCGAACGAACGAGTGCAGCTGAACTGATTTGTGCTGGACGGAATGGATTAATATTAGGCTGTCAAAAAAGTCCTGCGGTATTTCCGCGAGGTGTCGTTGTAAGCACGTAGTTCTAGTTGTATTCATTGTATCGAGTCATACTATAGCTTGTTGGAAAGGTATTTTTGCGCGCTATAATATTGGTTAAGTCGTTCGTGAGTTATAGTGTCGCAAATATGGAGCAAAATAAAGAGAAAATCCGACATATTTTACAGTACTACTATGACAAAGGCAAAAATGCATCTCAAGCTGCCAATAAAATTTGTGCAGTTTATGGACCCAATACAGTTTCCATTTCTACCGCACAACGATGGTTTCAACGTTTTCGTTCTGGTGTAAAGGTCGTCGAAGATGCGCCACGCTCCGGAAGGCCTGTCGGCGAAAATTGCGACAAAATCGCTGAATTAGCCGAGAAAGATCGGCATAGTAGCAGCCGTAGCATCGGCCAAGAGCTGGGGATAAGTCATCAAACCGTTATTAACCATTTGAAGAAGCTTGGATTCACAAAGAAGCTCGTTGTATGGGTGCCACATACATTGACGCAAAAAAACACCTTTGACCGTATCGACGCACGTGAATCGCAACAAAATCGACCCGTTTCTGAAGCGGATGGTGACTGGCGATGAAAAGTGAGTCACTTACGACAACGTGAAGCGCAAACGGCCGTGGTCGAAGCCCGCTGAAGCGGCTCAAATGGTGGCCAAGTCCTCATTAACGGCCAGGAAGGTTCTGCTGTGTGTTTGGTGGGATTGTCAAGGAATAATCTATTATGAGCTGCTACCCTATGGTCAAACGCTCAATTCGGACCTGTACTGCCAACAACTGGACCGCTTGAAGGTAGCACTCATGAAGAAGAGGCCATCTTTGATAAACAGATGCCGCATTGTCTTCCATCAGGACAACGCCAGGCCACACACTTCTTTGGTGACGCGCCAGAAGCTCCGGGAGCTCGGATGGGAGGTTCTTTTGCATCCGCCGTATAGTCCGGTCCTTGCACCAAGTGACTACCACCTGTTTTTGTCCATGGCGAACGAGCTAGGTAGTCAGAAGAAAATTGGCTATCCGAGTTTTTTGCCAATAAGGAAACGAGCTACTATAACAGGGGTATTATGAAGTTGGCATCTCGTTGGGAACAAGTCATCGAACAAAACGGCGCATATTTGACTTAAAACAGATGATTGTAACTAATTTTATGAACAAATGAAAATTCAAAAAAATACCGCAGGACTTTTTTGACAGCCTAATATAACGAAAACGCTTGTAAGAAAAATAAACCCATATTGTCATTTATGACCAAATTTATTTTTTTAATTTTTTTTTTCTCTATTCTAGTGACTTTCAACACATTTCGGCTGGTTCGTTACTTTTACTTCCATTTTTGGAAGAATGTCGGGAGTGAGAGTTGAACTCGTGATCTCTGCGTGAGAGGTATGGATGTTACCACTACGCCAGATCGCCTCCTTATGAGCAAAATGCCTGTAACGCTGGGTTTATTTTGTTAATGTATACTCAATGTTGGCTTAAAAATTAAATTAGATTTTCGTAGCTTTAAAGGCAAACATATATTTTCAATTTCATGTAGGGGAGATGGGAGTAAGACGGACATGTTAAGGAAAACTTCAATAGTATCTTTGGAAACATATGTTTTCAAAAAATTAAAAGCAGTTTCTTACAGTTCAATATACTGGTTTTCGAAATAACTGGCCAAATACTCAAATCAAAACAAGCCGAAAAGTACAACATTTTTATCGGTGCGGGTATAATGGACATTTAGGGGGGGGGGGGGGTGATATGGACAGGTTCATAATATACGAAGCGTAGAGGTTTATCGCTGACGAGAGGAATAATTTCACTCTCTCCCAGTGTTTGTGCGTCCGGTAACTGAAATAGAACAAACAGAGAAAGCAATATAAAAAAGAGTTCAATCCCTTCACTTTCCATCATGCATGTGATTATGGATATGACTGTCTATTTCACCCCCCGCCCCCCAGTGCAATTGTTTCAATAATTTAAATTTACCACTTACGAATGAATTTACTTTTCCGTACATAGAAGCGATATTCTCTGTCAACTCACAAACCGAAATATAACCATCAGCGAATTAATTTTTGCAATTAAACCACTCAAAATGTTTAATATCGAAGCCGCAAAAGTTACATCCACACGCGGAATCATGTTTGATTCTCGGTTTTTGCTTCTCTATTCCACTTTTGATCAGCATTCATTGTCATAGGATGGTTTAAATATTATAGAATAGCATGTAGAAGGGTTTCCCATCAACAGAAATTTGAAATTCATAATGCAACTATACAAATCAACCACATGTCCATCATACCCCCACTGTCCGTCTTACCCGCGCCTCCCCTATTCTTTTAATTCTGCGTTATATTCATATACTTCCTAATTTTCAGAAAACAATCTGGGGAAGCTGGGGCGATTAATTAGGTGAACATAAAATCTCATAGTGAGGGCAAGTTGAGAAAAAAGTGTTTTCGTTGCTTTCAATCCATTGTTTGGCCTATTGCGTGTACGTGGTATCGTGATTGTTTGTATGATTGATTGTTAGTGAAAATTGCTGCTGAATTTTCTCTATGAATGAAATATGATTTTACATGGAAACTGTGTGTTGTCCAAACAGAAAATATGAATAATTGTGCATATTTTGTTCGCATCAAATTATTACATATACTTTTGTCGGCCGATAAACATATTTTCACATACAGTTTGCGACTTTTAAAAAAGAAGCACCTTATTTTTCCCCACTAAATTTCAAAAATATAAATCCTATATGTACACTATCCAATACAACGATATCGATGTAAAGCTGTCTATTGATGTTGAAGGAAGGAAGGTCTTGAATTATAGACTTTAAACTTTTGCAGTTCATTCGTCTCTAGCCTTGAGAAAGGCCCTTTGAAAACTCTACTCTACTCTATTACTCTACTCCAGCGCTACCACCTCTGCCCTCTTGCCTTGAGAAAGGCACTCGATCCCTCGCCGTCCAGCTCGTCCAGCAACGATGTTGTCCAGTCGGTGTCCACACAAAGAATGTATTGATGTTGAGTTCCAGCTAACATTCTATGTTGTCCTTAACACTCCTATACTCGCGCATTGGTCTGTCAGACCGAGAAATCAATAATTCGTTCATTTCTCAGGAAATATCAACACTACGACGTTCCGATTCTCTCTAGCTTCGTTATTCGTCGTTCGACATCGTTTAGGGTATCGCATGTGTTGGTACAAAGGGGACATGTGCCACTTTTTTAACACATTCGGTCTGACACACCGACGCGAGTATAGGAGTAACTTTTTTGGACAAGTGCCTTTTCTCATATTCTAGAATATTGAAATGCATAAATTAATGTTAGTGGCGTGGAATATTTATTGAATATAATGCATAAGATTATTACCGGACTATTCTTATTTGATTTCAATCCGTTTTGTAATTATTCGTCGATATATTCGTTGTTAGATTCATACGTTCAAAAGCAAAATATAAATGTTTGACTTTCGTATAGTTTATTCGCTAAATATAATGGTCATACATTTACACACTTGTGAGAGAATTTCACTTGTGGAAGAATTGTACACAGTAAACTATGAACTAATCGATAGCTTATTGTAATTTTTAACAGTTACAGTTTCGGGGAAATTTTTTTTTATAATGGACAATATCGATAAGAAAACAAGAAAAAGAAAAGGAAATTCCTAGAAATCCTTTTATATCATCTTTTTATGCCCCATCTAAAAAAAGGCATTAATTCTTAGTTTACCAACAAAAACAGAGACAAAGAATATTAGGAATATGCAAACTTTATATTCCAGAACCTTTATCATCTGGTAATTATCTAGAAGGTCGTTATATATTCTTCTCTTCAACTGCATGAAATGTAAAAATATGTTTGTTTTGAGCATGCAGTTATGCTATGTTCTGATTCTTACTCCAATGAAACCACAATCGATTAATACGTTTTTATGTTATTTTATAGCTCTTTATACTTCCATGAATTATATTCAGTTGCTTACTTTTAATTGATAACAGTGAAGAATTCGAATTTCGTTATTTGTGTTGGAGTATCAAAAATTACTCTATTTTGAGGAGGCTGAATAAGACGACTATTAAAACATAATAAAGACGAAGAAAACATATTTTTCGGAGTTTTTTCATTCAATCATACCCTCTTCTTTAAATAAATGCCAATAAAGCCTGAAAAATACACAATGGCAACATTACAGAGATGTGAGGAGGCGATCTGGCGTAGTGGTAACATCCATGCTTCTCACGCTAAAGGTAACGAGTTCAATTCTCACTCCCGACATTCTTCCAAAAATGGAAGTAAAAGTGACGAACTAGCCAAATGAGTTGAAAGTCACTATAATACAGATAAAAAAAAAAAAAAAACATTACAGAGAAGTTCAATTTTCGGTCTGTGACACCGTGCGCGAGTATACGTGTTATGATTTTGCACGCGAGCACAGGAGGGTTAATACCACTGAACGAAAGAGCGAAAGAACGGTTCAAAAGAACTGATTCACTTAGATGAACGGTTAGTGACTGCAAGGCGCCTAGATGTATATTCTAAGGTGAGGCCGTTTCGTCACTAAGTTGGTTGGGGGAGCGGTATATGAAAACAGTACGGAAGAAAGCAGAAGGGGAATTAATTGCCTGTAGCGTGAAAGAGACAGATTGATCACGAGCGAGCTTCGGCACTAGCGTATTGTGTTTTGTTTACAAACAAAACACAGTAGACTTCCAATATGGCTGAAGAGTGGTTTTAGCAAGTTGGTCCACCTTAGGATATACTTCTAGGCGCCTTGAGTGACTGTACCGTTCATCAAAGTGAACTGTTTTGCCCATCTCTACACTGAGAGGAAAATTTAGTAAATATGACGAATTTTTTGGTACATGTTACCAATTCTCTAGTCATTTTCTACCCTACTAATCATTGGTACATGTTACAAAAAAAGAATGGTAGGCACATATGTCAAACAAACTACAAATTGTTGGTCCAACATTGGTGAAATAACAGTGAAAATTTTGCTTCATATTTGTGAGAGGTAATCATCAGTGATCAGTTTATCTTTAATTTTTTTTGTTTCCTATCTTAAGTGAACCCCTTCAAAGGAACTAAGTTCCACTGGGGTTTGACTAAGTTTAGTTTATTAGTTTATCAGGGATAATGCCAATATTTTTTAATAATTATTTTGAATTTAAAAAATTGTATTTGATTGCGTTTAATTCTACATACTTAGAATACATTATACTAATAACTTATTCTATAAACAACATCAATAATTCTCGTTGAAATCATTCTATAAACTGCGTACAAGAGGCAAATTTTAATCGCAGCCTCAACCACCTCAGTTTCATGAGCATTTCCAAAGCAAGTTCCCGAGCAAGTTCCCGTTCCTCTTCCTGCTGCATCGCTCTGATTTGCATTAGCTGATTAGCAGAGTGGCGGTAGAATTAGCACGTTTCATCCGTATTTTGTTCTCTCGTGTCCCTATGAAGAAAAGAAATACATATGTTAATGATATTAAATATGCAATAAATTATGTATGTTCACCTTAATTTTTTTACGGTCGATGATGTGTTGAAGAAAGATTCCAACTCGCCGTTACCTTCAGTCCCATAGCTTGGATGGTTTTCGGTAAACAAGTATTACGAGTCTGGGATCATGCCAGCTGTAAAGACAAGGAAAAAGGTCAATAGTGTTGTAATGTATAGAATATAACTGATGTTTATCCTTGGCGGGAATAAAACAGTTTCCCGACCGAGGTGACTGGTGTAATGATGTAAAAAAAAACGAATACTTATCTCCGATTTGTTTATGATGAATGATTGTACTGCATATAATTTTAAGGCCAAATAAAAAAAACAAAATATGGTATTAGGTCAATTATGTTAATATGGATCAAAATTTCTTGTGATATTTTCCCCGCCGAAAATATGAAAACAAATTCTCGGGGGAGATGAATACATAATTGAATTCAATAAAAACAAAGTCCAAAAGACAAATGGCGATTGCGAAGTGCGCACATCACAGTTGTTAGGTATGACAATAAAAACAAACTTACTAATGGTATGAAGTAAAATATACGAATTCCTTGTAGGAACATTCATTGCGTCTGACATCTTTTTTACGCAATTTTAGTAATATTTACAAAAAATGTATATATTTTACCAATGTTTTTGCTACTAAAGATTTGGTAGCTGCTTTTACTAAACTATTTCTCCAGTGTAGCGCGAATGGAATGTGACAGCAATGAACTCCTCAAAGTTACATTACCCAGGTCAACGTGAATAGACAGTGACCAGGCATGTCAGAAGTGTACTCGCGTAAGTGTTAGAAAATAGCGTGCAAAATTGTTGAGATTTGTAAGGATTTTTTTGAAGATTCGTAAATTAAACGTATGGATATTTTCTTCTAAAAAATCGCATATTTGATGTAAACATATATGCTCTACATAATTTTATGTATTTTATAAATATAAACTACAGTGACTCAAATCCGTAATCGTACTCCACCATGCAGATCTCTTTTCCCTTCTTTTGAAAATCGAAAACAAGCTTTCGGAGCATTCTATTTAGATAAAATCATAGTGTCATATGAGAGTTAAAAGGTTTGCTATCTGTTTGCAGAATAATGGTTTTTATTTCTCTGAAATTGGCGAATGTGTGAGCTAATGTATGAAAATTGGCTCAAACTCATAATCGTACGCTGGTTGAAATCTCAACTCAATTTCGAAGACGTTGGCTAATTTCCGAATTCCATCATTAGTATGGTATCCCTTGTTCATTGCAACTATTTTTAGCTGTCAAGTGGTTTTTAAAATCGTTATTTTTAGAAATGGTTTCTAAATTTCCTACATAAATAGCTTCCTCAGTTTTTTACTGAGATTGAAGTTGGAAGATTGTGGAGGAATATCAATAACTTTTGAGCAATTGTAATGTAACCATGTACGAACTTTATATGTCTTGAGCTCTGGGTCATTGTCCTGGCATAACATGAATCCTCGATTCTATCACATTTTGTTGACAATTTGCTTCATATTTTCCTTCAGGATGTTCAAGTAAACATTCTGATCCATTACAGCATCGATAGAAACCAAATTGAGCAAACAAAAAGTTTGTAATGTGCCTAGGAAGGGAAGCTTGAATGCCCGAGCACAGAGGGACAAACCTAAGAAACGGTTTGTCCCTCTGTCCAACCAGTAACTCTAATTTGATTATTCCAAACAGCATGAAACACATCAATGTCTTACTGGTAAGATGTTATTTCCATAGATGGGTCCTAATTTGATATTTTTGGCTCCGATGGTTATCGTTTCGTATGGACGAGGCCAACGATGAATTAAACGTAAAAAAAAATCTGAAAGCAACGTTTAAACATGGTGGTGGTGGAGGCATGGTATGAGGATACATGTATGAGCAATTTGGTTTTCATCCATGGTGTATTAGATCAAAATGTTTACGTGAACATCCTGAAGGAAAATATGAAACAAAGTGTCAACAAAATGTGACGGAATCGAGGATTCAAGTTTTGCCAAGACAATGAACCAGAGCTCAAGACATATGAAATTTGCACATGGTTACATAACAATTACTAAAAAGCTATTGATATTCCTCCACAATCTCCAGACATCAATCCCAGTAAAAAACTAAGGAAGTTATCTGTGTAGGAAATTTAGAAACCAATAAATTTCTGAAAAATAATGATTTTAAAAACCACTTTACGAAAAAAATGATGATTATTCCTTCCGAATACACCAAAAAAATCGTAGGTAAGGCTAAAGACAGCTAAAGATAGTTGCATTGAACAAGGGATACCATACTAATGATGGAATTCGGAAATATACCAACGCCTTCGAAATAGAGTTGAGATTTCAACCAGCGTACGATTATGAGCTTGAATTAATTTCATACATTAGCACACACATTCGCCATTTCCAGAGAAATAAAAACCATTATTCTGCAAACAGATAACAAACCTTTTAACTCGTATATGACACTATGATTTTATCTAAATAGAATGTTCCGAAAGCTTGTTTTCGATTTTCAAAAGAAGGGAAAAGGGATCTGCATGGTGAAGTACGATTACGGATTTGAGTCACATTTGAGTGGTTCATGGCTGTATGGTAGAATGTATACAGCATTCACAGCAAGATTTTTTTTTTCATTTTTTTAAATGCTGAATCTGCTGGCTTATTGGCTGGTTTCTGCAAACGTTTGATGGATATTTTCTTAGCCTTCTCCTGTTTAATTTGTCTGTTGAGAGTTTTTTTTCTTTATTATAGTGACTTTCAACACATTTCGGCTGGTTCGTCACTTTTACTTCCATTTTTGGACGAATGTCGGGAGTGAGAATTGAACTCTTGATCTCTGCGTGAGAGGTATGGATGTTACCACCACGCCAGATCACCTCCACATGTTGAGATTGTTGATTCGTATATACGTGCGCAGCCGTACGGAATATTCGATCAGTTCAGCCAGAATATCGGGGCATTCATGTCTCAATGCACCGCTTATTTTTGCAACTATTCCTTTTTCTTTAGAAATGTTGTCCTTATGATGGGCCCTATTATAGAAATCGAATCGAGGATTCGATACAATCACTATCACTATCACACCGAAAAAAATCTGGAATTATAGAAATCGAGGAAAACTGCTCGATTCGTTAGCAAGCTCGAATGTCAGCGGTTGTGATGAAATATTTTGAAAATGTTTGAAATGTTTCATGAAGCACTATAAAAAGGATGCCAAATCTTTTTTTTAGGCATCTGCTATGAAAATGTATTTCCAAAAGTGTTAATATGGTTACGTTTTGGAGTAAATTGATATTCCCTAAAAGAATAAAGCTTAAAAGGCGTAAGGCACGCACGCATGTGTAATAAAAACGACAGCCCGGAACAATTTGCTGTACAAAAAATATAATTATTAGAAAATCTATGGAATTCCGTAAAGAGTCATGCACGAATATCACTTTTTTTAAATTTTTGTTATTCATGTAATGCAACATGTAATTCTCGTTTAGCGTCGATTTCTTGTTGTAGCGGCGTCGATAGCTTTATTGTATTGGGGCCACCACCTGTTGCTCTAAATTCTCGCTTGTTGTGTGCTAGAGTTTTCTTTACCTTTCCCTTCATGTCAATCCAAATCTGTAATTTGAATAAAATCATTATTGTTTTGCAGGATAGTTTTAGCATATGGTATAGAGCATTATACCACTCCGACCATTAGTTTGATCTATTGTAGTGAAAGTGGTATAGTTTGGCATAGTATAGCAATAAAAAAGAAAATTGCTGCCAAAAATAACATACTAATGTATGCTAGTAGAAGTAAGCAATTTTTAGGTAGGAAATTCGGTTGAAAGAAATTCAAAGAGTATGATAAAATTTACTTATGAAAGTTATGTGTATCGTAAAAGAAATACTTACTTTCTGCCATTCTGAACCTAGATGCATTGGTGTTCTAGTGCATTAAGTTCCTCTCTGGATTCCTCCAACTTTTCCTACACCGGGATTATATTAGAACTGCCTCCACAAAGATCTCGAGCAATGTCTACGTTCGCTTCCATTGTTTCAAGGAGCCGTTCAAACTGGTGGTGATTTGGTTTTTTTGACGTAGGACTACGTCTAACCGGAAGATATAGGGGGTATAATGGAAATCTAGGCACTGAACAAGTAGGAAAAAATGCAAGATTTGGAACGCTCATAACTCGAGCATTTCTCAATAGATCGCAAAGGTTCGCAAAATCGCAAAGGCATCAATTGATAGGAAATATATCTACGCATCTATCATAACGAATAACATTTCATTTTTCTTGAGATAAATAATTGAATAATTGTGAAATATCAAGCATTGTCAAAATGCACTATGTGCCCATTTTTGATTGGTCCGTTTTGTGCTCCTCAAATCGTACCGACCAAAACGGGCAACCCAAGCAGCCATGTCTGGACATGGTAAAGGAGGAAAAGTGAAGGGAAAGGCAAAATCCCGCTCGAACCGTGTTGATCTGGAGTTCCCCGCAAGGGTAGCTAGGCCGAGCGCGTTAGTACCAGTGCACCAGTCCACCTAGCCGGCTTTATATAGTTTCGGCCGCCGAAGTGATCGAGTTAGCTGGCAAAGCTGCTCGCGACGATAAGAAAACCCGCATTCGGAACAGAACACATTCGATTCGGTGGTCATCAAGACAACAGGCAGTTGCAGCGAGTGGCGAGTGGCAAACGCAATCGCAAAACGGCATCAGGTAGCAGAAGAAAAAAGTTTGTTCTTTATACAAACTGCTTTGGTGGCAAATCCAGAACAAGGTGGCATCGAGGGCGTTCGAAATGGTTTTTTTCAAAACCACGAGTACTAAGTTTTCTAAATTGGAACCATTCCATAAAACAAGGCGCTTTTCAGGGCCATTAAACCTTCCAAAAAAGAGTTTAGGAAATACAGTTCAATGCTTTCTAAAACAATATCCAAAATAATAATAAAACACAAATTGATTTTTTCATAATTTGTTTGCCAGGACATGATGAGTATGTGAATTTGGCAGTTGTTCTGAGCTTATTGATTTTCACCAATTCTTAAATTGCTTCTAGATTGAAAGTACAGTAATTTACACTTATCTCGACATTTAGCTAATTGGACGGACCTGTAATGCGACATATTTAGTTGGACATTTTTGTAAACATAGAGTTCGGGGTCCAAATTATGACCCCACATTGAAAGTTGACACTGTACCACTGTCATCGCAAATGTTCAATTACAGGTTAACATTACCTCCAATCCGATACTGAGTGGTGGTAATGCGACGTGCCATTGAATGTAATTTACTGTAAAATATGTCACAAGCTGGATGGGAAGAAATTTTCCAACTGTGAAAGCTGTGGCGAGTGGCAAATGCAATCGCTAAACAGAAAGGTTTAGCCGAACAAGATGGGGATATCGAATGATAACAAAACAATAAACTCTTTAGATTGAAGATAATTTTGTGATCCTGAAAAGGACCCTTTTTAGCCTGTATGTGAATCCAACGAGCGAACAAATCGTAATGAATGTAATTTTTTGCCATCGCTCCCTTTTAACGCTCATTCGTTCGTCTCGTTGGACTCGCCCCTCTGGCTGAGTCTGCCGATTTGTCTCTATCCAGTGAGTGTGTACCGCTAGAGTATAAAACACGCGGACCCCAAAAAAATATCTTATTTTCTTTCAAACCGTAAACCCGTGTGGTTGTACGGCATCGGCATCGTGGACGTAACAAAGGAGGACAAGTTAAGGGAAAGGCAAAATTCTCACTCGAACCGTGCAGGTCTCCAGTTCCCTGTTGGTCGCATTCACTGATTGCTCCGCAAGGGTAACTAGGCCGAACGGATTGGTGCCGGAGCACCAGTATACCTAACAGCGATTATAGAGATTCGGCCGTCGGAGTTAGAGATGGGCAAAACAGTTCACTTTAATGAACCGTTCAGTGGCCAACCGTTCACTTAAGTGAACTAGTTCTTTTGAGCAGTTCACTCACTCTTTCGTACATTAGAGGGATATGCCAAATCATGTATAAAAAAGTGTGAAATGTTATGTAGGACTGTTCTTTTCATTCATAAAATGCTGTTTGTTAGCAATAACTCTGTGTCCGAATTTTGTTAAAAATATCTTAGCAAAATAGAAAATCAAACCAAGATTTTGAAATTTTGATCTAGTTTGAACCGTGATTTATTATTTTCAGCACAAACTAGCGTTGCGCTGTTTTTCTACAATGTTTTGCAATAACTGCTATAGCAAAACTGTACCAAAACGCGAAAGACTTTCTCGAAATTATCAAGCACAATATGATATAATATAAAAACATTTCATATCAGCGACACAAATTTTTATTTACTGTTGAAAAATACTGTTTGAATCGTTTCGCTTTCAACTGTATTTTTTTGTGATTGCATATCTTACTGAAATATTTACCCTCAACTTAAAAATATGAAATTAAAACTTTATTTGATAAATAATCGAACAATCCAATTTAAGAACCATCGTGTCCTGAAATATTGCGTTTTATTATGAAAACATCTTATTTTTGTTATTTCATGGGGCTTTCGTTTGTTTCTATTCGTTAATTTGAGGACTATTTACCTTGCAGCAGCATTCGTGCATAACTCGTTCGCTCGCCTTGCTCTTATACACCGATCATCATACACAGTTCGTTCTGAACTGTACGCACAGTTCAGCCAGCGGTCAGTTCGTTCTGGACTGTATACACAGTTCCGCCAGCGGTCATCGTAAACAGTTCGTTCTGAACTGCATACACAGTTCATCGTTCACCATTCAGTTCGTTCTGAACTGAACTGTATACACAGTTCAGCCAGCGGTCTTCGTACACAGTTCGTTCTGAACTGGGTAAGCAGTTCATGTGAACTGTTGCCAAGTAAAAAAGAACGACCGTTCGTTCACTCTTTTTGGTGAACTAGTTCTTTTGAACAGTTCATGAACTGTTTGCCCATCTCTAGTCGGAGTGCTCGAGTTGGCTTGCAAAGCTGCTCACGACAATCAGAAAATCCACATCAAGAACAGAGCAGCTTCGGTTCGGCGCTCATCAAGGAAACAATTAGTTTCAGTAAGTGGCAAAGTGTTTCTCCGGCACGTCGCATTAAATGTAATTTACTGAACAACATGTCACAAGCTGGATGGGAAGAAATTTTCCAACGGTGAAAGCTGTGGCGAGTGGCAAACGCAATAGCTAAACAGGAAGGTTTAACCGAACAAGATGGGAATATCGAGTGATAACAAAAACACAACACCAAAGGTTCTTTTTAGAACGATCAACATATTCATAAAGAGTAAACAGTAAACTAATCCATTTTTCAGGTAGATAGGTAGGTATTCACGTAGGAGAAGAAAATAAAACAATATATTTAAAATATATATTTAACAAAAGCTGTCCCCTTTGTATAGTCCTACGTCACTCCGGTTATGTCCCCGACATTACTCACCCGTTTTTTTCTTCCACCACTCATTTTCAGCCACTGAAATATGCGCTGGAAGTAAATTCTGCATTGTAAGTTATAACATGATTAATGTAAATAATGCTAGATTGAACACTTCCCTTGTATAGACTATTCTGGCAGCACCGTAAAACAAATGCTGATCAAAACAAAGGAACATGTGTTGCAAATTGCATATATTGAAGCGTTTCTGAAATGTTTCCCAAAGGGATGCAAGCCAAAACAAAATAATTCTCTGAAGATATGCAACAAGTGAACCAAACAACTCGAAAAGTTCTGACACATGCATCGATAGTTATCACTCGCTCGGTGCTATCGAATTGCTCGATTTCTATAATAGTAAAATAGAGCTAACGAGCAAAATTCTTATCGCCTCGATTTCTCTAATAGAGCCCGATAACTTCTGAAAAATTTCTCCAATAATCTTGCTTGTTCCATCCATTCTGTTGACGTTTGCATCAATAGATAGAAGCTTGGCAGCCCAAGCAACATTCTGGCGTTGGCTTTTCTGACACGTCAAGTACCCTCCCTAATAAAAAAGGTGTCGGATATTTCAACAACATTTCTGACCACTAGGTTCCATAGAAGATGGTGTTTAACGATGTTTCCATCAAACAGCCAAAATCTCGTGTCGATAAGGGGATTACGTATCAATTTTAGAACATGGGGGGCGTCCTCAAACAGATATAACTTTCGCTTGGTTTGTGGATGAATGAGAAATGCTTTTTTGCTTTTCAAATCGACGTCTGACCACATACCAACGTTGCCTCCACCACAGTCTGATACGGCAGCTATTACCTCGAACCCAGCTACGTAAGCCTTATTGACAGCCCCATGAACAATAACTTTGTCATCGAAACGTCAAAGGACGCATAAAACGGTTGCTTCCAATTTCCAAAAAGGTCCCTGAGTATCATGACCTGTAGGAACAAAAATAATTGATATGAAAAAATCAGATAATCAACTGTTAGAATATGGGTTACATTTTAAATTGATAATTCACTGTTTGTTCGATTTTAACACGGATTTTGAAAATTACCCGGTTTATTTTTACGTGGATTTAAGAATTTTGGGCGGTTTTTGTTTACGCGTATCCCTCGCGTAAAACGCGACTCCAGTGTATTGGCAAAAAGGGCTAACCATTCACCGAGGCTGATAAGTAAGAATTATAATAATAGAAAGCACCTGCTTTATTATAATCAAATACGTTCATTTTTGGGGGTGGATTACGACCCGAAGACAAAGGATGGGTACAACGGGCTCACGTTGCCATGCCTCCGGATAAGGAGTATATTGTTCGGCCAAAATCAATAAGCGATATTGATATGAGTCGGGTAATTATTCCTACATCTTTGAAGCTGGAGTTCCAGAGAAAAACGCGATAAAATTATAATAATATAAGGATAATAAAATTAGGCTGCAAAAGTGGACTTCGACATTTTTGATATCTCAGAAAATTTGAGGTCCTTGGCCACAACTTGATTTTTCTCCATCCTCCTTATCAACTCATCAAACTGCTTCCGATTTGTCACGTAATCTGAAATATATAAAATTCTATCATAAATGAAGTTTAAAAAACGTACTCACTGTGTAGAGGGTGAATGTGATCCTCTTATTACATCCAGTGTATTTCGCTTGCAATGCGTTGTATTTCCTTTTATATTAGGCTGTCAAAAAAGTCCTGCGGTATTTTTTTTGAATTTTCATTTGTTCATAAAATTAGTTACAATCAAGGCGCTTATATCAATGTATAACAGGTGAAGCAACATCATCATTTCAAACAGAAGGGGATTACGGTTTGTGGAGCGGGGGTTGTTTGTTTTGTTATTGCTAGGATACGCCATTATTGGATATTCACATGCGAGAGTAGTGGAAATAAGAATGAAATTCTACAAAATCATCCCTTCTTTTTCACATAAATTCGCGAAAGTCGAACATAGTAGGCATCGTTCGAAAGAGCGTCGTAGCAGTTTGTAGAGAGCCGCCGGCAGCGTTCTGATGCTGTTTGTAAACAATACCGACAGCAATTCCAATATGGCTGAAAGTTCATTTCATATGATTGTTTCACCTGGTATATATGGAGGCGCCTTGGTTACAATCATCTGTTTTAAGTCAAATATGCGCCGTTTTGTTCGATGACTTGTTCCCAACGAGATGCCAACTTCATAATACCCCTTATTGGCAAAAAACTCGGATAGCCAATTTTCACAGGCCTCTTTTGTGGCTAACTTCTGACTACCTAGCTCGTTCGCCATGGACAAAAACAGGTGGTAGTCACTTGGTGCAAGGTCCGGACTATACGGCGGATGCAAAAGAACCTCCCATCCGAGCTCCCGGAGCTTCTGTCGCGTCACCAAAGAAGTGTGTGGCCCGGCGTTGTCCTGATGGAAGACAATGCGGCATCTGTTTATCAAAGATGACCTCTTCTTCATGAGTGCTACCTTCAAGCGGTCCAGTTGTTGGCAGTACAGGTCCGAATTGAGCGTTTGGCCATAGGGAAGCAGCACATAATAGATTATTCCTTGACAATCCCACCAAACACACAGCAGAACCTTCCTGGCCGTTAATGAGGGCTTGGCCACCGTCTGAGCCGCTTCAGCGGGCTTCGACCACGACCGTTTGCGCTTCACGTTGTCGTAAGTGACCCACTTTTCATCGCCAGTCACCATCCGCTTCAGAAAAGGGTCGATTTTGTTGCGATTCGGCAGCGATTCACATGCGTCGATACGGTCAAAGATGTTTTTTTGCGTTAACGTGTGTGGCACCCATACATCGAGCTTCTTTGTGAATCCAAGCTTCTTCAAATGGTTAATAACGGTTTGATGACTTATCCCCAGCTCTTGGCCGATGCTACGGCTGCTACTATGCCGGTCTTTCTCGGCTAATTCAGCGATTTTGTCGCAATTTTCGACGACAGGCCTTCCGGAGCGTGGCGCATCTTTGACGACCTCTACACCAGAACGAAAACGTTGAAACCATCGTTGTGCGGTGGAAATGGAAACTGTATCGGGTCCATAAACTGCACAAATTTTATTGGCAGCTTGAGATGCATTTTTGCCTTTGTCATAGTAAAGGGTGTGTCACATCAAATTGCATCACAGAAAAAACGCTGTAGAAATTTAATTTTTAGTAATTATATCTTCAGCTTTCGCTTATAATCAGATAAGAGTGTATAGATTACGTTGACCATGCTTCACTGTCAATATTTCGTAAATTTGGAAAAATGTCGTCGAACGAAAAAGAGCGTCATGAATTAATCCTGTGCACTCATTTCGAGAATCCGGAGTTGTCACATCGGGACATCGGTGAGATGCTGGGAATCGTCCAATCCACTGTCAGCAGAGTACTAAAACGATACTTCGAGAACCTAACCATCGACCGGAAGGTGAAGAACGGCAAAAATGGATGCTCCGTCAGTGAAAAAGATCACAAGCGCGTTGTTAAGCAGTTTAGACGTGATCCGAGAAGTTCGGTCCGGGATGTCGCCAATAAGCTGAATTTGTCAAGTTCATTCGTCCAGCGGACCAAGCAGCGGGAGGGCCTGCGTACATACAAGGTTCAGAAGGTTCCTAACCGCGACGAAAGGCAAAACATGGTGGGGAAGACACGAGCCCGGAAGCTGTACACCGAAATGCTGACGAAGCCGCAGGGGTAAAGGGGTAAAGAGGAAGGTGCGAGCATACGGGCTTGGGCTCGAAGTATGAATAAAAAGAAAATGCCAAAAGTTGTTTAATAGTTTTTATTTTACTGTCTAAAATTTTCAAAAGGATCGGTCTGCTGGGCGAATTTCTACAGCGTTTTTTCCGTGATGCAATTTGATGTGACACACCCTTTAGTACTGTAAAATATATCGGATATTCTCTTTATTTTGCTCCATATTTGCGACACTATAACTCACGAACGACTTAACCAAACAAAACACTGTCAAGGACTATATTATAGCGCGCAAAAATACCTTTTCAACAAGCTATAGTATGACTCGATACAATGAATACAACTAGAACTACGCGCTTACAACGACACCTCGCGGAAATACCGCAGGACTTTTTTGACAGCCTAATATATGGTAATGCCGATGCGACGCATCCCTGCCGCTCATATTTCACCCGCTTTGCGGTTCGCTCCAACCCTGCATCGCCCAACCCAACCACGCAGCACGGACCCTTGGCCTCCAGCATTCTGTCAGCGGTGAGGGCAAGACGTGTGCTCTGCGGCCAAAGCATAAAGCATCTCCGAAATGGCTGGTCTTTTTTGGTGGCTAAAATCACACACTCACTTTTTGGCTTCCATTGTTCGAACTAGTCGACAACAAATGAGGATACGACTTGAAAAGTCACCAAATGGCAAGTTTTTTCATTGCAATCGCCCACGAGAATTGAGTGCAGTGACGTCTCGTCCGGCTGTTCAAACTGTTCATAGGACCAGTAGACTCCCATTCAGTCCCATTACCTTGAATGCTCGGCCAAGCCTTTCGCAATCGACCGGATTGCAGTCGTCCGGGGGCAAGCTTTGCTCCTTATGACTACCGCTTCTTAATTTTTTTACGAATGATGATGAATTTTGACTAGAAAACGAACAAGAGGTAGGCACCAAACAAGAGTTATAAATGCTTGATATTATCACACCCGATAGAAACATTATACCAATTTCCACATGGTTCCTCTACTCTAATCATATCATGTATAGTTTTCATAACATTTCTTTTTTCAACCTCCGTTTCACACTTACTGTTTCAACAAAACTCTCAATAAAAGTAGACTATATCCCTATATATTATACTTTCTTCAACTATGGATTGTACATTACACTACCATATCATCTGCTGCTGTCCATCTTTGTTTCTACAGCCCTAAGTTGTCTTACGAAAATCACCTTCTGATCTGGGTTTTGCCCGTTTATCACCTTTCGATTATCAAATGAAAATCAAATGATCTTATACAATAGTAACATGCTCTAGTTTGGAGATGTTTTTGCGGGAAAAAAGGTCTTGTATTGTTCTCTAGTGTAAATTAAATGCACAAAAGGAATGGATTGTAGAGATACGCACTTCAATTCAGTCATGTTGTTGCACTCCTGGCCAGTATACACAATAATCTATTAAATTAAGCCTTCAGTAATTGTTCTGAAAAACATCATCCGACGCGAAGGAGAGTCGAATGCGGAGAATGTCATCCATAACGTAGTCTATTGAACGATACAGCAAATATACTAATTACCTATTCTAACAACTGTTACTTCGAACTGTCTAAGCATTATCTTCTTCTTTACTTTTTTTGTAATTTAAGTATCTTATCACCTTCTTCTAGTAGCGCCTAACGCCGCAGTTGACAGTCTGACACACCTAGCTGCACTCAATGAAGTAGATTAGCGGAATGACTGAAAATCGTCGTTTCGTACTCATTGTCATCATCGTCGTCGTCCACCTGTATCACCTCGTGATGATTGCGTTGCTCATGATGGTTGTTACGATTGGGTTGCGTCTGGCGTCGGTTAGGGCGGTTGTTCGCTAGCTCACCGCTGAGCAAGGACTCGGCATCCTCGTCGTAATAGCGAACGGTGTATGACACCCCATCACCGATGCTGGAAGAAAGACAGTAGTTTCATCATTGTAGAACTTATGAGTTCAGCTGATGGACATCGAATGGCTGTGACAAAGAACGCTATTGGACCAAAGTTCATGCCAAACTCATGATGAACTCGCTGAATCTTTGAGGAACCCAACTAGCGATTTCAAACCATCTTAAAGCTATGACTATAGCGAGTGGATCCACTACGACAACTCAGAGCGCGAAAAAGCAAGTTCTGGAGTAAGTATTCGTGGCAAGAAATTTGGTGCAATCAGCTCGAAGTGTTCTAATGTCAGTTGCACCAGCATAACGAAATCATCATTGAGGAATGACAACAGAAGTTAGGGATTGCATTACCGTACCAAAATTGCAATAACCGGTTATTCGGTAATGAAAAATTCATTACCGGTAAAACCGGTAAATTAGCGGTAAAAACATACTTAAAAATAAACCATTTTCTTGAAGAAACGAATTTTATTTATAATGATTAGTTTACAAAAAAGCAGACGGGTCTGAGCCTAGGGGCACGGACGGGATCTTGACATAGGACTGTGACTGTGTGTAGTAATTGCATTTGAATTGTGTTTTTCATTGTTCAAAATTTTTAGGGTTTTTTCTCCTATGCTACATCAAATGGAAACCCTGAAAAATCCGTTTCCTGTATGAACTTGTATCCTTTAACGGATTAGATGAGATAACGTGGTAGAATCCGGAATCACATTCTGTTCAAAAATGTACACAAAAATACCATTAAAGTCATTACTACCCTTTTCTTCTGTTTATTCAATTATGCAGAAGAAGTCAAAGAGTCGTCAGGTATCATTTTAAAACACAAGTCTAAATAGTTAAGATCTACATAAATATAAGCCTAAGCCGAATAATTCTATGACTACAGAAATATATAGATAAAAATGGCATAGCCCGGTGGAAGACATACATGGGGAGCATAATATTAAGATCGCGACTACTCAAGCTATCATAATCTGGTATGCGTGAGTAGACTCTTTCGATCTTCTAAATCAGCAACCAGTTAAATTCATTAATTGCATTTTTTACATAACCAAACAACATGCTCGATATTATGACGATATTATGATAAATTGTTAGTAGCAAGACCTACAAGATAGAAACGTGAATTGAGCACGAACCCATTGGGCAGCATTCAATACAATAACTGATAAATGCCTATTATCGGTAAATGGAGAATAATTCATTATACGCATCAACTTACATTGTAAGCTAACGCCCGAATTTAGGCAGAATGATTGCTCGTTGCGTCCGGGAGGAAAGCGAGTGGTTAGTGCAATCGAAAGAAAACATACCCATTTTAATCGTCAAATTGTTAACTATTTTTGCTAGTCGTTTCGCCCAACCTCAGGTGAAATTTCTCGGATACATTATCTGTAGTGATGGGATTATGCCTCTTCCGGATAGGGTTACCATATCTACAGAATAATCTGTATTTATACAGATTTTTCATACTTTTAAAAACAAAGAATCTGTAGATACAGATTACAGATTTTTGGGAATCCATACAGAATTTACAGATATTTTAAAATAAGGTTCCAATATTATACAATAATTATTCTCATTCTATCAATTTCAATATTTTTTTCCAACCTCACTCACTTTTTTGCTTTTCATACAGATTTACAGATTTTTCAAAATAACGATCCAATATTAGTTATGACTTGATCTCAATAATATTTTTCCCAACTCACCAATTTTATTCATATAGCTTTCGAATCAGTCTGAATGATAGTCATTTTGGCATTCGTATGTAGCGTGTAATAGTGCTTACTCATGTTTAATCTAAGGCGAAAAGATGCAAAAGTCTGCGTCATCGACTAGCTTTACAATAAATAAATAACACTGTTTATCTTTTTTTGTAATAAATCACAGTGAATGCGAATTTTCACAGTGACCCCATCAACAGCGTCAAATTCATAATAACTATGCCAACCAATGTTACTAAAGCTTAGATTATGTTTCAAAATTAAACTTATAAATTTAACCCTTTGCGGTCGTATTAAATTTCGACATGTGTGTCGCACTGGTCGCAATTATTTTTACTTGAAAAAGCAGTGACGTATAACTTTGTGAGATCATGGAAATTGAACAATATTCCTTTATTTTTTGTAAACATCCGATAAGTATTTACTAAACAATGTTTTTATATTTATGTCTAAAAAATATTTGCTATAATACTTTTGAGTGTGATCTGATACATTGTTGCATAAATTATAATATTAGTATACTTCTTTGCTGTGGTGACTGATAGCAGACAAACAACTGCAAAAGGTTAATACAGATTTCGATACAGATGTTCTGAGAAAAAACACAGATAAAAAGATTTTTTGAGACCAAAACCACAGATTTTATTATGACAACCCTGCTTCCGGATCGCGTAGAAACTATAATGAAATTCGAGCAGCCTTCAACTGTGAAACAACTCCGTCGTTTCCTCGCTCTTGTGAACGGTTACAAACGATTTATGTGCGATTCACATAGAACGTTACGGAGAAGAACGTCTACGTTCCGTCAACGTCTCCACCAATTCACACATGCAGTCAATGCTTGCACCAGCACCGTCACGTCATATGTCAAAAGAATGATTTATTTAATGTTACTCATGGTGTCGCCACGTACAACAATTCTAAATTGCAATGTCCTCTTTCAAATCAGCATGCCTAGAATCAGTTCTAAATTTTGAGAAGTTCTATGAAAATCATTGAATTCAATTATTTAAATGCTTAAACCCCCTAGTCCCGACCATTATTCAACAATAATAATATATAGACTATTTCTCTCAACGACTGATTTTCACTCCGAAATTTGGAACTAAGAGATATGTTGGCATAAAAAGTACAGTAAGTTACTTATAATGCGACATACCGAGGCACCACTCAGTGTAGCATTGGAGGCGATTTTGACCAGCAATTGAGCATTCGCCACTGGTGGCGACTTTCAATGTGGGGTTATAATTTGGGCCCCAAGCTCAATGTTTACAAAAACGTCCAATTAGAGGTAAAAATGTCCAATTCAACGTTGCATCACAGGTCTATCCAATTAGTTAAATGTCGAATTAGATTTAAATTACTGTACAATCAAAATCAAAACAAAAGCCGAGACACAAATCCCAGACAAAAACCCAAGGAACCGTCCCTCTCCGTCAATTATTCTTTTCTACAAATCGTACCGGTCGTTTTCGTTGAACGTATGCTGACGGGTCGTTACGTTGCCGGTCTATGTGAATGTTTTCATAATAATTGCATGGTAGAATAACTGACGTAACGTGACGTGACGGTACGTGAACGTGACGTGGAGGTTGTATGTGAATCGCACTTTATTCCCCAAGCTAGTGATCAGCAAGCAGATTACGTGCGATGGTTCCAGGAAATAAAAAAAATTATAATCGAAAACTGATTTGGACAAATGCTGAAAAGAATCATTCGAACTTTGCAAGAAGGCTCTTTCTGATGCCGTGTTGTTGCATTATCCAGGATTGTAAATATGCATTCGTACGGATTGACCTGGTAAAAAAATCCTTACAGCAACCATACGAAGGACCGTTCAAGATCTTAGATAGAGGTGACAAGTTTTTCGATTTGTTGGTGGCAGGAAAACATCAACGAACATCAATCGATCGAATCAAGGCTGTATTTGTATTAGAAGAGAATGACAAAAAAGTAAATGAAGACGTTAAAACTACAGTGTCGCCATCTGATCATCGTATACAATTTTTGGTGTAACTGGAGGGGGTACTGTGGAGATACGCTCGAATTGATTAGCCCCTTGCACCAAGTATACACGCACACACATACCATCATATATTTTAGGCAGTTAGTTTTTCAGACTGAGAAATTTCAGTTAGTTTCCATCAGTCGACGCTAGAACAAGAGGATAAAGATTTGTAATTAAAATAAAACGTTTTTCCTCACTCGCAACTCGAATCCCACAGACCAATGAACGTTCGCTTAGCAAGAAAACGTGAATGTTTGAAGATATTGAGCTAGTAGCTAGGGTCAGCTAGTTGTAAATAAAAACAAAAAAGTAATCTGCAATGAGCAGCTCGATGTAAATTTTCGTCTGCAGAAATTAAGGTTCTCCTTACGTGAGTGTTTTAGCATCACTTTACTTCCAGTTTATTGAATCGGCGGTCAGTTTTCTCATTTTTACTCCAGAAATATTGATGAAAACAAATACTAATCAAAACTAGAAAGACGGGCACTCCATATCGAAGGAAAAGACAAACATTTCGTTTTGAAAATAAATTGAATAGTTTCATTCTTGAATTTTTATAATGTTTGTTTCTCGCTGGTTTTAATTTCGTAGTAGATTTATTTTTGTTTTGCGGCCCGCGACACCATGCCTAACATGTGTTTGTGGCCCCTCTGAAAAAAAGGTTGAACACCACTGCCCTAGACAAGTGCACCCGTGGCCGAGTGGTTAGCGTCTCACATTATCATGCCGGGTGTTCGGGTTCGATTCCCGTTTTGATCGGGGGATTTTTCGTCAAAGAAATTTCTTCCGACTTGCACTGTGGTCACGCATATTCTAGAGCTTGCCCCGCGGAATACATTCAAGGCGTGTTATTTGGCTTAAGAAATCTCAATTATGTATTGATAAATGACGCTAGTTAATGCATACGTTGAGACTGCAAAAGTTCCACAGGGAACGTTAACGCAATTCAAGAAGAAGACCACTGCCCTAGATAGATAATCCGTTGGCTGGTGATTGATCCTTGTAGTGTGAACCTTCCGTGACCAACTGCAATCAAAGTTTGATGATGTCTCTTCAGTGGAAGTCAAAATACAACGGATAGTTCGTCATACATAGTTTACGGGATAAAGGAAACTTTTTGTGATTTAACCTTATGCCTTTACATCACTGTTCGTCGCTAGAGATGAGAAAATTTGACTTGTTTACAAATGACAAAGATAGACTGTGATATGTTGATCGAATTAGGCAGATTCTGGCCATCAACTGCTTCAAAACTCTGAGATAATATTTACCAGATGGAACAAATTCTTTATAGGTAATAATTCATCTCTAGCGTATTATAGCAATAGAAACTACATGTTAAAGGCGAGTTTCATTTTATTCGTTCTCAATGTGCTGATGATAGTTTGTATGTATAGGATTGCATCTAGTTTCTCTCCAATGATTACGATGTGACAATTTTCTATCCTACAAATATAAAGCTTTACCACTAATTACCGTACTTAGATTAGCCAACGAAACTCTATATACTATTTGTTGTTTGTTTCGTTTGTTTTTCTATATCACCTAGATATGCGTTCATCTATTCGTTTCATTTATTTTCCTGAAGTAGTTTGTTTATCGCAGTTGTGATTTCCTCTCTTTATTTTGTTCGATTTGATAATACATCAATTAACCCTACTGTAAGTACAGCTCCAAAAATATTGCTGATTCGATAGGAACACACTCATTTCTCACCGGGTCAATGTCTCGAAATAGATTCACAGTAGATATAATTCACTAGAACATATAAGACATACATTACAGCTTCCGATATCCAGATGTTAAAAGCATAGTTGAAAAAGCAAATATAATTATTCCAACTTAACGGTTACTTAACACTTAAGCATGCCTTTTTTTCCTATCTCTTATTCAAATCATTGAATATGATTGCCTCAATCCGCCGCGATATGCGTCATTGCACCGCAACTGATTGCTGATCACAACAGAACATTGTTGATGATAGATTGTAAGTCTCCGATGACAAATCTTCCAGAAATAATCAGGCTTCCACACAAGATCTTTGGACTCTTAGATTCGCTCCTAACTCCGTTCGGACGCTATTTGTGTAGTTGATGATTGAAGTGAGCTCGCTGCGGTTGTTGTTGACGGCGTTCATCGACCGTCTCTAGCCTCGTCTGTTGTTCATCGTCGTCGAGATCGTCCCTCGTCATGGTGACACGCGTGGAAGCGCTGAATTCTGACGACTGCGCCGGTGTCACGCTTGGGGACATCAAATGGGACGGTCTGACCGGGTACACCATGCCGTCCCCAAGGCTACAACGATAGAACGGAGAGAAGAAGTAGAGAATACCAGTTCAGGATACGTTTTGACGATTTCTGTTCGATGAACAACAGAGCGAGAGTTAGAAAAGCGGTAATGAGAGAGAGGCATGTTTTTGCTGATGTTAGTAAGATAAGAGCACGGTCCATTTGTCATATAGGTTTCCACTAGAACATTGGGTGTTTTTTTAATTTGCTGGAGAAAGTGCAGTGAGGTTTCTGTCTGGTTGCGTTTTTTTTTGTTAGAGTTACAACGACAATTTGACGATAAAGATGGACTATCTCCATTTCTTTCCAAATTCTAAATCTATGGAGATGTTCTTAAAACGTTGAACAAAAACTGGAATGTTTTTTTTTTCAGTTTAGTACTGTATTAAACAATTTTTTCGGATGTTGTGTTTCCAGATTATGATATTATTTCTCTTACACTTACACATAACACTTATTTGAAGATACAGTCAAAGCTCTCTATAGCGACATCGCAAGGGATCGTCGTTATAGAGAATTGTCGCTATAAAAAATTGTCTTTATAGAGAGCTCAAATGTCGCTATAAAGAGAGAAACGCCCAAGCTCACGCAAAACAATCAAATCATATCAGGAACAAAAGTAATTGATGTCTAACCATCTTGGAAATAAAAACATTAAACAATGAATATGAAATTCAGCTCATTCGTCCGGTAATTTTTATTTGAATTTTTTTTTTGTTAATAAACCAGCACCTGGAAAGCTGGAAAGCACCTGCTTGCTAGTTTTTAGAGGGTGGGCTCATAGTTTCATTGTTGAATGCTCCATCAGTCCCTGATTTAATAAATGATTGATTTTTTTTATCTCATCGCCAGACAAAATATAAGAAATTGAACATCATTGAAGCCATTATTCTTACCCTTCTCAAGACCCTAGTCCATATTTTTTACGATGAATGAGTTCGCATTGTGCGGCACATTGAATTCGTTAGACAATGTTATCTTTTTAGTACCCTTTTCGAACCTTAGAATTATGTCCAATTTATTTTTAGCGTTAACGATTTTCGTGTATTTCAACTCATTTTGGGCAGTGAATGTTTTCGAAGTGAAACAAACGATACTTCAAGTTATTGCCTGATTTTATGTTAAAAGATTTATGCATAAAACAATTGCGTAAACCATACATTCATTTTTAAATGTATTGAAAATGCAATTCATTCTTTTGCTCTAGGAGGGGATTCTTGTTCAATAATGCTTCGATTAATTTGTTTCAATAAGCTTTCCCTAGCTTTTATGGCTTTTATTTCTGTTTTTGTAAGTATCCGAAAATGTAAATCAGTTGGGCGTGAACAAATGTTCACAGTTGATTAAACTTTATAATACACAACATAGACTATTTACGTTCGTAGGGACTAACATTGACACACACACACTATGAGTGGAGTGAAATTGAAAATTGTCGCAATAGAGGATGTTATGTTTTAGTAAATAGAACCGATAATGTGTCGTTAAAGGGAAGGTCGTTATAGAGAAATGTCGCAATAAAGAAAAGAATTTCTATGCGATTTGAAGGGACTTTCAAACATGTCGTTATAGAGAGATTTGTCGCTATAAAGATTGTCGTTATAGAGAGCTTTGACTGTATGTTACATTGGTGAAATGGGTTATTATAACATTGAATAAGTGATGGTTTATTCTTTTAAATGTCATGATATTGAAAATATTCTCTAATTCTATATATATTTAAGAATTCGTAATTATTGAATGAAAAATCATGTGAAACATCATAAAATATTGAGAACTGCGTCGCAGTTATTTATTCCACGCGATGAATGACGTAAGAGGGCTCAAGTCACGGTGTTCCCGCAGACGAATAGCGTAACTATAGAGCAATTCCAAATGAAATCGTCCTAAAAATGCAAATTTTCAAAACATGTATTTTTGATTCGAATGAATGTTTGTATTCCGTTTGGGTTGGAGGAAATATGAATTTTCCACAGCAATTGTGAATTTTGGACTCAAATGTAACTTTTCAATAGGGCGTAGCGATTTTAGTAAGAGAAATCTTCAATAATTTATGTCTCAAAAACTATGAGCCGTACCGAAATAGTGTATTAGAAGGATTTATAGAGTATTGATGTTTAAATGTGAAAAAAATATACACTGAGAAAAAAATTTGATTTTCAATATCCAAAGTATGTGTTTTTAATTTTTTTCATATAAAATAGAACTTATGTAGAAAATTCAAAAAATGTGTCCAAGATGGTAAAACTATTTTTGTCGAACTTTTTATGAATTTTCGAAACATACAATTTCTGTATGTTAACAATCAAGTTTAGCCACAAATTATGAATCCTGATGCGATTTAAACAAAAAATTTATTATTAATTTCCTTCTAAATGTAGCCATTCTTGAGTGATTTAAAAAAATATTTCTATTTTTTTTATAGTAAACTAGCAAACTTCGTCCCGCCCAAAATTTATTTATCGTTATCACATTCATGTTTTCTTACTTAGCACACGGTCATGGGTCCAATCGCAGAACTGTTCATTGATTGATCTTCTAATCTACCCTTTAAAATTATCTTTTACTATAACATTCCTAGTACTTCTACCTAAACTCGTTTTTATAATATCAGATTATTTTCAGACACAATTCTCGTTCAAGATTTTTCAACCACCTGCAAATAACATGTTTCTCCGTTACATGGAATAAATGTTTGATACAAGAAATCTGATAGAATAAAGACAGCTCTAAATCGGACAATTCCTTTCTCGAGTTTTGCTCTTATCAACACATTCGGTGACCATTTTTATTTATATAGATAGAAGAAGATGTGCGAGTGCGATTTATCACATTAAAATCCATTTCCACTTTTGAACAAAAATCAATTTCGTTAGCGCAAACATCATATGGACTAACAACGCGTGTCACTATGTAATTGTAGAACATATGCGAATTGAATTCTCCAAATTTTCCCATTTTCCTTCAGAGTTTTCCAATTGTCATGTTTGGTTGAAATATGTGTATTATTTTTACGGGACCCCCTTTCCATTTCACAGAGGGAAGGAAACACCATAGAAACATTTCTCGTATCCAAAAATCTCCACATGCCAAATTTGGTTCCATTCGCTTGATTTGTTTTAGAGTTATACAGAAGTTTGTGTTTAATTCGTATGGCAGCCTCCCTCTAAAGGGGGGAAAGGAGTGCCAATCCACCATAGAAACGTTTTGTGTCCCCTACCTCCACATGCCAAATTTGGCTCGATTTGCTTGATTGGTTCTCGAGTATACATAAATTTGAGTTTCATTTGTATAGCAGCCTCCCTTAGAGAGGAAGGAGAAATGAGTAACCACCATAGAAACATTTGTTGTACCCTATAACCTTCATATGCATAATTTGGTTTCATTTGCTTGATTAATTCTCGAGTAACGCAGAAATTTGTGCTTCATTTGTATGACAGTTCCCTCCCTAAGAGAGGGGGGTGGAGTATCGAACCATCATAGAATCATTTATTGCATCCTAAAACCTCAATATGCCAAATTTCGTTTCATTTGCTTGATTAATTCTCGAGTAATGCAGAAATTTGTGTTCCATTTGTATCGGAGCTCCCCCTTAGAGAGGGAGGTGGAGTGTCTAACCACCGAAAAGCATTTATTGTACCCTAAAACCTCCACATGTCGAATTTGGTTTCATTTGCTTGATTAATTCTCGAGTAATGCAGAAATTTGTGTTCGATTTGTATGGGAGACCCCCCCCCCTTAGAGAGGAAGGAGGTGTCTCGAAGTATCATCAGAACCATCCCCGACTCCGAAAACACCTACACACCAATTTTCATGTCGTTCGGTTCAGTAGTTTCCGAGTCCATAAGAATCAGACAGACAGACAGAAATCCATTTTTATATATTAGGCTGTCAAAAAAGTCCTGCGGTATTTTTTTGAATTTTCATTTGTTCATAAAATTAGTTACAATCATCTGTTTTAAGTCAAATATGCGCCGTTTTGTTCGATGACTTGTTCCCAACGAGATGCCAACTTCATAATACCCCTTATTGGCAAAAAACTCGGATAGCCAATTTTCACAGGCCTCTTTTGTGGCTAACTTCTGACTACCTAGCTCGTTCGCCATGGACAAAAACAGGTGGTAGTCACTTGGTGCAAGGTCCGGACTATACGGCGGACCTCCCATCCGAGCAAGAACCTCCCATCCGAGCTCCCGGAGCTTCTGGCGCGTCACCAAAGAAGTGTGTGGCCTGGCGTTGTCCTGATGGAAGACAATGCGGCCTCTGTTTATCAAAGATGGCTTCTTCTTCATGAGTGCTACCTTCAAGCGGTCCAGTTGTTGGCAGTACAGGTCCGAAGAGCGTTTGGTCATAGGGAAGCAGCTCATAATAGATTATTCCTTGACAATCCCACCAAACACACAGCAGAACCTTCCTGGCCGTTAATGAGGGCTTGGCCACCGTCTGAGCCGCTTCAGCGGGCTTCGACCACGACCGTTTGCGCTTCACGTTGTCGTAAGTGACCCACTTTTCATCGCCAGTCACCATCCGCTTCAGAAACGGGTCGATTTTGTTGCGATTCAGCAGCGATTCACATGCGTCGATACATAAACTGCACAAATTTTATTGGCAGCTTGAGATGCATTTTTGCCTTTGTCATAGTAGTACTGTAAAATATGTCGGATTTTCTCTTTATTTTGCTCCATATTTGCGACACTATAACTCACGAACGACTTAACCAAACAAAACACTCTCAAGGAATATATTGTAGCGCGTAAAAATACCTTCCCAACAAGCTATAGTATGACTCGATACAATGAATACAACTAGAACTACGCGCTTACAACGACACCTCGCGGAAATACCGCAGGACTTTTTTGACAGCCTAATATATAGATAGGCTATTTTAATATGGTTGTCGTGTTATACCGTCATGTTCATGAAATTTTATGAATTTGCTTATAATATCCAACAACTTTTTCAAATACAGCATTATGGTTAAAATACATGTTTGGGAGTTACGTTGAAAAACATTTGAAGAGATGTGGCTTAATACAAAACGTAGCGATATGAAAAAAAAATTGTTTTGTCTTAATATAAACTTTTGACATATTATTCGTGTTACACAATTAAAACACGAACAGTTTTCAATGTAGATTTGAAATTCCAACAACACAAATAAACCACGTTGATTCAACCGGACGTTATGGGTATAAAAATAACTAACTTGTTTACTTTATGTCTAGATTGTACCTGAAGTCAGGTATCTCGTAATCAGATTCAAACATCGTTCATCAGTCGGACAATCTTCCTTATAGAGTGTATAACAGTACTTATTTCATTCGTTTGTTTATAATATATATTTTTCGAAACGAATTTTAAGAAGTGACTGTTTACTAGAATGATGTGGTCGCCCTGAAATGGTTTTTTTTTCAGAATCAGTTGACGATTAATTCTTACCCTCGCATAACAATACACAAGCGGATTATACAGTCATTTGCAAAATTAAGTATACACCCCAGGTTGGTTTGTTATTTTTAAGTTTTTCGAAGTTAAAAAATAAATAATTAAATGCGACTCATATTCATCGTAAAATTGATCCTTTTCACTCTCATGTAGTGATAAGAAAAAAAATTGAATTTCTACTCCATGTTTAAAAAACAAACAAAAAATCTTCAACTCAGACGTTGCAAAATTGAGTGTACAGTTCGAGTTTTTCTTGAAAAAGAAAATTGAAATCAGTTCAGAAATGTTAACAGATAACAAAATTCATTCTCCTAGTATTTGGTACGGCCCCCTTTGGCGTCCAGCATTGTCTGCAAGCGCCGAGGCGAGATTCTTGGTCACTGTAAACAGAATGCTCTCCCAGATCTCCTTAATCGTCGTTTCGAGTTCTGCTTCGTTCCCTGGGTTTTAGTCTTCAGGCATTTCTTGATTTTCCACCATAGATGGCCAATAGTGTTCAAATCCTGTAATTGTGGAGGTGTTTTAAGTTGATTGGGACATTATAGAGTAGGTACTCCCGAACAATGAGATCAGTTTGCTTCGGGTCATTATCCCGTTGAAAGTATTAATCACGAAAGAGACCCAATTTTTGCACGGGACGCAGCCTTGTTTTACTGTGGGAACCAAATGGTGAATCTGGAGCACCGATCCTGGTTTCCTTCACATCATCTGTCCTCAATCCGATTCAAAGAGATTGGTTTTCGGCTCATCCGTATAAAAGATCCTGTTCCAGAACTCCTTAGCTCTGTTTACATATGCCTTAGTTGTTTTCTTCATATTCACCTTTGAGACGAAATATTTGTCACGGCTAACACGACCTCTCAGATTGTTCCTGTGTGCTGTTCTCCGGACATAGTCTATGCTGACAAGTCTTCCAATGATGCCGGTTACTTCGGTAGTCAATTTAGGAATGTTTGTTATAGGGTTCTTCCGCAATGTTCGCACAATTACTCATTCATCATCAGAAGACAGGATACGTTTGTGTCTTCTACTCGGGAGATTTTTCATAGTTCCTTCGTATTTCCCCATGTTTATGATTTTCTTTGCTGTATAGTGGGTTCTTTTGAGTATAGCTGCTATTTTCTGCAATGTCTTTCCACGGCAATTTATACTTATTATATCATTGTACGCGTAACAATATCTATTTCTTTCCTCTAACATGTCACACTGATAACAACTTTTTCAAACATCAATAAAAAACAAAAATCAACGCTGCCCGAGCAGTGGTTAAATGTTGACACCAATCACTGACAAAAAACGTACGCTAAAGTGCGATTCACATACAACATCCACGTCACGGTCACGTCACGTCACGTCACGTTACGTCAATTATTCTCCCATGCAATTCTTATGAAAACATTCACATACACCAGCCACGGAAACTTCGACTTGCCGTTGATGGTGTATGTGAATGCTTTCATAAGAATTGTATGGAAGAATAATTGACGCAACGTGACGTGACGGAACGTGAACGTGACGTGGATGTTGTATGTGAATCGCACTTAATTCGCAAAGATCTTACTTACAAGGCTAATTTGTTCGGAGAAAATTTAAGGTGTACAATTTTGCGATGCCTAGAATAGATATTTTTAGGAATAAACAATTAGCAGAAAACATTTGGCGGAATTTTAATGCACGTACAGCTAGTTAAATGTGTGAGTAAATGATATGCCTCAAAAGAATCAATGTATTCAAAATATTTTATACCAAATAAATGGAAGGTATCGTGAAGTAGCATTTGTACACTCAATCTTGCGATTGACGGTTTGTGAGGGGCTTAAAATAAAAGGGATGTAAGCAGTGGCGTCTCGTGAGTAAATTAACTAGCTGTGCACCTACACGGTGACCCAAAACTTTTACTCAAAACTGCAACATAAGGGTTAATTAACGGTCGAATATTGTTTTCTTTATCCAAGAATTTCAATGGATTTGGTGAACCATTTCGTGTTTCATCGTAATCCAAGCATTTCAGAGTCTAATTCTAATTTTGAACTATTTTTCATAGTCGACATTTATTAGCATAGAAATAACCCTTAAGAAAGACATAGTTTTATGCCAAACGGCATAGGACTCTTTGTGCTATAAATATAGTACAACCATGGAAGTCTCAAATTAACTTTCCTGCTGTACGATCCAACTAAACTGTTGAACAAAAAGAATCATCTCTCGTCAAAGAGCACATTGAATGTATGTAAAAATATTCTAAGCCCACCAACAAGTATTGCAGTTATAATATGATAAAGCAAAACAATCTTAATAATTAACAATTTACAATCCTTTTGAACTAAAAAAACAGAAAACAATACTTGAAAACTCACCTAGTATAGATTGGCAGGAACCACAGTCTTCGGTCATCACCAAAAACCTCCTGGAAGTTGTTCAATTTACCTAAATGGAATCCGTTTTTGTCCGGCCCACCGTGCCGAAAGATTGGGGTACGGAATGATTCTGAAAATAATGGAAAATTTTACGCACAGCCCATATGTTGTACTGCTGGAATACTTCGGATGATACCAACCTAGAGTAGTCCTATTCAGGAAGACTAAATAGCAATGGTAACCGAATAAACTAACCAAACTGATTGCAAACATCAACGAAACGAAGAACAAGAACAGAATGTGAAACCGTCCGTCGACTTTGCCCTGAAAGACAAAAAAATCATTATATTCATGAAATATATCTGCAAAATTTCGTCTCCCTCTCACCTCTCTTCCGCTCATACTCCAGATGAGCTCCATGTACATGACCGTGGTGAAGGCAATGTACAAACAGTACAGCAGCGCATACCCAAGGAACAGGATGAAAAATTTGTAGTTGGTAAAGTTGATACAATTGTTCACCCACGGGCAGTGGTGATCGAGCTTAAGCACACAAACGCCGCACACGCTACAGTGGTGGGCTCGATCCGGTTTGATTAGGCGACACTTCTCGCAGAAACGTACCGACGCGTTCAGGGTACGTGTCACGATGGGGAGCTCCTTGGCGAACGACTCCAGGATCTGCTTTTGTTCCTCCTCGCTTTGGGCTCGCAGCAGCTGATCGAGCTCGGTACGGGGCACTCGGAACTGTAATATAGGAATAGGGGAAAGTACAGTAAATCCCGTTTTTGTGTGCTTTTCTCAAGTGCGACACGAAGAGGGCACGTAGCTGATCACGAACGTGACTTCACGGTGAAAACGAAATGATTTGTATACAAGCTTATATACATTTTATTCCGTTTTCACTGTGAAGTGACGTTCGTGATCAGGCCCAACATATCTCAACGTACAGATGGAAAACAAAAGGAGATCGAACGTTGATTACGAATAGTTTCATTTGTATTTGGGTTATTTCCTTGAAAAAACTCTTTTTAAGCAGTCCCTATCCACTGCATAATTTTTTTTCAAAATGGGTAGCGAAAAATATTTTCTCAAGCTACTGGTTAAGATCAGTACAATTGTTTTTTATTCGATTTTTCTTTTTTTTTTTGCCCCATAGTGGGGGCAAAGGTGCGCACCGTACGGGGCAAAGGTGCGCACTTATTGAATTCAATTTCTGAAATAACTTATACAAAAATAAATGCTTTATCATCAGAAGCGGGAGAACCATTACTAGAGAGTGTAGGCACCGTCCAGTAGGCAGGAGGGGGGTGTTCTGTGTTCTTTTTATGGGTGGAGAAGAGTGGGTGTTATAGTCGAACATACCATGTGGCAATTTTTGGGAGGAAGGAGACTGACAATATAAGATATCCAAAAATGTCCAACATTTGAAACAGAATTCTTTTTTATTAACAAAATATTAATGAATGAAAGGGGTGTAAGTGATTTGATCGATTTCTCTACATCGACTCTCTCGTTTGGTCATAACTCAGCTGCAAACTAATTTCCCGCTTTATTTGTCAATGTGAAAGATAGGACAGAATCTCATCTATCGGATTCTATAGCAAACTCAAATTGAAACGTTCTTGCAGTTGAGTTATTAACTAAAGAAAAAGTTGACGAAGAGAAATCGATCAAGTCACTTACACCCCTTGCATTCTAAGCCCCTTAATTAATATTAACAAAAAATCTATACTCGCGGAGTATAATTTCTTTTTGACATATAAACCTGATGCAGAATAAGACGCATCAATTCTGATACTGACTGTCCGTGGCTCCGTTCTTGAATTAAATCGTGAGGAACGGACACCGAAATGGATTTCGGTTTGAGGATTCCGAAGCTGTTGCTTCGTTGCGCTGTTGTGGGGTTCGAATAAACAGACGGTGGTTTTACATGAAGCAGGAAGCCCAATCTTTTCCTGCTAGTTTTTCAACTTTGTTGAATTCGTGCCGGAGGTTGTTGGCTTCCGAAAAATCGAACGCCATGAGCCGTAAATCTTTGAGAGTCATACCATAGAAAACTTTGTCCAGTGGCCTGCAGATCCTCAGACTGCTCACTCGTAAATACCTATCTGAACCGCACTAGTTACTCGCTGACACATTCCTGCAGAAGTAGAAATGTCAATAAAAGAAGATTCAAATCATAAATCACTTTCTGATATGAACCTCTTCCTCAGAGTTGATTCAGAAATACCGAAGTCTGCCGCAATCTGACACTTCGAGACTCCCTCCCGAAGCCTTTGTCGGGCCATTTGAGCATTTCTGGAGTGCATTTCTTCAAATCAGTTTTCTTCTTGTGGGTCCCGTTAAAAATTTGGTTGAAAACATTTTATAATATTTTTTCAGAGCAAAACGCTAGTGCGAGCTTTTACCCCACAGCCACTGCGCACCTTTGCCCCACAGCAACTGCGCACCTTTGCCCCACAAGCAATTTTTAACTAATCGAATTTTTAAAAAAAGCGCTTCAACTTTTTCACAAAAACGAATATGCACTATCATCTACTATAGAATAAAGGCTTCCTTGACAGTGTAGCTTCGAACTTTCCAGTTATTTTAGGTAAGTAAATTGTCAGCTCCAAAACTGAAAAAATACATCCAAACATCGCAAAACTCTTTTTACCTCATAACTTTTTGCCACTTTCATGAAATGTATCTTTTTTTATATGTGTGAGCTGCTGGTGTAATAATGTATCAAACGACTACACTGTTGTCGAAATTTTATGCTCGTTTGCTTCTAAATGGCCAATGCGCACCTTTGCTCCGCATTACTCATAGATACAAATTGCATGCAACGAAACACACTACGAAGGTCGTTTGAAAAGTCATTGGAAAGTCAGAGAGATAGCACTACTGGCGCATATCGAGGTTATGTTTAATTAGTAGCATGTCTCGAAAACACACACCAAATTTCAGCCACATCGTTCTGTTTCTTGTGCCCGAATTTATTCTATACATTATATACATATATACATCGAAGAAGTGTTTTATATATATATATATATATATATATATATATATATATATATATATTCTCACCCGTTTACATCTATTTTCAGGTGAATAAATCCATCTATAGCTATAGATCTCCCTAATGTAAATCCGCCATTACAAACGAAGGCCAAAGTTAAAGTAGATAACCGACAACAAACCAAAAAACCAAGAATCACTAGGCGTCATTATTGCCAAACACTAACATACACGAAAATATCGAGCAAATCAAATTACTAAACATTCATTCAGTGCAACACTATAATAAGAGGGAAACACAGAGAGGAAAAAAATGCATGAAATTCCTTAGCTTCGCGCTCCTGCAGCCGGTGCTGTTACGTCCCAGTAGTGGTGATAGCATCACTGCGCCTTTTATTTTTTGGTATCCCAGAGAGCACTTGAATATCCCTTTCCTACTCACGTTGATGCTGCTCTTCTTCAATGTAGCGGCAGCGTTTCACCCGCACATACACTAGCCGCCACATTAAAACACGAACGAACATGACCGAACTGGTCGTGATTTTAAACAGTTTCACATAAAAAATGCCAGGAACAAACGAATGTTGAATTCGAACCGATATTAAATCTAAAACAATCAGCTCAGAATGCTTCGAAAACAACATTTTTTCATCACACAACCGGTGCCACGCCATCACTATTAGCCTAAATAACACGACCAAGCACGGAGCGAACGAAAGGTACGGGCACTCTCGATGGCTACTCGCGCGAGACTCAATATTCAGTCCAAAACATGGACTATGAATACAGATAAATTCCTAATATAGATTTTTCTGTGATTGATTGTAGTGCTGCAGGTTTTTGGAAGCAATATTAACGATCAAAAAATCCTGGGACACACTGGTTTTTCCACTTCTGGGAGAATTTATACCATGCTTATCAATTCTGCCACATTCCTCAACATCGTTTGATACACTTTTCTCTCAATTCAATCTTAACACGTTGAGCCCCTATGGGCCGACGTTGAGCTTTTTGGAAGGAAAGCGCTGACTGGCTGGGAGTGACAGTTACAAAATAAAAAAAAAATAAAGTCAACCCTCCTTAATTCGATGTTCTGTATCTCGATATGTTCCCTAACTCGATGGGTTTCATGGCACCTTTGATTGATTCTACATTCTTCTCTCCATATCTCGATACCCTCCTAATTCGATGTTTCCTTGGATATCGAGTTCGGGAGAGTTGACTGTCTATATCAGTGATTTTTAACCGGTGGGGAATTCCCCCCTAGTGGGGAATTCGGTCATTAAAATGGGGAAATTGTGCAAGAGAATATTGCACATTTACTTCGTTTTGAAGATGACAATGATTGGCAAAAAATGCCACAAAAACTTTATTGGATACGCTCAAATTTGCGATCCTGAGCAAACATTTCCAAATCTGAAATGTAATGTTCAATTGAACAACTTCGCATTGTTTGAAAGACTTTCGTCAGTGAATGATGATGGAATAGACGACAAAACAGCACAGAAGACCATAAAAAAGGAAATTGTACAGCATTTGTCGATACTTTTTACAATTTAAACTTGAAACATGTTTTTCTTATATTAGGCTGTCAAAAAAGACCTGCGGTATTTCCGCGAGGTGTCGTTGTAAGCGCGTAGTTCTAGTTGTATTCATTGTATCGAGTCATACTATAGCTTGTTGGGAAGGTATTTTTGCGCGCTATAATATAGTCCTTGACAGTGTTTTGTTTGAATAGGTCGTTCGTGAGTTATAGTGTCGCAAATATGGAGCAAAATAAAGAGAAAATCCGACATATTTTACAGTACTATGACAAAGGCAAAAATGCATCTCAAGCTGCCAATAAAATTTGTTCAGTTTATGGACCCGATACAGTTTCCATTTCCACCGCACAACGATGGTTTCAACGTTTTCGTTCTGGTGTAGAGGTCGTCGAAGATGCGCCACGCTCCCAGGCCTGTCGTCGAAAATTGCGACAAAATCGCTGAATTAGCCGAGAAAGACCGACATAGTAGCAGCCGTAGCATCGGCCAAGAGCTGGGGATAAGTCATCAAACCGTTATTAACCATTTGAAGAAGCTTGGATTCACAAAGAAGCTCGATGTATGGGTGCCACACACGTTGACGCAAAAAAAACATCTTTGACCGTATCGACGCATGTGAATCGCTGCTGAATCGCAACAAAATCGACCCGTTTCTGAAGCGGATGGTGACTGGCGATGAAAAGTGGGTCACTTACGACAACGTGAAGCGCAAACGGTCGTGGTCGAAGCCCGCTGAAGCGGCTCAGACGGTGGCCAAGCCCTCATTAACGGCCAGGAAGGTTCTGCTGTGTGTTTGGTGGGATTTTCAATGAATAATCTATTATGAGCTGCTTCCCTATGGCCAAACGCTCAATTCGGACCTGTACTGCCAACAACTGGACCGCTTGAAGGTAGCACTCATGAAGAAGAGGTCATCTTTAATAAACAGAGGCCGCATTGTCTTCCATCAGGACAACGCCAGGCCACACACTTCTTTGGTGACGCGCCAGAAGCTCCGGGAGCTCGGATGGGAGGTTCTTTTACATCCGCCGTATAGTCCGGTCCTTGCACCAAGTGACTACCACCTGTTTTTGTCCATGGCGAACGAGCTAGGTAGTCAGAAGTTAGCCACAAAAGAGGCCTGTGAAAATTGGCTATCCGAGTTTTTTGCCAATAAGGAAGCGAGCTTCTATAACAGGGGTATTATGAAGTTGGCATCTCGTTGGGAACAAGTCATCGAACAAAACGGCGCATATTTGATTTAAAACAGATGATTGTAACTAATTTTATGAACAAATGAAAATTCAAAAAAAATACCGCAGGACTTTTTCGACAGCCTAATATCAAGGAACAAATTTGGACATGGTTTGAAATGCCTTCCGACTGGCAGTGACGAAAGTTTCGAATCAATTTCAGAACACACTCATCGATCTACAAATGATCGATTCTTATCCCGATATGCGGAATAAGCGTTACGAGTGTTGTGTGTTGTCTTTTGCGTAGAATTTATGTAAATCTGGATTTCCTACAATGCTGCTGATGGGAACAAAACACTGTAACAGAGTGTATATAGTGGAGGTAGTGTGTTTTTCAATTACGTTCTCAAGAATTACGATTTTGGCGGAAATCGTTCAGACGAAGATGCCATACTGACTTGCCAAACTTTATATACCTTTTTTTTGTAATCAGATACAAGCATAAACCCAAATTTGTTGCGAATATAACTTGAAATTCGTTAGTATTTTTACATTACTTTACTGATATGCTACAGACTTTCTTACAAAATATTGATAGGGGTGAAGAACTGGGTTTAATGTTCGCAAAGGGGGGATCGAACAAAAATGGTTGAAAACCACTGGTCTATATGGTTTGTTTTCGGATGTTTTACAAAATATGACTACTTTCTAGTCGAATTTCTGATTATTTTCTATGTATACAATAGATATCTTCGAGAGCTGGGACCGACACTGATACAAAACGCTCTTGATGCTGCTGAATGGAAAGCACAACAAGAACAATTCTTGGCTCAACGTGTTAATGAAACGAAGACTAAAAGAAAGGAATGCTAGCCACTAAAAATATGTAGAGCTAAACAAAAAAAATACAGGTTCCGTTATATTTCACAGCAAATAACACCTAAATACATCAAATTTGCATATGAAACATGAAACTGATCAAGAATAATCCTCGGGACACGACAAATAAACAAGCAAATTCTCTACAGATACCTAAAACAAATGTTCATGTGGATCTGGTGAAACTTGGTTACGTCAATCGTTACGATGCGTGAGTTCCACAGAACTTGACCAAAAAAACCTTCAATAGAGTGCATCTCGGTCTGCGACACGCTTCAAAAACGCAATGAAAATGCCGTTTTGAAGCAAATCGTGACGGGTGATGAAAATGAATCGTTGACAACTATGTTGAGCGGCTGAAAACTTTGGGTAAGCGGAATAATTAGCTAACCCCAAAGCCGATATTTACCCGAAGAAAGACGTACCTTGTGACTAGTGGGATTGGGTAGGAATTCAGGATAAAGAGCTTCGTCCAAGCAAGCAATCGACATATTCCCACAAATACTGCTGGCAAGTGGATAACTTAAACCGATCCAGAACTAGAACGATGCAGAACTAAAGTCCATAATCTTCTGCTTCATCTTGATCTTCTGCTTCATCTATACCTGTTCCTCAGGAACGCCGATGTCAACGTTTAATGATGTTTCCTTCGTTGTGTCCCCGTTTTATATCCCTCCTATCCGATCGATAAACTTTTACTTAGTCGCGGCAATACATGCACACACTCTTTACATATACACGGGCCAAAGGTTGTGCAGTCCACTGATCATTCAACAAGAGCCAAAGGTTGTACCGCTCATGACAACTCTACATGAACTGATGATTGCGCCGGTTAGTGACCATTCTATCCTGGATTCCTCGAGTCGAGAAAGACGCACCACGCTAGATATGAGGTACAGACTAGGGGGGCGTTGCTGATTAAGGGTCAGCTGCATCCCAATAGGAAGTATCCCGTGTCGGGCACACGTACAGAGCATTGGAGACAGCAACATCCGAATTACGAAAACACTTGTAATACTAACCTCGAGCCAACCGCGAGTAATCGGTTACATATTACTAACATAGATAATAAGAAAAATTGTCAAAGTATTGAACTCCTGGCCCCGTGAGGCTAACGCCATATGAGCCTTGATAAAAATATATATTTTGGAAAAAAAAATAAAGTCCATAATTAGTCAATGTGTTTTATCGTCTTCTTGACCACACTACAAATTCTTTTGGAGTCTGGCTGGGAAGTGCTATTTCACCAGCTGAACTAACCGGCTATTGCACCTTCAGCTTATTTTTAGGTCAAGTTTCAGGTTCTTGTTAAAATCGTCACAAACTTTCCGGACAATCTAATATGAGCTATCCTGATTTTCATTTTCATTCTTCCTGATTTTTGGAAATTGTATGTTTAGCATGTGAGTGATCAAAATCCTTTCTCGAACGGTTTGCTGATTTTTTTCCATTTCGACCGGAATCTCAGTGATAATTACAAAACTGAACGGATGTAAACAAATACTCTCAAGCGAAAAAGTGCACAAATTTTGTTAATTTCGGTCAAGTATGAAAGAAGTTACGCAAGTTTGAAAGTGTCGCAATAATTATCGACTCACCTCTTAGCGGCGTCGATTCGCTTACAGGAATTTATTTTGCGGATTTTGTGACTTTTATTGGAGACAGACAGTGTCTACTGATCATTCTACCACATCCTAGATAGTTCTTCTGAACTAGTGCAAACCAGAAAAACGATCTTGGACGATGGATTTTTTGACCACAGCGGGAATCGAACAAACGCACGATTTCTTACTAAGCGCACATTCATAGGTCCAATCGCAGAACTGTTCAATCACATGCTAATAGCTTGTTTCCCCGTTACATGGAATATATGTTTAGTATAGAATAAAGACAACCCTAAATCGGAAATTCATTTCTCGAGTTTTGCTCTTATCAACGCATTCGGTAATCCATTTTTTATTTATACAGATAGAAGACAATATAGGAGTGCGTTTTGTCACATTAAAATCCATTTCCACTTTCGAACGAAGATCAATTTCGCTACCGCGAACATCAAATGGACCAACAATATGTAATCAATATGTAATTGTAGAACACATGCGAATTGAATTTCTCGAATTTCACAATTTTCCATCAGAATTTCCTGAAAATTTTAAATTGTCATGTTTGGTTGAAATGTGTGTAATATTTTTATAGAACCCACTCTCTATTCCAGAGAAAGGAGGGGTGTTATACCATCATAGAAACATTTCTCATATCCAAAAATCCTCACATGCCGAATTCGACTTATGCAACCTCCTTCCTTCCTTTAGAGAGGAAGGAGGAGTGTCGAACCACCATAGAAACGTTTATCGATCCGTAAAACCCTTATGTGCCAAGTTTGATTCCATTTGCTTAATTAGTTCTTGAGTTATGATGAAGTTTGTGTTTCATTTGTATACTCTTAGATATGATTTTGCACAGAAGTGCACACATTTGCACACATTTTGAACATGAACATGTTGTTTTGGCTTCTTTATTCAATGTATTTCCAGTGTCTAGGTCACGTCTGGTTTTTGTACGATGTGGCGCACTGATTTAGTCTCCTCAACTTTGTTATCATTGAACACAGATCTTTTCCAGTTCGAATAATCATCCTTCATTTTTTTACGCAATACGGTGAATCTATTTGACCGCTCCGCCACACAGCGCTTGTTATCTTATCAAACGTTTTAGTGAGTACTATCGCTCACATTACCATTGTGCTTCGCCTATTTTTGCAATGGTGACCTGGTGATTCATAATCCATTGACTGGAAGAGCTTCCGTTGTAGTTTTTTTTTTGTAACTGAGAGAATTCTGCAACCGCTAATGACACATGTTTCACACTTCACCCGTTTCCCTCTTCCGAATCCACATCTACTGTAAATCCCACAGTAGTCCTTATTAGATCGAGAACCTCAGATCGAACAGTGAGAAGCAACTGTGCATTCCGAAGAACGCCGCTCTTGATCGTTTGAATAATTACTTACCCTGGAAGGTACTCGTCCGATATCCGTGAATACGGTCTGATAATAGGACCACAGGAACATTGTCAGTATCAGGTGATAGAAGAGCAGGAACAAAATTCTCTGCACAACGCTGGTAACAGTAACTGAAATCATAAAGAGAGAAAAAGTGATTTTTCTTAATGGTCCTTGAGGCACACCCAAGCATCAAAAGTATGATAGCGATTCCGCACCTGCAGCTCATATTTTTTTTTGTTTGCTTCCAACCAAATCATTTATTACTATAAGAATTTGTATTACTAATGGGAACTTATACTATAAAAATTTCACGATAGAAGAACTATCGAATTGTGTTCTCTGAATGTCTCTTTTACTAATTCAAGCCATTTGAGAGAAGTTGTTGTAGTCACCTTGTGAATAAACCCGTGATCATAACACCCTCTGCTGCATCAAAGTAGCCACTGCAATCTTTTTGCGAATAAACGTTACATCAAGAAATTACTTCAGTGATAGTTATCCGTCAACCGAGCCTACTATCTATCTTGTCTTTTTTCTAGAAAAAGACAGTAAATATCACAGCTAACAGTTCTTGTCGATTTTCAAGAACTACTCATTACGATTATTTAGAGATTTCGGAACAACCGAACTGCAATTCTTTTTTAATACGAACTTATAATTAATGGCAAGCAGTCACTTCCCTCGTTAAACTTTGCGAACGAAGAAAATTCACCCATCCAGATAAGACTCCCCGAGGCAGCAGTTACGACAAAACCGATTACTGAACGCCACCGATGCATACGAAAAAAAAAAATAAATGCATACATATACTCACAAAAGGAAAGTTGCACTACGAAGGCATAGTAAGACCATGCAATGACCGCTACGATGAACAGCACTGGGAACCACTTCATCGTCCGCACGCAGCAAACGCATCGTTCCGGCCGATCCGGACCACCGGTACCACTCCGGTGATAGTGGTCATAATTGCCCGTTATTGACATTTCTTCAATTCAGCTCCGCAGTATTATGCCCTTCGGTACACGCTGCCGTTTGCGAGCATTTATTATTTACCAGCGTGCGATACGGTTAATTTCGCTTTCCATGCACGGAAAACTGGAGAGAAAAATTTTCCTAATAAGGCTTCTCTGCTTTTTACATCGTTTCCAAGGACATTTTGCAGAACAAATATTCCTGAATGTAGCAAATTTTAGCTTGGCAATAGCACCACAAACTGATGATACAATGTGCAATGACGGTAAAACATGGGCGAGACAAAGAAAAAAGTAATTAATTAAAGTAAACTATGACACAGTCTCTAGGTGCACGAATATAGATAGCTGATTAATTGTGTTTCACTCTTCTAGTCATTGGACTGTGTCACAGATTTGTGTTCGATTCGATTTTTGTTGACACAAAACGTCAATCATAACTTTGTTTTTTTCTCTCTGACGTTCTTGCAAATGTGCTCACAGGGCTGAATTGAGAACCAGGGTTAGTAGGTTGTATCATTGGAATATACAGCAGAGGCCCGATTTTGCGTGGAACTGAGTGGGGTAACCTAAGTGGTGCGAACTCAATCTACTTCATTTTCAAGCAAATTCATGCATGTTTTCAAACGATTTCTTGCAATAAATTCTCAGGCCACCAGAGATGCCAGATTTACAAATATGTTAGTAAATTTACAGACATATCTGTAAAACACTTTTTCTTTTTGTTGTAGACTTTTTGGATATAACAATATTTCACAGTTTTTTGAAAAATAAGAGGCTCTATTCATCACATCAAAGATATTTGACTCGCCATATGACATTTTTCCATAGTTTTAATACAGAAAAGTTATTATATTTAGTTTATTTAGTATCATATGAAGTTTGGAACTCATACACATAAGTACTTTTGTCCTGACATCATTGCAGACGAAAGAGAGGATATGATTATTCACGATTATTAAAAAATTGCATTCTCTGCAGGTAGGGAAAAATCTTGAATGAAAATTGTCTCTGATAATTATTTTCTGTTCTGGATAAGATTGTTTTGCTGAAATGCAAGGAGATTTATAGAAAAATAGTTAAGTTAGGGTCAGGCCTATGTCTTCTAAGTATTTAAACAACATCGAAGAAAAATTTTCATTCTATTTTCAACAACTTACATTTGCTTTCGGGTCTGCTTATGACGAAATATGGGTTACTGTTCGATATTGTGACCACTGACATGGTTCATGGCCGTGTGATGATCTAAAACTTGTATAGCCTTGCATGGCGGATGAAAAATATACACTGCATTTTCTTATAAATTTCACCAACGAAAAGACCGCAAGCCTTGGTGGATGTCCAATATATCAACGAAGAAATACTGATTTTTATAAAAATTAACGCGTAGATCGTTGAAACATTTAAACACACTTACAACACATAAGTTATTTTTTATTTTACAACTAACATATTCACTAGAAATTTTGCGGGTAATTCGTCCCCATGCTATAAACAGTACAATAAGTTGAAACGTAAATACACTATAAATATACGAATAGATTTAAGAATTGAGTGTTCATCAACATTGTTACGATTTCCTCATATCCCATTCTTTTCCTAAAAATATGTCATTATTCTAAACGCGAGTACACCGCAAGTAATCGGTTTCCCACCCTACTAACCATAGATGTAAGAAAATTGTATATATATATATATATATATATATATATATATATATACATATATATATATATATATATATATATATATATATATATAGTTTTAAAATTATATTTAAGAATTCGGCTCCTTTAAACTTATGTAACTGAGCCTGAAAAATAAACGAATTAATAAAAAAATATATATACACTAGAAATATTTTTTATGGCAAAACAACGTTTGCCGGGTATATATACAGCCATTCCGTGCAAAACCGATATAGTGGTTCTCAGATTTTCGTCAAAATGGTAATTTTTATCTTTTTTTTTTCCAAAATATATATTTTTATCAAGGCTCATATGGCGTTAGCCTCATGGGGCCGGGAGTTCAATACTTTGACAATTTTTCTTATTATCTATATTAGTAATATGTAACCGATTACTCGCGGTTGGCTCGAGGTTAGTATTACAAGTGTTTTCGTAATTCAGATGTTGCTGTCTCCAATGCTCTGTACGTGTGCCCGACACGGGATACTTCCTATTGGGATGCAGCTGACCCTTAATCAGCAACGCCCCCCTAGTCTGTACCTCATATCTAGCGTGGTGCGTCTTTCTCGACTCGAGGAATCCAGGATAGAATGGTCACTAACCGGCGCAATCATCAGTTCATGTAGAGTTGTCATGAGCGGTACAACCTTTGGCTCTTGTTGAATGATCAGTGGACTGCACAACCTTTGGCCCGTGTATCTGTAAAGAGTGTGTGTATGTATTGCCGCGACTAAGTAAAAGTTTATCGATCGGATAGGAGGGATATAAAACGGGGACACAACGAAGGAAACATCATTAAACGTTGACATCGGCGTTTCTGAGGAACAGGTATAGATGAAGCAGAAGATCAGGATCACGGCTACCTAAGATATCCCGGACGGGGATATTCGATTGTCTGCCTTGTGCTCTCAGTGCTCTAGAGAGCTGAGAGCGAGCAGTATGGAACCGGATACACGACCAGACAACATGCTCGATGTCGTGGTAGCCATCGCCACAATCACAAAGATTGTTTGCTGCGAGCCCAATACGATAGAGATGCGCGTTTAGGTTGTAGTGATTGGACATAAGCCGAGATATCACGCGAATGAAATCACGACCTACATTCAATCCCTCGAACCATGCACTCGTCGAGACCTTAGGGATAATCGTGTGTAACCAACGACCGAACTCATCTCCACTCCACATGCGCTGCCAACTTGCGAGCGTGTACTGACGAGGAATGTGGAAAAATTCATTATAAGCAATTTGCCTTTCAAAAAGTGTGCCTTCTAAAGCGCCCACCTTAGCTAGCGAGTCCGCTTTCTCCCGGAATCGAACAATGAGAGGGAACCCATGCTAAGGTAATCTTGAATAATTTTTCGACCAAAACACTCAATAGTTGTCTTATTCTAGTTAGGAAATAAGATGAGCGTTTATCAACCTTCATTGAGCGGATTGCCTCTATTGAGCTGAGACTGTTTGAAAAAATAAAATAGTGGTCGATGGGCAACGTTTCAATGATCCCCAGTGCGTAGTATATCGCACCCAGTTCAGCGACATACACGGAACAAGGATCTTTGAGTTTGAAAGAGGCACTGGAATTTTCATTGAAGATGCCGAAGCCAGTGGACCCGTTTATGTATGAACCGTCAGTAAAGAACATTTTATCAGATCTAACTTTCCCATGTTCTGCCGAAAATATCGGCGGAATATAATCGGAGCGTAGATGATCTGGGATTCCATGGATTTTTTGTCGCATGGACAGATCAAAAATGACAGAGGAATTGCAAAAGTATGGGAAGCAAACTTGGTTGGAGATGCCTGGCGAAGGGTGCACGTCGTGGGTAAGATACTCATGGTATAAAGACATAAAACTTGACTGAGGAATCAGTTGGAGTAGATTTTCGAAGTTATCAATCACCAATGGATTCATGATCTTGCAACGGATGAGAAATCTGTAGGATAATTCTGTGAACCGAAGAGTAAGCGGGGGTACTCCTGCCAAAACTTCGAGACTCATCGTATGTGTCGAATGCAAACACCCCATGGCTATACGCAAGCAACGATATTGTATTCTCTCCAGCTTGAGAATATGAATCCTGGCAGCTGATCGGAAGCAAAAACTGCCATATTCTAACACTGATAATATCGTTGTTTTGTACAACTGAATGAGGTCTCCTGGATGGGCGCCCCACCATGTTCCGGTTATTGTTTGGAGAAAATTGATTCTTTGCTGACATTTCTGTTTCAAATACGCAATGTGTATTCCCCAGGTACATTTAGAGTCAAAATATACTCCTTCTTCTTCTTCTTCAATGGCACTAACGTTCCTAGAGGAACTTCGCCGTCTCAACGTAGTATTACTTGCGTCATTTTTATTAGTACTTAGTTGAGATTTCTATGCCAAATAACACGCCTTGAATGCATTCTGAGTGGCAAGTTCTAGAATATGCGTGATCACAGTGCAAGTCGGAGGAAATTTCTTTGACGAAAAATTCCCACGACCAGAACGGGAATCGAACCCGAACACCCGGCATGTTAGTTATGACGCTAACCACTCGGCCAAGGGAGCACAAAAAATATACTCCAAGGTATTTGAAAAACATCGAGTGCTTGATCGTTTTGCCGGATAGGTGAAGCTGGAATTGGGCGGGTTCGTGCTTCCTAGAAAAAACGACCATTTCAGTTTTCTCCGTAGAGAATTCGATACCCAGCTTGAGGGCCCACGTGAACAGATTGTTCAGGGTATCTTGCAACGACTTTTGCAGAACGACGGGATTAGTACCCGTGATGGAAATAACTCCATCGTCTGCAAGTTGTCTCAGCGTGCAGTCTTTAGTTAGACAATCATCTATATCATTGACGTAAAAACTGTACAAGAGGGGGCTTAGGCAGGAGCCTTGTGGTAGGCCCATAAATCTGTATCGAGAAGATTTCAAGCTGCCATGATTGAAAAACATGTGCTTTTCTGACAGTAAATTGTACAGGAAATTATTCAGAATTGGTGAAAGTCCACGATTATGAAGTTTCTCTGAGAGAATTTCCATGGAAACTGAATCAAATGTCCCTTTGATATCGAGGAAAACGGAAGCCATTTGTTCTCTGCGAGCAAATGCGATTTGGATTTCAGAAGATAGCAGCGCCAGACAATCGTTCGTCCCTTTACCTCGGCGGAAGCCAAACTGCGTATTTGACAGCAAATTGTTCGCTTCAACCCACTTGTCCAAACGAAGTAGAATCATTTTCTCTAACAATTTACGAATACAGGATAACATTGCAATCGGCCTATACGAGTTGTGATCGCAAGCCGGCTTGTTGGGTTTTCGTATGGCTATCACTCTCATTTGCCTCCAGTCATGTGGGACAATATTCAGCTCCAGAAACTTGTTGAACAAGTTCAGCAAACGCTGTTTCGCCAAGTCGGGAAGATTCTTCAACAAGTTGAATTTAATCTTGTCCGACCCAGGAGCTGAATTGTTACATGAGAGGAGGGCAATTGAGAATTCTACCATCGAAAAATTCTCATAGTCGTATTGGAGCGGAATGTCGCGTACGACGCTTTGTGCAGGAACGGAATCGGGACAAACCTTTCTTGCAAAGTTAAAAATCCAACGGTCAGAGTATTCCTCACTTTCGTTTGTATGGTTCCAGCCACGCATTCTCCTAGCGGTATTCCAAAGAGTGCTCATAGCGGTCTCCCTTTTTATCTTTGTCGCAAAACATTAGACACGTATTTTTTATTTTTTCATTAGGGTGCCCATTTCTATTTTAGGGTGGTCCAAAAAATCAAGTTTTTCCACTTTTTCCCAAAAATAACAAATGAAAACTAATAACTTTTGAATCACTGAATCGATTTAGATGATCGACGTATAAAATTGAAAGTAATGACCTAGGCTTTTATTAAAAAATATTTAACTTGCGAAAAAAATAAATTTATTTTAGTAATTATTGATTGTAGTGGTTTTTTATTTTTTTGTTATGACTTTGGACTATAGAGCGCTATATATTTTTATATTTTTCTTGAAAGCTGAGGATTTTTTACATAACATATCTCGATATCAGAGATGCTATTTTTTCGATTTTTAGATGATTTTTCAAAGTTAACCGGTGGTTCGAAAAATCATTTTTCCCCCTTTGTCCAAAAATGACTTTCTGCAAAAAAATTGAACCATTTGAAACACTGAACCGATTTAGATGATCCATATATTAAATTGAAGTCAATAAGCAAAATTTGAAAAAATATCACACTTGCGGGAAGATTGGATTCTAGTCGCATGGGTCTAGTTTAGTCACATAGGAATATTGATCGAAGACTTAAAACATGGTCAATGACCAAAATTATAACTTAAAAACGATAATTAAAGCATCTCTGATATCGAGATATGTTAGGCAAATAATCCTTAGGTTTCCATAAAAAATATTAAAAATATAGCGCCCGCTATCTTTATCCGAGAAAACTATGAAAAACTAACTCAATCAATAATTACAAAAACAAAAATTCAATTTATTCTCAAAAGTAAAATTTTTTCAAAGAAAAATAACTCGTAAGCTTCAATTTGATATATCGATTATATGAATCGGTCCATAAGTTCAAAAGTTATTACTTTTTGTAGTGGGAAAAATTGTTTTTCGAACCATCGATTAGTTTTGAAAAAACATATTTCAAAAGCTAAAAAAATATCATCTCTGATATCAAGATATTTTATGTAAAAAAATCTCAGCTTTCAAGAAAAAATATAAAATAATATAGCGCCCCTAGTCCAAAGTCATGAAAACATTAAAAATCGACTGCAATCAATAATTACGAAAATAGGATCCATATTCTCTGCAAGTTAAATATTTTTCAATTAAAGCTCATTCACTTTAATTTGATGTGTCGATCATCTAAATCGGTTAAGTGGCTGTTACTTCGGACGCCACTTTCCTCCGATGCCCGAAACGTCCGAAGTAACAAAGCAGTCAAAACAACACGAAGTCGTACTTCGGTCGTTTTGAGTTTTTGTTTCTTACAGTAGTTGTTATCGATTTCAGTTCAATTCAACGGGTGATAACAATAATAATCTGTCTTTAGAACGAAATGCTGATTTTTGGATTGTTGTTTAGTAGTTAGTTTCAAATTCTTACCGTGCAACGTAATATGTCCAATGTGCAAACGCGGGCAGTCAAAACGTCCAATGTAACATTTTCGCTCCTTGGAATCAACTTTAAACTCAAATCACGGAACAACAGCTACGATTGGTTTTGGAGAGCTATTCTTGATCGCTAGTGGTGAGAGGAGCGATAAAGATCGATAACTTTTAAGACAATTCGCGGAATAATGTTCGGGTCTTCAACTTCGTTTTTCTCGAGTTAACGAAAATGTTACATTGGACCTTTTCAAAAGTTACGCGAGAATTGTCAAAGCACCAAATACGACTTTTGCCATACTTATATACGATTTATTACAGACATAGAAAAAAACAAATGGCGCAAAATATTTTCGTGAAACGTTTATTACAACCTCACGAATCGCCATTTTTATATATGAGTATTTATGTTCATAGAAATAATAATTGTTTGATTGACTTGTGTTGGGAGTGGAATATGTTTAGAATGCCACAGATTGATGTTTAGTGAAAACTGCTCCGATGTGGGTTCGAACTCCGGTCGTCTGGATTATCATCCACCAGCTATCTCGCGCGGCTATCTGAAATTTAATTCAACAGCGGTTAAAACTTTCGAGTGCATCAGCATTTCAATGACATTTCAATATGATGTAATATGTTCTTTATTAGGATTTAATATGATTTACTGTTTGATGATTTTCTTCAGCATGCAACACGATTTACTGCAGTACTGAATCGATTTAAATTATACGCTTATACGACACACAAACTGCATCAGCGTAATATACGCATATGATGCGGATTAATTATATTTTACGACAATGTACATCATAAAATTGATCTTTATTATACCGAATTGCGACTTAATTTGATAATGGTATATAAAATCGAGTTTTCACATTTTATGCGATTTCAAATACACACGATACATACTTTGATTGATATTATATGCGATTATGATTTATTCGGATTTCTTGTATGACTTGGCACGTGCAAAATTATACGATTTAATCTTTGCTGGGAATGGCAATACAGAATACAAAGTATTAATGAATATGTGAAAATTAACGTTAAAATTCATTTCTATAGATCTGCACTTTTTTACAGACTTTTCCACATTTTTAACAGACATTCACATGTTTTTACAGACTTTTTTTAAAAATCATCTGGCATCTCTTCGTTCCACTTTTTATCGAATATTTTCAAATCGCAGGAGTAAACATTTACGTGACACTGACTTCGTTTGTTTTTATTTCGTTCGGAAAAACGTTATGACAGAGAAAGGGGACATTAAAAATGCGTTGCTCAGTGAAAGGCAGAAATGCTCTTTCAGAGATGCAATGGTTAATTAAACAATTGACGGAAAAATGTAGTTCGTTCATTTTATAATTTTAAATATTTGTGCCCTTGATAACAATACCTCTTTTATAGTGTTGATTATCATAAAAAAATAACACTCCTGATCATTGGATCTCTTTTGACATTTCAATTGGATCTTTTTTGACTGCTGTTTTGATTCAGTCCGCACTACCTAGGGGGTAACTAATTCATGGATAATGCAATAAAATGCTTAGGGGCTGTCCACATACCATGTGGACAGAAAAATCACGATTTTAAACTCCCCCTCCCCTCCGTGGACAAGCGTGGACATTTACTTATCCCATCTGGAAATCGAATGAAAAATTATCCTTTCTTTTTAAATTGTGCATGTTTCATAACATAACGACGGACAATTTTGAAATATTCTATACAAGACCCAGTTATAGCTTTGACCAATGCATCGTTTTATGACAGAATTACAGCGTTCCAAAACCCACTCAAAATTTTCGATGCCGCATTATGGTCCGGTAATTTTATATTATAATGGTAAATTTTTGTGAGAATATCCGAAAATTTAAAGAAAATAGTTCAAAATAGGGTAAGAAAAGCGTACTTCAAGCAGGTAAATAACGCAAAGAAAATAATTTCATACAAATCTTAGCAATTTAAAACTACCTTAGGGCCGACTAATCTGATAGAGCGTCATACAAACCAATGTCGTATCCAGATGTCGACACCATTCCGCCGTCAACGCGAATTGAAAGGGTATTACAATATTTTATTATTTTTTCAATCCTTATCGATCATTCTGCAATTCATTAACCCTTTGCGGTCGTATGTCTGCTCTCAGCCACCTCAGCAAGGAATCATACTAAATACTTTATCCAACCGCATGTAACAATTTACACTACTTTTGTACGAATTTTAATGTCTAGTGAATTCAATCACGAATTAATACGCAGTTTCTATAGATAATAGATAACGGTGCTCGATGTAAACAAAAGGTTATTAGTGTGGAGTAATAAAAAGATCATAGGAAATTATGATGACTAGTGGTGCATGGATTATCTTACGCAAATGTAAATATTAAATCCTAGAAATAGATGAAATTCCAATACTTTGAAAAACTGTAACTTTTCGAGAAAAGTAATACAAAAAATTGATTCTACACGTAATTCTGCATGCAAAACTATACAGACATTTTTATTCTAATACTAACTGTTCTCGAGTTAAAAAAATCTATAGAAAACTATATTTGATGAAAAAAACATATTCGTAATATCATGAAAACTCAACCATTATGGAATTCTCGCGTAACTTTTGAAAAGGTCCTATGTAACAAGTGTAAACAAATCGAATTAATGGATGCACGCTATTAGTTTTCAATCATTGAATGCAATACAAAAACAATCGTTCACGTATCTATCTTCTTAAGCTTTTTATCGCCGATTCAAAAAATATCCAATGTATAGATTATGATTTTAAGCATCCGGCTTTGGACGCCACTTTCCTTTGTCCGAAGTAACAAAGCAGTCAAAACAACACGGAGTCGTACATCGGTCGTTTTGAGTTTTTGTTTCTTTCGGGTGTTGTTATCCATTTCAGTGCAATTCAACGAGTGATAACAATGATAATCTGTCTTCAGAACAAAATGCTGATATTTGGATTATCGTTTAGTAGTTAGTTTCAAATTTTTGTCGTGCAACGTAATAAGACCAATGCGCAAACGCGAGCAGTCAAAACGACCAATGTAACATTTTTCGCTCAACTTTAATCTCAATTCACGGAACAACAGTTACGATTGGTTTTTCAGAGTTATTCTTGACTGCTAGTGGCGAAGGTAGTGATAAAGATCGATAGCTTTTAAGACAATTCGCGGAATAATGTTCGGGTCTTCTCGAGTTGACGAAAATGTTACATTGGAGTTTACGTGAGTTTTTTTTTTCAGAATATGGATTTGAATGAAGAAGTCCAATGATTTAGTAAAAATATATGAAGTACAGGCAACTTAATCAGATTAATGATAATTACGGAATACTCAGGTTGGGCGGGGTTTTTAAATTCTTGAAAACGGAACAGTTTTTATTTAATTTAGAATGTATCGGTGCTTATATTTGGAAAAATATTTATTCTTCGTGTCCACGTGGATATAGTCTATACCCTCTCCCCACTCTCCGTGGACAAGCGTGAACATTTTGATACCCCCTACCCCCCCTAAAGTTGTCCACGTGGTATGTGGACAGCCCCTCAGGTGTTTTTCAGCTCTGGAAACAACGAAAAATCACAGGGAGCCAGATCTGGGAAGAAAGGAGGTGCAGTATCCAGATGTTCGCAATCTCGAAGCACAAAACACAATGCCATCAACGTGAAGCCTAGTATGAAGAAATAAATTCTAATTGGACAAACTTCTCACTGCAAAACATATGGGTAATCGAGTTTTTAGAGTTTACCAATTTTGCTTCCACATTTTTCAATCTTTTTCACTGTATCATTCGGCCTGATTCTACGTGGCGCTGAGACGCTTTCTGTTGTTGCTCTGGTTCTGGCTCCGGCGTTTAGCACGGCTTCTGGAATGGATATGTAGTTCAGTGATGATGACTCGCGGTTAGATAAATGAAAAACAAAATCTATGTCATAGATATATTTAAGAGCAAATAAATTGACTTCGTGTAATGGAAATATTTCCGGAGTGTTTTTTCGTCCGATCGTCCGAGATTCACTACTGCTTTCACAAGAAATTCAAACTAATTGCAATTCGTCACTTGCACTGTGAAAATTGAAGATAAATTGATTTTATTGACACATACAATGCCATTACTATCGGTTCTTTGAGACCAAAAACGACGCCTATGTTTTTCCTTCCATTTTTCATTTGTTTTTATGCGCTGTCGACACCTCAAGACATATCAACGATTGTCACCTAGAAATCCCAGTTCATGTGACAATCGTAACGTAGATTTGAGAAATACGGAAAAACGGCGAGAGTTCATTCAAATGAGATTTCTCACGGCATACGCCTGGTGGAATCGCGTGACATACGTGACAATTGTCATCTCACCTCACACGCCACGCAGAATCAGGTCGCTTTTAAATTGGGCGGAGATCAACAGACAGCTCAAATCTGACGACACGTTCTCTTGATTAGTGTTTCACAGCTAATTGTTCTTACAATAGGTTCCGTCACAGCAAAAAAAATCCTCATCATCATCTTTCAATTGGCAATTCCACGTGCTTTCAAAATTAAAACCTGGCAATAGTTACAAAGCCTATAGTCCAAATAAACAACCCACAAACCACATTGTTACGATACTAAAAATCTAGCGCACCTGTAACAAATGTCAAGCTACTTTGACTAGGGTGCACACCTGTTTTGAATACGCGGATCTCTGATGGTGGATTCGCTACTGATAAGAAAAGTATCGATGAATGAACTTGACTACACACTTCTGTGTGAGTGTAATCACGAATAGTAGTGCTCATCTCACGTGACTCTCTCATATGACTACAATTTAGTATTTAGCACAGAGAATGAAGCGGCAGCTACGTCAAGCCAAATGTAATGGTAATGTCCTTTTGTTTGCTTTTGTTAAACTATTTGCCAAACAGAAGCAGTGAAAGTTTGTTAAATTGCTGATCGAGAGGCAAACCCCTATTGTAACCTCCCACGTGCAGTGCGTTGACTCTGTGTTTGGACTCGTGAATAGCTGCTCTCTTTCTCACTATTTTGCCCCGTTTGTTTGCCTCTGAAATTCTCACCAAATAACCTGTTCACGTATATTGTACGCGTTTGTGGTGTACGTGTGATCCATTTGGGTGCACAAACAGTGCGCTCTGCAGCCGGACGAGCAATCGAGCACCTTCACTGTTAGAAGTGACGTTCAAGCCGTAGGTCGTGTTTTGTACGCCCCTGTTGTCATTTTCGTGGAGCACAACACACTATACTTTTTAGTTTTCATTTGTTTCAATTCCAATTCTAAGCCAACTATCGCAAAAGGCATCGCGAAAGCAAAAAGTGTATGTGCGACTCACACACAAAACAAAACCCGCTGAATTCGTAGTTTCGCTGTTTTTTTTCTTTCGTTTCTTTCACGATTTTGTTAACGATTTTCCCAAGTGAAGTTCACAAAAAGCAGGCGCAGCGAGTATGGGCAGTTGCGTGCAGCTGTATTAGATTTGTTATTAGGGAAACTTTATTTTCCTGCTCCTGCTCCAATCTTGGTTACACGGATAGTATAACGTTTTGTGGATCGCCCGTCCTTGGATATTTAGTGTTCAAGTAAATCGTTCTGCGAAAATTTTCTTGTGGTGGTTCTAGTGGTGAGTTTTTTCCTCCAGCTTGTTTGAATAGTGCTGTGGTGAATTAGAGAAGGCTGCTGTCAGAAGTCATTGCGTCCGGCAGTCATTCAATCATCACCGTACAAACCAATTGTATTAACCATAGTTCTCTCCCAGGAGGTGAAAAATCAGGGGAGCATTTTCGGGGCTGATAAGGAGTGCAAGAGAGAGTGAGAGGAAGAGAAAATATTAGATGAGCAAAGAGCCTATGAAAAAGTGACCACAAGCTAATGTGAGAGAGAGTGGGTGGTTTGTATCTAGCGTACGAAGAGCATCCTTTCAGGCGGGGGGGGGGCGCGTGGAAAATTTGGTGAAAATTCTCGAAAGGGAAAATCGATGCTAGAGAACGAAAGAGCATAAGCTTCGCAAAGGATCATCGCTCTGTCATTGTGTGTGATAACTGCTGAGGGAGTGTGATTTCCTTTTTTGTTTCCATTTGGTAGCCGGGGTTGATGAAACCCTCACGTGCGGTCAAATAGGCAGCGACTACAAAATTGTTTAATTTCCCGTAGGTTATTATATTTACATTCTCATGCTCTTCACTATCTTGTGGTGAGGGAAAATTAAGGAAGAGCTGCTTTTTCCTTCAGAGCCAACGAAAAGCTTTCATCGCACAAGTGTGTGCACGAGGTGTAGCAAAGAGCATAGCATAAAGTGAAAGGTAAAAGAAGATTTTGTGTTCGCGATCGAAGGAAAGGTGAAAACTGGTCTCTGACAAGTTTCTCGTTGGTGTACGAAGAAAGGTGAAACGAGAGTGACGAGATCTTGGGTTTGTCGTTATCAATATTATCGTTCGTTCCCTGCGGCGTGGTCCATTTTTGGAAGAAGTGGCCAGAAGTGGAAGGAAGCGCGTGTAATTGTGTGAGTGTCATTCACCGTGTGTTGAATTCAGCTGAGCAGGAAACTACGCTCCAAATCGTGACCAATTTAAAAATAAGGTAATTGCTAGAGAAATTATTACTTGTATCGTGATGTGGAGGGATAAGCGAGTAAGATGGATAGGTTGCTGACTTGTACAATTACATTATGAATTTCAAATTTCCATTAATGAGGACCCCGTATACATGCTATTCTACAATATTTAAACAACTCTATGACAATAAATACTGATCAATGATGGATGTAATTTTTGGGGTTTCAACATTAAGCATTTTGAATGATTTATTTTGAAAATTCCATTCGCTGATGGTTATATTTCGGTTCGTGAGAGAAGCGATATTAGGTATGTACGGGAAAGTAAATTCTTTGTGAGTGGAAAATTTGGTACTTTCGTATTAGCGTCAACGGAGCCGAAATACAATAGATAGCATTTTTATTGTTCGCACTGGAATTCAAATATTATTTATAATGTTGTTGCCTTGTTATATGCAGTGTTTTGTCATTTTTTAGTGCAACCTGTGTTCCATCCATTGCCCGGTTAGTTTGAAACATAGGAGAAGATCCTTCAGTTAGGTCTGACCGAGCGTTAGCGAGCGTCGGACGGCATGCATTTGCCCGGTTAAGTTTTGCTTTGAAATACAGCGCGGACTCGATTATATACAGTTTTTGATTTCTTTTCACTGTATATAATCGAATCCTGTAGATAATCGAGTCAAAAAAAATTTGTGTTATTCGTTTTTTTTTGCATGTATTTTTTGTTTTTGAATATTAAAGAGGAATTTGGGTTTTGATTCAACCCCTTAAAGTCAGAAAACACCTTTCTAACATGAAAAAATAGATTTATCCGGATTCATTCAGAAGGTGATAGACGATCATATTTGATAAAAGAAAACCTTCTACACATATGTTCGAATTTCAACAATGACAAAGTTATAGAACTTTTTTTTTCAAACTTTCAAACTGGCTCTACATTACAAAGTACGCTACAGAAGACGATTTTGTTGCGTTCATTTGAAAGATGAAAAATTTAGTACAGGATTTAGTAGTGGAACATCTAAATAAGCGGATTTTAATAACATTTTGGAAGTGAAAAACTTAAAAGTTAATTATTTTTAATGTGTTATTATTAATTTTATCCTAAAAAATTATATTAAACTAGATTGTTGCTTCTTAACCGTTCTACAATTTGTTCTTTGACACCGAACTTCTATCGTTCTTAATTTGTCTGCAATATCGATATAAACAATTCTTGGTGAAAATTCAATCAAAATCTTCAAAAATCACGATTTTTACCCCACTGTACATGTAATAGCCACTTAAATTACACCTTAACGTTGAAAGGTTACATTTATTCTTGAAATATGTCATATTTGAAACATAAAAAAAATATTTTTTTCCAAACTGTATATAATCGAGTCCAAAATTGTATATAATCGAATCACATATAATCGAGTCCGACCTGTATATCATTTATTGAATTTCGACTCCGGTGACGCTAATACGAAAGTACCGAAAATTCTAATTATCGGAATAATTGCACTAGTGGGATGAAACAGACAATTGCCAGTAGGAGTGAAATGAACTGTGGAAAGTGTGTTTATTCTATTCCTAAGGAATGCCCTGCGTCTATAGACTAAATTCAAATCACCAAAGGAGGACTGTCTAGAAGCTGACTGGAACCAAATGGTTGAGTGCCTGTCCGTTTATATTGCTGAAAAGCACAATATCACTTCTAGATGGATTATTTCGATTTTTTTTATAATTTAACGGACATTCGTGATGAGTTGTTGAATAAAATTATCCCTCTCACGAACAATAAACTTCTACGCTTCGTATATTACAAACTTGTCCATATTACCCGCATCGAAAAAAAGTCCTACTCTCTGGTTCATTCTCTATTTCAATTTCAGTAAAAACATTGGAGAACATTTTTTTTGTAAAACATTCAAGCGATTTTGTCGAAAAAATATTGTACTGAACTGTAAGAAACTGTATTCAAGTTTGGGAAACATGAGTTTCCAAAGAGACAATTGAAGTTCTTCTTAACATATCCGTTTTATCCCCACTTCCACTACATATTTGAGCTCTCGGTTGCTTGGTTCAAAATTGTGAATCCATACAAAAGCAAAACAAATACTTTCATGTCTGGAGGTAGATAAAGCTTACGGCGGGGTCTGATTCTTGAATCCTCGTGGGTACTTAGGGGCTGTGCACATACCACGTGGACAACTTTAGGGGGGGTAGTGGTCGCGAAAATGGTGAGGGAGAAGGGGGTTTATATAACATTCACGTGGACACGATAAATATTTTTCAATGATGCGCTTTATTTTCAAAAATTATTGAACTTTCCGCCCATTCTTAGTATTCTGTGTTTATGAAAAAAGGGTTGAGCTCCTTGAGTGCGTCAAACATCCATATTTTTCATATCGCTGGACTTCTTCCCTGGAATGTGTTTTCTGAAATTCAAAAGCGATCGGATTATTTCCATTGATAGGAGAGAATCACGCATTCCACTAGGATGAAGACACAATCGAAGAATGTTACAATTTTATAATACACTCGACAAAGCAATTAGAAGAAAGAGTGTTAAGTTGAAAAATTTAACTGATTTTTGAAAAGCTGTTAGAAAATCCAACATACATGGTTTGAAAGCTTCAACTGCAATATTTCAAAGCTTCAATTTTTGGAATATACAACGGACACATTGTTATCTTGCTGTGTGTGAATGTAGTGAATAAAGATATAGGAACAAAAAAAAATACAACTTCTTTCTGTTATTTCAAGATTTCTCGAGACTTTTAGTAATCTGCTTTCACTGGATTCCAAGAACTTTCCTGTAGGACATTTCAATACAAAGTTATTTTTGTTTGAATGAAAAAGTGCTCCATCGTCTTAGACGTTTGTTAATTCAATAAATGATGAACGCACTGCTAATCGATAGGCAGTTCTGGAAACTCCAATAAATTGTGTGCAAAATTCGTTGATTCGACGAAAAACGAACTAAATGTTTTTTTTTTTATTTTTATGCATCGATTTTTTAAAAGTTCCAAAAACAGTTTTTTGTGTTTTATTGTATAGTGTTATTCATGCACTGATTTTCAAGTGATTTCAAAAATTATTTTAAAATTTCGACTTGACACTCTGTACCTAATTTTTTTGTCGAATGTATTAAAAGCACGACATTATTTTTTTAGGTTCCGCTCCTTTTTTCAGCCTCGCTCCTTCGTTTCTATTTGTTGAGGTTTGCGAGAATGGAAGGCGAACAACACATTCTTTGATGCATGAGCCAAATCTCTGGAGATGTGTTCCTAACAACGATGCTCTTTTTTAATTAAGTAATTTTTGTAATACAGATTCATTACAGATATCTAAAACAACCATTCATGAGCACCTGGTAAAGAATAGTTTCGTAATACGCTGCAATGGATGGGTTACATATTATTTGATCAAAAACATTTGATTGAACGCATCTTCATTTATGAATCACTACATCAACACAACTAAAACACGTATCGTGTTTTGCTTCGAAAAAGTCATACACTGTGTTTGAATTGGATTGGAAAAAATCTATATTACGAGCTTCTACTCTCCCAGATGGAATCCCCTATCTTACACCCCTGCTCGGAAAATGTCAATATTTCAATTGTTAGTTGGCTTCAGAAACTGTTGAAGTGCCTAAATCTCAGCCTTCAGTGGAGTTCGAGAACTGTCCAAGTGCCTACATGGCACCTGAACGCTTCTGAGGTGAGTTTAAGAATTATCCAACATAATGGGGGTCGAATTCCTCCAGGACAATGTCAAATCTAATGTCTGTTTGACAATTCGGCAAACATGTTTTGTAGTTTGGCTGGGACTCTATCCGCCATATTCACCAGATATTCCTTCCTTAGATTATCACTTGTTCAGTATCTCGTAAGAACTGTGGCTCACCAGACAGCATAAAAATACAAAACGGTGCATATATAATCGAAGAAATTCATGTCTATAAAAATTATTCCTTAGATTTTTTCATAAAATCGGCACGAGTTTTCAGGGCAACCAAATATTTCCCACGATTAACAAAGCTGTACAGAAAATATTGGTTGATGGAATCATCAATCACGAGGATATTGCAGGTATTTAGTTCTGACTAGGTTCATTCTAGCCGCCATGCACTACCCAACCAAGTTTTGTGAGTGCTTATAAGATAAAATATTCTACATTAATACACTAATCTTGATAGCTGTGATAAATCTGCGGATCTGCTAAGTGGATGGCGTCAGAAATCAGGCACTGACTAACGCCTATGAGTTTGAGCGGCAATCCGCCCGCAAAGCGAATTGAAAATTCAAAGAGCTCAGCAAACCTGCGTTGGCTTTTAATAAAAATGTGTGAAGATTAGATCCATGAGTAATATTTTCATATAGACTACAGCAGACAAAAAAAACTAAAAAGCTTCCCGAGCTCGGTAAAAAATAAAACAAATGAGAACAAACCATTTAATAGTAATAGCTAACATTTTTACCAATAGAAAATATGGAATAGAACATAGAAAATTCAATTATTCTCTCTAAAAATGGAGGGATGTCCAGGTGGACAAGATGGGGAGGGGTATCAGGAATATCCATGCTTGTCCACGGAGGGGGAGGGGGGTTGTCTAATATCGTGCTTTTTCTGTCCACGTGGTATGTGGACAGCCCCTTACGTATTAGCGTCACCGGATCCGAAAAACCAAAGGATAGCAGTTTTATTGTTCGCACTGGCGTTCACATATCTTTTGTATTGTTGTTGCTTTGTTGTATGCAGTGTTTTGTCATTTCTTAATGCTACGAAAATGCGTATTTAGGATTTGGATTTGGAGCAATTTTCATAATGATTTTTTTTTTGTAATGAAATTTATTCCGAGGGCAGTGTAATGGGGACGAAGTCACCATCTAACGAGAATAAGGAACCAAGCCGAACCAAGATGGTTTGAAACATAGGAGACGATCCTGCAGGCTATTCCTGAATACAGCTATTTTGTTTCGTGTTTCGATTACTGAATTGTGATGCTTCAGAAGGGTTCTATTTTGAAGGCGATAATATAGATTCAGATGATAAACAAAGCAATTTCTTTAAAAACACTGATTTCACAAATTTTTTGTTATCGATAGCAGATGAAGGATCAGAAAAACAATTCCGAGAGAAATGTGAATGTTTGGAATAATTCAAACATAAAAATCGGTTTGAACGGGATAAGTCTCGCCCGAATCCGCTGATAATAAATAAATTGCACGTATAAACAGCAAATGGAGCGGAAGACGAGAGCAGAATAAAACCGACATGAAACAAAGTTATTGAACGAGATTGAATCAATCACTCACTACCAGTGCTGAAAAATATCAATTCATTCTTTTGAATTCGAACGACAAATACCATCAGCCATCGGTTGACAACACTTCTCTTCTAACCAATATCGCGGGCTCATTGGCTACTTTGACGTACGGGCATGTTTCAGTCGGTGACCGGAATAAATCGCCACAGTAAACAACTGCAACAGAAACAACCGCTTAGAAAAAGTGTAGTAGGCTAGAAATATTTGGCGCGGGAAAAACATCATGTGCCTCACATTTCTATTATAAATTTATTCTCTTGTTCTCGTTTTTCGAAATTTATTCTGAGGACAATGTAATGGGGACGAAGTCCCCATTTGGCGAGGATAAGGAATCGAGGCGGCCCATGCCGCCAAGATGACGCAATCCGAGTCCACCGCCGACCCGCCGTCGGAAGCGGCGGTGTCTCGCACGCAAACCTGGGATCCACTGATTGCCCGGTTAGTTTGAAACATAGGATACGATCCTTTAGCAATGTCCGACCGAGCTCTAGCGAGCGTCGGACGGTATACGTCTGCCCGGGGCGTTACGTTTGCCTGGGGCGATACGTTTGCCCGGTTAATTCTTGTTTTGAAATACAATACCGCGCCACAATATTTATAGCCTACTACACATTTTATAAGCGGTGGTTTCTGTTGCAGTCGTTTTCTGTGGCGATTTATTCCGGGAACCGTTTCAGTCATACGGATCTCTCCAAGGCGCCTAGAAGTATATCCTAAGGTGAGGCCGTTTCGTCACTAAGTTGGTTAGGGGAGCGGTATATGAAAACAGTACGAAAGAAAGCAGAAGGGGAATCATTTGCTTATAGCGTGACAGACTGATCACGAGCGAGCTTCGGCACTAGCGTATTGTGTTTTGTTTACAAACAAAACACAGTAGACACAGTAGAGTTTTAGCAAGTTGGCCCACCTTAGGATATACTTCTAGGCGCCTTGAATCTCTCCACACTGTATCCCTTCAATTCGATTGAATTCACTCACCTTCATTCAAGCCGCTTGTCTTGCTGTTATTTGAGATTTACGTTTGTCCCTATGAATTGAACTAGTGACCGACACTCAATTGACATCCGACGATTTTTTGGTATGTTTTCAGAGAAAAACAGAGGAACAACTGGCAAGAGTGAATTTTTTAATTCTTTCATTCTTACGCTCCTCGCATTACCGTGGGAGTGTGATGCTCACACATGAGCAAGGGGCATTAGAAAATGCTCTGTATATGCCCCGCTTATATAGGGTTGGGGAAAAAGAAATGTCGTATTTCTGATCGAAATTTGACACTTTATTTAACATACTTAAAATTATCCAATTTAAGTCAATGATAACTTGGAGCCAGGTCCGGACTATACGGTGGGTGCAATAGGACATCCCATCTGAGCTCCTGTAGCTTCTGGCGGGTCATCAAAGATGTATGAGGCCGAGCGTTGTCCTGGTGGAAAACAACACCATTTCTATTGATCATTTCTGGCCGCTTCTGGTCAATCGCCTACTTCAAACGGTCAAGCTGCTCACAGTAGAGAACCCTCAACTCGGCAAGACCCTCGGGGTCTGGCCATAGTTGAGCAGCTCATAGTGGATGATTCCCTTCCAATCCCACCAAACACACAGCAAAACCTTCCTGGCTGTCAATCCGGGCTTGGCGATGGTTTGGGCCGGCTCACCGCGCTTCGACCACGACGCAGGCGTTGATTCGGTCTAAACGATTTTTTTTGCGTCAACTCGTGTGGCATCAATACATTCAGCTTTTTTTGGAATCCAATCTTCTGCAAATGGTTCCAAACGCTTTTATGGTCTATACCCAGTTCCTGGCCAATCGAGCGAGTGCACACATGCCGGTCTACTTGGATGATTTCAACGATTTTATCGGTTTCCACGACGATTGGCCTACCAGTACGGGGTGTATCTTCGACAGCCACTACACCAGAACGAAATCGATCAAACCAACGCTGTGCTGTGCGAATCGTTACAGTGTCGGGTCCATAAACTACACGATTTTTTTCGGCCCCCTTCGTTGCAGTTTTACCTCGCAGGAAGTAAAAACGTAAAATATGGCGAATTTCTTGCTTGGTGGACTCCATCTTTGACGCGACATAACTTGAGACTGAAAAGGACAGTCACAACACTGTCAAAACGACACTTGTAGCACAGATTGTCGTCTTTAAATAGCCGTATAGTATGACCCGATGTGATAAGTACAACAAAAGATATGTTTAAGTGTTGCCATATATTGACAATATACGACATTTCTTTTTCCCCAACCCAATATGACCAAAATCATGCTTCAATGCGGAAAGCCGAGGTTGTGAGAATGAATTATTTGTTTTCGTTCGGCCAAATACATTCATCGCATTCAAATGAGAAGTAATAGCGTTCGTTTGACAATGAACCCTTTCGGATCTCAGTTGACAAGGCTAGCCAAATTCAAGCGATCGATCAATGCTTTCTTTGATGACGAATAGTATTCTTTGTCATTTTCGTCGATTTCTTTCGATTGAGACTGAATTTTCACCGCACTGCCATTACAAAGCAAAATTCAAAATCTCAGCGATGATTAGCATAAGATCGTGTCCGTAAGTTGTACATAGTCCGAACAACTTTTCATCCTTAGTTGTGCAAAATTCATCGTAACCTTGCGCAGTGAAAGCTATGCTTCGAGAGTACAGGTAGCTCTCGTACCACACATTCTTTGCTAACCATAAAAAAGTAGTAGAGATAGAATCCAAACGAAGTTGAATTTCTAAAGTGTGAATTAATTAAATCATCCTGTCGTGCTTTTAAACTTAAAAACGAGGAGATCAAATGTAGGTAACCTAATAATGTGAATTTATATTAAATGAGCGTTCTGAGCTTTGAGCTCGCTATATTCAACTATGAACACGTGTGCAGAGAAGAACCTCCGAAACCCCCGTAACAAAACTCAAAGATTTGAGGTTATCGAGTGGGAATAAGTACCACAGGATGCCGGAAAGTGACCTCTTCGACTGCCGTTGTGCGATCAGGCAAATAATGCCGGAGACATGGTCATGTGCGACCAGTGTGAGAAGTGAATCCACTACAGCTGTGCGGGATACGACAAGCTCGAACGGGATCAGTTGGAACTGGAAAAGGAGGGGCTGAAAATTCAGTACGACATACTGAATGGTTCTTCTGACGGTGGTGTTGGATCAACTGGAATCGCTGGAACTACCAGTGGTGCCGAAAAGGCTCCATAATTCTCTGCTGTCAAAGGAAACAAGTTCGTCCAGCCGAGTTCAACTATTCCGTCATCCACCTCCACCACCTCCACTCCCGGCGAGGAATTGAACTCCACCAATCAACTGCCAACGTTCGCTGGTGTATGTTCGACGCAGACGAATTATGGTCATCCGTCCCACAAACTGTGTCAAACTTCGGGCTTTCTTCACGAGTTTCAGTCTAGAAGAGGACCACTTCAGCTGGATTCTTCGCAGCCGACTCCTGCTCCCTGCATCGGTACCACAGGTGATTCAGACGTTGCAGCTTCTGTACTGACTACCGGAGCAGATAATTTACACGCTACTTCGGGATGTTTCTGCACCGAAGGCTGTGAACCTACAGTCACTCATTGGGGTCTATTCTGAGAGTCGCTTCAAGACGTTACAGTCAATTTGCGCACGTGTTTGTATTCTGAAAATCGGCGTAATTAAAAAAATGCCAGGTGCAATGAACTCTTTTCATTTTTCATTGTACTTCCGAGTCACTCGACTCTTAGAATAGGGTTAGAATTGTCATATAGCTCCGAAGGGAAAAATGTCACTTATACCGACTTGACTCTCAGAATAACCCCCATTGTCTTCGGAATGGGAGTCTCGCTGGTTCGCTGCAGGCTATAGGAAGGCGCCTGCAGGCGAAAAAGTGACGTTGTCTAACGTGGACGGGCAACATCACCCTCGAAGAAGAAGATTCTATGCAAGTGGAAATTGAGATTGCAGGAACTGGAGGGAAGAAGCGCTATGTCCTCGATGACGTTAGGACCATCAAATCTCTTGCGCTACTGAAACAGATGCTTCGCTACAAGGAACTCGCTGAACGCTATGGACATTTGAATAAGTTGCCAATACAGGACTTCGAATAGGAAGCAACCGATATTCTGATCGGTGCAAAACATAACAACAACGCAGCAAATAAGAGAGGGTGAACTGGATGAACCGATAGCTGCTAAGACAAGACTTGGCTGGGCAATCTACGGGGCCATACCAATTTCCCTACCACAGCTACAATCTTTACATCTGCGGCTGCGACTTGGAATGCCAATCGGTGGAACACACGTCACAGTCTCATCAAACGAAAACAAATAACAAGATAGGGTAAAAAAAATTGAAGTACAAATCTTAACCCACAAAATCGTGTATTTATTTTTCAACATAGCTCATTTTTCTCAACCTGTTACAAGTTCTTTCATAAATTGATGTCGACATGTTCTTACGTGGCCGTGCTTGATTCTCCGTTTTGGCCTAGTTTCCGAAAGTGAAGATAATCTATACATTGAAGAACTTTTCGTTATGTTGTATAGCAAAATGTATTCTTTTGGGAACATTCTTTGCCACAACATACCATGTCCCACCGTCGGTTCATGTGAACTTTGGCAAAACTCAGATGTCTTCCGATGTGAGAAGGTGTAAGATGAGGAGCTTTAACCTTTTAAACCCTCTTTATGTGAAGATATTTTTACCAAAATTTAACGAATTGTCACCCGAGTAACATTTAAATTGAAATATTGCTTTATTTGCATAAGCGATTTTGAGGTATTCGAAGGTGTTCTGGCTATTTGCTGCTTATCCCGGTCAGAGAGCTTCGATTTACGTGGAGCTATTTCCTTCTTGCCCTATCCTTGAGGATTCGTCTAAAAAAAATCGGTAAACGATTCTTGCACGGAAGAGGCATCCTGCCAAAAGAAGAAAGAATCTTTCGCTACTTTTGTGCGTGTCGGTACCCCACGAGTTTCGTCATCGACTCCTGCTCCACCGTCATTCGTTCGACTGACTGATCCCCGCGTTCCAGCTTGGGTTACGATGGCGGATTCGATGGCCCCGTTTAATGTATATACAAAATGTATGCTGATCGATAAATGCCAATCAGGGTTATATACTGTGAGATGGGATCGAGTGACGCGCTTTTTGTGAGCAGATATAATTCAAGATTGTAAAGTGTCGGTGCGGAATTTGTTTATCACCCCCATGTGTCGTAAAAATAATCGCGTTGATAAGAAATTTTATCAATCGGAATTGTCAAATTATTTTTTCACTGTCAGTCGACACGTTTTACAATTATCGTTTCACAATCCAACATAGATTTTATTTACGAGCCAATTGAGAGCTTAACGGAACGGATGGTTCATTTTAAAGCTGGGTTCAAGCATTACATCTTCATGATAACAAACGTGTTATCCGAAATCCTAATCCACGCATGTCCTGTGTGCAATACTCCATTTGACGGGGAGGGGTAATAAATTAAATTTGCCAAAACGGAAGGTGGGTGCTGTTCAGGCTTCAAAAATATGTCCGCCGCATATTCTGTTTTCATACCGTCGCGTGAGTGACGAAGGAAAACAGCATGTCATTTTCCGTCCATTGAAAGCAGCGAATCCCTATGGTATTGGTGTGCACACCTGAGGCCGAACGACCGAGACTTGTGTGGGTGTGGTTCGTATACTGCTAGAAAACCAGTGGAATCACCGCTGGCATTTACACACAACCCCAAACCGGCGTCAGATACACCCCGTCGTATTCAGGCTGCCGGTTGAGATTGGGAGCAGAAAAAACGATCCGACAGGTAGCAGCGGTGGTCGATATTATGAGGGATATGCGAAGCAAAAAAAAAAGAGAAAAAAAACGCCCACAAACTCCTCCCAGCGTGGTATCCGCCGGATTAACGCACCACTAAAAAAATAAGAGGAACGAAAAATTTCTTGCTCGCCAACACTTGTGGTATAGTGAGGGATGGTTCGAATGAAAAACAACAAAAAATCGATTGTTATGCATGGCTGAAGTTTATTTGAACAGAGTGGGAAAATTGTAATTATATACACACATCTGACCCCTTTTTTATATTTTCTCAATTTATGTCATATTAGAATAATGAGGTGGTATTCAATTACCAGTTGGTCGGCGTTAAGTTAGAGCGGAATCAGTGACAAATTTTAAATTAAAAAAAATAGATAATGATAGCGTTGGATCAAGACATTTGTTTTGCCGTCTCATTGAACGATCCAACTAATCTTCCTCACTATTCGTATCGGTGCAAGCTCATATGAGCTTTGACGTAATGAAAGAACCCGCCCTAAACTCGCACAGATTTTCTTCGGATACCCTCCACCACAGTTTGAACTCTTCTGGCCAACGTCAGCGGCCATTTTATTTCACGATCTGTTGATGTCTGCAGCATCCCGAGTCACTTTTAGCACTTTTCTACAATTTCCGCATGATAATTGTCCAATATTTTTCAAATGGGAGGAATTGGGGGCAGTTGAGAGGATTGAGGCCCTTTTCAATGCAATCGACCCCATTGTCACGGTACCACTGAAGCACCTCTCGGATGTAATGACAGCTTGCCAAATCTCTCCAAAGCTTCATCGGACCTTTGTGAGACTCAATAAATAGAAGGAGACGCTTCTGCAAATACTCTTCCCTATACATTTTCGAGTCCATTGTCTGGTTTGTGACGAGAACTTTGGTTTTCTGTCCACAGCTCCAAATCCCTCGCCAAATCAAGAACTTCCTGGCAATTTTATCAGCGAAAACTTACTTAAATTTGATGGGGACATCCCCTCTGGTGTTATAGAATTTCAGGTCTGGGAGCTGTCCAAATCCATAACTTTGATTATAGTTAAAGCCTGTCCACGTTAAATTTCGGACACCAAGATGATGCCAGTAAAACAAAAGTTCACGTAATACAACAAAACCGATTGTTTATTTCAGTGAAATAGACTTTTATCTAAAACAAGGAAAGCTTACTTCGATGTTAATTACGTTGTCTGTAAAATTCACGAACTTTCTCGGGAACATCTGCCATTAGGTCCCGTACAGAATCCTCAGATATGCTGGCGGCGGCGCTTTTCCATCTCCTCTTGAAATCATTAATGCCATTCGTTTTCTTCTTAGTTTCGAATAGTTTTCGTTTAATTAGAGCCCAGTACTTTTCCACTGGGCGAAGTTCTGGACAGTTCGGTGGATTTGCTGTTTTTGGCACATATTGTACTCATGTGCATTATACCATTCCAGGATGGATTTTGCATAATGACAAGAGGTCAAATCTGGCCAAAACAACGCTGGAGAGTCATGGCTTCTTATGAATGGTAGCAACCGCTTTCGGAGACATTCCTTCTCGTAGACATATTTGTTGATAGTGCCGGTAGAGACGAGAGATTTGGTTTTTCGGCCACAACTGCATATGGCCTGCCAAACCAAGTACTTTTTGGGGAACTTAGACTGCTTCTTGGTCCTGAAACACTCGACTACGGCATTCCTTCGCATTGCAGTATAAAAAGCGAGACCCGGAAGCTGTTTGAAGTCTTCGAGAACATAAGTTTCATCGTCAATTATGGTGCATGAACATTTTTGCAAAAACTGGGTGTAGAGCACCTTAGCACGGCTTTTTGCAGTGAAATTTTGCTTATCATCACGATTGGGCACCTTTTTCACTTTGTACGCCTTCAGTCCATGCCTCTGCTTCTCTTTTTTTATACATATGATTTTGATTTTCCAACCTTTCGAGCCACATTTCTAACTGAAAGGTTGGGATGTTTCTCAATAATGGCATCCACCTTTCGGTCCATCTGTCGGGAGCATACTTTTCAATTTGTTCCGCTTCCAACCTTCCGATCCACAGTTAAGCGCTGGTCAAACGATTTGCACACACTAAACACGGTACTCTTCGGCAGTTTTAGCTTTTTGGCGAGATCGCGTACCGACAGTGTTGGATTTTGCTGCCGTTCGCGCAAAATGCGTTTGCGTACTTCCACTTGATACGACGCCATTTTACCAAACTGAAGAAGAATGTAAATATGTTGGACATGGAAATAAAGAGGGTTTCAGCTGTCATGTAAGTGAAATATTTCATTGATTAGTGAAATATTTCATAAACTACACTGGAAGAAAAGTGTCCGAAATTTAACGTGGACAGGCTTTATGTTTTCTGGGGTTGCCGTAGTTCAAAAGTCCCGGATTTCTCTTAATTGTTCTCTATACCTTCAACCTCAGCTTCCGACTGTAAGTTCTACTATGATGCGTCCCCTAATCATCTGAACAACAGTAGTACGTTCATGGGAACGTTTCAACACACATGGTCAATTTAGCCACTTTCAGCGATTTTAGTATCTGACCTCGTCGGATATTTTGCTTATTTTTTTTTACCTGGAACAGAGGATCTACTCTAATAACCCTAACGTTCTCAGAGGAACTTCGGAATCTACCACGCCATGATTATATAATATATAATATATTATATATTAATATAATATATTTTTTGGTTGGAAGTTAGAAGAAGAAAGCATCCTTCCTTCCACTTAGCACTCCACTCAATCAATCAGATCTTGAGCTATTGCTTCTGAGTTGGTTTTATATGATAATACCTTACAGAAACGATGCGAAGATCGCTCCAAGAGATAATAGTTTTAATTTTTTTAGCTAAAGCATGTTCGCCCTCGAAAAAACAATACTCAAGCTGGCCAGATGTCGCAATTTGTTTCTGCACTGCACTGAGTATGCATCGCGAATATTCTTCAACTTCTTCTTTTTGTATTATAGAGGCTTCAAGCATCAATTCACGAGAATCGTTTGAAAAGTCCGTGCACTGCAAAACTGCTTAATTGTTGGGGGTAAACCATCTCTATTTTTCATCATAGTCTCCTTTTAGGCTTATACACTTCGTCCAACGCTGCTTTAGTCTGTTGATCTCTTCCGAATAATAGAATTTGTTCCAGTCTGAAGAGTGCCAGTTTCTGTTTCTGCAATCACCTCCTCGTTTGAATAAAATATTTGTGTCATCAGCCATTTCTTAAAATTTGCGAACAAAGATTAATCCGAGAGAGCCATATTTGGAGAATAAGGGGGATGTGAAACGAGTTCCTATCCTTATTCATTTATTTTGGCTTAACGTCTTTACAACATGGCTTGATTCACAAATCTTAACTCGGTTCGTGTCTATCTCTCTCCAATTCCGTGGACAACCCGCGCTCAACATGTCCTGATCCATCTGGTCTGACCATCTTTCGCTCCTCGTCGTCTCGTACCAGCCGGATTCCCGATGAACACAATTTTTACAGGATAGTTGTCCGATATACTTGCAACATATCCTGTCCAGCGTATCCTTCCAGCTTTGATCACTTTCAGGATACTGAGTTCGTCGGTGAGTTGCGTGAGCTCATGGTTCATCCTTCGCCTCCATACGCCGTCCCTGCACATCACCGAAAACGGTTCTTAACGCCCGTCGTTTAAAGACTCCGAGTGCTAGCAGGTCCTCTTCGAGTATTCGTTTCACCACGTTTCGTGCCCGTAGAGGACAACCGGTCGATTGCTAAGTCTGTTTGATCCTAAGTGTTTGTGAAGACCATAGTAGGTACGACTCCCATTGATAATGCATCTCCGAATCTCGTTACATTGTCATTACCAAGGTAGACAAATTGGTCCACTATTTCGAACTCATCGCCATCGATAATTACACTACTACCTAATCGGGTCCTGTCGTGCTCGGATCCGGATGGTTTTAGACACATTGATTCGCAGTCCAACTCTCTCTGTTTGATATAATGTTCAGCTACCATCTCAAATGTTCTACCGACAATGTCTACGTCATCAGCGAAGCCAATGTATTGACTGGATCTATTGAAGATCGTACCACACAAGTTAAACGCCGCTCGTCTCATAACACCCTACAGCGCAATGTTGAACAACAGGCAAGAGAGACCATCACCTTGTCGAAGCTCCCGGCGGAACTCGAATGATTTAGATAATTCACCCGATATTCGCACACAGCACTCTATTCTATCCATCGTCACCTTAACCAATCTTGTCAGTTCTTCGGGGAAGACGTTTTCGTCCATGATTCTCCATAGCTCTTTTCATGTTATTGAATCATATGCGCCTTTTAAGTTGATGAATAAATGGTGCGCTGGGATTCTGTACCCACGGCATTTCTGGAGGAACTGCAGCAAAGTCAGATCTGGTCAGTAGTAGAAGGACCTTCGTAGAATCCGTTCTGATAACCTCTTACGAATTTGTTTGTATGTGGCGGTCACTTTCGGTTACTTCACGGTTCGTTCGTAAGGATATTCCCATCTTCATTTCGACACATTTCTGCTCTAGCAGGAGGACCATCATGTTTGCGGATGATATCTACATGAATATGACAATGGGACAATTTTCTAAACTTGAAGTTGCTTTGAATGACTGTGTAAGGTATGTTTATAACATAAATCGATGGACATCAGTACGTCATCTCCAAGGAACTCTTCTGGGTTGCCCTTTCTGCAACTTTTTCATGCTTTAAGATCTAGTTTGTTCTCGAAAAGGATTCTGAATCGGAGAGCACCTGATTATCGTTTTTTTCCAAACTTACGACACTCCGAGGGAGACGCACTATGGGTTACGGTTCATAATACTTATGGAGGATCGTTGTTCGTGAAGAGTGTGGTATATTACAATTCACCCCCACTTGAATTAAACCGTGATTGTTCGGAAGCAACGTTTAAAAAAAGCTGCACTTCATTTTTCCAACAGAGGATTTAGTTTTAAATTAAATTTTGTGTTGTATAAGTATAATGTTAATGTAAATTGTGTTATACGTTCATGCTACCGATATGGCAAGAAAAAGACATTAGTGTTTAAGTCATCTATATATATATATATATATATATATATATATATATATATATATATATATATATATATATATATATATATATATATATATATATATATATATATATATATATATATATATATATATATATATATATATATATATATATATATATATATATATATATATATATATATATATATCTATATCTATATCTATATATATATATATATATATATATATATATATATATATATATATATAAATGTTCTGTTCGTTTGTGTACGCGTCAAAAACTCGAAAAATACGAAACCGATTGAGCTCAAAGTTGGACACAATATACAATCCACTTCAAGGAGTGTTGTTACGGCATAAAAAATGGGAAAATTTGAAGAAAAATTATATTATATACGACCAGAGTGCGTTTCTGAAATTGAGCTTCTAATGAAAATCGACTATTCAGTAATGAATATGTGTTCTATCCGATTGAGCTCAAACTATGACACAACATACAAAACAATCAAACACATCTAAGATTGTTGTTACAACATAAAAAAATGAAAAATTCAACTCAATCATGCATCCACTATGTGCCACAGCAAAACGTGGCAGGGTACAGCTAGTGATTTATAAATAAACTAAACTAAACTAAATTTTCAAAATATCAAAAAAATTTTAAAAATTAAAATGAAAGAAAAAAATATTAGGCTGTCAAAAAAGTCCTGCGGTATTTTTTTTTAATTTTCATTTGTTCATATAATTATACAATCATCTGTTTTAAGTCAAATATGCGCCGTTTAGTTCGATGACTTGTTCCCAACGAGATGCCAACTTCATAATACCCCTGTTATAGAAGCTCGCTTCCTTATTAGCAAAAAAAACTCGGATAGCCAATTTTCACAGGCCTCTTTTGTGGCTAACTTCTGACTACCTAGCTCGTTCGCCATGGACAAAAACAGGTGGTAGTCACTTGGTGCAAGGTCCGGACTATACGGCGGATGCAAAAGAACCTCCCTCCCGAGCTCCCGGAGCTTCTGGCGCGTCACCAAAGAAGTGTGTGGCCTGGCGTTGTCCTGATGGAAGACAATGCGGCCTCTGTTTATCAAAGATGGCCTCTTCTTCATGAGTGCTACCTTCAAGCGGTCCAGTTGTTGGCAGTACAGGTCCGTAATGAGCGTTTGGCCAAAGGGAAGCAGCTCATAATAGATTATTCCTTGACAATCCCACCAAACACACAGCAGAACCTTCCTGGCCGTTAATGAGGGCTTGGCCACCGTCTGAGCCGCTTCAGCGGGCTTCGACCACGACCGTTTGCGCTTCACGTTGTCGTAAGTGACCCACTTTTCATCGCCAGTCACCATCCGCTTCAGAAACGGGTAGATTTTGTTGCGATTCAGCAGCGATTCACATGCGTCGATACGGTCAAAGATGTTTTTTTGCGTTAACTTGCGTCATAGATCGAGCTTCTTTGTGAATCCAAGCTTCTTCAAATGGTTAATAACGGTTTGATGACTTATCCCCAGCTCTTGGCCGATGCTACGGCTGCCACTATGCCGGTCTTTCTCGGCTAATTCAGCGATTTTGTCGCAATTTTCGACGACAGGCCTTCCGGAGCGTGGCGCATCTTCGACGACCTCTACACCAGAACGAAAACGTTGAAACCATCGTTGTGCGGTGGAAATGGAAACTGTATCGGGTCCATAAACTGCACAAATTTTATTGGCAGCTTGAGATGCATTTTTGCCTTTGTCATAGTAGTGCTGTAAAATATGTCGGATTTTCTCTTTATTTTGCTCCATATTTGCGACACTATAACTCACGAACGACTTAACCAAACAAAACACTGTCAAGGACTATATTATAGCGCGCACCTTTCCTTTCCAACAAGCTATAGTATGACTCGATACAATGAATACAACTAGAACTACGCGCTTACAACGACACCTCGCGGAAATACCGCAGGACTTTTTTGACAGCCTAATATTTAAAAAAAATAAATTCATTATTCTCAAAAAAGGAATTTCTCCAAAATTGAAAAAAAATCCTCTCCAAAAGCACCCATCTTCCGATGTATGGATGACTTGATGGTAATTATATGGGCTATTCATATATTTTTTAAATACGTTTTTGAAATAAATGAATTTAGGTTTAAAAATAAATCAGTTTTCGGTGTTTTTTTAGTTCTTTTTTTCGTATTTCTTCATGAAAATATAAACAATTTTCTACATTTCCTTCTTCCACCAAAATATTGAAGGTGTTATAGTTTTTGAGTTTGAGTTATCAAAAAACTAAGGAAAAAAAGTTTGGCACTTTCCAAAAAGTAGTCTAATTTTCTTTAGATTTCAAGTATACAAAGTTGCCTGGAGATGATGCTACGAACTCTTGAGATGATTTGGGATGAAATTCGTCATATTCGGAAGTCAATAGTTCCAGAATGATGACTATAATAAGTGAGCCACGGGCGTACGACCCAAAATGTGTCTGATTTAGAAACTTATACAATGCAATTCGAAGACAACCTTCAACCCCGTTTTGTCCGAGCATACACGGTAACTCCCAATGGCAGTAATAAAATAAAATTGCTATTAACTTCAACTCGCTTTTGATCGATAAAAAACATAGAGAGCAAAAAAAATCAGTGTATCGTACAGCAGCGGCGACTGGTGGGCAGCCAAGAATGCGTCAACCCAATGAAACGAGGACGCGCCGAGTTGACATTTTCCCAGCGTAAAAAAACAAACGACAGCGGAACTACATATACTGTCCCCTGGCCACCCGTCCACCGTCCGATGATGGTCGGCGGAAACGCCAGGGATATATTTATAGTGGTGCATACACATGAATGCGAATATGCTGCTACTCGATGCGGTGTCTACACGACGACGAAGAGTTCACGAACGGAATCGGAACGTGCGATGGGCATGTGATCGCCTAGGGCGAAAGACTATGTTGAAACACTGTTCGATAATATCTGCTGCTGGCTACCATTGAGAGACCTGCTTCTATGTGACCGTCAACTTTAGGCGTGCTTTCGAACCGGTCGACTGTACGTCTTCCAGTGGTCAACCTGGTTTATTTTGCCTATATCAGTGCACCGCCATCATTCGACATTGAATTACGCACAGGTATTCAGTCACAACGATGTTATCGTTTCATTATGTTTCATTATGAAAGAATGTCATTGCTGAGAGTTGGAGCTGCAGAAATTTCCCTTTGCTTTACGAACACTCAATACCCGAATACACCCAGGCTTTTTTTACGATTTTCCAATTAACGCGGTTTTTTTACGAGGTACGTATCCCCCGCGTAAAAAAACCTGGGTGTATGCGAAAACCATTTGAAGAAGAGATTCTTCTAACATCATCGCTCGCACTGCATTACTGTAAATTTGTCTAATGGCTCATCAGCATGAACAGAAAATTTCTGGGTATCTATTAAACATAAATTTGAGAATATGTCTTCATAAAGTAGGACAATTATCTTTTCTTATCAAAGCTTCTCTCCCTCCGATATTGAGTAGAAACAATATGGAGGTGTTGATACAACTGAAGGATGCATAGAAAATTGAATGAAGGAAAAACAGCTCTTTTATCGAGATAATGTACTTAAAAGTACACTAAATGCACTTAATAAGAGAGATTTTGTCAATGTTTTCCGACCCCGCAGGCCACAGTTGGAAGTTCAAAAGTGGTCGGAAAAATGATCGTGATGAGTTTTTCCGCTGTCAAGTTGCGTCATTTGTGTCTAGAGACGTCGGTTAATCGTTCGATTAATTCAAATAATTGAATATCTACAATTTAAATCGAGTAATTTTGTATCGAATAATGAAAAATCAAAACATGAATTCATCGAATAATTATCAAAGTAATCGCGATTAATGAAAAAGGGAACCATTTTTCCAAAAAAAAACATACAGTGCAAAATTTGTTTAACCGTCAACGTGTTTCGTCGAAATTCATTGAATATGCTAAACCATTTACGGTTGAAGCATAAAAAAGATTCCCTGGTGGTGGAGGAGATTGGGAAGAATTCAGGTGGTCTTAGCTCCCGTTCTCAAATTCAGAGTGCCAAGGAAAATATACCATAATAGTGGTCAATGATTCTAAAAAAATATACTTATTTTGAACTAGTATGCTATATGGACCAAGCAGAAATATTCAAACAAACCAGCTATTTCAACAACATTCGAAGAACAGGTAATTTTGAACAGAAAAAAATTTTATGTTGGTGTAATAAAAATATTGTGCATCATTTTCATGATAAATTTATCAATACACTGAAACCCCATTTCATTCAAAAACCATTATCTTGCACCATGTTTATTTCAAAATTATATTTAATGTAACTTTTAAAATTATAACATAATTTTTTATTATAAATATCTGTTCGTTTATATATATATATAGTTTGTATAATAAATATTCGCTCTATTAATCGAATACTGAACGACAATTATTCGAATGAATCGAATATTTCAAAATGACCCCACGATTAATCGACAATCGAATAAACGAAAAATTTAGACATCTCTATTTGTGTCTCCTCGCCTCCCGTTTGCGTGTTTCGAAGGAGGGCTAGTAAAAAATGGTCGCAATGACAGTCGTTTGCTCTGTTCGGCTTCAGCTCGGCGGCTCCATGTAGGATTTTGGTTTTTTTTTCCTAATTTTTCCCGGCATTGGTAGTAAAGTTGAAGAGAAATCCAGTTGTGTTTATTGGAATTTCCGGAATAAACAATTGAATATTAATTCTGCTGGTTAGGAAATGTGCCAGTTCAGTCGCGTAATTTGATCTATACATTTTAAACGATAACGAAAGCTATAAGTATGCCAGAAGAGCAATAGAAGTGGCATTTGATTCTTGCGGTGGTATTATCACCACAAGAAGTGCAGCTTTTAATCTAGTGATACTATCAAAAGTGATTGAATCGTACACAAAAAACAGCCAGTTAAAAAACTCAGATAAATGTTTTCTTTTTCTATTTTTCTATTTTTCTTTTTTTTGCTGTGCTTTATTCAAGCGCACATGCATTCTTGTGAGTGTGAGTGCGGATGATTCAGTGTAGCAGCAACCTATTTCGGCATCGAATTATCGACACGTCTCGCTCTCTATCTCTCTCTCTCTGACACACTTCTATTTTTCTTTCTCACTATTGCTCTCTATCTCGCACATACCTTTCAAAATAGTTGCTCAATACTGTGACACTTCGCTGTATTCAATGTTTATTTCGATCTTTCAATCGGACCAGTCTAATACTTATGACAGACATACAGCTGTACTTGCGTTGTACTTCGAAAATTGTATGTCTGTCACCATGTACAGCGCTAGAACCATGCAAGCAACTCGGTACAATCGCTGTACCTGTACCGACCTGTTTTACCGCTGTACATGGCTACAGTTGTACTGTGCGCAGCGCCATAGACGGTTAGTGGTGGGTAGCATGAACAAGCAGAATCAAATCACTTGATAAACGTTCTTTTCATTGACTTTCTCTTAAGTTAATAACTCAGATTGGAAACTTGTTTGTTGTGTTTGATAGTTTAGACACTAAATAAAAACCTTTTTCATTGAAATATGTGGTGGAAATTGGAAAAATATCTGATTGTCAGTTTGACATACGGTACAATGTACAACCAAAGTATGTCTGTCATGGTACAATGGTACCTGTACAATGCTGTACACGTACAACGCAAGTACAGCTGTATGTCTGTCCCTGGTATAACATCGGTTGCTATAAATACATAAATAACTTTTAAACTCCAGAATATGTTGTTATAGATTGCAGATTTTAAAAATTCAACGTAATGATGAGAACATTGTTTGGTTTATTTTTTGATTCTTTTTCTAGTGCAATTTCTGCATCTAATATTTAATTTTATATATTTTGTTGCCAACGAGTTTTCTCGTTTGATTTCTCTCTTCATCACAATGCAGCGGAGTCTCAGATTTATTTCTTATTTTTCCCCTATTTCATTGTTTAATTTTGGATGTTTATATTTTAGAGATCATGTACTATCCGTTGAAGAGGAGTTCTCTCGGTTACCTTCTCAGGTTTCCAAAAGATCAAATCAAAATGGTTGTTCGTATTCCTCTCCCCACTAACAACTATCCCTTCCATGATAATCTCTAGGGAACCACGCTATAGAGGCGACCCTTCTGGCCTTCGGGCGGCGATTACCATACTAACATTCCTTCCCTTCCCCTGGTGACTGTAAGGACTTGGCCGGTGTCGTTATTGACAATTTAAAGCTCGAATCACCGAAAATTGCACAACGAGAATGATTTGCTAGTCCCAAGCGTCATTCTGTGTGTTCTTTGTGCAATTTGGTTGGTTCAGGTCAATCACGGAGAGCAACTACGAATTGTACAGTCTACCCAAGCTCCGATATTCTTTTATATTTGGTTTTATTAATAAACTGGCTCGATTTCCTAAAGTTTTACAGTCTCGGTCTCATGAAAATAAAGATTTTTATTTATAAACCTTGATGAATCTTCTAACCTTCTAAGAATCTTCATAACTCGCTAATAAAAAAGTAAAAGATGGAGTCCACCAAGCAAGAAATTCGCTATATTATACGTTTTTACTACCTGCGAGGAAAATCTGCAACGAAGGCGGTCGAAAAAATTCGTGTAGTTTATGGACCAGATACTGTAACGATTCGCACAGCACAGCGTTGGTTTGATCGATTTCGTTATGGTGTAGTAGCTGTCGAAGATACACCCCGTACAGGTAGGCCAATCGTCGTGGAAACCGATAAAATCGTTGAAATCATCCAAGTAGACCGGCATGGGAGCACTCGCTCGATTTTCCAGGAACTGGGTATTGACCATAAAACTATTTGCAGAAGATTGGATTCCAAAAAAGCTGGATGTATGGGTGCCACACGAGTTGACGCAAAAAAATCTTTTAGACCGAATCAACGCCTGCGATGCACTGCTGAAACGGAACAAACTCGACCCATTTTTGAAGAAGATGGTGACTGGTGATGAAAAATGGATCACGTACGATAACCTAAAGCGAGAAAAGTCGTGGTCGAAGCGCGGTGAGCCGGCCCAAACCATCGCCAAGCCCGGATTGACGGCCAGGAAGGTTTTGCTGTGTGTTTGGTGGGATTGGAAGGGAATCATCCACTATGAGCTGCTCAACTATGGCCAGACCCTCAACTCGGTTCTCTACTGTGAGCAACTTGACCGTTTGAAGCAGGCGATTGACCAGAAGCGGCAAGAAATGATCAATAGGAATGGTGTTGTTTTCCACCAGGACAACGCTCGGCCTCACACATCTTTGATGACCCGCCAGAAGCTACAGGAGCTTGGATGGGATGTCCTATTGCACCCACCGTATAGTCTGAACCTAGCTCCAAGTGATTATCATCTCTTCCGGTCCATGCAAAACGCTCTTGGTGATACTAAGTTGGCCTCAAAAGAGGCTTGCAAAAACTGGCTGTCTGAGTTTTTTTTTGCAAATAAGGAGGAGGGGTTTTATAAGGGGGGATAATGAAGTTGCCTTCTAAATGGCCACAAGTTTGCGAACAAAACGGCGAATATTTGACATAAATTGGATAATTTTAAGTATGTTAAACAAAGCGTCAAATTTCGATCAGAAATACGACATTTCTTTTTCCCTAACCCTATATAAAGTAGTTAAACTGGATAAAATAGATAAATGAATAAAATCGATAAAATCGATGCAATCGGTAAAATCAATAAACTCGATAAAATTGATAAAATGAAAAAAAAAATGAAAAAAATGATAGAATGAATAAGAGTAAAGTGGATAGAGTGGATAAAATGGCTAAATTGAATAAAATCAATGAAACGTGGATGAAATGGACAAAAAGTGGAAAATGGATAAACCATGGATAAATTCAATAAAATATAGATAAAATCGATAAAACTTGGATAAAACGAATGAAATTCATGAAATTTATAAGCTGGATAAAATTGATAGAAATGATAAAATTGATTGGATAAAATGGTTAACTGGATAAAATTGATTTTTTTATTGAATTCATAAAACTGACATGAATAATATAAACAAAATGATGAAAATTGATAAAATTTATTGATGAGAATGTTGAAATTGATGAAATGTGGATAGAATACAATAGATAAAATGGTTTGATAAAATTAACCGCAATTACAATTGGTCATATTATAATGAATTTGTTTTTTTTTTTAATATGGAGAAGCGCTCAATTTGTCAATTATTATTATTATCAAGATTTAATTTTGTCGAAATTCATCACCAATTATCAAAACACTGGAAGTGAATTATGGGGAGTGAGATTACATCTATGATATAACCGCAGAATGGACGTAGGATTAACGTTGACTTAGCAATCAATAACTAACAAGCATATAACTCTTAGACATTTCATCTTTCGAATAAGGTGATTACCACTTTGTATAGCCCGAACCAATTATCAACGCTTAATGGTTACCTTTGCAAGCTACATTTGGCAGCGCAATGTGTGCGTGCCGTGCAAAAATACACAAACGCTTTTCGCCAGACGGCCTGAAACGAAATACCTGAATCGATATATCGTATAGTAAACTGTTCGAAGTTTTGATATGGACTTCATCGGGGGAAAATCGAAGCAACGTTAATGTGATTCGGAAGAAAACGTAGAGCAATAGAAATATCATATGTTAGAGAAAAAAGAACCAAAGAATAGAAAATAACCGTTACTACTAATAAAAAAATAAAGCCATTTTGCTTATATATTTTTACAAAGAAGATCATTTGATTGATGATCCTAATCAGAATAAAACTGCTTACTGGCGAGAATTGGTTGGCAATTCTACATCACGAGCACCACTTCCATTTTGGAACAATGTCGGGAGTGAAAATTGAACTCGTGACCTTTAGCGGCGTGAGAGGTATACGCTAAATGCAGAACGCTTAATAAGGATCTGGAAATAAAAGTTATTTTCAATACTCTGGAGAAGTCTTGGTGAAAATATGGCGTGGAAAGAGTCGTCTGAAATTTCTCCGAACAAAGGAGGAAGAGATTTAACATTGCGTTGACTACAACGGTCAAGTTGAGATACTATGGCTGCATAGGGACGCGATTCAGGAAGGTGAATCGAGCGTGAAGATGAGCCTATCTTACGATCGATAACATTCCGCAGTGAGAAAGGTCTGCATGGACTGATGAACCTGCTACCAAATTTATTTTTTAAACAAATCGTTGGTTTTTTTTCTATTTTTTTCCAAAAAAAAACATAATACTAAATCTTTTGCCAAAAAATAGAATGATATCCACGCTTGTCCCACGGAGGTAGGGGAGGGTGGTTGTTCAGAATTATCTGCCCACGTGATATGTGGACAGCCCCTTAGTAGAAATTGCAAATATTCTGCTTTTACGCTTCGATCGTGTGAGCAAGTTGCCATCGGGCCGAGCTCAAAATGCAATATCCTCTCTCTGCACACTGTCTGTTCACATGTGGTAGCATTTCGATTTACGTACATTTGATTCCCAGTGGCTCCTTATTGACGGTACGGGTAGGTAAACACACAAATGGGCAGATAAAATGTATGAGAAAATGGGAATGTTGCTAATTTTCATCGATTTAGTACAGATACAAACTTAGTACAGACTTTGTGATTCTTATCTATAGCATACCGATCAAATCTCAGAGAATTTTCGATCCGATTGGAATGTATTCATCAAAAGCCGTTCGCAGCAAAAATATTTATTCAAGTTAACTTTTTTTTTATAAAAACGTGACCTGTTTTCTGATTTGGCACCTTTGTTGAAGGACATAGTCCTACGTCAAAAATTACAGATTATTGTTGTTAATTTTTTACTTTTTGCTCTGTTTTTATTTAAGTTTTTGTTGATTAAAATTTAACTGCAATAAATTATAGAGGGTGGTCTGCAAGACACGACCGCGTTTTTGAAGTAGGATAACGAAGCTTGTTAATACTAAATTTGAGAATAAACTCAAGAAAAAAAAAATCTACGCTGTGGATAATTTACGAGTGCAACGAATATTAGTTTGAAAAGTTAAAGAGGCAACTGGATTTATTTCTTTTAATTTGAATCCTCTGTAATTCAAAACACCACCATAATTTTTTGAATGTAAGCTTTCAGCCTTAACAGAGTTGACTGCTCGCTGGCTGTAGCGAGGCTGAAATTTGATTCTATTTTTGTTAATAAATAACTTTAACCCGAAATTCAATCATCCATAAGAACCAAGATCGCATATGAAATCTATTTCATAATCGCGCCGGTGCAAGACGACAGAGCTTATGAACCTGTTTGCACAGTACAATTAGCTGAATTGAATTAACGTTGGATTGGATTTGTATGTATGTGGCGTGCAGGTCAGAGTAAACCAAATGTGCTTCGTCGCTACGCTAGCTGCTCGTTTTTGACGGCTCTGGGACAAAACAAATAAATGTATGGAGAAATGTAAGTGCTTATAATTTCCGACATTTTGAACTATTCAATAATTGTAGAATCATAATTAGAAGTCAACCGAACAGATCTCAGAGAAAATCAATTGAGAATATGTATTGTCAATGTAGGGTACTCGGTCGCTCGTTTATTAGGGGTTGCGCAACCATTTTTTTCATTATTGATTTTCTCCAGAATACATTGCTTTCGGAGTATGTTTTGCTGGTACTTCATCGTCAGATTACCACTCCGTGACGACGAACGCTGGCCATCCCAGGAAGTATCAATTTTTTTTCGTTCCACTTAACGAAATGGTGTTAAATTTTTTCACCTTCTCGTCGCCGTGACCGAGACTCAAGATGCTCCAGGCAAAACATTTCATCGGAAATCGTTAAATTCCTCCGGATGACATATCGATCATCGTGTCAACAATGGTGTTTTGTTTCGAATTGTGTTCGATTTGATTTTTAGCCCATCGTCGAATCTTGCGTTTGTCATATGAGCAGTCTTATTTTTGGAACAAAATAATGTGTCAAAACAATACGTAGATTGATTTAGTTCTTTCTACAATGTACATTCTGGGCTCACAGCGCGACTGATATTCTCAAATAAACTAATCTGGCGGGGGGAAATTAAACAGTTTTTTAGGAGCGTTTAAAAAAAGAAATTCAACATTAATTGATATGTTAAAAAATCACACGATGATGAAAACCGAAGAAAATAGCTATGAACGATACAGACTCGAGTATGTACATTGTACAACTTATGCTGATAAGTTGAGCGCATCAAAATGGGAAATTTGTGTGGATGCTTTTTCGCTCTCCATTGACTCCTTTATGTTACCTTTTTCCTGGTGTAGATCGAAAAGGCAACATCCGGATAGTTGTTATTGAACAGACAAATGCGGAGATAATGACCCCTCTGCGCCGGTAGATGATCTTTCTCTTGTTTGAGCTCTCCACACTTCTCAACACGGATGCCATGCTCTAATTTGCCCTTGTTGAACCTAATATTGTTGATTAATTGTCGACTCATATATGAGTTCGGTATTATATTAGTGTGTTGTGTTCAGCGGGAGTTGATATGAGTTCCGACTTTGTTGTTGCTCAGTGTATTAAATCTCCCTGAAAATCATTACCCATTGCTCGCCGGAATTGTTGGTAGCAATGTTGTGACAAACCTCAAGTAATGCCACTTTTATGCGTTTGTCCTTGTTTTTTTTTAATGAGCAGCGCCCACCCAGCACAAAAACATATTCGATATCCGCAAAAGTACTTCGTTCTTCTGGCGAAGGCTCTCTCCTCTTGCGGTTTTTCGTTTTTAACGTCGTCCACATGGGGTATGTTTTCTGTCTTGTGCCCAGCGAAAAAAAAACGAGCTAGGGAGCTAGTTATGGTCATACTTGACCTAGTTTTCTGTTGACTCACATCGGTTGAGCTTTGGGCGAAGCCAGTGTTTCTTCCTCTCAGTGATATTATGACAGACACATGAAAGAGGTTTGTTTGTTTTCACCTCACAAAATTAACTCTTAAAATTGATCACCTACAGCTATGCAAATATACATGTTTCAGTGCAAGTCGGTAAAATTTCCTTTGATGAAAAGCCATCGGAGTTTTCCGAATTAAATCTCACCTAATTGCCCATGTCTTCTATTTGTGAGCATGTATGAGCTATATGTGAGCATTACAGACGAATTTCATGCCAACTCGACCGGCCGTTGGCAGCATGGGTCTTTTAAGCAACTTTGCATACTTTAAATATTAAAAAAATAGACTACTTTTTTTAAAGGGTCAAATTTTTTTTCTTGATTTTTTTACAAAAAATTATAGCTCAAAAACTATAATACCTATTTTTTTTGAAAAAAAAATTCGCCGAAAAAGAAATATTTTAAAAATTAAAATTCATTTTTCTCAAAAACGTATCTTTTCAAAATTCTCAATGAAATTATATGAATAGTCCTTACGATTTCCAACAAATTGTCCGTACATCGGATGATGGGCACTTTTACGGGGGAAAAGTTTTTCTAACAACAACTCATTCATGTTTTCTTTGAAAAAAAATCAACCAATGCTAATTTTGTTTAAAGTTAAGATAGTGATATAGTGTATTCGACAAAGTTTTAGATCTTATTAAAATATGAACTTTTGTCGAAGGCGTCAACTTTCTATCTTTTATATCTTCTGGAATATAGGGCATTTTTGTACGGAGACCTCTGAAAAAAATAATGTTTTACTCGTTACATTTTTGTGTGTAAATTCTCGCGTTTGACATGTTCTTGACATGTTTCTGAACAGAAAAAAAGTAAGCAGAGTATGTAAATCGCGATAATTTGTACATACAACTGTTACGAATTAAACATTAATAGTAATTTTTCAAAGAAAAACAAGAAAAAGTTGTTGTTCGGAAAACTTTTTCGCTATAGAAGTGCACGTCTTCCGATTTATGAGTGACTACTCGTTGAAAAAAAATATTTCGAAGATTAAAATTAATTTCTCGAAAGCATGTGTTTATAAAATCCTAAAAATATAGATATAAATAGTTCGACTGAAAACGTCATAAGATTGACGTCTAGATGGCGCCTCTTGCAAAAATCTACTTGACTATCACAAAGCACCATCTTTCAATGGATACGTGTCAGCAATTTGACAGCAATCGGTCGATTGGTTCGTGAGTCACAGCATTGAGAGTGAAGCAACTTTTGTTATTGTGAAAAAAATGGAAAAATCACAAATCAATGAAAACGGTGGCAAAATTGCATGAATTGAGCTTCGAATTGCTTCCGCATACACTGTATTCTCCAGATCTGGACCCCAGCGACTTTTCTGTTCGTAGACCTGAAGAGAAGAAATTTAAGACCGATGATGAAGTGATTACCGAAACTTAGGCCTATTTTGGGAAAACCGAAAGAGTACTATAAAAATGGTATCGAAAAGTTGCAAGATCGCTATAATCGCTGTATCGCCCTCGAATGTAATTATATTGAATAATAAAATTGAATTTTGCAAAAAAAAAAAAATAGTTTTACTGTGTTACCTTACAAACTTGAAAAGTCCGAACTTTAAATTTACAACAAATCCCTCATACATCGTAAGGTGGGCACCTTCACAGGGAAAAAGTTTTCCTGACAACAATTTTTCATTGTTCTCTTCCAAAAATTACTATTGATGTTTAACTCGTAACATTTTGATGTATAAACTATCGCGATTTATGTCAAGAACATGTCAAACGCGAGAATCCACAAGCAAAAATGTTACGAGTAACACATTAGGCATATACAAAAATGCCTTATATTCCAGAAACGGATTAGTTGTAATTTTATCAAAGAAAACATGAAAAAGTTGTTTTTAGAAAAACCTTTTCGCTGTAAAAGTGCCCATCTTCCGATGTATGGACGATTTGTTGGAAATTGTAAGGACTATTCATATAATTTTTTTGAGGATTTTAAAAAATACGTTTTTGAGAAAAATGAGTTTTAATTTTCGAAATATTTTTTTTCAAAAAATTTTTTTTATATTTTTCAATGAAAACCCAAATAACTCCCTACATTTCATGCTTTAACCAACATTTTGTAATTGTAAATTTTGTAATTTTGGCGTTTTTTATGAAAATTTATACAATTTCCTACATTTCATCCTTCGAACAAAATTTTGCAAGTATCATAGTTTTTGAGTTATGAACTTTTGTAAAAAATTATGAAAACATTTTTGCCCTTTTTCAAGAGTAGTCTAAATTTTTTGAAGATTTGAAGTATGAAAAGTTGCTTAAATGACTCATGTCTTTACACCCACGACGTTTCACTGCTATCTAAGATGATGCTGCCAACTCCAAAGACGAGTTGGCATGAAATTCGTCACATACAAGAGATGTCAAATCGTAACAATATTGAGACCATAAACACAATCCAGAATATCAGCCGCCTAGTATGCATATTCGCCTTTTTCAAAGCAAAACTATAATATCTGTCTAATTCTCTCTTCGTTGACTGTTATTTTTACGGAGGTGAACTGATCAAACATCTAAAATCGATGCTTTACGCAATACTTTACGATTTTAAAAACAAATGCAGAGAAATTTTCATTCAACAAGTCGATTGATACCAGTGAACAACCCGGAATAATCAAACCATATCGAGATTCTCAACAATGACAAATCCCGCTTTAGCGTATTTTGTTGGGCAATCGAAGACATGTCCCCCTGGACACGGAAGAATGACACTGTGCCACTTGATTCCGTCGCTACCAGATCAAACGGGCAGAGGACACACAATGAAATAATAAATCGCAGGCGACCGGCCGGATGTGACCTGCTGCAATGTAATGTGGCATGTATTTCCGGGAGCTTGCTACTGGTGGTGGCCTCCTATAAGGAAGCTGAGGAATGACAGAAGAAGGGGTGACCTTTTTGGGGCAGCCGGCTGCTTCGCTTTGCTGTGATTTAATAGTAGAAGACGATGTTTTTCCTTCTTCCTACTTTCTTTTGGACAAGAAGCAGTGTTTCGTGTACGGTTGTTTCGACTCCATTTATGTCAAAGGTCGCCCATCTATTACGACCGGGTCCCCATTCCTGTTCACAGTATTCACTCACCGCCGTTCCGTCGTCGGTTCCATTTAGATTTTGGCCTTTATTATGATTCGTCCAGCGATGTGAGATGCCATCGGTCGCCTCCGGTACTCACTGTTTTCAGGCTTACGTTCTTGCTTGGTGAATATGATAACTTCTTCTAGTCCTATGGATAAAGCTACTAAAGCTTTTTGTTTCTCTTGCAGTGAACGGCCTTTTCTGAGAAGCATATCATTTGCGTCATCGAAGCCGAATTTCATACGAAATATGAATCGTTCTGAGGTGAATAGATAGTGCCTCAGGAGTTCAAAGTGCGGCTTCAAATTTGATATACACCCAAAATTGATGTTTAGCTCATGTTTTGTCATCCCGATTTATGACATTAAATGAGACATAGCATAACAGAAAATGTCATGACTGACAAATACTGGTAGGCATTTGTATAATATACATGGTACAGCAATATAAGATTAATAAGAGCGAGCGAAACAAAGGACAAATAAGCATTCCGCATACTTTGCCACATACACGACCCAGACCGAGATAGATATTGTTCTCCTTCATTCTCCTTTTTACTCTCAGAAAACACTTTCCAACTTCATTTTATAATCAGGTGCAATATTATCACGTATTTGCTGAACAACTGCTGAAGCATCATTAGCCATGTGGATAGCATGGTCGTGTAAAATAGCTTTGCATTCCAGCCGGCCTTGGTTCGATCCCCATTGACGTCGCATGGACTTTTTTTTGGCACAATCCCAAATGAAATGAGAAAAGAAAACAGGAAGAGATGTCTGCACGCATACATACAAACCATTTTTAAGCTTTTAAAACAGCTCATTGTTTGCGCATTTGAATCTCCAGTACACTAAATGGCATCATTTCTGCCAGAGATGACATGTTTTCTACCAACGCTAGTTTGGGTGTAGAATCTGTATCAAAAATCCAAGATGAATTTAGAGTTTCAAACGGAAATTTCTACTGTAATCTGGATATATGAGTTTTGAATTTGCATCTGGAATTAATGTCTACAATCTGCAATCATCGTTCGACATCTTAATTTTAATTCAAAGTTCATGATTCTGGAATCTGAATATGAAATATTATACAGAATCTGTATCTGAAATCTGAGAAAAAAAATCTAGAATTTAAAACGGAATTCGGTAGTAGATTTTGTATCTGTAAACTGGATTATTGACTTTTGAATCTGCTTCTGGAATCAAAATCTACAATATGCGATTTTGGTATATCGATTTGAATTTAGTATTCGTGAGCATCCGAATATGAAAGATAGAATATAGAATCTGAATCGTAATATGCTTTGGATTGTCCGATTTGGGTCAAATATGCACAGTTTTGTTGTAAAATTCCATTCTAAACGTAGCTTCATAATGCGTCTCTCGTAGAAGTCTAGGTCCTTATTGGAGAAAAACTCTAATAATAGATTTGTACAATCTTCTCTTGATCCCAATTTCTCATCACTCAAGAAGTTTTACAATTCGAGAAAAACGTGGTAATCACTTGGTATCAGGTTCGGACTATATGGTGGATGCATTAAAACATTCCAATCAAGCTCCCGGAGTTGTGTGGCCTTGCGTTGTCCTGGTGATGCACACCATCTCCTCTGTTAGCCGATTCTGGACGTCCCTGGTCAATCGATAGCATCAAACAGCCCATTTGTTGATTTAGTAACCTGAATTTAATGTATTGCACTATAAAACAATTTATTTTTTAAATAATTAAAAAATAAAACAAAAGAAAATTACTGTTACAGTATCGGTACCATAAACACTATTCATAATTTCAGCGGCCTGGCTTGTGCTTTCGCTTTTATAAAAGAAAAAGTGTAAAATTTACAGAATTTTCTCTTTGTTGACTCCCATTGTTCATACTCTGTGACTCACAACAGAATGAAACAAACAAAAAATAGCAGAAATAGCATTTTTTAGTGTGAAATGTCCCATTTACAACGAGCTTTGATATCACGCGAGAAATTGATCACTAAAGCCAGCTACCGAGAAAATAATGGATTACTTTTTCCTCAGCTTGATATATTTTATAGAATCTTTATTTGAAATTTGAAATGAAAATAGAGTAATGTAATGCATATGTTTCAATACACGGCGGCAGAGGTGACCTAAAGAGGCAACCGAGAAAACTCCACTTTTATGATTATAATTGGCGATATATTCATGTATTTATGCTTACGGCTAATTATCACCAATGGCAAATACTAATCAAAACATGAAGTCAAAAGTGCCGGTGAGAGATGTGTTGGCTCGGTTAGACCTTGATTACATGTCCCATATATATGTTTTCCTTAAAGCTATAGATCTTCGTGTGTGATTGTCCCTACATCCTTATACCCTCCTTTCCTTCCTTTGCGGGTAATTCGTCCCCTTGCTGTAAATAGTAGAATAAGTTGAAATGTAAATATACTATAGCTATACGAATAGATTTATGAAATTAGTGTTCATCAACATTGTTACAATTTCCTTATATCCCATCCTTCTCCTAAAAATATGTCACCCTCCTAAACTCGAGTACACCGTGAGTAATCGGTTTTCCACCTTACTAACCATAGATGTAAGAACATTGTTTATATATATAGTTTTAAAATTATATTTAAGAATTCGGCTCCTTTAAACTTAAGTAACTGAGCCTGTAAAAATAAACGAATAAATAAAAAATAAAAAAAATAATGAAATAATTCGGTTCTCAAATGGGGATCAACACTAGGGTAGGAGCCTACCTGTTGGTCTCAAATGTTCCTATCTCACGCCTCCACGAAGATCATATGACGACATTTTTAGATCGGGCGTGAACTGGAAACACACACCTGGTCTTGGCTCCGAGAACGGGTGTCGAAAGTGGCTAAGTGAGGGGGTGCGAGCGAGTCAGAGCGCTATATCTCTCCCGGGGAAGGCCTCCCGGGTCATGGAGGCCTTGCCAACCCGCTGTCTCCCGGGCAAAGGAGATACACCCAGAAAATGGAGCTACGTTCACGAAGAATACTCAGAATGCGATCGCCCGAGGAGGGTCCCCGAACTGGAGCTGGTCCTGGAACGGGCGTAAGAGCGAGCGGCCAGCGGCTGGAGGGCGATGTGCAAGAGCGGGCCACCAGCCGGGTTCAACCCGAAGAGCTACCGCCACACGGAAACAGCAGCCATCGACATCACCAACGAAACGCTGCGCCTACGAGGCGTGTTGCGACTGTCAGACGACAGTCGTCCACACTTGTGGGTACTACTAGGCGACGGATCATGTGGACACATGAAATGAATGAATTCGTGATCCGCGCCTATTACATCTGCACTGCTTTGGAGACGGACATGAGCGGTCGCCCTCGAATACTCGCAATGTTCGAGGAAGCGTATCCAGAGTTCGTCGGGAGGCTTGACCAAAACGCGATGAACGCGAGGCGTAGAGCGATTGTACGCAACAATATGCTCTCCCAAACGCAAGTCGACGAGATCAAGCAGCAGGTGCAGAGAGAACTAAGCTCCAGAACAAGCAGAGCAAGCGATGTGTCGAGACGAAGTTCAGTACGGCTGAGCAATTCATTCGCGAGTGGGGCACGCGAATCAGCACCAGTGGAGGCCACAGTACAACAACCCCCTGAGCCGGAAGATCCACAGCCAGATCAACAACTACTACGCGATCTGGTCTTCCATTACGACGAGGCGATCTCACAGTTCCGCGACACGGACCCTTTGTCGCGCCCCAGGATCCCGAAGTTGCAGCATTCCCGCAGGCTGACAAGTGCAGTAAAGCTCATGAACGAGCACGTTCTTCCGCTGCACTTGGTTGATGCTGAGAACATGGAGGAGCTGCAACTGAAAGTTTACTGTGCTGCTGTGGCGACCGCCAAAAGTTTAGGATACCGTATTAGGCCAAGAGGCGGACTGCTCCAACATCTCCGTGAAAGGCGTGAGCCTCCATGGCGAAGGAGATTGGAGCAACGGATCCTAAACAAGCGCGCCGCAATTGGAAGACTGATGGCGTACAAAAGAGGCAGCAGATCGGCGAAATTATGTCGCCAAGTTGCTGTGATCGTGCGGCCTACTGAACTTCGCCAGCTGGGAGCTCACCAGCTGACGGAAAAACTCGACACACTGGTACAGCAATTGAGCGTCCTAACTAAACGGCTGAAACGTTACTCTGACTCTGCAAAGCGCCAGGAACAAAATCGGATGTTCAGAGATAACGAAAAAGCGTTCTACGACCACATTAGCGACGAGAAGCCCGACTACCGCGAAGGTTTGCCAGATATTAGCGATGTGACGAACTTCTGGGCTGGTATTTGGGAGACCCCAGTAGAACATCGCGACGGGCAAATGTGGTTAAGACGGGAGGAGGAGAGTTGTGGTGAAATTGGAGAGATGCCAGCTATCATCGTCGGAGAGAACGATGTCCGCGAAGCCTCGCGGTACCTGAGGAACTGGGCAGCACCGGGCCCCGATGGTGTCCAGAACTTTTGGCACAAGAAGCTGACCGTCGCACATCCAAAGATAGCTGAGTGCTTCAACAAGGTGCCACGTGACCCACACAACCTTCCTGAATTCGCCACCCGTGGCGTCACCTTCCTCCTCCCGAAAGACAGCAACACATTGAACCCATCAAAGTACAGACCGATAACGTGCCTATCGAGTCTGTACAAAATACTGAGCAGCATAATTACCGCCAAAGTTTCTGCTCACTGCGAACAGCATCACATCATCGCAGAAGAGCAGAAAGGATGCAGGAAAAATACGCATGGCTGCAAAGACCAGGCCATCATCGACGCAGCCATAGTCGGCCAGGCGGTATATAACCAGCGGAACCTAAGTATGGCCTACATCGATTACAGGAAGGCTTATGACTCCATACCTCACTCGTTTCTCGTCCGGGTATTGGAGCTCTACAAAATTGATCCCGTCGTCGTTAGGTTCCTGCAGCATGCGATGAGGCAGTGGAGTACGTCTCTGCACCTCAGTGATGGGGAAAATGTGTTGCAGTCTAGAACGCTGCAGATAAAGAGGGGGATATTCCAAGGCGACTCTTTCAGCCCGCTTTGGTTTTGTCTGGCACTGAACCCCCTCAGTAGGACGCTCAATAGAAACGGTCATGGCTATAAAATAAGGTATGGCGACGGCGCCCACGAAGAAGTGACCCATACCTTTTACATGGACGATCTCAAGGTCTACGCTGATTCACGTCAGCGTCTAGGTGTAGCTATCCGGGTTGTCGAAGACATAAGCAGGGACATCTGTATGGAGTTCGGCCTCGACAAGTGTCGCTGTGTCCACCTGCTGAAAGGACAACTTACCGAATCCGGAGGCTACGAGGTCTATGACGGCGAGTTTATAAGAGACATGGTTCGTGGCGAATCCTATAAATATCTTGGATTCCGACAGCTCACCGGGATTCGCCACTCCGACATCAAGACGGAGCTGCGAGACAAGTTCTTGAGTCGAGTGAACTGTGTCCTGAGGACTTTCCTCAACGCGGGGAACAAGGTACGCGCGATCAACACATTCGCGGTTCCCCTGCTGACCTTCAGTTTTGGTGTAGTCAAATGGAGCAAAACTAACCTAGAGGACCTTGAGAGGAGGATGAGGAAAGCATTCAAAGAGGCCGGAATGCATCATCCTCAATCGGCACTGGAGAGAGTTTCACTACCACGCAAAGAAGGGGGACTTGGAATCGTCGACATTTCTGCACTGTGTGTTGCCCAGGTACGACAACTGCGCGAGTACTTCGCAGAACGCGCCAACCAAAACGCGCTATACCGGGCTGTCTGCGCCGCCGACAGAGGATACAGCGCTCTGCACTTGGCGCAAGCGGAGTACCAACTCAACTGCAATCTGCAGACAGTGGAGGAGAAGATTGCAGCTTGGAAGCAGAAGGCAGTGCATGGTGCCCACCCCCATCAACTGGACCGGCCACACGTCGACAAGGCCGCATCTAATCTGTGGCTAACGCGTGGTGAACTCTCTTCAGTAGTAGAAGCCGACATGATAGCCATCCAGGACAGGATAATGCCGACGAGAAACTGCAGGCGGTACGTCTGGCATCAAGACGTTGATGACATTTGCCGGATGTGCCATCAACCAGGTGAAAACATAGAGCACATTATGGGAGGCTGTCCCGTTTTGGCCAACGCAGCCTACACCGAGCGCCACAACAACGTGGCCCGTATTGTTCATCGACAACTGGCGCTCCAATGTGCTCTACTGGAAGACAACGTACCAAACTACCGGTACCTGCCTGCACCTGTCCTGGAAAATGACCGTTTCAAGCTGTACTGGGATCGCACTGTTCTGACCGACCTCTCGATCCACCACAACCGCCCAGATATAATGGTTTACGACAAGAGCGACCGCAAAGTCACCATCATCGATGTCGCTATTCCACTGAACCAGAATCTGGAGGAGACCCACGGTCGCAAAATCTGCAAGTACCGACCATTGGCCGTGGAGCTCAAGGAACTGTGGGGGCTAAGGGAGGTCCCAAGAATTGTTCCAGTCGTTCTCTCTGGAACTGGAATTATCCCGAAGACACTTCTGGAAGCGCTAAAGGTGTTGAACATCGAGAAGGAATTGGCCAGCATCCAAAAGTCGGTCATCCTTAGCACCTGCGCGATTGTCCGACAATTCCTCGGTCAGGACTAAAACAGCACGAGCATGCAGATACGTGCATTCCGCAGAGCCTAGTCCCCCTTTGGCATTCAGAAGCCCGGGGGCAGGTGAAAATTCTGGCTAGGTTCGCCTAGTTAAGAAGTGAGATAAGTCTGCCAATCAAAGAAATAAAAAATCATAAATCTACAGTTCGTAGTGAAAATTCATATATATATAAACTTTACTTTAAACCCAGAGTACTCAAAATACTGAGATTTGAATCCAGTATATGAAACATATGTAATTTGGAACCATACCATTTCTGCATCTGGATCTGAATCTTTTCTTAAAGAAAAGAAATGTGAGATCTGAATCCTCCATCAAAAATGTGAATTACAGATGAATCTGTATCTGGAACTGAATCTGTTTTTAAAATATAAATAGGATTTATAAATAAAAGTTGTTCCATGAGTTGAATATAATATCTGACGACGGAAATTGAAAATTTTAGAAAACAAAATTACATATACACGACAACAGGGCTCGGCAAAGTCATATTCAACTAAAGATAGTCAGGGGACTATGAAAAATTCGCCTTCGTATTGGAGACGAGTTTTGGGTTCTTCTAGCAGTTTCTCCGTCAACATAACCCAATATCCATTCGGACGTTTAGTTGCTATCTCACTCTACGACTCGACTATCTCACTCTATAACATACCTGATAACTGTCTAAGTTCGTTGGTTTGAGTTCACGGTGGGTAAACAATGGAGCAATTAATTCTGTAACCAGTGTTACCACATTTTTATCTGTACCAGAAGGGTAAAATCTTTCTAATCTGTGCTTTTTGTACAAAAAATATGTACCAAAAATCTACCATCTGAAATATTCATCGAAGAGAAAAATCATGAAGTATGAAAAAATACCCATTTATTTACTAGAAAACATTATGTTTACTTACTACTTACTTTATATCCAGATTTACTTGCTACAAATAGTAGTACTTACGTATTAACGCTATTGGAGCGCAATTTTTATTATGAAATTATATTTTCGAAATGAAATTTATTCAGAGGTCAATTGAAGGATTTTACTTTTAGGATACAAAATTCGTTCTCGATATTGTAAATTCGTGAAATTCTGGAAACACTTCTAATAGAACGCAGGAAGAGAGAATAGGACAACAACATGCATGAGGCACAAATCTCTTCTTCACAACAAGCTTCAAAGATACGTTTTGTATTGTTTTCATCCATACCAAGAGATGCATCTCTAGTGATTTCAAGTAATAATACTGACGAAAAAAAGAGAGAAGTTTCACACGCGTGGAAATTCTGTACCAATCTGTACTTTTTGACGAAAATCTGTAATCTGTACCTTACAGAATCTGTACCAAAAATAGCGTAAAAATCTGTTACTTCCCAGATCTGAACGTGCGGCAGCACTGGTTGTAACTATTTTTTTGCATCAGCAATCAAGTTTTCGTTTCACTTTATATGTACGTTAAAATAAGATTGTGTACGCGAGTAACGAGATCCTTGTCAGAGGAAGTAGTAGGGTGGATTGAAGTCAGGTTGAATGGAGAGGCAGATTTGTATTCATCCGTCACGTCAATTATAATAACCATTTGCTAGAGTAGTTCATCAGTCATCCTCGCTTTTACACGCTCGTCAATTCAAGGCGTGTTGACGGCGAACGCCGAAGTTGTCCTATTCGAATCAAAGCTACTGAGAAGAGAGCCAATTTTCATTTTTAATTTTCGAAGATTTCAGGTTCTGCTCAAAATATTGGGATCCGATTTCAGAATATGAGTATGAATTCCTCAATCAAAAATGTGAAATGAATTTTTACCTGGAACTGAATCTGAATATTGAAACTGTATCTGATGATGGGAATTTAAAATTTTTAAAAAAGTACATATACACGACACTATCAGAAATTACATTGCATTAATCTGCACTATGATGACAGTTCGATCGCTCTAGCAGATTCCTAAAATCTTCGATTGCGTGAAATCTGAAATTTGACTCCGAAACCCTAAATCTGAGGATGGTATCTGAGACTGAAATATGAATATGGAATCTGCATCTGAACTCAGATATGGAGCCTCGAACTGGGAAATTAAATTGCGTTATAAAAATGGAATTTGTATTCAGAGTTGAATCAATCTGAAGTTTCAATATGCTATTAAAAGTTTGAATCAGAATGCAAATCTGTAAATGGAATAAGGAATCTGAATCAATCTGGAGATTCTATAATTTGCATTTGGAATTCGATTCTGAAACCAATGAATTGAACCTGAATCTGGGATCTGAATATGGAATCGGAGACTGATATCTAAAACTGGAATTCGAATCAATCCAAAATTAGCATTGAAATGAAATTAAAAATTAGGATTAAAAAGAAATTTGCATTGCCATCTAAAATAGAATTTGGAAATAGAGCCTAAATCTGAAACCTGAACCAGGGTTCTGAGAATGAAATATGAATCTGAGATCTCAATATGGAATCTGAGCCTGATATCTAATTCTGGAACTTGAATCTATCTGAATTATGAATTTAGAATGGAATGTGATTGATTCCACAATCTAAATTTGGGCAACATGTGGACTTAGAATTAGTTTTTAAATGGGTAATTCGAAATTTGTACGTTGAATCTAAAACTTCAATTTGGTTGGTTCAATTTGGATCTCTATCTGGAATCTGGTTCCAGAATCTAAGCCAAAAATTTGAGAATTAAACTTGAACCTCGGAATATGTAAATTGAACCCGAAATCTGAATCTTTGATTTGAATTAATCTGAAATTTGATCCGAGATTATTTGAAATCTGAAATTTGAATCTGAATCCATCTGTAGAATCTATGATTTGCATTTGGATCTCGATTCTGAAACCTAAGAATTGAACCTGAATCTGAGATCTGAAAATGGAATCTGAGCCTGATATCTAAGTCTGGAACTTGAATCTATCTGAAATATGAATCTAGAAACTAAACCGGTGATTCGAATTCGGAATCGAAATCTGAATCTATCTAAAAATTAGATCAACAATCTAAATCTGGGAAACATGAATCTGTACCTAGAACTATGCCGTTGAATTTCGAATAGGGAATCTATACTTTGTTCTTCACCCTTAGAGTACGGAGTGGGGGACTTTAGGTTCCCTAAGATTAGTTTTTCTGCAATAACTACGTAAATAATTTCTTTCTCTCTTTTTCCATTTAGGTAGTCGAGTTTTATTTTAAATCTATCTATATATATAAAAATGGATTTCTGTCTGTCAGTCTGATTCTTATTATATAGTAGATTCGGAAATTACTTAACCGATCAACATGAAAATTAGTATGTAGGGGTTTTTGGGGCCGGGGAAGGTTTTCGTGATAGTTTGAGACCCCTCCCCCTCCTCCCCAAGCAAATGAAACGAAATTTGGCATATGGAGGTTTTAGGGTGCAATAAATGATTCTATGTTGGTTAGACTCTCCCCCCCTCCTCTCTAAGGGGGGGCTGCCATCCAAATGAAACACAAATTTCTGCATTACTCGAGAATTAATCAAGCAAATGAAACCAAATTTTGCATGTGAAGGTTTTGGGATTGTCCGATTTAGGGCTGTATTTATTCTGTCATATTTTCTGTATAAAACATTTATTCCATGTAACGGAGCAACATGTTATTTGCAAGTGGTTGAAAAATCTTGAACTCGAATTGTGTCTGAAAATAATCTGATATTATAATGACGAGTTTTGTTAGAAATACTAGGAATTTTACAGTAAAAGGTAAATTCAACGGGGTCGAATAGAAGATCAATCAATGAACAGTTCTGCGATTGGACCCAAGAACATGCTCATAGTAAGAAAACGTGAATGTTGGCCGGGTCAGCTAGTCCTGTATAAAATTCTATTATTAATTTATTTATAATTATAAGGTAAGGTTTTCGTGTGGGGGACTTTAGTGACCCCACTCTGTTATTTATGTTATAAAATAGACTTTGTACTCTAAGGGTTAAAACGTTGAACCTTGAATCTAAGATGAGAATCTGAATTTCAGATGCAGATTAGGAATTTTATTCAGGAATCTGAAAACAGATACGAACCAGTCCAGGAGAATGAAAGTCTATTGATTAAGCGAGAATAGAAAGAAATGTAAAAATGGGGTTTAATGGGGATCCAGAATCTGAATCTAAATTCAAGATTCAATTGAAAATTTAATTTTCAAACATAGATTCAAAATCTGATTCCATAATGCGAATCTGGATATGAAATTAGGAATGTGTATTTGAAAGCTTGAATCTACAATCATAATATGGGATCTAAGTACCGTTATCAAAAATCTGAATCAATCTAGAACTTGCATTTGGAATCTGGTTCCGGAATCTGAGGCAAAAATTTGAGAACGGAATTTGAACCGAAGATCGAAATATGAAATTTGAATCTGAATCTGAATTTCAATATTAAATTCGATTCGAGAAAATTTTAAATTTGGAATTTAAATCTGTGTTTTGACTACTGGGTTCGAATATATTCGGAATAGAATTTTCATTTGAAATCTGAGCCTGGAATTTGAAAATACACTTAAAAATGAAACTTGAATCCGTTATCTGAATCTGTGAATGTGAATCGAAAATCAGATCTTTGGGAATGGGATTTTGAATCCGAAATTTGAAACAAAGATTGGGAGTTTGAATCTAGAATCTGAACCAATCGGAAGTTTGACCCTAGAATATGATTCTAGAGTCTAAATCTGACATCTGAGTTAGAACTCCGAATCTTGATGTGGAAATCTGGAATACGCCTTTAGTATTTTGAATTCAGAATTTGATTGTGGAATCAAAATCTATAATTTGAATCAGAAACCGGATTCGTTGTGAAGAATCTAGAATTTGATAATGAAATTTGAATCTAAAATCTAAAACATTTAAAAAAAAATTCGAATCCATATGTAATTTGAATTTAGAATCCAAATTTGTATTTTTTTTATTCTTTATTTGAGAGGCTTTCAGCCTCCTGGGCTGGTTCGCCTCTCCAAATTTGCAAATGAATTTGAAGAGTGAATCCAGAATCCGAATCACTCTGATATTCGATCCTATATTTTAATGTGGAAACAAAACCTGTAACTTGAGTTAGGAATCTGAATTAATCTGAAGAATCTGGAATTTGAAGTTGGAATCTAAAGCAGCAATTTGAGAATGGAACCTGAGTCTGAATTCTGAATATGGAATACGGATCTGGAATGTGAAAGTTTTTTGTTTAATTTATCTGATATTCGACCCTTTCTATCAATCTGGAATCTGCATCTGTAATTTGAATTAGAAATCTGAAGAATATGAAATTAGCATTTGGAATCTGAGCCAGGAATCTCAGATTACACCCTGAATCTAAATCTGCATATGAAATCTGAGACTGAAATCTAAAAATTTTTGGATTGATCTAAAGTTTGAACCTAGAATCTAAACGTCTCGTTCGTAAATCAGGATCGGAATTTTTAATTTGAATCGGGAATTCTACGATGAATCTGGTATCCGTATCAATTTATAATCGAATTTGCGTTTAAATTCTGAACCTGACAACTGATGAGCCACATTAGTCACTGCCTATTGACAAAATATTGGTCAACTGGTGACTGACGGAGAACGATGCAACACTATGCCTGTTATTGAGCTTCGTCAATATGCTTTGACCGATCGAGTAGGTGGTAAAATTGTCAGTAACGAATTGATGATTGTCGCAGATTGCATTTTATCTTCATCGAGCAAAGCTTCGAATTTCGTTCCAGTTGCTTTTTCTTGTATTTATTGGAGCAAATACTATGTCGAACACGCGATAACGTGTGAGCGATAGCAAATCATTTAGGCAACAGAATATATGTTTGACCAAAGCCGGAACAATCTCTACATGCTGAAAAAAATGAAGAAATTTCTCTCTTCGTTGAAATTTCTGTTATCGAAATTCTTGTATTTCAAAGCCCGTTTAGACTCATTTATATAATTTGTTCTCCTCGAAGTTTGTAACTGGATTTATTCGGCAGATGTGAAAAGTGTTTGAATTCAGTGTATATTAATTCGTATAGTAATAACTAATCTAATTAATTTAATAAACTAGTAGGTCACATGCAAAAGCATGTGCGGATTTCTTCTGTTCGTTCTATCTCTCTTATTCGTAAGCAGCTCGCGTTGTCGGTAGAGCTATTGGGGCAGGGCGGGTCTGCAACGAAAAGAGAGAATTTCACGGTGACACAACGTTCACCCGTCAAATACAGGAACTGATTGTACCTAATCGCTCCCCGCACCCTCGGTGAGGACTCTGATTCAGGTCACAATCAGGTTCAGGCTTATCTCCACCGACCGCTCCCGTCGGTTCAGGATGCGTCTTGAGGGAAACTGCTTCCACTTGTGGGTACTCGATGGCTCCTTGGCGGTTATCCTCGCGGTCCACCCACGACCTTTTCCAGTTGGCACGTTTGACTGCGGCGATCAACGGATGCCTCTACTTAGTACATCACTTCCACTCGCGGAACTATAATGGAGAAGGCAAATTTCGACAAACTAATCAAATGAGGATGTCGATTAACGTGTTGACTCGCTCACGGCTCAATCCAGAAGGACTCGTCACTCGTCGCGTATCCACCATCAGGACTCTTCGCCCTGGCATGGCTGTCGTTTAGGGCTTTCGCCGAGGAGAGCCATTTCACAAATGACAGCTGATGTAGGGATAGGACTGAAGTTTGGTTTTAGGGAATAAAAGGATAAGGAAATGGATCGAAAACAGTGGGATTCAGCTTACCATCACCGTCATGATTACTTCCTCGTTATCCTCGTGGATTGTGTTCCTAGCGACAGGATACAACAGTCCAAACAAGTGACGTGCTAATTATCACGTCACCGATTCTGCTCTCTCAGAATCGTTACAGATGCCCTCTGCCGGGGGTAAGAAAATTTGAAATGGTTTCGATGATGCCGCTAAAATTTTCTGTTAAATTAACTATTGCTACGGATAATTCTGATTCAATACTAATGCACTACTGGTGTTCAGGAATGTTTTGAACCCAATATATTTCATTATGTACAATTCGTGATCATTATCCTCTGCGGAATCAAAGTAAATTATGAGTTCCATACAATCCGGTTTCATCCACGGTTCACAATTTTCGTAACGCGTGCGATATATTGGACGATATATAGACTTGCTCTCTTTTACCATGCCGATTCCGATTTGTGCTGGGATAATTTTGGACCTACGAAACGATTGTGATGCCAGCAAAATTTTCAAATAAAAAAAACTGTTGGTATGTCTGTTCCGTCCCCGAAACGTCCGGAAGAGGGATTATTTCGTATCATTAGCACCGCCCCTTTTTCATACGAAATGAAGCGATTCAGCATAAAAGTGCGCCCCGACCGTGCGTAATGATCAGTCTCCATCCAACCACCCAGCTAGCAACAAGTGCAACAGTGCAAAAGTGGAAGCAACAACAACAGTAGCAGTATCGCAAGAGTGCGACTTCATAGCAGCAATAACGCAGTGGAATCGCATCAATTAAATATTGTCAATTCGATAAGTGAAATTCATGAATAAAGTATAAATAGTTTGAACACCATGTTTCCACTCTGCACTGCTCAAACCCCTTTTTCTGAAACACATCCCAAAGAGTAAAACTTCCGAAAGAGTAAAGAGTTTTCCATGCACGGAGCGGAGCCATTGGGGCTCCCACCCGTCAAAAGGGCGTGAGGAACACGAGGGTTCCTTCCACGCATCCGTTGTGTCCAAGAGTGGAACAACGCAACCTATATACAGTCCACCTTCAGTTCCCAGCAGACGGAACATTTGGTCCATACGAACCGGACTGAATCAGCGACCGAAGAAACCATCCACGAGTGGATTGGTTTTACCTTCAACAAACGCGAATCGGGTGCAGAGTAGTGCAGGTGGATCATGGTGTTAAATCAATAACGAGAGAAGCAAACCAACACAAATCAAATTCGGACGATACAGTAACATACAAACACAAGAGTGTGTTAGTAAGTGCATCGCCTACAAGGAAGAAGAAACCAGCAAAATGAATAAAGTGGAATCGTTGATATATAACCGCGAAATGGCTATACGAGCCATCACGAGAGTCAAGGACAAAATCAAGATGGCAGAAATGGAGCAAACCGAACTCACTACAGCACATGTTAAAGTATACCAAAACAACGTAGAGAAGTCACTCACCAGTTTTATGAAATGGCATGAAGAGCTTATTACCAACCTTCCACACGCCGAACGAAAAGATCAGGATAAGGAACACATTTCATTCTGCGATTTGTACGACGCAGTAGCCATAGATCTTCAAACCCGCATGGATAATTTGACTGCAGTTATCACATTAAAGCCACCTATGTTCCAGTACAATCATACATCAATACAAGCAAAGGAACGAATTACAACCATTGAAGCATCCCAAGACAACGGCACAATCAATGCATCATGCGAATTAGATTTTACACAGTCAGCTACAATCTTCGACGCACACACCGATCATGAATTTGCAGCGCACACACACACAGAGGATTATGCACTCTTCAACGCACCCAACGATGATGAATGTTCAGCACACGCACACACAGATGATAATGCATTTTACCACGCATACACAGTGGATGGAGGTACTTCGCACTCACACACTGAAGATGACGTTATGAGTGACAGGAAAGCAGAAATCCAACCGATAATCAAACAGGTATGGTACAGCAATGGAAACTACGAGAATGCAGTGAAACCGACGAAGGAGACGAACATCAAAACTTTAATTCAAATGAGACATGGCTTCGAACTGCGAAAGCAGCAGCGACTCACGAAAGCAGCAGCGACTAACACAGCATTTAAACGGCAAATGGCAGACTTCATGGCAACCACGAGAGTGAAGCAACGCGAGCGAGGACATGTCCGGACAATTTCATCATTTCAATCACGGCATACAAGCTTGCACTCCAACGAGACTTCTGCTTTCGTCGGCGGAGTATGTTCCGTCCCCGAAACGTCCGGAAGAGGGATTATTTCGTATCATTAGCACCGCCCCTTTTTCATACGAAATGAAGCGATTCAGCATAAAAGTGCGCCCCGACCGTGCGTAATGATCAGTCTCCATCCAACCACCCAGCTAGCAACAAGTGCAACAGTGCAAAAGTGGAAGCAACAACAACAGTAGCAGTATCGCAAGAGTGCGACTTCATAGCAGCAATAACGCAGTGGAATCGCATCAATTAAATATTGTCAATTCGATAAGTGAAATTCATGAATAAAGTATAAATAGTTTGAACACCATGTTTCCACTCTGCACTGCTCAAACCCCTTTTTCTGAAACACATCCCAAAGAGTAAAACTTCCGAAAGAGTAAAGAGTTTTCCATGCACGGAGCGGAGCCATTGGGGCTCCCACCCGTCAAAAGGGCGTGAGGAACACGAGGGTTCCTTCCACGCATCCGTTGTGTCCAAGAGTGGAACAACGCAACCTATATACAGTCCACCTTCAGTTCCCAGCAGACGGAACAATGTCGAGTGGGAGTGTTTTGACGAGAAAGATATGTGTGTAGTGTTGGGTGTGTAGGAGAATTTAAATAAAATTATGAATGACTCACGTTACTCAATGGTGCGTGCTTGTATCCTTTCCATCACATTAGAAACCGTCTAATATAGGATGTGGATATAACGGTGCGTAGTCTCAGAAGGTATCCTCGGGATCCTAAAAAGACCCTCAGTACATCTAGATCCGATGTCCGAGTTTCCATTTTCGCGTGACGTCTGATATTGTTGGAAATTCGGCTCCAGTGTGTCATCTTCTTAGATGACTATGAGAAGCGGGCACATTGCTTCGAAAATCCGGAACAATTATGAATGGTGTCACTTTAAGTGAAAACATTTTGATTGTGTTTTTGTGCTAGGGCACACGCTCTTTTGTTGGTGACCGTACGGAAAATTTTTTTAGGCCGCCGAGCGTTGTTTGATATGCTTACAATTATAGGAGTCAGCATTTGCTGACTCACTCTTAGTGCTTCTACAAGAGAAAGCCATAGCTTGTGAATTTTTTTTTTCTATCGAGAAATGTACTTGGCGTTGACAAGGCCCAAGTCTTTCCCATGCATGTCTTTCAATATATAATTATGTTGTCCTTCTCTTCGGACAACAACTGCTTGTATTTTTCGCATGGCGAACTTCGCGTTGAAATTTTTAGATTTGTCGGATAACACAAAATTTTTCGTAAATACTTTTTCTCCTGGTTCAAAATCAGATATGCGATTCGAAGATCGAAGATTATAGTATTTGGCTTGATGGTCAAATGCTTTTTTTAAATTGTTTCTGACTATGGCTAATATTTTTGGAGTTTTGTCGATATGTTCTAATATTTCTCTTTCAGGATCTCTGCGAATGATATCAGTCCCCGTTTTAGCATCTAGAATTAAATCTAATGTTTTATACTGATCACCATTGGTGATCATCTTGGTTCCGAAATTAAGAAAATATGGGCTATACTTTGTTGAATCGCTGATGGATGTACGGATTGCGCACTCTATTTCAGGAAGGTATTCATCCCATCGAGTATGATCATCCCCGATCAACCGCTATTGATTCCCATTTTCGGGAGGAAACTATTTGATTTATCATTGGGGTTACCGTGTTCTTGTTTAGATCTTTACAGGTCTTGCATATTTCATAGTTTGAAATGTAGTTCTTTATATCACTATCCATGCGTTCCCAATAGTACAATGTTTTAATCCTCGCTGTTGTTTTTGGAACTCCGAGGTGTCCAGAAATTGGTAGGTCATGATGTTCTTTTAAGACGTCTTCAATGTGATTTTGAGGAACAACTATCCTCCATTCTTCAACGTTCTGTTGCAACTCGTTTTTGCATTTGCAAAGTTTTAGAAGCTTCTCATTAACTACTTTAAACTTCGGGTATAATGTCGGGTTATCAGTAACTTTTATGAGCATCTCTTTATACCATGAGTCAGCTGTCTCGAGAGTACCCACTTGAAGGTTTTCGACTACAGCTCGGGATAATGCGTCGGGTACAACGTGGAGTTTTCCCTTTCGGTGTTGGAGCTCAAAACGATGCTCCGATATTCTCATTGCCCAGCGTACCAGTTTACCATTAGTATGCTTAAAATTCATCAACCATAGCAAGGAAGCGTGATCGGTTATAACTTTGAAGTGACTTCCTTCAATATAAGGCCGAAATTTATCGATTGATGAAATCACTGCTAAACACTCTCGTTCGGTGGAAGAATACCTTCTCTCTGTTGGCGATAATTTCTCACTGTAGTACGCAATAGTTGTCATATTGTCTCCTTCACCTTGAACTAAAACACTACCAATAGCTCTATCGGAAGCATCACAATGGATACAAAATTGCCGTTTATAATTTGGTATACCTAGGATTGGGGGTGTGATGAGTATTTTTTTCAAATCTTCGAATGCGATATTAGCTTCAGGTGTCCACTGGAATTTTTTATGTTTAAGTATGTCGTTGATTGGAGCAGTGTAATCTGAAAAGTTTTTAATAAACCTGGAGTACCAAGAAACCATTCCAATGAAGCGTCGTATTTCGGTGTGTGATTTAGGGGGTGGGTAATCTTTCACGCATTGCGTTTTCTCCGGGTCAACTGATAATCCTTTATCACTCACGATATAACCTAAGAATTTAATTGACTTTTTGCAGAATATTGATTTCTGGAGACCAATTGAAAAGTTTGCCTTACGTAGTCGTGCAGCCACTTCCTTCAGGATCATCATGTGTTTTTCGAAAGTATCTGTAGCAACGACGATGTCGTCCAAATATACGAAGACCTCTGGTTCTAGATCTGGTCCTAGAATGCGGTCTATGATCCTGACAAGAGTCTGGGCACTGTTGTTCAAACCGAAAGGCATGACACGAAACTGGAACTGTCCCCGTCCGGCAATCGAAAAAGCTGTTTTTGGTCGTGATGCTTGGTGAAGATTAATCTGCCAGAATGCATCACGCAGATCAATTGTGCTTAAGTATTTCGTGGAAGTGAAACGGCCTAGAATCCGACCGATATGATTCAAAGGGTAAGCATCCGGAACTGTTATGCTGTTGATTTTCCTGCTGTCTAAGCAAAGGCGAACTCTATCCTCGTCCTTCTTGACTGCCACTATCGGCGAGTTCCAAGGGGAATGACATGGAATTTGATGGGCTTCGCGTCCCCTGTTTCAATTACGTGTTCATCCACGGTTGTTTGTTGTAAAATCTCGCCATCCGCTATTTTGAACCGTTTAATGGCTTCAAACAATTGTTTCCGTTGAGAGACATCAAGTTCATGTTCTGTTGTATTGAATTTAGCTTCAATTTCTATGCTACTCACTTCCATCCCTGGCATGAGGTTAAATCTTCGAACGAAATCCACACCTAGAATTAACGTTTTTGGTATAGTAGGAACGATTATCACAGGGACTATATGAGTTTCTCCTCTGAATGTTACAGGAAGTAACGAATAACCGATGATGTTATGACACGTATTATCAGCTGTCCGGAGTGGGAGAACACTGATGGATGGCTTCAATATGCGTTTATAGTCTCTTCCCAACAGTGTGCACGTAGCCCCTGAATCTATAAGGCCTATAACTTTCTTACCGTCGACAGACACTTCCGTGAAGAATATAGGGTCTTCTTCATTCAGGGTGGTTATTTCAGTTAACAGTTGATCGAAGTAGTTTTGGAATTGTTGTGTTGGAATTTTGGCGGAAATTTCTACGCAGTAGCATTTTGGTTCAACGAGTTCGCTTTGAGTTTGTAGAGTCTGTAAGGTAACATCGCCGGGTTCCGGTAGACTCTTAACCTCGAATCCCGAATTTAGTTTCCCAGCGGGGTACGACACTGGCGGCACTCGGTCATCTTAACGTCCGGGCATCAACATCTCCTACAAAATTCTCTGATACGTTTCCTTGGGCAATCCTTGAAATAGTGTCCTTCTTCTTTACAGTTGAAACACTCTTTCTTTTTGGGTCTCATCCTTCTTATATCTGCTTCGATGATTGTGTGATTCGGTTTGGGTTTTGTGGAAATAGCTTCTGCTGCTTCATCCTCTTCGGTGGAACTGGATTCGGTAAGGTGCTCATCTAATTCGTCTACCATACGTCTCGGGGTAAACGTCAATTTGCTGCGACACTGAAAAGAAGGTTCGGCGTAAGGGATTGGGAACATTTTGTTGTGTCTTTTTACCAAAGTTTCCGTCGTATCAATTTCTCGACACTTATTTTTCAGCTCTTCGATGGATCGTATAGTTTCGAATGTTAATCGGGACAAATAAGATGGCCTCATGTTTCTCCGAATAATAGCGAGTTTTTCTTCTTCTTGAATTAAAACAGCTCTTTGTTCGAAGAGGAATTGCATTGAAGCAATGTAAACGCTGAATGGTTCGTCAGGTCCCTGTAGCCTATTTTCTATTTGGGATCTCAAACGAAAATCGTAATCCGCCGGCAGAAAGTCCTTTCTTAGCTGCTTTTTTATTTCCGACCATCTGTGAATAGGATGGATTTGCAAAAGTTGCTTATGAAGGCCGCTATACCAATGGAGCGCAGTGCCTTCGAATAAGTGGACTGCTGACTGAGCTAATCCTGCGTTCGACAGTTGATCACTTTCCGCGTACATCTCTACTTTTGTAATAAATTCATTCACACTTGGAAAACGTTTTTCACCAGAAAATTTAAGAATATTCCATTTCGACACTGAAGACATTCTTCGATGCGTCTCATTTCTACCGGTTTGAGTTAAATTTAATGCGAAGTCATTGTGTAACGCATTATGAAATCAGTTCGTAACGGGTTTGATGACAGTTCAGGTGTGGTGAGATTTGCGTGTAACGGACTATTTGATTGACGTTGTGTAGTGGTGGAAGTGTGTAAACTTGTGCTGTCTGTTTTGAGTACTATTTTTAACATTTGTTGCTGCATTTGAAGTATCTGTGTATTGAATAGTTGTTGTTTCTGAATTAATTGCTGAATAGAACGAGACGTATCGATACTATTTTGTAACGTCTGCTCTAGTAAACAGAGTTCGCGGTTTGACGTGTCGAGAATTTCGCGCTTTTCGTGTTGTTTGTCGGTTTTGATTAAGCTTGCAGCACCAGATTCAAGGCTGTCGGCAGCATCGTCATGTCTAGCATTGTGTGACGATACAAGATCAGCGAAATTAGAATCCCCTGGTTTGTAAATGGTTAAAAATCATGAAAACTTTAGACGTTTCCATTTTCCCATACATTTGTTCTGTCCATTTGTGTGCTTTCCCGAACAGAGCAGTCAATAACGAGCAACTTATCGACGACCAACGGAGGCGAAATCGTAGGATTTGAAGTCTCCGTGAACATAGGAAAAGTAGAAGAATGAAGGGGAATACTTGCCTAGAGTATAAACAGTGGATCTCGCTGAGGCAAACTTTCATTCGGCATCGGACTGTTGAGCAATCCAGTTCACTTTGCTTTCGCTGCGCTTCGATCTAAGATTAGACCCCACCAGTGGTAATCCAACTTGGATATCGTCGTTTGGCTTTTCTGTTCATTTTTCGCGTTATTCGTATCGGGTGTTTTTCTTTCCGCGTCATAAATTGGACGCTTCGCGTAGTGTGTGATGATCAAGGCTCGAGCCCTGCAAAAAACGAACGCATTGCCAGAGGCAATAAAATTTCGAGGCATGCGTCATCTAATGATGCACGCGATGTTGGTGCAGTGAAAGGCGCTCGCACTGAGCCGAGCCTTCGCGAGTGTGACACCGCATCGAATAACAGCGAAGAGTGCGATTTCGGCGCGTCGGTCGAAAATGTAAACGCCGTTACCCAGGCAGCAACCAAAATTAAGCTCCCCCCGCTGGTGGTGAAGGTGGTGACTCTTGACAAACTCATCAGCGAATTCGCATCGATGGGTGTTACAGCAGAGTACAAGCTGTGTGGCATAATTCAGTCTTTTTCCAAGCAGTTAACATTGTTTGTTTTCCGTCATCATAAGGGCTTCGTTGGTGCCTTTGAGAATGCATCAATGCATTAAACTAACGTTAAGGCGAAGCAGACGTTAAGGTTGTGCGCCAAAAAATTATTTGGGGAATACCAAGCATCTTGAATGTCTTACTGGAATGTTATGAGTTATTTGGGTTCGCGTGCCAGTCGTAAAACTGCCTTCAACTAGGATTACATTTGCGCTAATATTGATCATAATGAAGCATTGATACTGTTTTCTAGGTTGTTATTATCAAAAAGAGTTTATTTCGCTTGTTTAGTCACCAAGAAAGTAAATGTTCTGGAATTTTGTATGCGATTAGGTTTCGCTTGCCAGTAGCAAAACTTCCTCCACTAAGGATGACAGCTGCGCTTCTCTCGAGCATGAGAAAGTTATGCAACTCTTTTCGAGGCCAGTAATATTAACAGAAACGTTTCTTTTGAAAATAGCGCAAAATGCTAGAAGTGTTTATATTCCTAGTAGTTTCAAGCCACCAATGTAAACCAAGAAATAAATTGTGACATACGATCAGCTAGTGTATTGTTTTGCAAGGGCAAGAATGAATCATCAATCAATTATCGTCAACTGATTCTGCAATGAAAAAAACCATTGCAGAGATTATTCTACTAAGCAGTTGTTTCTAAAGTTTCACAGCATTATAGAATAATATCCGAATGTATAAACAAGCGACTTATATAAAATAACAGCGTAGTTCTACGTCAACAATGCGGTCGTATCTTGGACACAACTTCCTATAATTTTTTCTTTTTCTTGATTTTTATTTAAACTTCGTATGCGTTCGAGTCGATTTATCAAGTGGATTAAACGTGAATTGAAAGTGTATAAGTCGTCACTGCTTATGTGAATATCTTGTTTTGGTAGACGTTGTTGAATATCGGATAGCTTAACACGGCATATCTCGATTTCATCACTCGCGTTACGGTTTGTCGTTTTTGGTCTATTTCGTTCACAAGCATTTTCTTGTTCAATCATTTCACAAAGAATGCACGATTGTTCGGTAGATTTTTCTACTCCGCGAATCTCTAACTCGTACTCTAGCTCGTCATTCAATAATCTCAACACATCCATTATGATTTCAGATTTTGGTACACAACGGAACAATGCAACACGTATTGTTTGTAACTGATTGAAATGAACTTGAGAGTATTGCTATTCAAAGTGATTGCTAAGGTATGAATTCAACTTTAGTTTCCTTTTATTCACAATTAAGTTTCTTTTGCTTCTTTTTTTTAGGTTCTATATAGACACTCCTGAATCACCGTTAGATTCACCGAATTCTACACTACATCGACGGACGTTACCTGATTAGGGCTTTGTAGCCACCCAATCTTCCCCCTCCGGCTTTCAAGCACGAACCCGCTCCACCCTCATAGGTCTATGGACACGACGAGCTGCTGAAAACACGCGACTGAGGCTATCCTGATAACGTGCCGTAAATCCCACTGGTTGGGCGCCACTGTAACTGGATTTATTCGGCAGATGTGAAAAGTGTTTGAATTCAGTGTATATTAATTCGTATAGTAATAACTAATCTAATTAATTTAATAAACTAGTTGGTCACATGCAAAAGCATGTGCGGATTTCTTCTGTTCGTTCTATCTCTCTTATTCGAAAGCAGCTCGCGTTGTCGGTAGAGCTATGAGGGCAGGGCGGGTCTGCAACGAAAAGAAAGAATTTCACGGTGACACAACGTTCACCCGTCAAATACAGGAACTGATTGTACCTAATCGCTCCTCGCATCCTCGGTGAGGACTCTGATTCAGGTCACAATCAGGTTCAGGCTTACCTCCACCGACCGCTCCCGTCGGTTCAGGATGCGTCTTGAGAGAAGCTGCTTCCACTTGTGGGGACTCGATGACTCCTTGGCGGTTATCCTCGCGGTCCACCCACGACCTTTTCCGGTTGGCACGTTTGACTGCGGCGATCAACGGATGCCTCTACTTAGTCACCACTTCCACTCGCGGAACTATAATGGAGAAGGCAAATTTCGACAAACTAATCAAATGAGGATGTCGATTAACGTGTTGACTCGCTCACGGCTCAATCCAGAAGGACTCGTCACTCGTCGCGTATCCACCATCAGGACTCTTCGCCCTGGCATGGCTGTCGTTTAGGGCTTTCGCCGAGGAGAGCCATTTCACAAATGACAGCTGATGTAGGGATAGGACTGTGAAGTTTGGTTTTAGGGAATAAAAGGATAAGGAAATGGATCGAGAACAGTGGGATTCAGCTCACCATCACCGTCATGATTACTTCCTCGTTATCCTCGTGGATTGTGTTCCTAGCGACAGGATACAACAGTCCAAACAAGTGACGTGCTAATTATCACGTCACCGATTCTGCTCTCTCAGAATCGTTACAAGTTTTAGCATTTTATATTAGAATGGTATTCAGGTAACTTAACGTACACAAATGCAACCTGATAGTGCACCCTTGGCCGAGTGGTTAGGGTCTCACATTATCATGCCGGGTGTTCGGGTTCGATTCCCGTTCTGGCCGGAGGATTTTTCGTCAAAGAAATTTCCTTCGACTTGCACTGTGGTCACGCGTATTCAAGAGCTTGCCCCTCGGAATACATTCAAGGCGTGTTATTTGGCTTAAGAAATCTCAACTAAGTATTAATAAATGACGCTAGTTAATGCATACGTCGAGACGGCAAAAGTTCCACAGGTAACGTTAACGCCATTCAAGAAGAAGAAATGCAACCTGATAACGTGTAAACTTCCATTACATCAAGTGACATTGTATTTCTCGTCTTGACGATGATAGTGCGCAGACTAACAACATGCTTTGATGGTCAAAACACTTTGCCCAACTGTTTAGCATCAAAGAGTGAGGAATTTGTTTTGTCGGTTTATGTTTTATTGTACGTCGTTCGGTAGTAATGTTGCAATAGCCCTCATAGTAGCCCAATTATACGCAGTGACAATGACAAATTGCAGCTCTGTCTGGAACTTGAAATTTTTTGAAAAACTTGTAAACAATTAATCGCAATTCAAATTGGTCATATGACACTGGAGATTGTAATTATGAATACCTTCCATGGTGTGTACAATGTTTTCGAAGAATCGAAGAGGATCAGCTCAGAATCCGTTGTTTTCTGGCTAATTCAACGTGAATTGCTCTATATGCAAAACAGACTCTAAGTAGCGACACGAATCACGCATTTCGAATCTTAATCAGTTGCAAACCCAACGTATAATCATAGAATTAGTTCAAAAGTGTTGCAGTTTGCATATCAGCGGTACCCGGGCATTGCATATCAAGAACATTCCAGAACGTGATTTCCGACAGTTTTCTGTTTTATGTTCTTTTTGAGCGCTCTCGCCAGAGCATCGTAATGAACGTGATACTTGTTTTATCAGTCTGTCAACTTGTCGTTTAGCGTCAAAATGCGGCTAAAGGTGAGCCATCCGTCACCAAGTGAGTCTCTCGGGGCACACATGTATAGCCGGTCTCAATCCCCATCGATTTGCCATTTCCATACGGAGTGTATTCCGTCTCACCTCGCGCGATTCTCACAGAAAATCTTAAATGTCACTCGCAGAGAGCGGTTCGGCGGTGCGTGTAGAATTAAACCGCATAAATGAATTCTAGAATGACCGTCATAAAACTTGATGTTGCACTGTGCGCAATTACGGCCGGTTGTTCTCGAATCGTGAACGAATGAGGTGTATCACACGTTCGCAAGTTTGTGCCATTCCGGGGGGGTGCCAACGTTTGTGGACGGAGTTGTATCGTTACAAAAACTCAGGGACACCCCGAGTCATTATGGGTTGATGCTTTGAGCATCGAAAACACATATATTTGCGCTCTGCTTTGATCTTCCCTTTGAGTAGGACCAATGAAGGAGTATGTGTGTCGTTTATTATTTTGTCTGATTATATTGAGAAGAAGTAGATGCCAGGAGGAAGCTGTGGAAAACGGAGAGGGTGAAATCAGCTCGAGAGGTTAATGGAGCGAAGTTAAGTTGACTATAATTTAGCAAGATGAAAATCTCTCGACCATTTGAACATAGACCATCTTAACATTGACCTGTTGAGTTTTTCTATTCGAAGCTGCTGAATAGAAGCTGCTTGTTGCATGTTAAAGAAACCATGCCCCTATCTCGATTTATGTTTTTTTTTTACATGGATGAGTTCCTAGTTTTGGAGATTACATAGAATTCTATGCATATCAGAATTATGTTTGAACATCATTGAAATCTAAATTTCAAGTTCAAAAAATGAAAGGCGTTACTAGTCTGGAATAGAATTCCTTATTCGAATTTGGATTATCAACCTAGATTCACAATTAGGAATCTGATATATAGAAAAAAAATATCCATGGAATTTAAAGTTTACATTTGAATCCGATTTTGAAATCATAGGTGTAACTTGTACTAGAATCTGAAATTCGATTCTGAACTCACATTTCTGAAATATCGGAAATTTCTTTTAAATATCTGAATGTTGAATCTGATCTCTAAATTTGTAAAACTAATTGCAAAAATTTGTAAAACTGAAACTCCATTTTGAAATGAATCTGGGTTCCGAGCTTGGAATATGCAATCTGATTCTGGGATCTGAATTTGGAATCTGAATCTGGGATTTAAATTTGGAATCTGCATCTGGAATCTGAATCTGAATCTGGAATCTGGATCTTAATCTGAAATCTGGAATCTTAACCTGAATCTGAGTCTGAATTTGGATTCTGAATCTGGAATCTACATTTTGAATCTGAATTTAGAATCTGGAATCTGGAATTAGACTTGGATTTTGCACTTGATATTTGTACCCGACTCTGGAATTTATACGTGATATTTTTATCGAGAATCTGGAATCTGAAATCTGAAGTATGCCGACCCTGGAAACTAAATATTAATCTAGAACGAGAGATTATGGGTTTTCTGGGCTTTTCACCCGATATTTGTATCCGAATCTGGAATCAAAGTCTGGGAATCTATATTCTGTAATTTGAACCAATTGAAATCTTTTTTTTTTTAATTTGATTTTGGAATCTGAAATTGCATCTGAATCTGAAATTGAATTTGTATCTAGACTATGAACTTCCACGTTATATTTGTATAGAGGATTCGGAATATCTGGAATCTGGGATTGTAATTTGAATCTTAAATCTGGAATTCGCTTCTGGATTTTGCACTGGAATCTTAATCGAGCGTTTCAAGTTTAAATTTGAATTCGGATCTATAACTTGAAATTGAATTATGGGTTTTGGACATGATATTTGTATCCGAATCTGGAATCTATACTTGATTTTTGTATCGAAGGTTTGATATCTGGAATATGGAATCAGAATCTGCAACCCGAATCTGAAATTTTTTTTTTTTTTTTTTTTTTTTCTGTATTATAGTGACTTTCAACGCTTCTGGCTGGTTCGTCACTTTTACCTTCCATTTTGGAAGAATGTCGGGAGTGAGAATTGAACTCGTGATCTTGAGCGTGAGAAGTATGGATGTTACCTCCACGCCAGATCGGCTCCACGAATCTGAAATTTGGAAACCTGGAATCAGAGTCTTGTTGAATCTTAAATTCAATTCTGGATCTCCCACTTGATGTGTGTATCTGATTCTGAAAGTTGTACGTGATTAAATGTTGAATCTAGTTTTTGAATTCGGATCTGCAGTTTTATTCTGTGATGTGTGTTTGAATTTAGAATGTGTTATTCGATCCAGTGTTTTGCGCTTTATATTTGTATTCGATTCTGGAATCAATATGTGATATTTTTGGAATATTATTTCTAGGATCTGGAATTAGGATCTGAAGTTGAATCATGAACCTGAAATTCGATTTTGAATTCTCCATTTGATATTTTTTCGATTTTACATCTGCATCTGAAACATGAATCCAAAAGTTAAATTCTTTCTAGCTATTGTTCAAAAATACTCCATTATGATGAGGAATTCAATTTGGGTTCTCAGTCCCAAAATGTATGCTGAAATCCAATTTCTGTCTGAGTTACTCAATCATCAAATAAGAGAAAACCAAGCGTGAAAAAGTTAAGGAGAAAGAAGAAAAGAGAGAAAGGTGGAAAGAGAAAGGAGAAAAAAGAGGAAGGAAAAAAATAGAAAAATGAGGAAAGAGAGAATAGAGAAATGAGAGAAAACCAAGAGCGAAAAAAACAAAAGAGAAAGAAGAAAAGAAAGAACACCAAGAGTGAAAAAAGATAAAGAAAAAGGAGAAAGGAGAAAAAAGAGAAAGGTGAAAAGAAAGAGAGGAGAAAGAAGATAAAGGAGGATGGAAAAATTAGAGAAAGGAGAAAAGATAGAAAACCAAGAGTGAAACAAGCGAAAGAGAAAGGAGAAAAGAAAGAAAACCAAGAGTGAAAACAGATAAAGAGAAAGGAGAAAAAAGAGAAAAAAGAATGAAGCGAAAAGTGAAAAAAGAGAGGAGAAAGGACATAAAAGAGGAAGGAAAAAATAAAGGAAGGGAAAAATAGAAAAAGGGAAAAATAGAGAAAGGAGAAAACCAAGAGTGAAAAAAGATAAAGTGGAAGGAGAAAAAAGAGAAAGGAGAAAGAAGAAAAAGGTGAAAAGAGAGAGAGGAGAAAGGAAATAAAAGAGGAAGGAAAAAATAGAGGAAGGAAAAAATAGAAAAAGGAAAAAATAGAGAAAAGAGAAAAGATAGAAAACCAAGAGTGAAAAAAGCAAAAGAGAAAGGAGAAAAGAGAGAAAACCAGGAGTGGGAAAAATAAAGAGAAAGGAGAAACCAAAAAAGAAGAAAAGAGAGAAAGGAGAAATGAGAAAAAAGATAAAAAGGAGAAATGAGAGAAAAGAGAGAAAGGAGAAAAAAAAATAAGAGAGGAAGGAGAATAGAGAGAAACGAGAAAAAAAGGAAGGAAAAAATAGAGAAAGGAGAAAAAACAGGAAACCAAGAGTGAAAAAGCAAAATAGGAAGGAGAAAAGAGAGAAAACCAAGAGTGAAAAAAGGTAAAGGAGAAAAGAGAGAAAAGATAGCAGAAAATGAGAGAAAAAGAGAAAGGTGAAAAGAGAGAAAAGATAACAGAAAAGAGGGAAAGGAGAAAAGAGAGAAAGGAGAAAAGAGACAAAGAAGAAAATAGAAAAAAAGAGAAAGGAGAAAAAAGAGAAAAAAGAGAAAGGTGGAAAGAGTGAAAGGAGAAAAGAGAGAAAAGAGAGAGGAGGAAAGAGACAGGAGAAAAGAGAGAAAAGTGAGAGGAGAAAAGAGAAAAAAGTGAGAGTAGAAAGGAGATAAAAGAGGAAAGAATAAATAGAGAAACGAAAAAGGAGAGAAAACCAAAAGTGAAGAAATCAAAAGAGAAAGGAGAAAAGAGAGAAAACCAAGAGTGGAAAAAGATAAAGAGAAAGGAAAAAAGAGAGAACGAAGAAAAGAGAGAAAAGAGAGGAAGGAGAAAAAGAAAAAATGAGAAAAGAGAGAAAGAGAAAAATAGAGAAAGGAGAAGAGAGAGAGAATATAGCAAAAGTGAACGAGGCAATTGAAGAGAAAAGCGATAGTAGAGTGAGAGAAGAACGAAAGGGAAAAATAGAGAAAACGAGAGAGAGAAAAAAATGCGAAAAGTTAAATAGAGAAACCGAACAAATTAACTGTTATGAAACTAGTCAGTCGAATAATGGTTTGAATGTCCAACAAAACAATATGCTGAACTATACGATGCATAAAAAATTATTCAGACCGAATTAAACCTTTAGTTCAACCATCGATATGTACCTGGATAATATGTCAGGTGAATATCAATGCAAAGCAGCTTTCGTACATCACTTTCGACTGATTGGTCAACTGACTAAAATGAAATTGAACAAATACTCGACAAACGCTTAAAACGTTCTTCAGACAGCTGCATTCGCAAACGATTCCTTCGAGAATATCCTGCTGTAGTTACCCCTAGAGGTTAATCTTGCATTAAAAAAAAACTAAAAAAAATATTTCCCATTTGTTCCACAATGACATCGTTATTAGTCCAATTGAATTTCACGTTTGTGGAATTAAGCTCCTCTTTATATGGACGTAAAAATAAGATTGCGTACGCGGGTATGAAATTCGTTCCTAGGGGGGTAGAAATGTGGATTGAAGGCAGTTGAATGAAGAGGCAGATTTGTATTCATTAGTCGAAACAGTTATAATAACCACTGACTGGACTAGTTCATCAGTCATCCTCGCTAGTCAACGCTAGTCAATTCATTTTCTAGTCAATTCACTTTTTGTTTACGGCGACTGCCGAAGCAGTTCTAGTCGAAGCGAAGCTACTGAGAGTAGAGTTGGGTTTGCATCCAGTAACCCCAGTGATTCCTCGTCTTCAAACCGTTTCGCTACATAGTCATTGTCCGTCAGCTCGAATTCACCACTTTTGAAATGTCGAGATCATCTCTTACATAGTTTCACTACTGGAGCATGTTCACCTTATGGTTCATTATGGCTTTCACAAGCAAACGATATACTTTGACGGCTTTTATCTTTAGATGAAAACAAACGAAAGCAACGAATGTCGCGAATGCTCTTTATTCGGAACAAAATTCGACATTTTTAAAACGCTGGACAATCAAGTAATTTTGTTTTTTTTTGATGAATGGCACTAACATATTTTTAAAGTTTGATATCAAATGAAAGAAATGACACACAGGGAACGTGGGGAACCAAGACATGTTGAGAAGAAATTCGAATGTATCTTAAATGCTTTTCTTGCAGTTCAATACACAGTGGGATCCGTTTGACATCGAAAGAAATTGACAAAGACGTCATAATAAGCGGAGTCATAATCAACGGATTCTACTGTACTGTTTTTTGAATAATCCGACCAAATGTTTTACAAAAAACAGGAAGTGGGTTATATCTATGGTATAACCGCAAGGGTGACGTAGGACTATCGTTGATTTAGAGATCATTTGTATGAAGTTGAATCTGAATTCATTCTGAATGAATGAATATTTGGAGAACTTCGAAAACGAGAGCGTTACGTTGGAGGCACAAGGTTTTATGCATCCAATATTGGATACGGAAATATCCTACTGATGGGGAAGAATAATCTTCAGAAGCTATCCTGTTGATTGCGATTGATTGAAAAATCACAAAACCTAATGTATTTGGTCACAGTGTTATATGGATAGAAAACATTAAAATAAACTCTTTCATATGAATGTAATTTTAAATTCCCAGAGGAACTGGCAGATTATTTTCAGTAACGATTAGATATTTCCACATTTTCCTCGATACTGGAAGCCCACCAGTGGTTAATGCTAACTCGATAACCATCTGTTAATAGCACTTGATTGAAACATATTTGGCCACAGTGTTACATGGATAGAAAACATTCAAATAAACTCTTTCACATGAATGTATTTTTAAATTCCTAGAGGAACTGGCAGATTATTTTCCGGATCTTTCTCGATCCAAACGGAAAGAATTCCGTGCGTGTATGTGTGTGTGTGTAGCGGCTGCTTCGAGATCTTCCCGGGGAACCGTTTGTAGCATCACTCTCCTCCTGATGGATTCCCTTCTGGCCTAAGGTGCACAAACAGGCTCTTGGTGACACCGTTCATCCGCGCTTTCATGATAAATGAAGAGCTTCACCACAACAGCGACAACATGCTCCAATCGCTGTTCAATTAGAACTGAGTGGATTTCCGAGCGGCGCTCGCTTATATACCGATTGGTGATTTCAATAGCCTATTTTGAAAGCAAATTTAAGACTATTGAAACAAGTTTTTGAATCAGAAAGTAACAAGTATAGAACGCGTAGACATTTTATCTTTCGAATGAAGTGTTTATCATACCATTTCGTTCAGTTGTTTAGGAGCTATTAACACTCAAAATCTCGGTCTCCGGCGTAACGCTTTCGTTTTCGAAACTTTGATTTTACACCCCGGTATAGAAATGAAAGACGTAGTCCTACGTCAAAAAAGGTTCTGAAATTGAAACTAAAACAGACGAAAAAGTAGAACATTATTTGTTTGTGTTGGAAAAACGGGCATATAGTGAGAGGAATAATTTCACTCTCCCTTATCGTTTGTCTGTCCACCAATTGTAATAAAACGAACAGGGAGTGAGAAAAAAGAGTTGAATTCTCTTCCATCGCTAACATTTTACTGTGCATTTCACCCTGCCAATGCAATAACATTAATAATTTAAATGTTCCACTTACAAATAAATTCACTTGTTGGTACATATCTAATATCGCTTCGATATTAACTTACAAACCGGAATACAGGGAAACTTCGATATAACGTACCCTCGTTATAACGTACCCTCGATATAACGTCACTCGATATAACGTACATTTTACCTCGATATAACGTACACATTTCCAAAGTGTAAAGGAAATTTTTTTTCAATATTTTTTTTTCTGATAGAACAATGAATAACCTGTATTGTGATGCTAAAACAAGTTTTGTACCTTCGATTAATCCCGAAATACAGTTGGTTTTGTGATTCCGGATTCTAAATGAATCAAGCTTTAATCAACAGTACGAAGGGAAACATCATGAGAAAGGCTGGCTTCGTCTTCTGATTGAAGTTACTCATTAACTTTACTAAAACAGCAACGCAATAATGTATTATAGACTACGTTTGTGAGTACCTTATTATGCTTCGATATAACGTACAATTCGGTACAACGTACAATTTTGAAAGTGAAATGTACGTTATATCGAAGATTACCTGTACAACCATCAGTGAATTACATTCTGGAATTAAACAACACAGAATGCTTAATATCGAAACCACCGAATTTACATCCGCACACGGAATCATTCTTTGTTTTTATTTTTGTTTTTTACTTTTGATTAGTCTTCATTGTCGTAGGACGGTTGAAATATTATAGAATAACATAACATTCATGAACAGAAATATGAACTCAAAGTGTAACTATGTTAAGTTTCAAAAATTTTAAACGAGTTTGTGTTAAAATTGAAATGTCTCGAAAGCAATGCTTTTAGAAGTTTATCACTATGACCTCTAAAATAATCTTACACAATCGTAATACCTTCATTCTTGTTAAAAAATGAAATTTGGAAAAAGTGGGCCTTCAATCAAGACTTTTTGGTCTTTGAAATTTCTCTAGCATGAATATGTGATCGAAATTCGGCTATGACTTAAATGTTTAACACTGCAAATATGAAAAAGTAATGGCTTTGAAGTTATTCCAAATTTAGTGTTAATTTTAAATATTATGCAGGAAATGCTCATTGGAGAAAATAGTCCTGACTTGACTCCCTAAATTGTAACAGCCGTTTAGCACATATAATTATTATTTTTGGCGACTTTGGCATTGAAATGTACAGTGAAAAACTGAGGCCAAATTAGAAGCCCTTTTTTTTAGACATGTTGAAAAATAGTGGTCCTCAACCGAACTATATCGAAGATGAAACATTTAAATTCAATAAATCAGTTTTTTTGCAGCACATGCCCAAATATTTGCGCCTAGGGACAAAACAATCGTTCTGCACCGCATGCTGATGACGCAAAAGGAAACAACTGTTCTAAAAATAGTTCTCCAGCAACACTTCGTCCGAACCTTATGCCTGCCATCAGCAGCAGGACAGGACAGGTGGGGGCAGAGCGAAGCGTCGCCATTCGAGTTTGGAAAAGTGAAAAGGCCAATGTTATGAATTTTTCATCGGCCCCTGTGTATGGTGGTGCGCTCGAAATTTGTCTACATATTTGAGGCCCCCCACAGGCCCCGGTACCATGCGGGTGGTAATGGGTGATGGAAAAAGTCTGGTAATGAAAATTTTAGCCCAGCTGAGACTATGCCGCGCATTCTCGGCGGAGGTTGTTGATACCGAGAAGTGAAAATTCGACCTCGCGTGGGTCAGCCAAGTACGCGCGCGTTCGATTGGGCTATTTTTATCTGCAGCCATATGTGCGTGTTTATCTCAAGCAGAGCAGTGGTTCATGATTTTTCCATTGCGAGCATTTGAGATTAGCAAACCAGTGTTTGCATCGGAACGTGAAGACGTCAAAGACGTCGTCGTAGCATAGCATAGCTTCCAAAATTTAAATACAATGATTCTGGAATTGGATTATTTTTTTTACGAATGATTAAATGCTCTTCATCTCCTTGGTTTAAATATTTAACAGTATAATGCCATAACTAGAAACGATTGGCAATCAGATGTCAGCACAAGCTCTTGCACTCAGCAATGAATAATGTTTCGGCGAATTATGACACATCAACACTTTCGAGATGTTTTAAGAGAATACAGATCACGAAAAAAAACATATCAAACTATAAACATTCACTTCCTATGGTACACGCTCATCTTCACTTCACGCTACAATGGCTTTGAATTTACCGTCTCTCATAGATACTACAAGTGTTATAATGTTCCGATACGAGGGGCATCATCGATTTTATGTTACCTCCCACTCCCACTCTTCGGTCACACACTTTTGCGTCCGCATAAAATTCACGGGCAGAAGTTTTCCAATATTGCAAACAACAGCACAAAAGGAACATCGAAAAAAATGTACATGAAAATCAGGATGGGCAAAAAATATCTCGCACGTCGTAACCTCGTTACGCACGGTTTCCTCAGTGGCAGAGGGGAGGGGAGATTACAGATTGGGCGATGCGTGTGTGTTTGACAGATAATGATGGCGACGATAAGAAAGGTTGTTGAGCTTCGGCCGGCAGCTCCTATACCTCGATTGGCGTCCGCTCTCCAAACCTCCGAGGAACGAGGAACGAAGCTGAGCTGGGTGATAGAGGTAAATATTTAAACATTACCTTCAGAGAGAAACGTGAATATGAGCAGCAGTTTTGAGCAGGGTGCGTCTTTACTCTGGATGTATCATACTGGTATGATCTTCCGAATAATCTAGACTATGGTTGTCTAAAATATTCATCTCATGAAAGACTATGTCTTTGATTTTTGTACCGTGTATAAGTTCAAAGTTCCGAAAACGAGAGCGTGACACTCAGGGTGCAAGGTTTTGAAGGTTAATAACTCGTTGGCGGATGATCGAAGTGGTATAAAAATCACTTTATTCGAAAGATAAAATGTCTAAGATGTTTATGATTGTTACATATTGATCCGAAAACTTGTTTCAATGGCCTAAAAATTGCGTCCAAAACAGGCTACTGAAATCACATAAATCTGTATTTAAGCTGGCACCCGTTCGGAAATCCATTTAGATGAGAATGGAAAGTGACGGGAAGATGGTCTCTCTCGCTCGCTATGCTCTTTTATCCCTATTCTATCTCTTTTCTGCAGCCGAATCGAACGGAGCATATAGTGAAAAACGAAGTGTGGATGACAATTCGATACAGATTGTTTACAAATAGTGACATTGGCAATAGATTTAATAGCGGAGAAAATGAAATGTTTGATATGATGAAGAGAATATTCAACCATATCAAAGAATCCATATTGTTCGATGAAGGCATGATTCTTATTGTCGGGAAGGGGGTATTATTTGTGCTGGGTATTTTCGAGTAGAAATCGATCCCGTTTCAAGCGTTAATAACTTTTCCAGCTAAACTTTATTGAAAATATAAAATGTCTAAGAGTTATATGACGAATTTCATGTCAACTCTACTGGCCGTTGGTAGCACTATCTGAGATAGCAGCGAAACGTTGTAGGTGTAAACATATGGGTCTTTTAAGTAACTTTGCTTACATAAATATAGAAAAAAAATGAGACTACACTTTTAAAGGGGCCAAAAAAAATTTTCTTATTTTTTTTTACAAAAAAAACATCACTCAAAAACTACGATACCTACAAAATTCGGGTCGAGGGATGAAATGTAGGAAATTGTTTAAATTTTCATAAAAAATTTTGAAATAAATTCGCTGAAAAAAATTAAAAGTTTAAACTCATTTTTCCCAAAAACGCATTTTTTTAAATTTTTTATAAAAAAATATATATGAATTGCTCTTACAATTTCCAGCAAGTCGCCCATACATCGGAAGCTGGGCACTTTCATAGGGAAAAAGTTTTTCTAACAACAACTTTTTCATGTTTTCTTTCAAAAAAAATACAACAAATCCTAATTTTGCTTAAAATCAAGATAGTGTATTCGACAAAGTTTTAGATCTTATTAAAATATTACTTTCGTCGAACTTTCTATATTTTATAGTTTCTGGAATATTATGAATTTTTGTATGGAGACTAGGGATTGCATCACCGTGCCAAAATTTCAATAACCGTTTATTCGGTGATAAAAATTTCATTACCGGTGAAACCGGTAAAAAACGGCTTTTGTTTATAACAATTTGTTGACAAAATAACATTTTGCAAGTTTTTGGTACATAGTAATACTTATAGACACAAATAATGTTTATTTTGTCGTATTCAAATCTAGGTGGGATCTAATTAATAAAATTACCAGAAGAGGAAAACGCACTTCAGAGTCCACTGATGTTGGGCGTGCAGTACGAAGATTTTACCTCTGATGCCCTCTGTGCGAAAACTCTTGTCTGAGGGTTTTCATCAATCCGTTTATGGACGTTGAGCTTAAGCTGGATGTTAATGTCTTTGATTACTGCAATCGTGGTTCAAGTTTTTTCTTGATGCTCAACTGTTCTGCAGGTCTGCATCGTCTAGTGGATTTTTCACTCCTGTCGTCCAGTCATAATCTTGAAACGTCATCAAGTCACGAACGATTTTAAATGCCTGCTTGAGCAATTCAGTTCGTGATGTTTGATAGAAGACGCCTAAGTCATCATTAATAGTATCACGACCACAAGCAGAATGATTATTCATATACGCGAACAAATCTGTTTTTCTGCAATACATTCAAGCAGCTGCTTCGAAATTTCTGATGATTTCTCGGATAGCTGTTCTAGCATAAATTCCAATCCAACGTCAGCTTCATAAAGGGTGGAGTTCTTCCGGCATAGCAGTTCAACAGCGACCAGAATCGGTTCGAAGCTTATCCTGTGTTTCGTTTTCAGATCGAGCAGTGATTTTTGAACCGAAGCTCGGAGGTCCTAGTATTGGCGCAACACAGCCAGATGTGTTTTTTCGATCTTATTTTGATTCTCGAGTAATATTTCATAAAGGCATAAAGGGAAATATTATTTACGATGTAAATATGAAAATTACCGAAATTACCGGCTATTGATTTTGAAATTACCGGTAATTCGGTAATGTAAAATGAACCAGTATTACCGGTAAAACCGGTTAACAATCCCTAATGGAGACCCCTGGAAAAAATAATGTTTTACTCGTTTCTTTTTTTGTGTGTAAATTCTCGCGTATGGCATGTTCTTAACATGTTGCTGAATAGAAAAAAGTTAGCAGAGCATGTAAATCGGGATAATTTATACATACAAATGTTACGAATTAAACATTAATAGTAATTTTTTCAAGAAAAACATGGAAAAGTTGTTGTTCGAAAATCTTTCTCTTTTTCCCTGTAAAAGTGACCATCTTCCGATGTATGGGTGACTTGTCAGGAATTATATGGGCTATTTAAACAATTTTTTTCAGAATTTGAAATAAAACATGTTCTTGAGAAAAATAAATTTTAATTTTCAAAATATTTTTTTTGAAATGAAATTTGCTTGATATGAAATTTGATTTTAATGAAAAAAAAATAGTTCCCTACATTTCATTCATAACCAACATTTTGTAGATATAATTGATTTCAATGTAAGATTTTTCGACAAAAATTTGAAAAAAAACTCAAAAATTTCAAAAATTTTCTCACTCAAAACTATCAGACCTACAAAATTTTAGTCAAAGAATAAAATGTAAGAAATTATTTATATTTTCGTTAGAAAATATCAAGTAAATTTTTGAAGAAAAAAATCATTGAAAAAAATATTTTGAGAATTAAAATTGTTTTTTCTCGAAAACATGTTTTTGTAAAGCACTTCTTCTTGAATAGCGTTAACGCTTCCCTGTGGAACTTTTGCCGTCTCAATGTATGCATTAGTTAGTGTCATTTATTAATACTTAGTTGCGATTTCTTAAGCCAAATAACACGCTTTGAATGTATTCCCAGGGGCAAGCTCTAGAATACTCGTGACCACAGTGCAAGTCGTAGGGAATTTCTTTGGAGAAAAAACCCCTGGCAAGAACGGGAATCGAACCCGAACACCCGGCATGATAATGTGAGGCGATAACCACTCGGCCACGGGTGCACACAGAGAAACGGGTGCAAAGTACTGAAACATAGATATGTATAGTCCATACAATTTCCAACTAGTCACCCATCGGAAGATGGGCACTTTTACAGAGAAAAAGTTTTTCAAATAACAACTTTTTCATGTTTTTCTTTGAAAAATTACTATTAATGTTTAATTCGTAACATTTACATGAAAAAATTATTGCGATTTACATGCTCTGCTAACTTTCTTCTATTCAGAAAACATGCCAAGAACATGTCAAACGCGAGAATTTACACACAAAAAAGTAATGAGTAAAACTTTTTCTTTCAGGGGTCTCCATACAAATGCCATGTATTCCAGAAACTATAAAAGATAAAAAGTTGAAGTCTTCGACGAAAGTTCATATTTTAATAAGATCTAAAACTTTGTCGAATACACTATATCGCTATGTTGACTTTTAACAAAATTAGGATCAGTAGAAGAACTTTTTCCCTGTAAATGTGCCCATCTTCCGATGTATGGACAACTTGTTGGAAATTGTAAGGGATATTCAGATGTTTTTTTTAGAATTTCAAAAAAAAAACGTTTTTGAGAAAAATGAACAATTTCACACATTTCATCCTTTGACCTGAATTTTTTAGATATTTTAGTTTTTGAGTAATAATTTTTTTTGTAAAAAATCAAGCAAAAAAGTAGTCTAATTCTTTTTGAGTATTTGAAGTATGCAAAGCTGCTTAGAATACCCAAGTGTTTACACCCACATCGTTTCGCTGATATCTGAGATAGTGTTGACATGAAATTCGTTATATCCTTATCAATTATTGACCCGAAAACCTGTTTCTATAGCTTAAAAATTGCTTTCAAAATAGGCTAATGAAATCACAAATTTGTGTATAAACTGGTTCCTGCTGGTTTGCTGAAACGAATACGGTTTGCTGAGGAATGGCGAACGACAATGAATTGCCTTTTTCAAGGCAGATGGAGAAGAAGTTTGGATTAAGTTGTCCCCAAGGGCCCTTCTCAGGGCAGAATGAACTGCAAACGTTTGAAGTCTCTATAATTCAACAACAGGAAGAATAAAAAGAAGAAGAAATTCATTTAGTTGTGATTGCGAAGTGACATGAAAATGGTCTCGCTTGCTTGGCAAGCATTATGCTCTTCTCTCTCGATCCCATTTCTTTTTTGCCGCCGGACTGAACGGAGCCGCACTTTTTGGTAAAATCAACAGTTTTATTATCGAATGCTTACGAATGCCGCTATCTACCGATGATTCCCCCAAAGGGTTGGAGAGGGGGTATTAATTGCACTGGGTATTTCCGAGGAAGAATCAATTCCTCCTTCGAGCGTTAATAATTCTTTTCCGGCCAAACGAAGTGATATTATAATCACTTTATTCGAAATATGAAATGTCTTAGAGTTAAATGCTTGTTAATTATTAATTGGTAAGACAACAGTAGTCCTATGTCCACCTCGTGGTTATATCACAGATATAACCCACTTCTAGTTTTTTTCCAGTGCAATGCTTGCGTTTCAGATTTTTTTTCAGAAGGATTCTGAAAATAAATTTTGAAACACATCACGAATAGAAAACAGCATCCATATTTCATGCATCCATGTTTTCTGTTCACAACAACCCCACTGAGAATGTTTGTTACTTGACGAAGCAGTCTACTTTTGTACCCCCTTGGCTATGCACACTAAGATACTTATCACAAAAATTCTAGCTAATTTATTCATATCTCCTGTTCACAACACAATGGGCCATTTCCAATGCCTCCTCTACCATGCGCGGCATAGCGTGTTCTATAATTAAACCAATTAGCCCCTTTCTACACCTGAAGTCGGATGTATTCAGAACGATACCACCAATGGCAGTGCTCCAATGTATGCACATGATAAGATGTAAGTTTTGACAGACGGCTAGTATATTCAGCGAGGCCACAAACAACATAATCTCTTAACCGAGACTATAAATTATCCACTATGCTCTGGTACTCATTGATTGCCCAGAGCGATTGGCAGCCTAATACAACGTGGAGTTGGCCGCTAGCGGAGGGATTGTTGGGAGAACCAATTAATGGTCACCATCATCGTGTACTCGTTAGAGAATGCAGAGGCATAATCGAATGGAAGAGCCATGTTTTCAACTCATCCGAAGGGAATAATTGAATCATGGTATGGGCACTTACACAGGAGAGTTAATGAAGCGAATGATGTATACCTGGAGAGTTACCTTAAATATCACAAACTCTGTATCTTCTATGACCGACCCCAAACGATCCAACAATTTGCTTTCACTCATTTAGATCTCAAACCAGGACACCGCCAAATTGAAAGTCACCGATCATAGTAGTATCAGCCACTGTCCATTTTTGAAATAACTTCCACTGACAGAAACGTCAAAACAAATCTCCGAAACAATTAATTTTATATCACCCCAAATGCGACTGCTGATGGCCAGCAGCAGAGCCCATATTTGGGGACTATAGGGCTGCTGTTGAGAGAAATTTCTTTTTTGTTCACCGGTTCACGTTTCGGACCCCTCACATCCGCTCTGAGACATTGGTGGACGGGTTTACATTCCACGCTGACGGCCATCGAGTATACCGCATACAACACTCCGTAGGCCGCAGTTGTCATTTCTCGTTTTGTCGCAACAATTAACTGAATGCTGCAGGTGTAACGGAGTTGAATGTTGCCGAAAACGGGGGGTACTGAAAAAAAAATAGATTTCTTCTTTGCGAGGGAATCGCCATTTTGCATTTCTATCACGCCAAAATAACCGAATGTGACCGAAAACCGAAAATAACAGATGTTTTTGAACTGAAACGCTCTCAAGAAAAATCACCCGTAATCAAAACACTGGTCATATGATAATGAACATACATCATGCTAAACTTGGTTCAAACTATGTTAGATCCTAAATGTGGATGTTTTGATTTTTGAAATTCTACCAAATTTGGACCGGTTACGTACGAAATCTTACAGCCCGATCACATTTCTGAGCTGAGTTTCTTCTACTATGCCTAATGCAACAATTTGGATTCATAACAACAAGAAATAAATAAAATATAAAAAAGTAGGAACAAATTATTGTTTGAGTGTGTTTGGCTCGAAAAATACATTCAGTGTGTTCTTTGTGCAATTTTGCTGATTCAGGTCAATCATGGATAGCAACTACGAAGTGTACAGTCTAACTGCGCACTTTTTTTTAGAGGCGAATGAACTGAAAAAATTAAAACCTCTTTAATTCCTCATCAGTCAGTCACAGTCTAATTAAGCTCAAGCTCAAGTTACTGCTCTTTTCTCTCGTTCTTTTCTATATTTTTCTATATTTGACCTTTCTTTCGCTTTTTCTTTCTCTTTCTCTTTCTCTTTCTCTTTCTCTTTCTCTTTCTCTTTCTCTTTCTCTTTCTCTTTCTCTTTCTCCTTCTCTTTTTTAATTTCCTTTTTCATTTTTTTTCCTCTCCCAATTTTTATTCTTTTCTCTCTCGCTTTTCTTTATTTTCTTTTTTGATTTCTCTGTTTTCTTTCTACCTTTCTCTATCTTTTATCTCTCGATTTTCTTTTTTCTATATTACTTTTCTTTATCTGGGTTTTCCTGATTTTCTCTCTCGTTTTTTTAATGTTTTCTCTTTTCTTTTCTCTATTTTATCTATTTTTCTCTATTCTTTTTCTCTTGCTTTTCTCTATTTTCACTCATTTTTCTCTATTCCTCTTATCTCGCTTTTTTCTATTCTTTTTCTTTTAATTTTCTCTGTATTCTCTCTTACTTTTACCTGCTCACTCGCTTTTTTATTTCTTGCTTTTATCCCTCACTTTTCTGTTTCGTCTTTTTCTTCACTCTTGTATTTATCTATTTTCTCTCTTGCTGATTTCTTTTATTTTGATATTCAGGTCGGACTCGATGATTGTATTAAGTTTTGAACTCGATTAGATACAGTTTGAAAAAAAAATATTTTTTATATTTCAAAAATGATTTATTTCTAGAAAAACATATGATGTTCCAACGTCACAGTGTAAGCAAATTGGCCTTTAAAAGTACAATGGAGTAAAAAACGGGATTTTTGAAGATTCAAATCGCTAGGCTCGTTAGGAATTGTTCAAAATGATCTTCTTCTTCTTTTTAAATGGCACTTACGTGCCTAGAGGAACTTCGCCGTGAGGTATCACTTGCGTCATTTTTATTAGTACTTAGTTGAGATTTCTACGCCGAATAACACGCGTTGAATACATTCTGAGTGGCAAGCTCTAGAATACGCGTCGGAGGAAATTTTTTGACCACGGACACAATGTTTGAATTGATATTGCAGCGAAAATAGAAAAGATAGGTGTGGGCGTCAAAAAACAAAGAGTTTTAATTTGATTGATCGAAACAATCAAGCTTATTATGCATTTTTGGAATGAATTTCATAATGACTTACGTTATCGAACACTTCGAGTGGATCCGTGCGAAGGCTCTCGTGAATTCTGAAATTCTGAAAATATTGTTTTTTTTTTGGATTCCCCCCTTGGCGTCAGCCAATTATTATTATTCTAGAAACCAGCACAGTGTGGTGATATTTTATCAAGAGGCCGTTTGGAGCGTTAATATCTCTTTGCCGGCTGAACGAAGTGGTATAATAATGATTTAATTCGAAATATAAAAGGTCTAAAAGTGATATTTGTTACATACGTATCGTTATCGCTTGTTTCAATAGCTCAAAAAAACGAATCATTGAAATCACAAAAATAGGAAAATTTGCTTGAAAAACCACGGTTGTTCGATGGCATCCAGGCCACTGTAAATACTCGTTTCGCCCTTACTAATTCCGTTTTTATTTGGCTACCGTGTCGAACGGACGTGCAAAATTTTTCACCATAGAATGTATTCGCAGAATATGCACAAAAGTAACACAAAACAGAGCTTGCACTGAGCAGCAATCTATCAAAATATCTTTTCATTAAGAGTAGCTTCAGCTAACGGTAGTACTGCGTCAATCTTGCGCTTGAACGTTACCAATATAATTTTATTGTTCAAAATCAATTTAGATTTTTTTTCGAATTTTTGAAGCTTAGAACTTTTTAATTCCTACAATGATGTTTTAAATTTTTGAATTTTCAGATTTTAAAATTTTAAGTTTATGTATTTATTAATATTTGAATTTACAAATTTTTATATTTTAGTCTTTGAGTAACAAGTTTTTAAATTTTTCAAATATTTTTTTGTCTCATAATAATATTTTTATATTATAAATACTATTTTTAATCCTTAATTTTTTTTTTCATTCATTGTTTTTTATATTTTTTTTCAATTTCTCAATTTTCTAATTTTTATATTTAATTTTTTTTTTAATTTCTTTTTTTTTCTATTTTGTAGTTTTGTAATTTTTGAGTTATAAATTTTAAGAAGATTTAATTTTTTGATAATTTCTTCAATTCTTCGAATTTTGGAATTTTAGATCTCAATTTTTTTCAATTTTGGATTTTTCAAATTTTTGATTTGATGTTGAGTTTCCCATTTTTTTATTTTGTTTTATTTCAATTGTTCCTTGAGTCATACTTGTTTTCTTTTAGTTTGAATTTTTAATTTTCGAATAATTGAGTTTTTGAATTTATGAATTTAGGAATTTTGTAATTTTTATTTTTTTATAAATTTTTGTATTTTTCAATTTCTCAAGTTTTCAATTTTCAACTTTCTAATTTTAATTTTTCAATTTTGGTTTTTTTTTTGATTCCCAATTTTTTGAATTTTAGTTTTTCATTTTTTCAATACATATTTCAAATATTTTTTTTTCTAATTTCTCCAAATTTTTTATTTAATAAATTATTTTTATTTATTATTTTTATTTTTTTTTCAGTTTTGTAATTTTGTTATTTTTGAGTTTTCAATTTTTAGAAGTTTTGAATTTCTGAACTTTTTTCCAATTGTCTATCTTAAATTTTTCGAATTTTAGAATATTTAGTTTCATTTTTTTTTAAATTTTGGATTTTTTAAATTTTTGATTTCGATCCATTTTTGTTTTCAGTTTTATTGTTGTTTTCGTTTTATGGTTTTTCAAAAATTTTGCAGTCCTCAATTTTCCATTTTGTACAAGTTTTTCACTTCAATATTTTAATTTTAGAATTCAATTTTCAATTTTTGTTTTTGAATTTTCATTTTTATTTTTTTTTGATTTTTGAGTTTTCGAATTTTTAAATTATAACTGAAATTGAAATTTTTGAGTTTTTGGATTTTGGAATTTAGGTTTCTTTTTGGTTTTCATTACGTGAGGAACATTTAGTTTAATTTTTGATTTTTTTTCAACTTTCAATTTTAATTTTTTTTTAAGTTCTTCAATTTCAAAATTTTTGTTTTCAATTGTTTAATTTTTTCATACTTAAATTTTATTATTTTTAAATTTTTAATTTTCAAATTTTTGACATCTCATTTAATGCCAAACTTTAGTCACGCCATTCGAAAAATTCTGGAATACTGTGACTCGAGCCATCGCACGTTATTCGCTGTGCAGAATGAAGGCCAATGCTCTTCGATCACCTAACATTTCCAGGTTCAATGTTGTAAGAATATTGTGCTCTATATATTCGCGAAGACATTGAATTGTTCATAGGAGTATTTGATCAATACAGAGTTTAACGGTTTTAATGTTTGATTTAATTGATTTTGTCTTGGATGTTACACGGTTCTTTTAGTTTCTTTTTGCGACATTGGGATAGTTCGAGCATTCCTTGTTCTGCATGAAACAGAAAAGATTTGTTTTCTAGTTCGGTTAAGCTCATTAGATCCCTTCCGGGAATTTAAATTTATTCGCCTCAGTTCAATCGCAGAGAACAAGCTCTACTGTTCACCGATACTGTTTGAAAGCTTAATTAACTGGAAGAAAAAATGTGAACAAATGAAACCGCAAACCTCGTAATCATCCTTCCCGATGTTTGCACAATCTTGATAGAATTTTACTTTGTATGACAAATTCTGTGGTTACGACTTCGTGTGTGTGTGTGTGTGTGTGTGTGTGTGTGTGTGATCATAGCTCATACAAATATGCTCACAGAAAAATTAGAGGTCGCATAACAATAAGAAACGCGTGCACGCACATGGCGTTTCCCAACTGCTCGAAATGCAAACGGGTACGCGTCTCGCTAGCTTCAAACAATTTTCATCGCATCACAATCGCTCAATGAATTGTTCGAAAAGGAACCATGGTAGCGACGTTGGGTGGTGGAAATAAATTTCATAGCCGGTGTTATTTACATTGCCGGTTCTCTTGCCGAAAAGCGAACGCGGAAATGGCTCCGTCTGAATTCCCCCCGAATAGACTCAACTCACATACGGATAGTATCGTATAGGTGGTATCCAGAAGAGTTTCGGATTTCGCTGATTGATATACGATAATCGACGCATAATCACCGATCGCACGAGACTTGAAAGACCGATGACAACACGTCAACGCGCTAATATCGTTTCTCGAATGATGCAAGCCACCTGACCAGTTCTGAAACCGCGAGAGGCCGGCAGTGAAAAAAAAATACATACAAGATCGACGTCATTTTCCAAGATATACATAGCTGTTGATAGAAACGTGAGAAATGAACACAACGACGCCGTCTCGACGAAAGTGCCGTGATTTTAATGTTACACAAAACTGGGTAAGGTCTGCTAGTGGGAAACACAACAAACGGCTTAGCGGACAACACACTTCCTAACCTAGAAGTCGGTGGTGTGTGCAAAACACAACGAAAGGGTGCAATTTGCCTCTATATACGAGCTTACATACATATATGGCGGCCCTTCATTCGCGAGGTATGACGGAGAAAAAAAAACGATTATATCGGGCGTGTGATAAAAGTTAGTTCTCTCAATCAGCTGTAGTGCAAATGAGAGGAATAGAAAGGGGAACCGGGTGTTGAAGCCAATCACTGAATGATAGTGGCGAAGTTGTTGTGATTTGTGAAGTGATTTATGTTTCGTTAACACTTATAATCGTGTCTAGTCGCGCTCCACGAGGTGAGTTTTACACTCAATGAATTTGAGATAAGCTGGACGTTTGTGTCGCGAGTCGGTTTACCATTAGGACATAATCACTGAGAGTTTTCTGCTTTCTACCAAAGAAGTTTCGGAAATTGATCAATAAAACTCAACAAATGTATCATCAATTGGAACTCATCACATCGCCTCTTTCGGAATAGAACACTCATGCTAACGAGTAATCCTATCATCGAATCCTTCTTCAAACGCATTTTTACCAGAATTGATTTCAGTAGGGGAACCGCGGTAAGACGGAAAATGGGGGTATAATGGACAGGTGGTTGATTTGTATAGTATGCATTATGAATTTCAAATTTCTGTCATGCCTTCAACATGATATTTTTAGGCGGTCTTTCCACTTGTTTTTATTATAGCATTTTTTGAACATTTAGCATAACTTTGAACATGTTTCAAGAACAAAATTCAGAGGAATTTCCATTTGAAGATAAAGTAAGTCAATCATAGAAACTATAAAATAAACATTGATACTAGAGATGAAACGAATATCCGGCCTATCCGGCCAATATTTGCTGGATACCGGATATTGGAAAAAAATCCACAATTTCTCGTTCACACAACATAAATAACGGATGGCGACAGAAGTTGTGTGGTTAACGTAACAGCCTCACAATCCGATCGGCCAGGGTTCCCAGCTGACGTCGTTGGGATTTTCTGAGGCAAACAATCTCTGGTAACGTCTTCCTTCAGAAGGAAAGAAGTTGGCCCGGCTCATGAGTTGTTGAGTCTGATAGGTAGGAACAGATGTAGTCGCCTTCCTGATGTCGGTGATTGGTACTGTAATGGCGGAAATAGGCCGACGAAAAATAAGCGAAGATAAAAACACAAAATAAATCATAACAAAATTACTCATTAGCTAACTAACATAGCATAGCAAAACCATTTATCGATAATTAAAAATAAGGTTTGATTACTGAAATGCCACATTTTTTTTTTAAATTGAATTAAAATTTACTCATAACATTAATTTATAAACAGTACTCGATATACTCAAGTACTCAAATTTACCCACTTATTATGATGAATAAATAAAAAGTTGATGATGACAACCGATTACGCTTTGCTTTGTAAACCAGGCTAACTTTAGAGAACAGTCTTCGCTGCAATACAACTGCAAGGATCTGAAAGATGAACTGTAGCAATCCTTGTCTTCGATTGACTGCTTAGTTTTTAATGACCACCAAATTTAGAACCGATCGCAAACGTGATACACATTTCGTCGATTTCGTTAGCAACGGGATTTTTTTCTGAACGCGACTCTAACTATTATTTTCATTTGCCACTTCGTTGAAACAGTCCTAAAAGGTGTGCCGTGAGTTTCGTGCATAAGGTTTGATTCAGTTTCGTCTCTTCAGTTTCATTTACAAACCTTGAAGACGACGATGGGCTGTTACTCTCAGAAGTAGTAGTTGAATCCTTATAAAAAAAACCCTGTTGAAGATTACTTGCAGAAAACTTGAATCTTTATTAAAGGATATCCACGGAAACGGAAAGTTTATTCATAGTTCATCATTTTTATGTAACAAGGTGTTTATTTTATTCTAAAATGTAATTCGTAAATGTATTCGCTTCATGCACAAATGCAGTGTCATCCGGTTTCGTATTCTCGAATAAAAAGTCGAATATCCGACTGCCGGATATCCGGCTATCAGGCCTCGAAGCTATCCGGTATCCGGTTAAACTACTTTCCGTTTCATCACTAATTGATACCAATTTCACTTCAATTTTTCAGACTTTTTACTCTACTTAAAACTGATCATGTTTGTCTACGAAAATTATTTTAAATTGGCATAAGAAAGATTTATACTTGCTGCCGGGTGATAGAAAATTTGTTTTTGCGCATTTTCGAGTAATCATGAACAGTTTTGCATCAACCAAAAAAAATTTTTTTTGCTTCGATATAACGTAACGAGAAAACAAAATAAAGTTGCCTTAAATCGAAGTATAACTGTATTTCATTAATGTAACAGATATGTTTGGTCTCTCAAAAGTTAAATGTAAAAAAAATAAAAGATGTCGTTAAAAAATGAAATAAAGAAAATAAATATTCATATCGTTCAAATGCCGTCTCGTTGGAGGAAAATACGCGCTTCTCTTTTTCAATATGCACTAACTAACGATACGCCAGACAACAATGGAGCTGATATATATTGTTCTTATTTGGAACCGCATTACTTCATTGTTGTGATTCAGTCGAGGAGTATTCACTGCGGTATTCTAATTTAGAAGCCATATTGCCACTTCCTTTATCCACAGACTTGCAAATGTATTAATTGCTCTTTGCTCAGCTGAGGCGAACATGGTACTACTCAACGATTTTCAATTTTTTTTGTGTTTTTGCTACTATGTAAGGCGATGAAGGTTTCGAATCACCACATGGACCATACACCATTATTGTGGTAACAGTATCGAACAGTTATTCATATTCCGTAATCCGATTGGTTTGAAACTCGATCGAATTTCACGATCACTCGATGTCGTTTAATTACATAGAAGACATAGTCCTAACCCTAACCTAACTTTTTTGTCTATAAATTTCCTTGCATTTCCACCAAAAATTTATACATAACATGAAATCATCGTCAGACACAATTCTCGTTCAAGATTTATTCCCCAATAGCTGAGAACGTGTTGCATTTCCCATCGAACACACTTTTGATATGTAGAATAAACTTTCATTAAAAAAATTGGTTTAAAAGCGTGTTTATTCCTCCCGAATATCCATTTTGCATTTTTGCTTCACAAAAATGGAAGACGGAGCTCAACGTTGTCTATGTCGAATTGCGTCGCAAGGTTGACACATTTGCACAACTTGATCGAACTTGAGCCGAACGGATTTCAGAATGCAAAATTGCAATCCGTTCGGATAATTATGACTCTGACGCTGTTACGGCGTTGCTCATGATAGCGTTTCCCAAGTGAATGTATTCTTCCTCAAGCCACTTATGTTGATTAGGTCGTAGGAATCGCAGTCGTTTGTGCTTTACCTTTGCGTACATGTCGACTATGAACTGTTGGTACAGCTCACGACATCATACGATGCACATAAAATCCATCGAGCGCACTCCTTTATTTTATTCGACTGATATAGCTATTCATAAGTATTATTTCAAAATGAGTAATGATGTTCATAATGAATGGAGTACCTGTGGCAAGATCACGTTGTCTAATGTTTGTGCAATATTCATCTTGTTCCTTCAGAACGGTCGGGCATTTTTCGTCAAAGATATTTTTTCTGTTTTGCATTGTGGTCACACACATACTAGAGCATGTCACTCTGAATACATTTAATATATGTTATTTGGTATGGAAATCTCATCTAAATACTACTAAAAATGATGCAAGTAATACTACGATCAAAAGGCGAACGATGGGAACGTTAGTGCTATTTAAGAAGAACATGGAGGGAGATGTATGAACGATGTGCGTTAACGATGAATCCCGGATTGTTTTTTTCGAATAACAATTTCTAGCGTTATTGTGCATGCACCTTCAATGATTCTAGTAACGCTTGCGCACTGAATCTAGACACGTGCTCTCCAGCAGATGTTTTATCAGAATTGAAGACAATAACGGGGTTGTCATTTTATCAACCGAGCAAGTTTGATTGGATTTGAAATATTTCAATAATTCGTTGTGCTCATTCCAAAATACTTCCAGCTCGCCGGCGATACGCCTGGCTTTAGATGAAGTGAGGTTACTTGCGAATGTGTGGATAAAAGTTCGATCATAGCGCCATTTAACAACACAAATAATTTCGTTTTGTTTGAAAAACCACCGACGGTTAAATCATTTGAATATTGTTTGTACAAAACTACTAAAATCGCGATTTAAAATAGGGTATGGGGGTTGAAATTTTCTGTTATATGTATTGTTTGAAGCAAAATTAAAGGAAAAAATTGTAATGGGTTGTATCTAGGACACGACCGCAGTTTTCGACCTAGAACTAAGGAATTATATTATTCAATCCACTTGTTGATCACTTCGGATATTATTTTAGAATGCATCGAAATTCTTGTAATATCTTTTTAGCTATTTTATTTTTTACTACTTCAGTAGACTCGAAAGAGTCGAGTAGAGTCGAAAGCTATCAGCACTTCTCGTTTATTTGGTTCAACTCGCATCAGACTTTCTATATATGTTTATCTAAATAAATGTGTATATGTATATTAAACAGTGTATATCTATATTAAAAAATTCTGGATACTCTTCCATATTCGCACTAGCACAAAAAATTCTCGTATGCTACTCTTCTTTGTCGTAGCACACCTTGATACAGAGGGCTTCCTCTGCTTCTTGTGTAATCAGCATTAGGCATGAATGATATCCGCTCGTTGTGTTATGCTAGCACACTCGCATTTCTGTTTTCATTCTATTCTATTTTTGGTTTCTGCCTCTAGCCTTGAGAAGGGCCCTTGTGGAAAGAAACTCTATTCCATACTCCTCCTTCACCCGACAAGAAAACAATCCTCTTCCGCTCGACGTTCTGCAGCAACCATGTTGCTTCGTTGACCATATCAAAGAATATCAAACGAATCTTAGAGAATATCCGATTCTAATGGTGTGCAAAGTATCAGAATTTGTTCGCTGTGAAAATAGTTATTAACGTTAACTTTATTTCACAAAAACGTGACCTGTTTTCTGATTTGGCACCCTTCCTGAAAGACGTAGTTCTACGTCAAAAATATTGCATAGAGTCACTCTAATCGGTATTAAATATTTAGTAATCGGTATCCTAGTAGTATCGTATATAGTTTACAACCTATTCTCATGCCTACCAAGTTTTTTATGCATAATTAATCGAAATCGATCGAGACTTTTCGGAGGAGTTCGGTAACAAACACCGTGACACGAGATTTTTCTATATATAGATAGATTTGGACAATTATTTCGAAAACCAATATATTGAACTGTAAGAAACTGCTTTTAAGTTTTGGAAAACATGAGTTTCCAAAGATACAATTGAAGTTCTGTCCGTCTTACCCCCATTTCCCCTACTCGTCGTGAATTCTCTTTCATGTTTTAAGTGGTAACTTTAATTCTGGAGTGAACATTTCCAGCCACCTGTAAAAATGATAATTGCAAAACGGAAATCGATTGCTCAGTCATTTCCTGATGAATTACCGAGATTTTTGCATCAATCGATTTGGGCACCCCATAGCAATTTATTACGATGAAAAAATTGTATATTTTATGAAACATGTTTCTGAAGGTCGAGAGTTTAGTATAAGTTGTTGTTTTTGTTGTTGCAAACTCGGCATCAAACTCGAAGAGTTCATTCGCCTCTAGTTCAAATTTTTCAAAATTTTCAACTTTTTCAAGCCTCTATAATTCAAAATATCATCATTATCACTGACAATACAAGCAAGCTGCGACTGCTCTTGTTCTTAGTCTGGAGAATTTCGCATACATTGATGCAGATCGCTGGGTGTTCAGTTCCTGAAGAAAGGCGAAAACTGCATCGCAAGCCCCATCCCTTAGTGATTCATTTACCAGTCAGAAACGCTTAAAAGTCGCGAGGAGCAATCAGTATATTTCGAACCGCGGAGCAGTTTACATACAGTTTACAGTTACGAATCAAAAGCACCCTAAAGAGAAGCAAAATAACCATACGAACACACAATGGATTGCATTTCCTGGCGAGAATAGGTTTGAGTTTATTTCGTTGGATCCGTCTCCGTCTCCAAGGAAGGTTTATACTGCGAGGTATTGAAAAGTGAAACAAAATGCGAATAAATGATTTCCCATATGTTCTGTTTTGATATCGCAGTAGGGTAACTGGGGGTAAGTCCTGTCCCATAAGGGAAAGTATTGTTTTGTGAGATCTGAGGGCACATATTGTTATGTTTCCCTCGCAGAATCATTGTCTAGATTATTTTCCATGAGATATGAAATATCAGTGGTTTTAAACGGAAATTTTGCAAGTAATAATCAAAACTGACATACAAACAGAGTTTACCAACCAGTGCGGATGAAACCGGCACCCCATGGGGGTAACACCGGTACCCTCAATTTGTCAATAAATATACTTGACACCAGCACAACCAGTTTGAATGTGGCAGCCGCCAAACGGGAGGTATTCTAATTCTAGATGTCGCTATCGAATATGGTTCGAATCGCTCAACCGATCACAGCAAATCTATCATGCGGCACCTCAAACCACATCACAAGTCAATTACTAGTTCGATGGAATCTAGGTCCTTGTTCCGAGCTAACCACCTTTCACAAAACGTTATCCTGTAGACCTGGGGATTCCAAAGTCTTGGAAGCACGTTTGACAGAAACTTCACCAACGATAGCCCCTTTTGCGAGGGTGAGGTTCTTCTGGGACCCACTCTAACATTTCGATTTGCTTGGGAGCTGCGAGGCACCTGAAATAGATGGAAAATATGTTCCAATAACCTTTAACTAACTGGAAATCATGCCGGGTTTACTCCACACAAAGGGTGACGGTCTTAACCCACCAGCATACATTTTTTAAAGTCATTATAATAAGGTTATAGTCATTTCTATTAATTTATCGTTTAACTTAACTTAACCTCCATATGCTTAGTTTGGTTTCATTTGCTTGATTGATTCTCGAGTAATGCAGAAATTTGTGCTTCATTTGTATGGCAGAAAATCAGATAGACATCACTCCATTTTTATGTATATAGATCATCATCTTTATTTCTATGTTTGTCTTGAGCTTGAACTTGGGTAGACTGTACACTTCGTAGTTGCTCTCCGGACAGAAAATCAGATAGACATCACTCCATTTTTATGTATATAGATCATCATCTTTATTTTTATGTTTGTCTTGAGCTTGAACTTGGGTAGACTGTACACTTCGTAGTTGCTCTCCGTGATTGACCTGAACCAGCGAAGTTGCATAAAGAACAAACCGAATGACGCCTGAGAGCAGCAAACCATTCTCATTGTACAAGTTCCGGTGATTCGAACTTTAAATAGACAATAAAGACGCCGGCCACGCCCATGGGAAGTGAAGGAATGTTAGTATGATATTTGCCGCCCGAAGGCCAGAAGGGTCGCCTCTATAGCGTGGTTCCCTACCGTTTATCAAGGAAGGGATAGTTGTTGGTGGGGGAGTTCATCTTTATTGCTATGTTTATTAATTTTTTAAAAAAAAATTCTTATCTTTTGTTTGATTCTCTGTATATTCCTATTCCTATTACAATTCATGTTTTTATTCATATTCTCTCTCTCTCTCTCTAGTTATTCCTTTTTCTCTTTCCCTCTCTCTTAAAAAAAATCATCTGATAACAAAGATAAACATAGGAATAAACATGCTTTTTTCATTTTACTACTCTGAAAAAATTGGAAATTTTATAAAAAAACATGCTAAAAAACAATTTTTAATTTCAAACGGCCGGTCATACGCTTTGTGGACTTGTCCGAGGTTCATACCATATCGTGTACATCATGGCAATATTTTTTTGGAACGCCCTCACTTTCGCAGCTTGTAACTTTTTATTAATTGAAAAGTTTTCTTTCGTTTAAATATTCGTGTGTTCATAAAAGACTTATAAACAAATAATAGAATAATGCATGATAAAAATATTATTTGTTTTATTTGTTCAGAGCTCATTAAACCGTCCGAAATTCGACACCTTTGTGATCTGTCAATTAATTGTCGAGCTATAAGCATTCAACAATTTAATTTTTTTTTCGCAACATGCTCAATTTTTAGATTTTCATTTTTACATCCTATTCCTACGTTGAGGAAATCTAATGAGTACTGCAGGTGTAATTCCCAATTTATGTGTTTCTGAAGAAGTTGTCATCCGCTTTGTAGCATGTTGTAGGGTGTTGTCGTGTAACGCTATCACCTTCTACTCGTATTGCGCCCGTTTTCAATGCTTGAAGATAGGAAACCTGAAAAATGGGCATATGGAACTATATTCTGTAAAATATAGAACAATTAATTTCGTATCGCGAGAGTGTAGCAAAAACTTTTTGTCAAAATTACCAGAATGAAATTTTTTGAACCAGTTTTGACACTGGCGTTCTATACAATACATGATGTTCATGACTAATGGATAGGTTTCTTCTTATTTGGACAACATTTTCAGTTTTTTCTAATCTAATTAGACTCCACATGAAAATTATTAAGCTAAGTTCAACAATACAGTACAATTTAAGTGTAGAGTTGATTGAGAAAAAATACTGTGAAATCGCCGATATTTGCCCATTGCGAATAGTTTGCTACTCCCAAACGCCATTCGGCGTGTGCTTTGTGGTTTTTTTACGGCTCAGGTCAATCACGGAAGGCGCAGTCTACCCAAGCTCAATTGCATGCAAAATTAATGAATTTCCATTTTTCCGTTCTAATTTGGCTATATTGCTTTTAAAAAAATTCAATATTGCACGCTTAGGGCTTATTTATTCGCACTGCGTTAAAAATTTACACATAAAGAACGCTTTACTTTGTTAATTTCCGTTACTTTATTACTATCACATTTCAACAGAAGTGCTCTTCTCGCCCAACAACCAACTTTATTCACCAAACATGCAAAAAAAAAAAATTAAAATCATAAATCCATTCGCATACAACTCTCCGAGAAACTGGTGGAAGCACTAACCGCTGAAGTATGGCAAAAGGAAACAGCACAGGATGCTACCGTACTTCAGCTTCATGATTTGTTACCATTAGAAGTAACAACGGCGCCATTGAAGTGTGCGAAAATGAGGCAAGTTTTGCGGTTTTTTTTTGTTTGGCGTATTCCAACTTCGTTCCATCTCCGTTATCAACCAAAAAGGAATTGAATTACCCGATGCTGAGGTTGAAGTTTGTGTTAATGCTCCTTTCATTAGGGTTTAGGAGAAGATTAACTTACATGAGAGTCTCCTCCAAAAAAGACAAACCCGGTAAAACGGGGAAAAACACAAAAGTTGAATGATTCATAATTTACTAGATCGCTTATTGAGTTATGTATAAGGTTTTGGGCGTCGGCTGAATGTGATCCCTCCTCTTTCGTTGAAGAACATAATTCGAAATTGCTACATTATAGTTATCTTACCCAGTTATCACAGTCTGTTTTTACTATTCCGGAAGTGTATCACAAATTAACCTTCATCGTTGATAATAAAAAAAACTTATTTTCTATTTTTCTTCCTTCCGTCATGGGAAACAAATCCTTTTTGCGCTCGAACTTATTTTTTATTACTTTTGACTCGTCTCGCCTGTCACACTGTCGTTGAGAAGGGTTCATTTGACAAAGTTTGGGCAGTGAGGAAACCATTAATATGTTTATTATTACAGTTCGGTGTCCCGTGATATTTTAATCTACTGTTGTGGGGGGCGTATCAGAACTCAAGCATCGGAGACAAAATTTATGTTGTCCATTTCAATTTGATAGTCTTCCGGGCCGGATCGGATTGTTTCGTCGTCAAGACTCTTCGAAGAAGAGTATGTCTGCAGCTCAATTGATGCTGTGTGATGTGATGAGAAAAGCTGAGGCAATGAGACGAGACCACGCGACGTACGTGATGATAACCTATGTAAATACGCGGAACAACAGCCTCAAGTTGGTAAGAGCACACTCGACTGAATTCCACCGTGACGGGACGTGATTTATATGTGAAATACAGAACGTTTTCAGATTTAGTTTGTGCTGAAAATAATGAGAGGATTTTTTCAAATGAATGACCGAATATGGGTTACGCTAGAAGTAAGCCACCAATTTTCTATATGGAATACAACTGGGAACAGTTACTGACTGACCGCACTTAACGCTCGGTTAGGGAATGGGCTTCAATTAATATAAAACACTGATTACTAATAAAACAGTAAAACTAATTTGAACTTGCTCCGGGTTTACGAGTGGAGCGAGATTGCAACCCGATAGAGCAGCCCTATCGTCCGGGTCAGATCACTTTAGGTTAATTGCAAGCTCAGAAGGAAAAGCTGAATTAAAAGTATGTACTGTACGACTGGACCGGATCGGGCTTACAGTCACAACAAGCCACACGCTAGTCAACAGCTCGGTCTGATCATCGCGGAAGGTAGCCGGTAATCGCGAGTGCAGATTGAAAATTAAATTAGCGCCAATTAAAAGGGGTTTCTCGAGTTCCCAACACATAACGACAGTGTATACAAATAAAGAAAAAAAAAACAAACATCGATTTTCGCCGTCTGACTCCCGCTAAGTATCATGTTTTTTCTTTCTTTCTTTCCATCCCATTTTCAGATTGTGACAAATAAACTATGTCAAGTCAACAGAAGCATCGAATCCAGGTTCCCGATGGATTACGCGACGTGCTGCTAGAATTTTCGATAGCGTATCTGCTCGAGCAGCCCGGCGATGTGATCGACTATGCGGTCGAATTCTTCTCCAAGCTACAGGAAAACCGGAAAACCACCATGATCACATCAGCCGAGCCGAACTCGCCGGACGAGAGCATCATGTCACACGATGAAGGTTAGTAAAGCTTTGTACTTCTTCCGGCCGGATAAACCCGTTAAAGTCGTTTCATATTATCCAGCATGTAGCGTAAATGGCACGTACCGGCACGGGCAGACAAATACATAATGTATGGGGCTGTCCACATACCACGTGGACAATTTTAGGGGCGGTAGGGGATATGAAAATGTCCACGCTTGTCCACGTAGAGGGGGGTGGGAGTATAGACTATGTCCACGTGGACACGAAAAATTAATATTTTTTCAAATATAATCAACGATACATTCTAAATTAAATAAAAACTGATCCATATCTGTGCGACTTACCTCGTGCAGTGTCGGTGAAAGAGTCGAGTGGTATATGGAGGAGCGTATATTCGGCTCGGGTGCATGTATGTGTGTGTTTGCGTTGAAGCGTTACCCGATTAACGGTTGTGTACTGTTGCGCTTGCGGTGGTGGATAATGGTACTAACCCGTTATAGGTAAAGCCCCAAGTTAAGCTATATTCACATTGTGTTTGATATGCCACACATCTCCCCCTCTCTCCGAAAAAAAACAAATTTCAACAATACAACTATAACTACAACCAACCATTCAATGACTGCAAAAGAGTATGTGATGAAGATGAAGTTGACTTCATTTATCAACATTCCTATTTTACCACTTCACAGGGTTTTAGAAAGCATTATCCTGAAGCTTTGACAAATATTGCGGTATGACATTTAGGTTATTATAAACAAGGCACTGGTAGCTATCTAAGCGAGGTACACTTGGAATTACGGGCGACATGCTCAGATTTATTCATTAATATTGTTTCTGCATCCTCTAATTGCAGCTCTTTGTTTTGCGTTTCTACAACTCACTGTAGGTGTGCATTGTTAATATTAAAGTTTATTACAATTATCGATCAAAATTATTTTGACATGCCGTTTGTCGTTTATCCTATTTGAATGGCACAAGTCGTTGCGGGTGGCTAACTGCGCAATATAGATGATGCTAAAAACTAGTGTACAAAGCACAGAGCTTGACATTTCTCTTCAACCAGGCAGGCAACGGCTCATTCGCCTCTTACCTGCTTCATATTCTGGAATGATAGACGTTCGGCAACTGTGCCGTCATCGAGCGTAGATCGCTTTCATTATTCTTCTCGAAAATTACATAGCAATATATAGTATTCTCGGATACTTCTTGGGAGAGGCTTGATGTATTCCGGACGTAATATCGTGTAGGCTCTGGAATTCTCATCGCTAAAGCCTGGGTTCGATTTCGGAACCCATCGACTGTGCTAGGCTAGCAGTTAAAACGGGAAGGTGTAGGAGTGCGACTACCATCGAGAAATCGGCTAGAATCTACTCTGGTTGCTTCCCTTTTCGCTCATGTTGCTTTCCTTTCGGGTTGTTTGTGCTTAGAAGCTCGACTCCTGACTTGCCTGTGTTTTTAGGTCTTCAATGTGGGCTCTAAGCTTCACTGGGAGTATCACTGGAAACACCGTTATGGTCGCTTGCATTGATCTCGTTTGCAGCTTCTTCGTGGCCGCTCCCACCGCTGTAGTTCGATGAACATTTGCTGCTGTTATCATGACTCGCACTTTCGTCGATGTCGCTGGGATTTGTTTCTTGCATCAGTTTTTTTTTTTATCATCAGGACGAGCTTCACCTGGGTTTATGGTTCTCTTTCGATCGAATGTGCTTTCTGTCGTGTGCCATAGTTCAAGATTTTCGGAAGTATGTTGTAGAGATTACGAGTTTCAACCTGCAATTTGCCACATACATAATTTTAGCTATAAGACACCTGTGAACCAGTCATTGGATACAAGAGCTGTATGCATTGGTCAGTGGATATTATTCGTTTATGGTTGCTAAAGATCGTTATATAACTTTTTCAGCTAAACATTTTATTAATTTTTTTTTGCTTTGAATTTTTTAGTGGCGTCGTTTTGGATTGACAGCAGCGAATGCATTTTTTATGGGGGCCGTTTTGGAACGATTGCCACAGATTCACAATCATGTATTTTTTCAATTTCGTCGTTTTGAAACGATTCCAGCAGCTTTGCAATTTTGCATTTTTCAAAAGCGTCGTTTTGAAACGATTGCAGCAGCTTTGTAAGTTTGCATTTTTTTACAATGGTGTCGTTTTAGATTGACTGCAGCGGATGCATTTTCTAATTGGAGTCGTTTTGGAACTATTGCCGCAGATTTGAAATTATGTATTTTTTCAATTGAGTCGTTTTTTTGCATTTTTCCAATGGCATCGTTTTGAAACGATTTTAGCAGCTTTGCGATTTTACATTTTTTTGAATGCGTCGTTTAACACTGACTGCAGTAGTTTTGCATTTTTTTTTTTTTTGGTTTCGTTTTGAAACGATTGTTGAAGTTTAGCAATTTTGCATTTTTTCGATAGCATCGTTTTGAAACGATTGCAGCAGCTTTACAATTTTGCATTTTTCCAAAAACGTTGTTTTGAAACGTTTGCAGCAGCTATGAAAGTTCGCATTTTTTTACAATGGCGTCGGTTTCTAACGATTGCAGCAGCGTTGCAATTTTGCATTTTTTAAATGACATCGTTTTGAAACGATTGCAGCAATTTAGCATTTTTTTTTACAATGGCGTCGCTTTGAAACGATTGCAGTTTTGCGTTTTTGCTATGGCGTCGTTTTGAAACGAATGCAGCTTTGATATTTTGCGTTACTTAATGGCGTCGTATAGCATTGGCTACAACAGATTTGCAATTTTTGCATTTCTCGAATGGCGTCGTTTTTAAACGACTGATGCATATTTCCAGCTCTTTCCGGAATGCTTTAGCACTGCGGTTGTCACAATCCACTTGCTTTTAACTCGGCCTCTTATCTCAAGATTGTAAACGATGGAATATTCCTGGTTCACTTGAAAGAAATGGCAGGATCGCCAAATGTGCGACTTACCTCGTGCAGTGGCTGTGAAAGAGTCGAGTGGTATATGGAGGAGCGGATATTCGGCTCGGGTGCATGTGTGTGTGTGTGTGTGTGTGTGTGTGTGTTGAAGCGTTACCCGATTAACGGTTGTGTACTGTTGCGCTTCCGGTGGTGGATAATGGTACTAACCCGTTATAGGTCAAGCCCCAAGTTAAGCTATATTGACATTGTGTTTTATATGCCACACAATATCCAAGAATTTTAAAACTTTCCGACCATCCTGAGTATTCGGTATTTATCCATAAACGGATTGAGCTGCCTGAGAGTGCTTCATATATTTTTACTAATATCATTGAACTTCTTCACTGAAATCTATATTCTGAAAATAACTCATGTAAACTGTGAGCGACAGAGCTATTTTGTATGATCCTATAATTTTATAGTTGCGGGCTATGCATAGACGTTCATAGCTCAAACCTATAAAAAATAAACGATTCATAATGGTTATGTTTTCATGATATTACACTTATGGTTTTTTCATCAAATATAATTTTCTATAGATTTTGTTCTATCTCGAGAACAGTTAGTCTTAGGATAATAATGTCTGTATAATTTTTCATGCAGAATTTGGTGTAAAGTTATTATCTCGCATTAATTTTCTCGAAAAGGTAGATTTTTTGAAAGTATTGGAATTCCGTCAATTTCTAGTAATGAATATTTACATTTGCGTCTAATGATTCATGCACCACTAGTCGTCTAACTTGAATCAGTTGACCCAGTATTCTGTTTTTTCAGAAAATTTCGCATATAATGCAATTGTAAAACATTTGAATTGATGGATTGAAGTACTATTCAGAAGTTAAAAAATGCTTAAAATTTGTCGTTTTTCAAGGGTTTTTATATATTTTTTATAAATATTATAAAAATAAAATTGATTGTTTCTATCAATAAAATTAAAGCTCTCCAACCCTCCTACAATTCTTTCCTCGACACCACAATGTTATTCCTATTGTTATCTTTCACTATTTAAAATGTTCCACAACAGAAAATTTCCTCATCTTTCAAATGAATGCAATTGAATTCTTTCAAGTTGCGTAATTTTGAATTAGGGTCAATTTAGAGCAAAAAATTGGTCTCAAGAAAAATCCAACTTTCACAGTTGAGATTTGAGCTTAATTCCATTTTTGGGAATCAATGTATCGTAAGTTGTCTGATACCATTTCCCCTTTCAAAGTGCTTTGAAAGTCATCTAGACACTCGATGCAGAATGGCCCATAAGGGTTCGAGAAAAAAATTAAATATTTTAAAACGCCTTCAATTCCCCTAAAACTTCTCCGATTTATGGCGGCAAAGGTTTTGACTTGCGCTACCGACTAAAGGTGAATCGGAAATCCAGAGTGAAGGTGAATCGGTATTTACTGTGATCGATCATATTCGGGAGTGGGCAAAGATTCGTTTCATCTAAAATTTTGAGTAACACTGTAACACTGTAACAATGCATTTGTCAAAGCAATAACTGGATCTTGTATAGAACATTTTCAAGTTTCCACAATTGCCCTTCGATTTGCTGTGCGATCGTTATGTCATGAAATATTCATAATCCAAAATGAAAGGATAACTTTTCATTCGATCGAGAATATCTCTGTAGTAAAAGGTTCTACTGGAACTCAATATGAATCAAATGAAGGAGAAATAATCAAGTTGACTGGATTATTACTGGCGTCTATGTGATATCAACACATTTTTTTTTGTAAGTGTTTAGAAAATCGTGAACTAAAAGTGAATTTAAATTCATTTATTTCTATTTGATTGGAGCTTGCAATCTCAATTAGCAAAGCTCAAGATAAATCTTTGTAGTTGTGTAGCTTATATTCAGATGCGGATTGTTCCTCACCTGGTTAACTGTACATTGCGTGTTTCCGTGTTAGCAAACCAGATAGCCTTTATATCTTCGCTGATAATGGAAAAACAAAAAATATTGTATACTCAGAAGTGTTTCAAAATAAACTCACAAGAAGCATGTGCTTTGTTATACCACTCATTTCTCTACCATACAAGAACAATGGACCACAACAAAGCAGGTACAGGATACAGCAAGTAAAATTTGAAATAAAAACAACTTAAATGGAATTAAAATGGAATTTAGGCGCAAATCAGTTATTTCCTTAATTATTTTAATTTAAAAAGGAAAAATGTCCACGTGGACAAAGGGGGGATAGGGGTATGAAAATGTCCACGCTTGTCCACGGAGGGGGAGGGGGAGTCTAAAACCGTGCTTTTTCTGTCCACATGGTATGTGGACAGCCCCTATTTATATTATCAGGCATAGCGGCTTCCCTGTACGGACCGGCAGCGCAGACGGAGATAGTAAATTCGCGTTGACGAAATTGAGCTTCGTATTACGATTTTGGGAAGCGACAATTGTGCTCCCTTGGCCGAGTGGTTAGCGTCATAACTAACATGCCGGGTGTTCGGGTTCGATTCCCGTTATGGTCGGGGGAATTTTTCGTCAAAGAAATTTCCTCCGACTTGCACTGTGATCACGCGTATTCTAGAGCTTGCCACTCAGAATGCATTCAAGGCGTGTTATTTGGCATAGAAATCTCAACTAAGTACACATAAAAATGACGCAAGTAATACTACGTTGAGACGGCGAAGTTCCTCTAGGAACGTTAGTGCCATTGAAGAAGAAGAAGAAGCGACAATTACTAAAATGGATTTTCAGGTGTAATGAAAACTCTTCAAAATTAAAATTATGATTGAAAAAGTTAGATTTTTATATCGAATAAGTATTTTATTTACACGAAAACCACATTTTGTTACGAAATTGCGTATAAAGAAAATTTCATATCATAATGATGTGTTTTAATTGAAACATGTTTTTCCAATATATATAAAAATGGTCAAGTAAAGCTATGTACTTCTTCTTGAATGGCGTTAACGTTCCCTGTGGAACTATTGAGGCGGCAAAATTCATTATGCATGTATGCATTAACTAGCGTCATTTATTGATGCTTAGTTGAGATTTCTTAAGCCAAATAACACGCCTTGAATGTATTCCGAGGGGCAAGCTCTAGAATCCGCGTGACCACAGTGCAAGTCGAAGGAAATTTCTCTGACGAAAAATCCCCCGACCAGAACGGGAATCGAACCCGAACACCCGGCATGATAATGTGAGACGCTAACCACACGGCCACAGGTGCACTAGCTATGTACTATATGATTTGAATAATCAAATAACATGAAGTGAAAATTTTCATTCAAATTTGACCAGTTTAAAATTGCCTCCGGGCCTTCTAACTCGATAGAGATTAATTTACCTCCCTAAATGAATATTGGCACCCGATGTCGAAACTGCAGCCAGCGTTGCCAATGTTCCAGTTTAAACTGGATTCTTCCAGTTTTTTTTGCTCGATCCAGTCAAATAGTTAAACCCTAAAATCTTCCAGTTTTTTAAGATATTGTCCAGTTTTATCCAGTTTTTTATATGTGGGCTTCAGTTTTACAAATTTTATATAAAATAAATTCACAAAGCATAAATATTATCCCTCCCTTACCTTTCCTATTTCTTGACCATTTTTTTTACAATTTTCATTCGATCGATCCATTGTGTATTTAACTTGGATCGATCTTTCTTTTATTACACATTCTCAGTGTTATTTTTCTCCTGCTTGCACTTCAGAATTTTACCATTTCAACAACGACTGGTACAATGTTTATAACAAGAAAATTTGCCCACATTGGTTCATAGAGCCCGCATGCTATTCTGGCTTTGAGTTTATATAAACCTCAGATGTTATAGGTCCTCCTAATCATTCCGAAAATCAGATAATCATAGGGTCAATGTGCTCCATTGACTATAATTGATATTTTGATGAAATAGGTTTTCCCAGATTATACACTAAATTTCCTGTCATCGTGTGTAGGATTTTTATGATATTTTGAATAATACAATTTTGGTGAATGTTTTTGTCTCGATTTTTGAGGCAAAAACGCAATTGTTTTACAAAAAATAAGGCCATTTCGTCAAAAATCAATATTTTGAAAAAATCCTACGTGCGATGACAGAAAATATATCCAAGATTACGTAAAAATATATCGGTTGAAATCGGTCCACTAGAAAAACTTGTAGAACTCCCACCAGTTTACAAGGTTTTGGTTGCAACGGTTTAACAAACCAGTTGCGGCTATTGCGGCACAAGGGGACAGTCCAATTAACACCAATGTATTTTTTGTTTGTTAAGTAATATATATCTAATAAAACTGTGATGTCAGATTAATCATAATAATTTATTTTCTCGTTTAAAAACATCGCGAAAATCACATACTTTTCATGATGTTCATAGTGTACTACCCCCTTAAGGACTTTGGGCCCTCTGCTATGATTTTCAAAAGTTTTAAGTTATTTTCCGGACATGTTCGTATAGAGATCCGTCATTTGCCGGCGTAGTTTTATTTTTATTCCACATTCTTCGTGAGTGCGAAAAAGATAGTAACGAAGATGGTCAAAATCGACACTACATAAATGTCAAAATTCGAATTAGAAGTAAAAGAACCGATGATTTAGGTTAGATTTGATGCAGTGATCTAGAATCAGAAACCATGTCCCCAAGTATCTCTATTAATCACATTGTCGAGCAATAAATACGAGATTTTTCAAGTTTCATCCAAATAAAACTGTATTTTCTAGAGGCTCAAGAAGACAAGATCCTCAAATATTGTTTTACTGTAATGCTCGAGTGGTGGGTGGGAAAAAAAAGGTTAATAAATGGTTTATTTCGTTATTTTATGAACTGAATGTAATACGGCAAGAAGCTTCGAAGAATTCTATTTCTCAAGCACTGGAGTAGGTAAAAAATGATTTTAAATAAATCGAAGCCGAACTTCTTAAAATGAAACAATTTTTCAAGATCCAGTTTTCTTCCAGTTTTTTTAAGAGCAATCTTCCAGTTTTTTTAAAAGTATTATTGGCAACCCTGACTGCAGCCAAGCGTAGCTACTGGTGATTGAACCGACGCCGTACCGAAGAGCGACGAACGCACCCATACCACGAACTTCGACGTTTGATTTGTATGTATGGTGCTACTCGCCCGTGTAGTTCGCGCCCGGCACCGGCAAAATATTCTTTTCGAGAATTACTTCATGCATTTGTCTGAAACGTTCTGTGTGTGCCCGGAGCCGTTCCGCTATATATACACATACACATTTGAAACACACGCAATAATATTTGTCTTGCATGAAACGTGCCGTGCCGGTTACGCTACGTGCCTGATAGTATAATATTACCTTTACTTTCACGATGATCGATCAGCTATGACGTTGCTTATCAACTCGGCTTCGTAGCCCGAGTTGCATGTCATACACAAACAGTCGCATACAATATGCTGTACACGACTAGTACATGAATGTATTGTCTTGGTTATATTCACAAACCATTATTATAGAATTTATTGGGCGAGTGTTTCGTCAATACATAAGGTAAATGATTTTGGTTTGTCCAGTCGAAAATATGATCATGGTTTGTCCATTGCTTTGAATGCTTTAGTTCAATGCACCTGTGTCAATTAGGTATCAAATTAGGTATCGAATATTTCAAAACATATAAATAATATTGTGTTCTTCATGATTTACAGTAGTTTTATAGTATATTTTTACGAACTCACATGTTTCAAAAGATTATAAAATCCACATGCTATTGGGGTCAATGCGCCCCTCACTTGAGCTAGCTTTTAATCAATCACCAGATGATTATTTGGCACGTATTCAGACCTTTTTTTGATTATAACACTTACAAATGTTGTAAACATCATGCTTGCACACCATTTGTATCAGATTTACATAGCTAAACCATGTAATTAACGCATTTCGATGACCTGAATTCTGGTCATGAGTTGTCCAATTCACTAATGTTGTTTTGTCCACATAATTTCTATGGCAACCGCTTGGCGCGCTGCAATATGTTTATGGTGTCCTTCGCGCATAGCAGAAAAAAAGTTTCTCTGTGTTGAGTGTGTTGAGGAGAACACTTTTAAAATGCCCAAGAAAAGGCAATATTCTGAAGAAAGCCTAAATTATGAATGGATTAATATGATGACAGTAAACTCAAGCAATGATATATGCAACATCTACTTGAAAATTAGAATGTTTTCATTCAAAAATGATGATTTCTAAAACCGTTTGTTTGTATTTTTTTGGGCAAACCATGATCAGATCTGGACAAACCATGATCATAATTCCTCTTTGAGGAAAATCGTTAAAAAACATAAATATTTGAATAATTTCAACGCCTTACAGTAGAATTATAAACTAGAGACTTAGGGCTTTTGAACAAACCCAAACTCGTCTTAATTATATGTGATTTTCATGAAGAAAAATCGATTTGCATTTACTAGTTGCATGAAAACACCCTAAATTGGATAAACCAAGATCATTTACCCTAATACAATAACGATCCTAAATACACAACTGCGTGGTCTACAAATGCAAGGAAGCATTCTTGCATTTGAAGACAGTGGAAAACTATGACATAATTAAGGGCAACATCCTCATTTTAGCTGCCTTACAATTGAATTTACTATAAACTGTATGGCTTTAGGATGAATGAATTGAATGAAGAATTGTGATTGTTTACTTGTCGGTTAGTGCAGTGTATTCTTAGCGCATTTTCTATGACAGATTCATCACTTGGATCAGCAAAACTCCTCTCAAAGATGGGCGGATAGTTTAGTGATCTTCAAAGTAATTTTCTTTCCATAAAAAAGTGATAAACCCTTCTGCATCATCTCTGTTGATACAAATATTGTGGGGGCCACAAACAGTATTTTGTGGCGGCCGCCATCTTGGATGAAAAAGGATACTAAATACACATGAATATATTGTCATCAGAACTGAAGATGTGTTACAAACTCCAGATCTAGATTTTACTTACTCGTCGGTGGTTACATAAACTTACCCAATACAAGTAAAATAAACCCGTTCAAAAATGAAGGAAGTTTCATTCAGGAAGAGAATAGCTAGGATGTAGGAAAAAAATAAAAACAAGCTTTTTAGTATGAATGTTTTCTGGTTTGAATTCAAAAAAATGCTAAGCTACGAAAATCTCTAATATTGAATGATAATGCTGTTCATTCATTTCTAGACCGGAAAAAGTCTAATTTAGAAAACTTAACCTAAACTCTCAGATTTGAGAAAGGCCACTCGCCGCTGACGACGTCTCATGGTTAGCTAAATGAGAGCCGAATCGTAATTGCTGTTAAAAATTGATACCACAGCAAAACAATGAATACCTCTAGCTCGATGCAAGGTTATATTTGCGTAATCGACTCTCAAACCAGTAGAGAGAAACAAAAAACATATTCCATAGCACAGTCCCTTATTCTGCTCAACAAACGCATATTTCATTGCACAGATTGTTTTAAGTGAACGGCGCGAGCAATCGGCACATTAGCAATATTTTCGAATTAATTCTCGTCTTTAACATATGGTTTCGGCTGATTGCTATCTAATTCTTTATACACGGGTTATTGAAAAAAGAATGTTGTCAAGGTGAAAAGGTCGTCTTAAAATTGTGAGAACCGCAGGAAAACCATGTTACAGGACGTGGACGTGGCCGGCGTCGTTGTTGGCTATTGAAAGCTCGGATCACCGAAACTGGCACAGTGAGAATAGTTTACAATTCCCAATCGCCATTTCGTGTGTTCTTCGTGCAATTACTCTGATTCAGGTAACTCACCTAGAGCGACGACGAAGTTGACAGTCTATCCAAGCTCAAGCTCGAGTTCAATTTCTGTTGTTCATCAAGATTGGGAATCTTTTGGACCTTGAAGTTTGCAAATTAGCGTGACCCCCCAATCTCTAGACTATATCCATGCTCATTTTACTTACTGATTCCGGTTTCCTACAAACACCGGAATTGTGTTCGATAGTGAAACATCCAACAAAAAACTTAAGCTCTCTTGAATCTGGTAGATTGCATTTCCACATATAGAGAATTGAAAGAATTCGACAGCTTATACAGGGTTTTTTTTAAAATCGTCTATTTTTACAGGACATTCATTATACAGAGTTTAGAGCCGCAAAAAACGCGACCAGAAATACAATCGTCAGATCAAACCGGACATCTAGGAGAAATTCAGTATCACAAAGGGACTTTGTGACAAAGTAAAACTTTTAGGAGGTAAAACGAGTCGATATCGATAGATAGTTTGATAATTCCTGCACCTTTACCAAACACCTTGCAGACCATTTCTCAAAGCCTTCATCTTTCTTCAAATACTTCTAACAGTTTCTATCGAACAACATTAGCTCTGTATTCTTCCTTCCTTCCTTTGATATGCGGGTATTGTACGCAGAGTATAACTAGGGGTTTTCATGATGGGAGGTGGATTGGGCTCATCATGGAGTTCATGGTTCGTCCACCGGTCCTAATGGTGTCGGTTATTATTCTGACCTTCCTCCAATGAATAAAACCATCCTTCCGTCTCTTTTTAACAAAATATGAAACCATGGAGCCATTTCCTATAATTGGAAATAGGACCTACTGGCTCTCATCCCGAAATCAGGTAAGAAATGAAATTTCGCTAACTGATCAATTATGCGGCTGCTGTGGTCTAGTAGTTAACTGCTTTGGGCTCGATTCCCATTCTGGTAAGAGAATCTATTGTCAAAGATCTTTCTTCGAGCTTGCACTGGTTCGAAGGAACTGCCTAGGGTGTGGTGGGATGAACAATGGACATTGCAGTCTGCAAGAATAGTCACAAGAACCCGGAAACAGTTTGTCTAAGTGAGTTGACGCTGCTATAAGTGTTTGTGCCCAGTCATGGTGGTGCTCAGGGCGTATGACAACAGCATCACGATGGTCCACCAGTGAGGTGTTGGGGTTGGTCGCAGGTCGCAGACAATCCTCAAATCTCTTTTGAAACGGGGAATCAAAGGCCGCATGGTCGTACAAAGTTTCCTCGATGACAGAAGATTCCGGTTCATAATCGGCAACTACCCTTCCCTTTTCCTGAAGAAAATATAACACCCTTCTAAACTCAAGTCGACCGCGAGTAATCGGTTTCCTATACTAGTAACATTAGAATTAAGGAAAAATGTATATATACTAGTAACAATATAGTAAGGAATTCGGCTCCTTTAAACTTATGTAACTGAGCCTGTAAAAATAAACGATTTAAAAAAAAAGGGCAATTACAGTCAGCTATGTGTGAAGGGATCACTACTACTGATGCGCTGCCTTGCGTAAAATGATATTTGTGGTTCAAAGATTTATGCTGAACGAAGCCAATGGAAACGATAGAAAACACATACATGTTGATGTAACAGGTAGCTTACTAGGTCACGCGTCGCCTCTGTAATTACAAAGCAAAACCAAGGGTTTTGGATGTCGGTTTAGGTTAAGTTTCCGTTCAGGATGTTCAAATAACGGCCTGCCAAGTTCAAGTTAAATTTTTACTGCCTTTCAAATAAACATTGCAAATAAACATTTTTTTTCGCAATTGTTTTGATTTTCTGTTTTCTTTGGAAGAAAAGTGCAGCTGAAGCACATCGAACGCTTGTGGAAGTCTCTGGTAACTCTGCAGAGACTTCTTTGGACGATTTGAAAGTGGTGATTTCGATGTTGAATACGAAAAGCATCCGGATCAACGGTCGAATGAAGCGAAAGAATGAGGGACATCACTCGACAAAAATTCGTGTCAAACGCAAATAAAGTTTGCAGAATCATTGGGAGTAATTCGATAAATCGGTCGATGGCTGGATTCATTCTTGGCTTTAAAAGATGGACGCCTCTTTTGCGTAAATTGCCATAAAGATGGAAAAAAAGTAGTGGCTAGCGATGACCAATACTTTGAATAATGCATTAATTCATTTTATTTTTCAAATAAATGTGTTTTTTTTACAAAAACGGGACGAATTAAGTTGCATACCCAATGTAGTGAAATAGATTGTTAGGGAGTGTCCAAATGGTCACAAAAATGTTTACTGAAGAGTTAGGGGAGTATTCTAGTCAAGAAATTTGAAAAAAATCATTTTTTTTCTTTCATATTTCTGTAGTTCAGGCATTCAAGAATATACCCTAGAAATGATTTATCAAAAATCCTATTATTTACCGAGTAAGAGACATTTTAGTGATGCGGTATCTAATCTGCCATAACAATGAACTTCAAACGCATTTTTCTCGTACCAAGTATTTTCAAACCGGCGTACACGATATCTCAAGTTCTACTGAACCGATTAATGTCGAAATTATATGAATACAATCTGCAGGCATCTGTCTATCGCATGAACCTCTAAATAATAATATTTTTTAAATTTTACTATTTTTAAAAAATTGGGAAACGTAAGAAAAAACGTTTTAAACCGCATTTTGTTTTTCAAACGGCCACCATTTTGCCAAAAAACATATTTTAGACTTGTCCGAGGTTCATGCGATAGCGACCTCTTTACTGATTTAGAATCTGTTCGATTTTTTTGTTTCAGATAACCAAAAGGGCTGGAATCGTGTACGCCATGGTACAACTTTTTTTTAACCTTCTCACATCATCAGCTCTTAACTATTCTAGTTATGAATATTTTTTCTTCGTTCAATTTTTCTTTTATTGTCAAAAGATAGATGAACAAATAATGATATAATGGATAGTAAAAATATTTTTATTTTTACGGAGCTCGAAAAAACGTCCGAAATTCGTGTTTCTACACTAGAATATCCCCTTAAGTCTCAATGAAATGAACAATACCCAATTTGAATAACTAACTAATACGACAACATGCGATCATGTCTTAGATGTCACCCTTCTAGTTTATTCTCTATTTTTCCCAGCAAGACACCTTTCGACTTAGGATTATGGAGACACATCTGAAAACATGTCACGTTTTTAGTTTCAACATCAATAGCTATTTTTGCCCCAAATGGATTTTGATGATTTTTATTCTAATCGGATCGGAACACCTCTAAGATTTGTTCGATATGTAATCTAAATTGGCGAAAATGGGAGCATTCCATTCATTTGTGCTGTGCTTCCTAAATCAAGCGGTCATTAGCAAGTAGCAAACGTAGTGGCGAGGCACAATTTAAATGAACGAAAAATAACCATAATCCATCGCTTGTTTAGGCAATTGTTGATCACCACACCCAAGAAAAAAATAATTAGAAGCGGAGTAATGGATTGTGCCTTCGTTGTGGCAAGTCGTCAGTTGTCGATCTGCAATCGCGCGAATCGGTGCCGTCAATTCGTCTGCTTTTGAATGCATTATCAGATTATGCAGAGTATGCTTGGTAAAGCGTACGCACTGATGTGCGATAGCAAACACATAAAAAAGTGAGAACTTGAGATATCATTTGCGATTTTAATTCTACTCTCGCTCCAACCGGCGTGCAGTCTACAACAAATGCAAAGTTAACAAATTGTTTTTGATCTTCTAATTGTGTGTGTATGTGTTTGTTGAATCGAATATTTTTTCATTATTTTGATTTTGATATTTTGATACACACGCGCCATTGTGCATTTATCGACTTGCGGTGTGCAGCCAGCTATCATCGTTTTGTGAGTAATTCACTGCGTAGAACATTTTTAATGCGGAATTAAAAGTGAACTAAGTCCTACATCCACAACGCGGTCGTGCCTCAGACACCATCGTCTTCATTTTTTATTCACTGGCATGTCAATTTTTATTCACTGGCACATCACAAATTCGCGTTCTATTTTCAGTAATAATGCCTTTGATAATTGTTGGGTCGGATCATGTTTTGGCCTTTGCTTTGAAAAACCTTGTCTTTGGCAACATTCACATATCGTGGAAATCTGAGAGAGGCTGAACCATTAAGTTAGTAAACAAGTGATTTAGAGCAAAGTTGAAATGAAGCCTTATGACGTGAATGGAAAACGGTTTAAAAACCGTGTAGTAGGAATGTTTTCCATGCACATCATTGGAACCTCGTGAAGAAATTAGTTGTCTGAGTTCGACGATCTAGAAATTTATGAAGAATTATTTTTTTATGTCAAAATTCAATGAATTGGCATGAAAATTGCTTGTCCAATTCATTGAATTTCGACACTTTGCTGTCCTCAGATTCAATTACCCCAGATTTTCCCCTTCCAAGCTCCAAATGATTGTTTAGAAGAAACAATTCAATTCGGCTAAGAATGTCATATGTGAAGCCTCATTTAAAACATTTGCGTTTAAAAAAGTTGGATGCTAGAAGATCGCTGCGACAAATTTATCGCACAGAAAGGAAACCGAGCATGAGATCAAAATGTGCTGCTCAGATTTTTTTGTCCTCGTTCTGAGAAATTTTCCACCCAGGTAATTATCACGCAACAGTTTGGGACCCAACTGTAAAGTACATGTTGATACGGGAGTAAATTTTATAACGTGTTTGTCTGCGATGTAAGACCACACAAGACCATCATATAAGACCACGAAACATCAAAATATTTTTCTAGTTTTTGAATTGTTATTGTCAATGACATTTTTTCCGATCACTAGCAGACTTCATGTTTGCATTAATTTATACCGAACTTATTCAGTTATCAATCATTATTAACGATAATAAGCGTGCGCATCCAACTTTCTTTGAAAAAAGTGCTAATATGAGTTATTTTCCGATACATCCATCATCATCATCATCTGCAGGTCTCAATTAGCTCTTTATTGCAGATAATCCATGACCTGGTAATTCACTCTCTCTTCGTTTGCTTCGATTACGTTCAAATAGTTTTTTTGCCGAAACCTTTCCACTGTGGAAAGAAAATCGTATTGTAGTAGTGTGGTGTTGAGTTGGTTCACGTCAATTCCCAATTAGACACAATTAGGCGCGTGTGTGATTTGTACCTGATTTCGTAATGCGTAAATTCGTAATTTTGCTCCAATTCATCATTCGTCTGGTTTGGTTTTTCCACTGCATGTTTGCTGCGTCGATATTGTTTATGAATGGCAAAAGAAGATGGAATCAATCAATCATCCGGGGGGTGCGAAAAGATTGCAAATAAAATCCATAAAGTATTGTGGTTTTTTTTTTTTGCGGCGGATGTCCATTTCGAAATGCGAGAGAAAAATTTCCACATCTGATGCGGAATACTTTGTGCAATATTTACTCGTTCAGTTAGAATGTGATGCGCGATTCATCTGTGTTAAATACTATCGGTGAATGAAATTTATAAAAACCGCTAAACTTGTTACAATATGAATACTTTTATATGTTTTATATGTTTAACACATGTTAAATACTGAAATCAAAATTTTGATTTCGCATTGAATGATACAGAACAATTAAACAGAGGAAAATATCAGCCCCAGATATCACAGTTTAAAACTGAAAAGGATGTTTTGTCCCCTTGTTTGGCAGCGTATCAAACCAAATCATTGGTAGCTTTTCTAAATTAAACACGACACAATAACAATCAGTCCACTTTGCGTTAATTGGTTTGTCAATAAACACAGCTCTGCGTCATTGCAATCCAATGGATGTCAAGTCACCCCGTCACACAGCCCTTGAGGGCTGTGAAACATTTCAATTAGTGACACACGCGACTCCCATAAAATTTTCAATTAAAAACAGATACATCTGATCAAGGAGAGGGAAAAGTTGCTCATCGATGGAGAACGTTGTTTTTTTGTTTGACGCAATGGAACTTTTCCTTGGGCATTGGATACGCGCTTCCGATGATCGACCATACCGTGGCGTTGGATACCATCGCTGTGTCCCTCAGGCTATCGGCATGGAGAGAAGGAAAAAAATACGCTGAAACTTAGATGACATTGGAAAATACTGAGGCTGGAATGCTGCCCACTAGGGAAACAATCAGAATTATAAATATAAATCAAAGAGATGCACGAGTACGTGGCATAGAGCGGCAAAGAGCATAGTTTCCATTCATTAGCGGCTAGCTTTGCTTCTCATTTTTCATGAACTTGGACAACATATCGACCGACGGTTTTGCTAGAGGCGTGCGATTGAATCAGAACAAATAATTAACATAATAAACAGTAAACAGAGTTCGTAAAAAGTCTTCCTGTCGAGCACCTTGAAACTTGTTCTGTGAACGAGAGCAAAGCTAAAATAATTGCCAATTAAAATTGAGAAATATCGGAAGCGGTTTGCCTGTCGATAATAGGCAAGGCTTCGATGTGATGAGAAAGTAAAGTTCTGCTTATATTCAAATGTAAATAATATGCGCGAGAAAAAGGGAACTATTGTTCAAGAACAAGTAGTACAAAATACTTCGATTATTTTAGTTTATTCTATAAACTAGCTGGCCAGACAAACTTCGTCGTCTCGTCAAAAATCGTTTTCTATGGAAAGGATGGTGCTCGAAAATCGCCATCTAAGTTTAAGAGAGCTAGTTCGCGAATCAAAAATCTCTCACGAGACCGTTCGTCTTATTTTGGTTGATGTTTTGGGCATGACAAAGGTCGCAGCATGACTAGTTCCAAAAGAGCTCAATTTTCTTCAAAAATTTCATCGTAATCTCATCAAATTCATATTCCAGTTTCGGATTCCCGATGCTGATTCGCAATTTCAAGCAATGGAGCTCACAGCTCACAGATTTTAGATTCATTTGTCCGAATTTCAATTTTTAATTCCAGATTTCAGATTTGAATTCCAGACATATTCGAGAGATCAAATTCTAGATACTTTTTTATACTAATAGAACCATACATCTGGAACCTATATCTATATTTTTACCCATAGGTATCAATTTCATTCTTGGTTTCTAAATTCCAAATTTCTTATTTAGTGTCACTATGTGAGGTAACGTAACAAACGAATAAACATATATTTCAAGTATTAAAAGTATAAGTACAATTGTATACTACAATATATACTCAGTCGGCTCTATGAATAATGACGACGACGTTTTTCTGATATCACATCTGGTTTGTTGACAGCTGTCGGGTGACGGCTGTGAGCGTAACAGAACAGGGTTGCACTCCAACATTTTAGCTTGAGCTTGAGCTTGAGCTTGGGTAGACTGTACAATTCGTAGTTGCTCTCCGTGATTGACCTGAACCAACCAAATTGCACAAAAAACACACAGAGAGACGCTTGGGACTAGCAAATCATTCTCGTTGTGCAATTCCAGTGATTCGAGCTTTAAATGGTCAATAACGACGCCGGCCACGTCCTTACAGTCACCAGGGGAAGGGAAGGAATGTTAGTATGATATTCGCCGCCCGAAGGCCAGAAGGGTCGCCTCTATAGCGTGGTTCCCTAGCGTTTATCATGGAAAGGATAGTTGTTAGTGGGAATGGTTAAGAAAAATCAGGATTCACTGCGGTAAGTGATGTGATTATGTATAGGCGAACTATCGACCACTCGATGAAACAAAATTCTGAAAGACTTATAAGTCATAACACGCGGCGAAGATTATCTTTAAGTATCCCGAAAAGGAAAACCTGTTAATATGATTGGACTGGCTATATATTTGTTATTTTATCGTACGTACGCATCTAAATTCCTGTGGAAACAATAAGACGGGTGATATATTTAGTTATTCATTCCGCGTACTCTGTATCGAACTCTAATAACGATGGCGGGGAGTTATGTTACGGAAACGTGAGAAGGTAACCAAGAGAACTAAACGAATGAAGAATCTATAATCTGAGTTTATAAACTCAATTTAGTGGCTGGAATTGAAAAACCGGGAGCCAAAAACTAATATAAATGCATAAATTCTTTCAACTAGCTAACTTACTTCAAATGAAAACTAAAGTTAGAGTCTTCTGACTCAGATTATGAAATTCTGAAATTAAAAATCTCCAACATAATTGAACCATGGGTCTGACTACGAACACCACCCCACTGCGAAAACAAGTCGAAGTGTAGTGTATGCATACAAATCATCTCGTCCCCAACGCGAAGTGACGCTCGCTATCAGGCACTATCCGCACAATACATCAGATAAACAACGATGGATTGAATCATCCCTAAACGAAAGAAACAAAAACATATATTGAAAAGAAAAAAATACCAGCGATGAACTCGAGAAATAGAAAAAAGAAAGCTTGCACAAACACTGAGGATAAGTGAAGAGAGCAATCAAAAACGCTGAACAACTGCGCACCAACACCATCTAACCAAATGAAAAAAGTGCACATCTGAAAATCCGCTTCCTTTCCGCACCACTCCATAGCAATATCAATCGTTCCAATAAAGTGCAAAAACATGTCGGTTCATGTTACACCTGATGAAGACTTCCCGACACTCGCTGCTACATGAGAAAGCCGTTGTCAAATCCTCCACTACTTTCAGAATCACTATTCTACAGAAAGGAATTAAATAATTACAGTGGGACGAAACAAGCTAAAGCTCCCCAACATGCGGCGAAAATGCGGCTGCACGAATCATATGCAATTGCGAGAAGTAAATGGCTACACAGAATTGCAACGGTTCGGCTGCCAGTGCAAACCAAATGAAACCCGTGTAATGTATGTCTGAGAGAAAAGAGAATTTTGCTGGAGAAGAGAAGAGAGAACTTGAGAAGAACAGTTTTCTTTAGCTCTACAACAAAAACCCCCTCTCGACACATACACTTTCAGTTATGAGAATGAAAAGGAAAAGAGTAAACTTTGCCGCCATCCGATCGGTTCAGCCCCGCCAGCAACACATTGTATTACTCCGCTCTTGCTACTCTCAAACACGAGAAGCATCAGTCATCTACAAAACAAACCACCTTACAAACAAACCATCTTACGTCTAAGAGAGGAACGTCGCCTATCAACACAGAGAGCGGGACGATTAAGAACACAGCGACACGAATAGTCTCCAACGCCATCATGCGTGAATGGGGCGATAATTAAAAAAAACTTTCCGTCTATATAAAATATGTATACTGGATATCGCTATAATTATTGGGTGAACCTATTATAAAGGGAAAAAGGGGAATTCAAAACACAAGAATAGAGGTCCCACTGTACGCGACACTTGTGGACCCACCTCCCCACAAAGGGACTTGCACCTTATATCGCATCCAAATCTTTCTGAAAAAAAATAAAAGAATGAAGAGAAGCACTTAGCTCACGATGTGGCATAACGCCTGCAGTTTCTTCCGCGGTGATAAATGCACTACGACATATACACACACAAACACTTCGCACTAATCCTGATGGAGAGAAAACACGCGAACAAGTCTGAGCCGGTTCGATAAATTGGGCAATTGGGCGAAAAAACGGAAAAAAATACACTTTCAGCCTTTCTGAACAACTACTTTTCGAAGACACTCGCGAAAATCAACCGACATTTGACAAATTCTCTCACGGTGGATGAAACCGAAACACGTTTGAACATGTTGCACGAAAAAACCAAACGTGGAGCGAACTAAAATGCGTCTGCATCCGACGACTGCCCGATCGGAACTCCAGGGTTGCACTCCAACATTTTAATTGATTTACACTGATTTATGGCTCTATATTAAACTTTTGAGATTCGAAATTAAATACACTGTTGTTTAGATCCGATTTCAGAGTTCAAATATCAGATCTATCAGAATCAGATTCCAAACATCTTGTTCCAGTTTTCAGATTCCTATTCTCATATTGAGATTTCACTTTTTTCTGATTCCATATTTTCTGATTCCATAACCAACTTTAAGACTTCTAATTCATGACATAATTCAGATGTTACATGAAATCCTAGATTATATTTATATTACAGACAAAAAATCATACTTAATTATAAATTCCCTTTTTTAGATTTCCCAGATTGTAGATGAAAATTTTCCGATTTTGTGTTCGGATACCAGAGAGAAATTTAAAAAATAGAAGTGCGTTATATCTGTGATAGAACCGTAAGGTGGACGTAGGACTAACGATGGCTTAGCAATCAATAAGCAACAACCATATAGCTGTTAGTCATTTCATCTTTCGAATAAGTGATTATCATACCACTTTGTTTAGCCGGAAAAGAAATATTAACACTCTAAGGAGGAATCGATTTCTCCTCGTAAATACCCAGCGCAAATAATACCCCCTCTCCAATCCTCGACAATTGGAATCATTGGTCGATTGGTCGAAAGCGCAATTCGTGAGCATTCGATGAAAGAACTGGTGCTTTTACCAAAAAATGTGGCTCCGTCCACTCCGGCGACAGAAAAGAAATGGGATTGGAAGAAAGAGTATAGTGCTTGGCGAGCTAGCGAGACCATTCTCATGTCACTTCGCAATCACAACTAAATGGATTTCTTCCTCCTCGTATTCTTCTTCTTCTTCCTTTTTTTTAGTTATAGAGACTTTGAACGTTTGAAATTAATTCGCCTCTAGCACGGAGAAGGGCACTCGGAGACAACTGGTGCTTTTACCAAAAAATGTGGCTCCATTCACTCCGGCGACAGAAAAGAAATGGGATTGGGAGAAAGAGGATAGTGCTTGGCGAGCTAGCGAGACCATTCTTATGTCACTTCGCAATCATAACTAAATGGATTTCTTCCTTCTCGTCTTCTTCTTTTTCTTGTTCTTCTTCTTCTTTTTTAATTATAGAGACTTTAAACGTTTGCAATTAATTCGTCTCTAGCCCGGAGAAGGGCCCTTGAGGACAACTCTACAACTCTACGCTCTACAGCGTTCGTGTACCAGTTTATACACAAATTTGTGATTTCAATTTTAACGCTATTGAAACAAGTTTTCGGATCAATAATTAATAAGCATAAAACTCTTAAGCACTTCATCTTTCGAATAAAGTGATTACACTACCACTTTGTTAGCTGGAAAAAGTTATTAACGCTCAAAGGAGGAATCGATTTCTACTCTAAAATACCCAGCACAACCAATTAGAATCATCGATCGATTGTGTCATTCGTCAACATATGATATTAAAACTCCTGGTTCCATCAAACAATATGGTTTGTTTGATATGGTGGAATATTCTCTACACCATATGAAACATTCAAGTTTCTCCGCTATCAAATCCATAGCCAATGTCACCATTTGTAAACAATTTGCATCGAATTGTCTTCCACACTTTGATTTGCGCTAAACACTTCGGCTGCAGAATTAAAATGGTATTGGAGAGAGGAGCATAGTGTTCAAGCGAGTGTTCATATTACGGTCACTTTCTGATCACAACTAAATAGATTCCCGAGCGGGCCCCAGCTTATATACAGATTTGTGTGATTTCAATAGCCTGTTTTCGAAGCATTTCTAAGCTATTGAAACAATTTTTCGAGTTAATAAGTAACAATCATATAAATCATAGACATTTTATGTTTCGAATGAAATGATTTCCATACCATTTCGTTCAGCCGCCAAAGAATTATTTACGTTCGAAATCTTGCACTCCAAGTGCCACGCTCTCGTTTTCGAAATTTTGAACTTACACCCAGCTACAGAAATGAAAGACGTAGTACTACGTCGAACTTCCATTTAGATTTTCAGATTGCAGTATCCCTATTTTACACTCAGTAAACTTAGCACAAGATCTCTTATTTACAAACTAGGTTATATATCTTATTTTACATTTTTCAAATCGAACCCGAAGTTTCTCAGATGATATGTATGAAACGAGCCACTCATTCACGGAATCCACCATAGATTCTATATACGGAATTCAGATTCTACTCTTCAGATTCCAACATTCGAAACAAATTTCAGATTCATTCCCATGCTCACTTTGTTAACTTGAATTCCAGATTAGGATTGGCCTTTTGTGTTTTTCGGGATTTCGGTTCCATATTCAAATTCAATATTCTAATATTACTGACACGTATTTTTACGTACTTGATTATGTTTGAAATCCAAAATATGATATTTATTGCGACATTTTTCTATACCCTCTATACCCGTGTTTGAATATTCTAACAGACGAGTTCTACACCCAAACTAGCGTTGGCAGAAAACATATGCTTTTTCGTGTGCTGAAGGGTGAAATGAACAAATAAAAGTAGAAGGCTCTGAGTCTAGATGCACGGACGGAAATTTGACGTAGGACTTCAAGGGCAATTCCGTTTGAATTGCATTTTTCGCGCAGTTCAGAAATCCGTAGGTTCAACTCATTAAAATTCAAATGGTGACGCTAGAAAAACCGTTTGTTACATGAGCTGCACCTGAGTTGAACTAAGAATGGACTGAGTTGTATTTGTTGATAGTTACTGGGGAAAATGAGATTTTTCCTTAAAAGTCGCAAATTGTATGTAAAAATATGTTTCTCACCCGATAATTCTATATGTAATGATTTGATTCGCGCAATTTTTTATATGTTCTGTTGACATTCAACCCAGGGTCCATCAAAGATCATATTTAATAAAAGTTCAATCATAGAAAAAATCCCGTAACTAAATTTTGCAATTTTCACAATGGATTTAACTTACGAGAAAATATTTTTTGGATTTGCTTTCCCACTAGATATATTTGTTTATTCAATTTATGAATTGTCTCAGCTTCCTCCGGATTTTTCTGATAAACAGAAAGTAATTTTTAATTTAATGCATTTTTTCAACTCGTGTTTAATATTTATAAAACACGAGTTGAAAAAATGCATTGAATTAAAAATTTACAGCTTTGGCGAGAATCAAATTCAATTGCAATGATGAAACCCATTCTAAACATACATTAACCAAATAAACCACGTGTTACATGCATTTTGTTAGTGAATGACAATATCGTTATCTTTTTTAGCTTAAATATTATCACAGGAGAACGGCTGATCAGATCTGCGTCGTTTATATATCGTTGAGTTTGTCTTCACCCAAATTATAATGACATTGGTAAATATTTCAGATAATAAGAAAAAATCTAAAAAATCAAAAGAATCGAAAAAATCGACCATCTTTATATATAAAACAAGGATATTTAAAATAAAAAGGTAAAATTCAAAAATAAGAGGTACGCATACGTATGTTTCGCAGTGAAAATCATCATTTGGATCAACTTTACAGATGAGAACGATAACATACAAACTCTTTTGGAATATATTCGTTATTTTTATCAACCAAAATATTCTCTAGAAATAAACTATATGCCAGAACAACGTTTGCCGGGTCAGCTAGTATAGTATACTAAATATCGCTATAATGATTTTGTGTAATATGCATTCGAAATGTCTTAATTTTTCGTGAAACACAAATATATGCATTACTCGAGAATTAATCAAGCAAAGGAAACCAAATTTGGCACGTGAATATTTTGAGGTGCAATGAATGTTTCTATGGTGGTTAGACATTCATCCCCTGGCATACAAATGAAGCACAAATTTCTGCATAACACGAGAACTATTCAAGCAAATCGATCCAAATTTGACATGTGGAGGTTTTAGGGGGTGGTTACATACCCCTTCCCTTCTCTGTAAGTGGGGGGAGGCTGCCATACAGATGAATCACAAATTTCTGCATAACTCAAGAACTAATCAATCAAATGGAACCAAGTTTAGATTATGGAGGTTTTATAAGGCAATAAATGTATCTATGGTGGTTTGACACTCCTCCACCCACCCTAAGAGGGGGGGGGGGTGCCTTACTCGAGAACTAATCAAACAAATTGAACCAAAATTTGCATATGGATGTTTTAGGGAGCAATAAATCTTTATGTGATGCTTCGACACACCTGCCCCCTCTCTAAGGGCAAGAGGGCTGCCATACAAATGGAACACAAACTTCTGCATAACTCTAAAACTAATCAAGCAAATGAAGCCAAATTTAGGATGTGAGCGTTTTTGAGTACGAGAATTGTTTCTATGATGGTATGACATCCCCCCTCCTCTGGAATAGAGAAGGGGTCCCATAAAAATAATACACACATTTCGACCAAACATTAGGGTGGCAGCGAAAAAGGTCATGTCAAATTTCAATAACCGACCATGTACATTTTGTTTATTAGCCCAAAAAAATTATCTGTGCAAAGTTTCAGCTCGATCGGACATGATTCAGGGGCGCCTCAAAGAGCTCAGTTTTGTTTTTGATTTTTTTTCAGTTTTGATTTTTTGATCCTCCAAAATCTTCCAAGAGGGGAGTAAAGGAAATTTGGAAAATCGATTTTTTTTTCGATGCTAAACGACTTAAAAATGCATGAAACGTCGACTGGTGTCATCTCGAAAAAAATTTTTGGTCGAAAATTGACCTTTTGGGATTTAAGGCACCCCTCAATCATGTCCGATTAAGCTAAATTTTTGCACAGGTCATTTTTTTGGACCAATAAACGAAATGCACATGGTCGGTTCTTTAAATTCGATAATTTTTTTTTCCATACCTCCATTGCCTCTCAGGCTCCCAAAAAGTAGATTTTCGGCCAACAACTTTTTTCGTGATAACACCAGATCTCGACGAAAAATTCAATTCGCATATGTTCTACAATTACATATTGACAAGCGTTGTTAGTCCATTTGATATTTGCGCTAACGAAATTGATCTTCTCTCGAAAGTGGAATGGATTTTAATGGATTAACGCACTCCTACATCGTCTTCTATCTATATAAACAAAAATGGATCGGCGAATGTGTTGATAAGAGTGTCGTCTTTATTCTATCATATTTTCTATATCAAACATTTATTCCATGTAACGGAGAAACATGTTATTTGCAAGTGGATGAAAAATCTTGCACGAGAATTGTGTCTGAAAATAATCTAAGATTATAATGTCGAGTTTTGGTAGAAGTACTGATGTTTTATAGTAAAACATAATTTTAAAGTGTAGATTAGAAGATCAATCAACGAACAGTTCTGCGATTGGACCCATGAACGTGCGTTTCGTAAGAAAACGTGGATGTGATAACGAAAAATAAATTTTGGGCGGGACGAAGTTTGCCGGGTCAGCTAGTACATTATACAAATGCTGGATTAGTATGGAACGGTAGCACATTTTCTGTTATTTTTAAACTCATTTAATGTTATGAATCAGGATTTCAAAACATGTACTAAAAATAATTTTGAGTGTAGTGACGATATCAAAGATTAAAAAAAGACCAAATGGCAGTGGCAGTGAACACTCTTTACTTCTTGATCGAACCTTGTATGTTCCCGAACTCCAGAACATATGTTTTTATTACGCAAACGCAATTAATGTAATGAAACCCCTTTTATTTTTATCGCTTGGCCACAATCCGAGCTAGATGATGTGTTTCTTGGACAACAAATTATCCCAACCAAACCAAAATGGACAGCGGCGAAAGCAGCAGTCATAAGCCTGTATCAACAAAGCTAATGACGGAAAATAATTAAAGATAATGAATCAAATGCGCGTTAAGCTGTGTTTCTGGTTCGCATCCATCAGCGAAGCCAAAAATATAAATCAAAGAGCCACAATCTGAGGAAAGGCCGGTAACTGGATACCGATAAACCAGATCATCACTGCCATCTCATCGCTGGAATTGTGTTTTGGAAACATCAAAGACTCCAGCTTCATCATTTGTTGTTATGACAAACCTAAATTAGCTAATTTATGTTTTCCTGATTGCCAAAATCGTGAATAATTATGTTTTCCCGGAAAATTTGCCAAGCTCCAACTAGTTTTTCGGTGGATTGACAATCAAAACCGGTAATGTCTCGAAGTTGATCCGGTTTCAGCGCGAAATATGAACCATGTGATAATGATAAGCTTACGGTACGATATTCACATCGATTCAAGCACACATATGCTCCTATAGTATACTGTTTACGTTCGGATGCAGACAATGTTGTTCTCCTCGTATCTACACATGAAAGTTTATGTAAACATATCGGCTTTAGTCGACATGCGCATTATACGACGAAACGAACGAGCATTACCAGCAGGAGTCTCGCGGCACTCGCTCGGCGCTACACATGGTGAACATGATGTGAACGAAATATTCAAATTTAATGCTGGAAGATTACGTCAAAGCGCCGAGTCAAGCTGTGAGCCGTACAGCTTTGTTTTGATAAAGCGTATGACAAATGAGAAAATTTAAACGTGTTTTGTTGGGAAAATTGACGTTATATATTCAGCTATAAACGAGGTATGACAAAAGATATGTTTTTGTGTGATGAACGTTCCATCCCGTTCTTGAAGCTTCAAATTAATTAAAGGATAAACGATAAAAATACACACCTAACTAGGCTGAGCCTTTCAATAATTAATAATTGAGCCATGTCAATAATAGACCAAACTCGCATGTTACCATTACATGGAACGTAAAATAGATGCAGAACTGCAAAACCGCGAGTACCCATCACAAGCATGAAAAACAGAGATGACAAATTGAATGCCAAAATCCGCAAACAGCCCAGGCCATCATCATCACAATCCGACAGGCATCCCGATGTTTGTCTGTATTTGACGTGTGGAGCTCGTTGTGCAAATATTTGATGGCTGCTTTATCCTCCCCCTCCTGCACACAGTCGTACGTATTACAATATTCCGCCGGCACTATGACGCTACGTATGTGCGCATATAGGTATAGACTGCTTCACCATCATCATCAACCTGGTTTTTGTTTGAGTTTCGCCTGCAGAGATGAGCAGAGTAACGCAACAAAAACGAAAAAGAAACACACAGTGGGGTTAAGTGAGCTTGTAATCTTTGCCAAACAGAATGAACTCCGTCGTACGATTGTTGTGTTAGGCTAAATGAAGTGTAATTGTGAATCCGATAGCCCGACAAGTCGTGGATGAGATTAGATTAGGCATACTCAAACTAATTGCATTGGAAACTTAATTGATGGTTTTGAATTTGCGGAGCTGTTGTTTTCGTCTTTTGAATATTTTTCCAAGAAATTACAAACTACTTTTATTCTTTTCATATGAGCCCACAACGCATATCGCGAATTGGATTCATCACTTTACAGTGACTAAAGTGACATCGAGTGGAGCTTTCGCACCCGGTGCATCACTCCCCCATTGGAATTTCCTTTATACACTGGATTCATTTTTACGCGACTTTTTTACGTGGTTTTTTCTACGCGAATTTCGATGTCTCATTGGGAAGAGATATCCTGCGAGTGCGAGTGTGGTTGCGACTCGTAATAATCACCCTTTTTTACGCGATTTTCTCGAAATTACGAAATTATGTTTTTTTGTACGTCTGCCTCAAACGCGTAAGAAAATAATTCAATGTATTGTGGATATACAAAAAGAATCCTCTAAAAATGGATAATTAAAAAAAAAACAATCCAAACTCGAACTTCGTCCCGCCAAAAATTGATTTTTTGATATGAATACTTTCTTAGCTAACGTGGGCTCAATCACAGAACTCTTCTATGATAGAAATATGAATACAGGTCGTACTCGATTATAAGCAGACTCGATTATATACAATTTTAGACTCGATTATATACAGTTTGAATTTTTTTTAAATTTCAAATATGACTTATTTAATGAAAAATTTAATCTTGAAATTTAAGTAGATACTATACTATAAGTACAGTGGGGTAAAATAGTGATTTTTTAAGATTTTGCTTGAATTTTCAGCAGGAATTGTTTATATCGATGTTGCAGCGAAATCAAGAAAGATAGCAGTAGCGTGTCAAAGAACAAATTGTAGAGCGAATAGAGAGCTTTAATTTAATTGATTGAAATAATCAAGTTACATTTACGAATTTTTGAGATAAATATAATAATAACCCATTAACAAATGCTAACTTTTAAGTTTTTCTCTTCCGAAGTGTTATTTAAGTTCACTAATTTTGATATTCCACTACGACATCTTATACTAAATTTTCTCATTTTTCAAATTGAAGCAACAGAAGCGCCTTACGTAGCGTACTTTTTAATGTAAAACCAGTTTGAGGAAACATAACAGTTCGGCTGAAAAGTTCATAAGTTCAAAGTTCATTCACGTCTAGATGGCGTCTCTTGCAAAAATCTACTTCACTATCACAAAGCACCATCTTTCAATGGTTACGTGTCAAAATTTGACAGCAATCGGTCGATTGGTTCGTGTGTTACAGCATTGAGAGTGAAGCAACTTTCGTTATTATGAAAAAAATGGAAAAATCCGAATTTCGTCTATTGATAAAGCAATCGCATGAATTGGGCTTCGAATTGCTTCCGCATCCACCATATTCTCCAGATCTGGCCCCCAGCTACTATTTTCTGTTCGCAGACCTGGACAGAATGCTCGCTGGCAAGAAATTGAGAACCGATGATGGTGTGATTACTGAAACTGAGGTCTATTTTGAGGGAAAACCGAAAGAGTACTATAAAAATGGTATCGAAAAGTTGCAAGATCGCTATAATCGCTAGAATAATAAAATTGAATTTTGCAAAAAAAAAAATAGTTTTACTGTGTTACCTTATAAACTTTTCAGCCGCACTGTTAGTCCGAAACAAAACAAAAAGTTCTATAACTATGTCATTATTGAAATTCAACAAGAGCCAATGGTTGTACCGCTCATGACAACTCTACACGAGCTGATGTTTGCGCCGGCTAGTGACCATTCTATCCTGGATTCCTCGAGTCGAGAAAGACGCACCACGCTAGATATGGGGTGCAGAATAGGGGGGCGTTGCTGATTAATGGTCAGCTGCATCCCAATAGGAAGTATCCCGTGTCGGGCACACGTACAGAGCATCGAAGACTGCAACATACCAATTATGAGAACACTTGTAATACTAACCTCGAGCCAACCGCGAGTAATCGGTTACATATTACTAACATAGTTGTAAGCAAACATTGTCGAAATATTGAACTCCCGGCCCCGTTAGGCTGACGCCATATGAGCCTTAATAAAATATATATTTTGGATAAAAAAAAAATTGAAATTCGAACATATGCGTGGAAGGATTTTTTTCATAATTTTTGGTCGTCTATCATCTCCTGAGAGATTCTGGATTAATTTATTTTTTTTATGTGAGAATGGTTTTTTTGGATGAATCAAAATTTTAATTCTTCTTTTATATTCAAGTAACGAAAAATATATGCATAAAAAAACGAATAAAAAAATTTACTCGATTATATACAGTGAAAAAAATCCCAGACTGTATATAATCGAGTCCGTCTTGTATATGTGTTGAAGATCATATTTATCCCGTACGTTCATTTCCATTCAAAAAGTATTTTTCGTGGGTAGTTCAATTTGGGAAATAGTGACGTTGAATAAAACCCTTTTCAAAATCATGAAAAGTGGAAGGATGCAGTTTTATAACGTATTATGTTAATCCATTCATATGGATGTCGCAGCCCATTTACTTAAAGGAAAGCTGACAATTTTTGTACATACGTATTATGGCACTAAAGTGCAATTTTTATTGTGATTTTATTTTTTCGTGATGAAATTTATTCTGAAGTCAATGTAATGGGGGCGAAGTCCCTATTTAACGAGGATAAGGAACCGGGGCGGCTCCAAACCGCAGAGGTGCCGCATTCCGAGTCGGCCGCCAGCCCGCTGTCCTAAGCGGCGGCCTCTCGTAAACACACCTGTGTTCCACCGTTTTCCCGGTTAGTTTGAAACTTAGGAGACGATCGTCTAGTTAGGTCCGACCGAGCGTTAGCGAGAAGCCGCCGCTTCGAAGGCGGGTCATTATCCTCGTTGATTGAGGACTTCGCCTCCATTACATTGCACAATGGTCCAGGAGATGCATTTAAGTGGAATTTAGCATTTATAGTTGTTACATATGATAGAGCGCTCATTTTCATGTTATCAAAAATAGGGTGACCAAAATTTTAGATGAAATAAAAAATATTACTTTCTTATCTTTATAGATAGAGATAGACATAGTTCGACAATGTTGTAGTCACAGTTATTTGAGACATCTTTGTAGAACAACGTTTTTTTCTATCTCTTGAAATAACCGATATAGCGCTTTTTTCTAGGTTACGTTAGGGTCACCTTGAAAAAAAACAGTTTTTTCGCTCTAACTTTTATATTTCAAATTCTACATACAAACTGTCTTCGAAAGACTATTAGAATATATTCATACAAACATTTTGCGATGCAGAGCTTGTCAAAATCTCAACTTCACTCAAAGATAAGAAAGTTATATTTTTTATTTCATCGACAATTTTGATCACCCTATTTTTGATAACATAAAAATGAGAGCTCTATTATATGTAATAACATTGTCGAATACAGATTTTGTCTAGAGAATAACTGTCGAGCTCTAAATGCTAATTTCTACTTAAATGTACCTCCTGGACCATTGTGCAATGATCTCAGAATAAATCCCATCATGAAATAATAAATTCATAATAAAGACTGCGATGCTTGGTAAATATGCTAAATACCATTTTTTTCATCTATTCTTTTCACAATTCACGTTCAAATTGTTTATGTTAAAGTTACCTGCCTCATTTTCGGAATATTCCATAACCCATGCTCATTTCTGAATGATCTCTTGGCCTTAAGGGGAATACGGAAAGGAAAGAAGACGGCATGTCAATTGTGCCTACATTTATTTTTAGAAATGACACAGCGAAGTCCTCAACATCTTTTTCGAATTTTCTTATTACAATTTCTCATTTTACTTCGTAACTGCGTAACAGGAGATTCGACAAAATCTCATCGACTCATAATCTGATTTGTCGGAATTTTCATTCGGGTAAACATTCTGTTCGAATAAATGTTAGATTCGGATATTATTCACATTCGGGTAAATGTCCATTCGGATATTTGTCACATTTGGGTAAATGTCTGTTCCGGTATATGTTGCATTCGGGTATTTGTTACATTCGGGTAAATGTGCTTCGGGTAAATGTGTTTCGGGTGAATGGGACACAACCCATTTGGCGATCCATTTTTATTTATATAGATAGAAGATAGAAGATATAGGAGAGCGTTATTTCACTTGAAAATCCATTCCCACCTTCGAATAAAGATCAATTTCGTTAGCCGAAACACCGAATGGACTGACAGCGTTTGACACGATATAAAGGGTGTGTCACATCAAATTGCATCACGGAAAAAACGCTGTAGAAATTCGCCCAGTAGACCGATCCTTTTGAAAATTTTAGACAGTATAATAAAAACTATTAAACAACTTTTGGCATTTTCTTTTTATTCATACTTCGAGCCCAAGCCCGTATGCTCGCACCTTCCTCTTTACCCCGTCCATAAGGTTCTGTACAACGTCAGGTTGTAGTTTTTTTTTGAACAGAAATCCATTTTCTCTTGAAGTCCGCCTCCGATTTGACAACTTTTGGGTTCTTCCGGAGGGCCTGCTTCATAATCGCCCAATATTTCTCTATTGGGCGAAGCTCCGGCGCGTTGGGCGGGTTCATTTCCTTTGGCACGAAGGTGACCCCGTTGGCTTCGTACCACTCCAACACGTCCTTTGAATAGTGGCACGAAGCGAGATCCGGCCAGAAGATGGTCGGGCCCTCGTGCTGCTTCAATAGTGGTAGTAAGCGCTTCTGTAGGCACTCCTTAAGGTAAACCTGCCCGTTTACCGTGCCGGTCATCACGAAGGGGGCGCTCCGCTTTCCGCAAGAGCAGATCGCTTGCCACACCATGTACTTTTTGGCAAACTTGGATAGTTTCTGCTTGCGAATCTCCTCCAGAACGCTGAATTTGTCCTTTGCGGAGAAGAACAACAGGCCCGTCAGCTGACGAAAGTCCGTTTTGACGTAGGTTTCGTCGTTCATTACCAGGCAATGCGGCTTCGTCAGCATTTCGGTGTACAGCTTCCGGGCTCGCGTCTTCCCCACCATGTTTTGCCTCTCGTCGCGGTTAGGAGCCTTCTGAACCTTGTATGTACGCAGGCCCTCCCGCTGCTTGGTCCGCTGGACGAATGAACTTGACAAATTCAGCTTATTGGTGACATCCCGGACCGAACTTCTCGGATCACGTCTAAACTGCTTAACTACGCGCTTGTGATCTTTTTCACTGACGGAGCATCCATTTTTGCCGTTCTTCACCTTCCGGTCGATGGTTAGGTTCTCGAAGTATCGTTTTAGTACTCTGCTGACCGTGGATTGGACGATTCCCAGCATCTTACCGATGTCCCGATGTGACAACTCCGGATTCTCGAAAAGAGTGCACAGGATTAATTCACGACGCTCTTTTTCGTTCGACGACATTTTTCCAAATTTACGAAAAATTGACAGTGAAGCATGGCCAACGTGATCTATAAGCGAAAACTGAAGATATAATTCCTAAAAATTAAATTTCTACAGCGTTTTTTCCGTGATGCAATTTGATGTGACACACCCTTTAATTGTGAAACATATGACAATTCAATTTTCCGAATTTTCTGATTTTCCTTCAGAGTTTTCCGAAAATTTCCCGATTTTTCTATCCTTATCATTGATCTATAGGATGAGACGAGTTAAAATATGGCGCCCTCTATCTAGAGATACACATGTAAATTATAAAAAACAAATTCAATCAAAAATTACGAAGACTAAATCCAATTTTTTTGCAAGTGTAATATGTTTTAAAAGAAGACTCGTTGGCTTTGACTTGATATGTCGATCATCTGAACCGGTCCAGTAGTTCAAAAATTATGAGAAAAAGGAAACATTGATTTTCTGTAACGAATTCCATCAAAAAGAAATTATGGTAAAATTTCAGTATGGAATTTTTTTGAAAAGAACTAGAAGTGGGTTATATTTGTGATATAACTGCAAGGTGAACATAGGACTACCATTGGCTGAGCAATCAATAAGTAACAAACATATAACTCTTAGACATTTTATCTTTCGAATAAAGTAATTATCATATAATGGAGAGTTATTAACGCTCAAAAGAGGAATCAGTTCCACCTCGGAAATATCAAGCGCAAATCCGGTGGCAAAAAAAATGGGATTGAGAGAGAAGAGCATAATACTTAGGAGAGCGAGGGAGCGAGATCATTTCCCTGTCACTTCGCAATTTCAATGGATTTCCAAGCGTACACCAGCTTATAAGCCTCTGAGTTCGGTGGCAGAAAAGAAATGGGATTGGGAGAGAAGAGCATAGTGTTTAGGGGAGCGAGTGAGACCATTTTCCTGTCGTTGCCCCATTTATATCTAAAGGGTTTCCGAGCGGGCCATAAAATGAATTTTATAAGCCATAGTTCAGTCCGGTGGCAGAAAAGAAATGTGATTGGGCAGAAGAGCATTGTAATTGGGCGAGCGAGCGAGGCCATTTTCTTATCACTTGGCTATTTAAACTAAATTTATTTCTAGGCGGGCACCGACTTATAAGCCACTCAGTCTGGTGGCAGAAACTAAATAGGATTGGGAGAGAAAAGCATCCCATTTCGCTGTCACTTCGCAATTTCAATGAATTTCCGAGCGAGCATCAGCTTATGAGCCACTCAGTCCGGTGGCAGAAAAGTAATGAGGTTGATGGAGAAGAGCATAGTGTTTTGGCGAGCGAGCGAGCGAAACCATTTCTCTGTCACTTCGTCACAACTAAATGGATTTCCGAGCAGGCACCGGCTCATATATAGATTGGTGTGATTTCAATAGCCTGCAAAGCAATTTTTAAGCTATTGCAACAAGTTTCCGGGTCAATAATTGACAAGCATCTAACTCTTGGACATTTTTTCTCTCTAATGAAGTGATTATCATACCACTCGGTGGATCGTTGGGTCCATAATTTCAATTCTTGTACAGTGACAGAAAACAACATACATACTCAAATAATCGTTTTCTTGCGGTAAAACCCGTAAGTGAAACTGTAGAAATACGCTCCTAAATACACTCGACAAAAAAAATTAGAGGAACGGAGTGCGAAGTCGGAAATTTTAAGTGGCTTTTGACATACTGTAACTTCGTAAAAAATCAACTCATATCGAAGAGATGTGCATCATTCTGAAGCTACAACTTTCAAATATTAGAATATTTTATGTACATATTTTAATCTTGATATGTGTAGGTGTACTGGGCAACAATAACGGGAAGAAATGAAAAATCGATTTTTCTTTGTTTTTTCAAGAATATTCTGGACTGACACAATTTTTTGCTAACCAATTCAATAGCAAATCCAATCAACCATATCAACCAGCTTTCATTTGGTTCCTAGAGCCTGTAGGACCTTTCCACACAGAGATATTTCAGTTTGAATGAAAAATTACCCCCTCGCCTTTAATAATCAATAATTTAATAAACAACCATCGTACCGTAAATCGAAATACAGTTTTGTGAACTCCAATAAATTTTGCACAAGAATAATTTGTTACTTTAACGAAAAAAAATAATAAATTTATTTATTTAAATTTTTCGCATCGATTTGAAAAAGTGCCAAAAATAGGATTTTTATAGTGCTTTATAGAATCCACTGTAATTCTGCAAATATCGCAGTAAGTTCTAATATTTGCAGGCAAACTTTTAGCTTAATGTATTTCCTAAATATCTGTGCACGTTTCATATTGATACGTTGAGCCGTTTTTTTAAAATTTGGAGTAAATTAGAGGAGCAAAATCCACTGTAATTCTGTAAATATCGCAGTAAGTTATAATATTCGCAGCCAAATTTTAAGCTTAGTGTATTCTCTAAACATCTGTGAATCTTTCATATTGATATGTTAAGCCGTTTTTTCTAGCCGATTTTTCTAAATTTGGAGTAAATTAGAGGAGCATTTAATCGCAAATCGTATCAGAAGTACAAAATTCTACGCGACTCTCAGAACGAACGATTTTGAAAAATCGGCTGAACGTATCAATATGAAACATTCACAGATGTTTAGGGAATACACTAGGCTAAAAATTTGCCTGCAAACATTAGAACTTACTGCGATATTTGCAGAATTACAGTGGATTTTGTAAAGCACTAGAAAAATCCTTTTTTGGCACTTTTTTTCTAAATCGATGCGAAAAATTTAAATAATTTTTTTAAATTTCTTTCGTCAAAGTAACAAATTATCCATGTACAGATTTTATTGAAGTTTTCAAAACTGCTTTTCGTTTTGTGGTGCGATTGTTGTTTATTGAATTATTCATCATCATAGACGAAGAGGTAATTTTTCATTCAAAATGAAATATATCTGTGTGGTAAGGTCCTACGGGAACGTTCTAGGAACCAAATGAAAGCTGGTTGATTTGGATTTGCTATTGAGTTGGTTAGCAAAAAAAATTGTGTCAGTCCAGAATATTCTTGAAAAAAAAAAGAAAAAAACTATTCTCCATTTCTTCCCGATATTTTTGCCCACTACACCTACACACACGAATTTTGACATTTTTCACGAAGTTACAGCATGTCAAAAATCACTTAAAATTTCTGACTTCGTAATCTGTTCCTCTAATTTTTTTGTCGAGTGTATTAGAATTTTAAGCTAGTTTCGATCAAAACTGCTGAGACATAACATTTATTGAAAAAAATATTTCAATCAATGTCGTTACTAGACATCAGCAGTTTCGTTCAGTTTCAGTTCAGTAGCTTGTAGTACAATCAACCTAGCTGAACGCAACGAATGCAGAAAATTATCTTGTGACCGTGGATATAGTATTTTGGCTATGACGTTGATGGTTATTCTGTGTCGTCCCATGATTTCTTGCAATTGAGATTGTCGTAGTCGATTAATTTTTCGTCGTCAGTCAGTCACAATACGCCCCAGAAAACTATTCTTTGCCTGCAAAGGAACCATGATATTGCAAGGATTGTGGATTGCACTTTTTATAAAATTAGTTTAGAATCCATTTCCCTACCATTCCGATTTTTTACATGACTTTGTTAAAATAATAATAGTACAAAAGCTCATGTCATAGATACTTCTGTGTGCACACCATTCCTTTGTCAGGTCATGTACTCCGAGGACCACCCTCGGTGTGCTATCATCCTCAGAGACGGATAATCCAACATGTTATTATCGTGCAACGATACCACGCTCGAGACAAAGCAGGGGGTCATTAAAGTGCATCATTTACTGCAACACTCACTCTCACCCACAATAGTCGCGAATTGTCATCGCGTTACACCCCCACCATGTCACCACGCATAGGGAGCGAAACTCCGGAACACTATAAATGCTGTTTCCTTATTTGCGTTTGACATCATCATTATGCAAACAACGGACTATCTATGCTCAACATCACACCAGACAGAGAGAGCGTGTTTCATATGATCAGCAGTGAAAGTGTGAGAGAAAAGAACTGTGCTGTTTTCCGGTTAAGATAAGTGGCGGTACAAGATGAAGAACTCTAATCATAGAATGGACAAGCGGTCGCGGCAAGAATGTACATAATCGTCGTTATACCAGCCTTCATTTAGAGCAGGGGTTCTCAAACTATTTTCCAGAATGAAATCATACCTTCAAACCAAATTTCTCTGAGAATCCTATCTTTAGTTTTTTTTCTTACTGAATAATTATCATTTTAAAACATTGCGGTTAGTTAAATGAGTAAAGGGCCTGGCCGGGTAAGGGAGTAAAAAGTGCCCCTAAACCAAATCACCATTATATAGGATATTAAATAAGAAATTTTGGCGGTTTATTTGAACCCCTTTGTGGTTTAATATAGGATCTATAGTGAAAAACGTACTTTTTCGTTTATTTCACGCCATGCTCAGAAGCTTCGAGATAAAAATTAGAAAAAAAAACTGAATGTGCATCTTACTACGGTGTATCAAGAAAAATTATCAAAATTTTGTCAAAAATTGAAGTACTAAAAAAAATATTGAAAATTTGAATTTTTTTTTGGGGTTTAGAGATTGGGTACTACTCTAATTCTTATTTGAATGTGTTCCTACGACTTTTCTAGATATGTGTGATTTTTTTCAGATTTTTTTCAGTGTTGCGCGGTACAAAAAAATATTTTTTTTTATATTTCCAACGGGTCTGGCTGGGTAAGGGAGTAAAAAGTACCCCCAAACCAAATCACCAGCTGTATGGAAAATATTGTATAGGGTACTAAATAAAACATTTTGGCAGTAGTATCATATATTTGTGTCCTTATATGGTACACCATAGGATCTATGGTGAAAAATTCACCTTCTCGTGTTTTTCACGCCATTCTCAATAGCTTTGAGACAAAAATATGGAAAGAAAAACCGAAAGCACATCTTACTAAGGTGTATCGATCAATATTTTCAAACAAATTTTTCATCAAAAAATCAAATATTAAAAAAAAATAAAATAATTTATATTTTAATTTTAAATTGAATTTTAATTTTTTTTTATTCTGAGATTCATTACTACTCTAGTTTGTATTCAAATTTCTTCCTATGTCTATTTTATAAAATGTGTTTTTTTCAGAATTTTTAGAGTGTTTTTCGCGGTACAAAAAAAAATATATATTTTCAGGCATTTCGAAATATTGAAAAAAATATTACTTTGAGACTCACTTTTGCTCTAATTTTTATTTAAATGCATTCGTATGTGTTATTTTTTCCACATGTAGCGTAACTTTTTCTTGAAGTGTTAAGAGGATTGCCCGAAAAAAAGCAATTTTTTGACCTTTGGGCATTTTCATTTATTTTGAATTTAGAGACCCAGTACTGCTCTGATATTTATTTATTTTTTTTATATGTCTAAATTTTGTCGGTATGTTTAGAGCATTGCACGGTACAAGGATTTTTTTTCTCATATCTTAAATTATATGAGATTATCTTTATATGGTTTACCATATTCATAGGAGTTAGCAGTACGATAGAGCTCTATGAGAAAAAATAAAGTCCTTGCGGAATGATCATTATGATTAATTAGAAAAACACTCTTAAAAATCCAAATTATTATTATTTTTTATTTTAATCTTACAATTGAAAACCACGAATGCAATAAAATAATCGATTTCAAGGAAATAAAAATAATAATGCAGACGATGAAGAAAATTATGTTTGTGTCTTAGAAAAGTTATGTTGTTATGTTGTGTGTAGAAAAATAGACACATAGAAACGCATTTAAATAAAAATTAGAGCAGAAGTGGGTCTCAAAGTTATATTTTTTTCAAAATTTCGAAATGCCAGAAAAGATATTTAAAAAAAATTGTACTGCATATTTGTTTTTTTTATTATTACATTTTTTGATGAAAAAAATTGTTTGTAGATATTTATCGATACATCTTAGTAAGATGTACTTTCAGTATTTTTGTCTCAAAGCTATTGAGAATGGCATGAAAAAAACGAAAAGATGCATTTTTCACCATAGATCCTATGATGTTCCATATAAATACTCAAATATATGGTACTACTGCCAAAACGTTTTATTTTGTACCCTATACAATATTTTCCATACAGCTGGTGATTTGGTTTGGGGGTACTTTTTACTCCCTACACGGCCAGGCCCTTCGACATTATTTTCTCATGGAGGCGATCTGGCGTAGTGGTAACATCTGTACCTCACAGGCAAAAGGTCACGAGCTCAATTCGCACTCTGGAAATGGAAGTAATGTGGCAAACCAACCAAAAGTGTTGAAAGTCACTATAATACAGAAAAAAAAATTTCTCATCATATTCAACAAACACATAAAATTTAGTAAATATCAAGGGTAATTAATAATTATTAATACAAATTACTCACAAACTATAAAACTATTCAATTCGCAAACCAATCTATCCGCAACTACCAAAATATCGAAATACGGTTCAATATTGGTTAGTTAAAGCCTTAAATCTTCGCGTTCGCTGTTTTGTCAATGGCTCTTTCGGTTTGGGGTTGTTTGTAAAAACACTGAAGCCTTTTTCGACAAAGTATGATGATGAAGTATATTATTGCACCCTAAAACCTTCATATGCCTAATTTGGTTTCATTTTCCTGATCAATTCTCGAGTAATGTAGAAATTTGTGTTTCATTTGTATGGCGGCCCCCCTCAGAGAGAGAGGAGGAGTGTCTAACCACCATAGAAACATTTATTGCACTCTTAAATCTTCATATGCCTAATTTGGTTTCATTTGCTTGGTTAATTCTCGAGCAATGCAGAAATTTGTGTTTCATTTATATGGCAGCCCCCCCTTAGAGAGGGGGGAGGAGTGTCTAACCACCATAGAAACATTTATTGCACCCTTAAACCTTCATATGCCTAATTTGATTTCATTTGCTTGATTAATTCTCGAGCAATGCAGAAATTTGTATTTCTTTGTATGGCGGCCCCCGCTTAGAGAGGGGGGTGGAGTGTCTAACCAACATAGAAACGTTTTTTGCAACCTAAAACCGCCATATGCCTTATTTGGTTTCATTTTCCTGATTAATTCTCGAGTAATGCAGTAATTTGTGTTTCATTTGTATGGCAGCCGCCCCTTAGAGAGGAGGGAAGAGTGTCTAACCACCATAGAAACATTTATTGCACCCTAAAACCTTCATATGCCTAATTTGGCTTCATTTGCTTGATTAATTTTCGAGTAATGCAGAAATTTGTGTTTCATTTGTATGGCAGCCCCCCCTTAGAGAAGGGGAAGGAGTGTCTAACCACCATAGAAACATTTATTGCACCCTAAAACCTGCATATGCCTAATTTGGCTTCATTTACTTGATTAATTCTCGAGCAATGCAGTAATTTGTGTTTCATTTGTATGGCAGCCCCCCCTTAAAGAGGGGGGAGAAGTGTCTAACCACCATAGAAACATTTATTGCAGCCTAAAACCTCCATATGCCTAATTTGGTTTCATTTGCTTGATTAATTTTCGAGTAATGCAGAAATTTGTGTTTCATTTGTATGGCAGCCCCCCCTTAGAGAAGGGGAAGGAGTGTCTAACCACCATAGAAACATTTATTGCACCCTAAAACCTGCATATGCCTAATTTGGCTTCATTTACTTGATTAATTCTCGAGCAATGCAGTAATTTGTGTTTCATTTGTATGGCAGCCCCCCCTTAAAGAGGGGGGAGAAGTGTCTAACCACCATAGAAACATTTATTGCAGCCTAAAACCTCCATATGCCTAATTTGGTTTCATTTTCCTGATTAATTCTCGAGTAATGTAGAAATTTGTGTTTCATTTGTATGGCGTCCCCCCCTTAGAGAAGGGGGTGGAGTGTCTAACCACCATAGAAACATTTATTGCACCCAAAAACCTTATTATGCCTAATTTGGCTTCATTTGCTTGATTAATTTTCGAGTAATTCAGAAATTTGTGTTTCATTTGTATGGCAGCCCCCCCTTAAAGAAGGGGGAGGAGTGTCTAATCACCATAGAAACATTTATTGCACCCTTAAATCTTCATATGCCTAATTTGGTTTCATTTGCTTGATTAATTTTCGAGCAATGCAGAAATTTGTGTTTCATTTGTATGGCGGCCCCCGCTTAGAGAGGGGGGTGGAGTGTCTAACCACCATAGAAACATTTATTGCATCCTAAAACCGCCATCTGCCTAATTTGGTTTCATTTTCCTGATTAATTCTCGAGTAATGCAGTAATTTGTGTTTCATTTGTATGGCAGCCCTGACCCGACAAACTTCGTCCCGCCCAAAATTTGTTTTTTGTTATCAATACCTTCAAACATTCACGTTTTCTTACTAAGCGCAAGTTCATGAGTCCATCGCAGAACTGTTCATTGATTGATCTTCTAATCGACCCCGTTGAATTTACCTTTTACTAAAAAATTCCTAGTACTTCTACCAAAACTCATCATTATAATATCATATTATCTTCAGACACAATTCTCGTTCACGATTTTTCAACCACTTGGTTTCTCCGTTACATGGAATAAATGTTTGATACAGAAAATATGATAGAACAAAAACAGACCCCTCCCCTCTTCTCCTCTTAGAGAGTGGGAAGGAGTGTCTATTCACCACAGAAACGTTTCGTGCTCCCTAAAATTTTCACATGCTAAATTTGGCTCTATTTGTTTGATTAGTTTTCGAGTTATGCAGAAATTTGTTTTTCATTTGTATAACAGCCCACCCTAAGGGAGGAGGAGGAGTATCGAACCACCATAGAATCATTTATTGCACCCTAAAACCTCCAGATGCCTAATTTGGTTGCGTTTGCTTGATTAATTCTCGAGTGATGTAGAAATTTGTGTTTCATTTGTATGGCAGCCCCCTCTTAGAGAGGGGGGTGGAGTGTCTAGCCACCATAGAAACATTTAAATTTGGCTGTATTTGTTTGATTAGTTTTCGAGAAATGTAGAAATTTGTGTTTCATTTGTATGGCAGCCCCCCCTTAGACAGGGGGTGGAGTGTCTAACCACCATAGAAACATTTATTGTACCCTAAAAGCTTCAGATGCCCAATTTGGTTTCATTTGCTTGATTAATTCTTGAGTAATGTAGAAATTTGTGCTTCATTTGTATGGCAGCCCCTCTTAGAGAGGGGCTGGAGTGTCTAGCCACCATAGAAACATTTATTGCACCCTAAAATCTCCACATGCCAAATTCTGTTCCATTTGCTTGATTAATTCTCGAGTAATGCAGAAATGTGTGTTTCATTTGTATGGCAGTCCCCCCTTAGAGAGAGGGAAGGGGTCTCAAACTATCATGAAAACCTTCTTCAATGGCACTAACGTTCCTAGAGGAACTTCGTTGTCTCAACGTAGTATTACTTGCGTCATTTTTATTTGTACTTAGTTGAGATTTGTATGCCAAATAACACGCCTTGAATGCATTCTGAGTGGCAAGCTCTAGAATACGCGTGATCACAGTGCAAGTCGGAGGAAATTTCTTTGACGAAAAATTCCCCCGACCAGAACGGGAATCGAACCCAAACACCCGGCATGTTAGTTATGACGCTAACCACTCGGCCAAGGGAGCACAAATCATGAAAACCTTCCCGGGCCATAAAAACTCCTACATACCAATTTTCATGTCGATCGGTTCAGTAGTTTCCGAGTCCATAAGAATCAGGCAGACAGACAGACAGACAGAAATCCATTTATATATATATATATATATATATATATATATATATATATATATATATATATATATATATATAAATATATATATATATATATATATATATATATATATATATATATATATATATATATATATATATATATATATATATATATATATATATATATATATAGATTCTTATAACAGGGCGGTTCACGTAACACAACTAATGCAGCATCTTAAATATTTCAAAAAAGAACTATTGTTATTTTATATGGGTTGATTTTCAGAACTCGTTGACCTCCAAAATCAATTTTCGTTTATGTCGACCCCTGAGAAACCGTAATCGACCCCAGGGGGTCGATATCGACCACTTTGAGAAACCCTGATTTAGAGTATACTAGCCTATATGTTATTGTCTTTGCGGGGATTAGCTGTGTGAATAATGGTTAAAATAAAGTGCATTCCGTAAATATCGAGACGAATACTTATTTGTACATTGCATAACTTCGATTATGGAAACGGACACCTTGTCGAATACTTCATTGATATTATGATCCTTTATATCATGATTTTTCCTCTCAAGAAATAACATGAAGTTCTTGATTGAAAAGCGGATTTTATATTTTTTTTAAGACTGAAGCAGACACAAGATATTCTCCCATGTAAATTATGAATTCATCACCAGTCAGCTGATGTCCTTATGTACAACAAAAGTCAATGGAAAATGTACAATTGATAAGTTATTGGACCAAAGTATCGAAATGAATGCGTGGGAATCAACTGAGTCTAGATGGTGAATACGACCTGACAGTGACTTATGTCGTACGTTTTTGCGACAACATTTATACAAAGCGTGCACAACTTGCATGTGCCGCAATAACACGGGACTAGATTGCAACGACAAATTGTCTACTGTCAGCGTGGATGTGCCGTAATAAATCTATCCTAGCCGTTTAGGGGTCTACACAAAGCGAAGCTGATAATTTGTTGTCAATACATGTCAGGGGTGTATCGCACTCACGCAATCGCAAGTCGCACGAATATGCACACTGGAATGGTTATGTTGGATAACAGAGCTGTTAAAAGAGTGTGATAATACGAGGCTAGCGTACTTCATTAGGAGGCAATTGGCATTTGAAAGGTTTGCTAGACATTCATGGTAACCAATAAAACAATTGAATGGCACTATTAATCTTCGCAGATAATATTACGATAAACAGTTGCAGCTAATCTTGACTAATCGTCCAGTAGACCAGTAGACCAGAGCTGCTATCGGGAAAAGACGTTGACGATATTTTTAAGTCTTCTTTGACATCGAAAAATGAAATTATAGTTCTCTTGGAAAGTGTTGTTTATAACTGGAAACAATAGTGGATTCATAAGTTTTTTCACGCAAAAAATTCAAACTTATTAGATCTAAAATTATCGTGTTGTTAAACAAGGCTTTCAAAATCGTTCCATCTCAATTCCATTAATAAAAGCTGAAGGCGCTCAAAGTTTTGATTTTTTTTTTGACGTATTACTAAGTCTTACATTAAAGGTGCCAAATAAAAAAACAGGTCACGTGTTTAAACGGGTTCATTTAGCTTGCCCTGTAATTTGTATGTTTCTATGTTTGTAACATGTTTGTCTGTAACGCTTTACCACATTAATAGAAAATTGAAACTCTTTCTGTTGATCGATTGATCTGAAATTTGGAACACACATTTATCTCTGCAGTCATTATAAAACTGCGTATTTCATGATTTTAAAAATCCAAGATGACGACCGCTACAAAATGACATATTTTCTCAAAACCCAATCAATATGGGTTTTTTTCCAAACCCCATCAATATGGGTATCAAATGGAAGGGCTTGACTAGTAGAACACAGGTATTCATGAGGAATAAAAATCTCAAATGACCGTCACTACAAAATGGCGGATTACATATTTTCTCAAAACCCCATCAATATGGGTATCAAATGAAAGGGATTGACTAGTAGAACAAAGATATTCATGAGGACTGCAAATCCAAAATGGTCACCACCACGAAATGGCGGATCATGTATATTCTCAAAACTCCTTCAATATGGGTATCAAATGAAAGGGATTGACTAGTAGAACACAGTTATTTATGAAAAATGTAAATCCAAAATGGCCGCCACTACAAAGTGACGGATTACATATTTTCTCAAAACCCCATCAATATGGGTATCAAATGGAAGAACTTGACTAGTAGAACACAGTTATACATGAGAAATGCAAATCCAAAATTGCCGCCACAACAAAATGGCGATTTATATTTTTTTTCTAAAACCCAATCAATATGGGTATCAAATGAAAGGGATTGACTAGTAGAACGCAGTTATTCATGAGGAATGCAAATCCAAAATGGCCGTCACCACAAAATGGCGGATTACATATTTTCTCAAAACCCCATCAATATGGGTATCAAATGAAAGGAATTGACTAGTAGATCACAGCTTTTTATGAAAATTCGCATCCAAAATGGCCGCTGTGACAAAATAGCAAATTACTTTTTAAACGGTTTCATTCAACTTGACATGTTTGTATGTATGTTTGTGTGTTTGTAGGGTTGTCCCACATTGATAAAAATTAGAAATTCAATTTGGTCGTCGCGTAAAAATGACTGAATGGCTTGACTTGGAGAACACACTACATTATGAACAACATAAATTCAAAAAGGTGTATGTATTTTTTTGTTATCCCCTCAATATCGGTATCGAATGAAATGATTTGATTAATAGAGTACAGTACATCATCAAAATATTCGGATAAAAATTAGGTAAGAAATAAAAATTAAAAAAAAAAGAATGGTTTTATTGTAATCATACAGATAATGTACTAAAAACTAGAAAATAAGGAAAGTAAAAATAAACTTTTTATGTTAAACGGTTTAATGTACTAAAAGCTAGAAAATAATTAGGCAAATTGCAGCTAGTAGTTATCACATCCCTTCTTTCATTAATCTAGGGCCTAATTATTTTCTAGCTATTAGTGCATTAAACCGTTTAACTTAAAAAGTATTTGTTATGAAATAAAGTTAACGTTAATAAGTATTTTTGCTGCGAACGGATTTTAACGATTTGCATACCAATCGAATCGGAAATTTTCTAAGATTTGTTTCATATGCTATACATCACAATCCCATAGTCTGTATATAGTTGAAATTGATTAAAATTGGATGCATTCCCATTCCCCTATACATTTGTTCAGTCCATTTGTGTGCTTTCCCGAACAGAGCTGCCAATAACGGGTGATTTATGCAACCTAGAATAGAAACAACGAAGGGGAATAGCGAAAAGAGAATATTTGCGAAGTAAACTCCACCCTTGCATAGTAAGTAAGCTGTCGCTAGCGCATTGCATCTCCTCTGAGGAAAATTCTCAGAATCTTTCTGTGCCCGAAACAACAACGGTCGCTTATTGTGCTCGTGCAAATGATTATAGATCGCTTTTAGCCATCAGTGTTTGGCTTTGTGTGTGTTGCTTGTTTTCGTTGCGCGAAACTTAGCGAAACCTCTGAGGAAAATTCTCAGAATCTTTCTGTGCCCGGAACAACAACGGTCGCTTATTGTGCTCGTGCAAATGATTATAGGTCGCTTTTAGCCATCAGTGTTTGGCTTTGTGTGTGTTGCTTGTTTTCGTTGCGCGAAGCTTAGAACTTGTTCATCTCCTGTACATATGAATAGCATACCTTCGATACTTTCAGTTGCCATTCGTATTTGCTCTCGTGCAGTGCACATCGGTTCTGTTCTGATGCAACATGATTTGTTGACGGTTTTGACCGAGAGTCGAGAAACGATTTTTCATAAACGGTCATTTTTGCGATGTATCATTTTTATCGTTGCAACTGTCGCGTGTTTGATGCTTGTTGAATGGCGATTCACGGAAGATGCCTCTCGTTAAATACTCAGTGCAATGCGTGCATTGATAAAAAGAAACAAATTGCGACATATGATCAATTAGTGTATTGTTCTCGCAAAGATAAGAAAGAATAATCCTCAATCCTTTTCAGGGTCCCGGAACTTTTTTTTAAAGAGTTATTTATGAAATTTCGACGTATTCTCAAATAATATCCGAAATGATAAACCAACAAATTAAAAAAAAAAGATTGCGTAGTTTTACGTCCTAAGCGGTCGTGTCTCGGATACAACCCATCGAGTTTTTATCAAAAATTGGTAGAGTAGAGAGTAGAGAGTAGAAAATGAAGAGAACAGAGTAAAGAGTAGAGAGTAGAAAATAAAGAGTAGAGAGTGAAGAGCAGAGAGCAGAGAGTAGAGAGTAGAAAATGAAGAGCAGAGTGTAAATAGTAGAGAATCGAGAGTAGAGAGTAAAGAGTAGAAAGTAGAGAGTAAAGAGTAGAGAGTAGAGAGTAGAGAGTAAAAAGAAAATGAAGAGTAGAGAGTTAAAATTTAAGTCAAAGTTGAAAGAGCAACAATTGAACGCAGAGAAAGAGTAGAAGAAAAGAGACATAGACATTTGAAGTAAAAAAGAAACTTTTTAGGAAAGAAAAGAATAAAGATTGCGATAGCAGCAAAGCTATTCCAATGACCTTGCGGGAAACTTATGAAAACATCGTACTGTTAAGTATATATGTAATGTGAAACTGTAGGCTCCCTTGGTTTTTCCTCGATCTGATTTTTTTGGACGGTAATTTTATTTGAATACAGTTAATACATTGTTTATTTCAATTATTCAAAAACAAAACACAATAGACAACGATATTCAAGAGCACCTGGCTCAACAGTGCCATTTGACTCTCGGTTGGGTAGATTCCCTCAACGATTTCAAGAGCAACGAGTAAGCGCTGCACTGTCACGTTCAGCACGAGCATATGCAGCGAGGGCAAAGCTAGGCGCTCGTTGTATTAGTGGTGAATGCATGATTTAAGGTGCAGATTCTGTGAGACAAATATCTGTGATATGATTGTAACATTGATCTAAGTATTGTTTCTAATGGGAGAATAAATACCATTATTATATGCTCAATATTGAATGACGTGTTCACAACACACGAATGCGTGGGTCGAAAAGATGAAAGTTATTGCACCAGTTACCTGACTTGTGGTTCTCAACATCGCGAAATACCACATGCATCTGCAGGACGTGTTCACGCTTATGTATCTCAACAGTAAACGAAAGTCTGCTTTTATTATGAACCTGTCCAATGCCGCGTCAGACACAGACACAGTGTCGCCATCCGGTACGATGCTAGTATTCATTTTAGATGATACATAAATCTGATATTGTTCTTGTGCTGGGAGTCACAATACACATGAATCAGCCATATCATGTTTTTACATAGATGAAACAAAATTCACGTGAGTAAAGAATGTACATAAACAGGATTTCCAACTGTGCTCTTGTTGAACTTTTTTTTAATGTATGCTCAAAGGACATCCGATTGTGAGTGCGTACAAAGTAGGTGTGTAATCACTTTTGAAAAGTTGCTGTGGTCTCATCATTTGTTATTCAACCAAGCTAGTACTATCCCTATGGAATAATACAAAAAACTTTTTCTCTCTTTCTTCATTGCAGGTTAGTAGTACGCGATCAATGAGAATCGTTCATGGACAAGTAGCTCAATGATGGTAAAGAACATATTCATTATCTTGATTAGTTTTGTGTCTCGGGTCCGATCAATCACTAAAGTTTTGTGAGATGAACACCCATTAGAGTATAAATATTCCATGTGTGTCATTTTCTAGTGCTATAACATTGTGTCACGGGAATCACAGGATAAATGGCTCAATTAATTTTTTCACCTCATTTGGCGGAATTCCACTGCTTCATTCATTACAATGCATCGCAGTTTAAATGAGATCAAAACGCGTTTTTCTTGAAACATCGTTTTTTTCGATGGCGGCACATTTACCGATTTGGCTGAAATTTGTTATAAGTATGTCAAAATTGTTTTTTTACCGAGTAGTATACCGCTTACATGATATTTTTGCTTTTCGATTGTATATGCGGAATTTAAGTAACGATTATTGTTACAAAAATTGAAAAAAAACCATATAGCCGCCATTTCAGCATTTTTTGAGTTCAAAACTATACGCTACGCTACCGATACGCTCCATGTTAGAAAATATTTTTTTTATGTATTCTAGTCAAATTTCAGCCAAATCAGTATTATTCGAGATAAATGTTAAATAAAAAAATGGGAAAATAAATAAATAAATACGCGCATCTCTTTCTACTGTAGAAGGCTTGAACCACTTCAACTAACAGTTTGATCTATTGTTGTATTGTTGTCTCCTGGCCTGAGAAAGTGTCAGAGCGAATCTCTACACTTGTTTAAATCTAAAAACGCATGCATTATATATTATTTTTCGACGTGTTTCTAGAAAAAAAAATCTTCATGTTATATTGTGGAGTACACGTGGCGGCAGAATTTTCTCTGAGTAATAACAGATGGCAACCGAGAGAAATCCTATTCTTCTCGAAATCTCGTATGTGATGAACGTGTTTACATGTTACATGTTACCACGTTTGACACGTTCGCTCAGTTGGAGCATGGTCACCATTAACTTCCACCAAAATGCGATGACTTTTCGCAGCTTTTTTCTTCATATTGAAGTAATGAAGTAACACACCACGCAAAAACACTCTCGTTGGTACGAAATTCGACATATACATAAAAAAATGTTGTTTACGCTTCAACTTTTTGACATATACTGAAAAAGACGCGCAATTACAGTAGCTTTCCAATGAATGTCTGGAAATTCGATTCACTGGAATAATAATCAAGTTACGCCATCTGTTGTAAAAACCGAAGAAACTTACCGGTACACCTAATAGAATTACTCCTGATGATTCTGCTATGCTAGTTCCGGTTGCGTTTGTCTTGAATTCTCATGAATTCTCATCTCATGGAAGTGCTTTGAATTCTGCGAGAGATTGTGGTCTAAAAAAATGAACAAGGTAAAGATAAACAAGAATCAAAATAATTATGTAGAACATGACTTTTTAAATATCATTTCTTGCCCAGCCCAGGTACTTCTCATACAATCTTCGTATGCCTAGCTTTAGAAGTCATTTTAAGAAACAATTGGTTTATGATATGGGCCTTAGTGAATTAGTTGTTTTGCCTTCTTCAAGTGACTTTTATACAACATGATATGCTATAGCTCAGGGATAACCAAACGGTAGTCCGCGGTCTAGTGCCAGCTGGTCTAGGATAGTGTCACCTCCAAACGCAATGGATTAAATATATAATCCCACCTTTTGCCGTGAATATTTATAAGCAGTGTTGCCCCACGTACATATTTTTCTGAAAAGGTACAGATTTTTTGGTTATTTTTGGTACAGATTCTGTACGGTACAGATTACAGATTTTCGTCGAAAAGTACAGATTTTTCTACGTTTGAAATTTCTCTCTTTTTTTTTTTGGTCAGTATTATTACTTGAAATCAGTCATTACATTCACCTGAGAATAAATTTCATTATGGAAAAATAAATTCATAATAAAAATTGCCCCCCGGTGGCGTTAATACTTAAGTATTTGTAGAAAATAAATGTAGACATAAAGTTAGTAAGTAAATATAATATTGTGTAGTAAATAAATGAGTATTTTTTCAAGCTTCATTATTTTTCTCTACAATGAATATTTTCTATGGTACAGATTTTTTGAAGAAAAGTACAGATGATAAATTTTTTTCCCCTTCTGGTACAGATTAAAATCTGACAACACTGTTAATAAGGTGCTTATGCTAACCCTAATAAAACATATCAGTTGTAAGAGTAGATTTTTCTTCATTAAAGTTTCCGTTCTATTTACTTTCAGATTGTTAGTTATATTATTAATCCATATTAAATCCAGTTGTTCAACCATGTCACTAGGAAGATTTAACAAATTATATTAACAAAACTTTGCTGAAATTCCTGGAAACATCCAGCATAAGGATTCAAAATTCAATAAAAACTGAATTTTTGGAGAAAACTCCACCTTTGAAGACTGCGAATGCGAGTTTCAATGCAGTATTGTTATATTAATTTTTAAACTATGATAAGTAATGTGAATCAATTGTGCAGATTTCTTTCAAGAAATATAGCCATGAATAGAGCAACAGTGATGAAGGGAAATTAGAAATTTCTAAAATTAAATATTGGCCCCTATTATGTAATTCTAGGTGAACAGAACTTTGCTGGTTAGCTCTATTTTGCTGTTATAGATACAGTCGGGTGAACGTTGTCGGCATAATTTTTCGAGCTGTTTCGTTTGCCTGTTGCATTTCTAGTGTTTTGCTTTGAGAAACATTTCGGCAACGTTTCAAAATATGAAATTCGTCGACGTTCGAGGAAGAACTCGTTTCGATAAGATTCTATCGATTTACAAAATACGATACGAAGTTCGGTGTGATGATTATAAGGATCGAATCTAACTGACTGGGACTGACAGTTACAAAATAAGAAAATAAAAATGCATACGGTTTGTTTCGGATGTTTTACAAAATCTGACTACTAACAAGTCGAATTTCTGACTATTTTCTATCCATGCAATAAGTATCTTTGGAAGCTGGGACCGACGCTGATATCATGCAAACGCTCTCAATGCGGGTTGAATGGAAAGCACAGCAAAAAAATCGGGGTTCTACGTGTTAACCCTACCATACTCGAGGATACGGTCTCACAGGCAGACCAAATTTTGTTTTGAGGGTACTGAATTAATAGACTATTGAAATTGAATGAAGTTGAATAAAAAGTGTTTCTGGAGTTTTTTTTTAATTTTAACTCTTATTACTTTAAATAAGTACAAATAACGCCTATAAATACACAATAGCAAAATGACATTGACAAGCGCTGTCTGTAAGATGTACTTTCAGTATTTTTTTTTCTTATGTTTTGTCTCAAAGCTATTGAAAATGGCGTAAAAAAACGAAAAGGTGCATTTTTCACTATAGATCCTATGGTGTACCATATAAGGACTCGAATATATGGTACTACTGCCAAAATGTTTTATTATGTACCCTATACAATATCTTCCATACAGCTGGGGATTCGGTTTGGGGGCACGTTTTACTCCCTTACCCAAAAACCGCCAGACCCTTTGGAAATATAAAAAAAATATTTGTACCGCGCAACACTGGAAAAAAACTGAAAAAACCACACATATCTAGGAAAGCCGTAGGAACACATTTAAATATGAATTAGAGAAGTACTAAATCTGAAAATCAAAAAAAAAATTCTAAATTTGAATTTTTTATAGTATTTTAATTTTTGATTAATTTTTTTTTTGATAATTTTTCTTGATACACCGTAGTAAGATGCACATCCAGTATTTTTTTCAAATTTTCATCTCGAAGCTTTTGAGGATGGCGTGAAATAAACGAACGTTTTTTACCATAGACCTTATGCTAATCCACATAGGGGTTCAAAAAAACTGCCAAAATTTCTTATTTAATGTTCTATACAATATTTGCCAGCTAGTAATTTGATTTGGGGGCACTTTTTACTCTCTTACCCGGCCAAGCCCTTTAATTCCTATTGCCAATTGGCCTCTATCGAACACATTTGTCTCGGTTGAATCTTTCAATAACCATTCGCAACTCAATAATTTAAGTTACATATTCATTGATAAAACTGCGGGACTCCAACCATTTTACACCCCTTTGCCTTAAAATATGCGTATCTCACGCTCGGTACACGTCTTATATCTAATTCTGTATCACAAACTTGCACAAATATACCCCGCAACTCAGATAGATGTAAATTTTCATTCCGCCGCTCAGCAACAACATCATCCATCCGTTCAACCGTGTAATATTGGAACCCCACCGAAACTAAAGTGAATGAATATTTACCCAACCACCACCACCTACACCTGCGAGGAGTTTCATCTTCGTTCTTACATACGGACTTTGAGCAAGCAAGCTAGCAAAACAGCAGAATCCTTCCTTTGGCTTCTAGTGCAGTGAAGATATGCTAAGTTCTCTCCTCTACCGCTAGCATCGCCATTTCCGGTGTCGTTCGGGAGAAGCTACAATATTGATTTAGTTGACTGCTCCGATATGTGGGTAAATTGAGCCATATACTCTATTATGTATGCCGTACATAAATACCTGACGTAGCGGAACTTGTCCGAAGGATGCGCACCGCTGGAATCAATATTTTACCGATATTCTTTCTGTAGACTATGTGAAAATGTTGGAAGACTATGTCAGACTTACCAAATCTCTCCAACCTGGTCACAACGGAATTAAACTCATGCCATTCAAGCAACGATCAATGATCGAATATGGGCAGCACTCCTCCGCACCATTCAGCAGAAACAGATCTCTGTGGGTCAGCTCTCCTCGTTTGCCTCGAGGCTTGCCATGAGTCGACGAGTATCCATATACAACAGTTTTGAGGCAGCGTCCATGCTCTACAGTGGACCATTTTTCCCCATCCTACAACAGTGGCGGCTTACGGTCCATTCGCTCCACATGTGCTCAACTCAGCGTGTTTATTTGTAGTCAGCCTCCCGAGTAGATTAGTTCTTTTGTTGTTAATTATATTCTGAAACACCTTGACTGTGAGTGAGTGAGCGAGGTGGTGGCCGGGGCTGTGTTTGAAGTGTACTCGTTATTGATGAACGCTACCTCCGACGACTGTTTTTTTCCCGGTTGACCGAATTCAGATTTAGTCCCAGCGCCCGTCCGTAGCGTGGGTTGACTGTTGTGGCACCTGGTGGCAATTCAGTCATCTGGTGGAACCGTAAGCGATCGGACCAGCTCTTCAAGTGGTCCAGAGCGGTGGCGAACGCGCGCGCTTTGCGAGTATGTGCACACAATGGATATAAGTTGGCTGCTGGAGGACCGTCCTGTAGTAGTCTGGGTGTGAGTGTGGTGCAGCAACCGGAGTGGGCGGGAAGCATTGATTTTTTTGTTTGTCCTCGAAAAATAATTAATACATCAACACAACACGAGCAGTTCAAAAAGTGGCGAATTCTAAGTGCGTGTGTGTTGTGAGAGCTTTGTGTGAAGCGCGCAGTGTCTCGTGCTGGAAGAATGCAAACAATTGCATGTTTTCGAGGCTTCAACTAATTTTAACCAAGCGCGACCTACATTGTGCAGAAATGAATAGGTGTCGAACCATTGTTCGTACAGAAACGGCGGAATTGATGCTGAGTAGGATAGATATGATCTGCATGAATGTAACTAATATAAATCAACATGAACCGTTAAATCCCATTTTTATTATGCAACAATTTCATGAAATAAGGATAAACCAAAAAAATTGGTTTCCATTTTGCTTCAACCATGAAGATTTGTTCGTAATTGGATAATTTTAAACCCATATTCGAAGAATGTCAAGTCAATTCAACTATTTATTGGCGACACCATCTTAGAGTGAAACATTGTGAAACGTTGTGGGTGTAAAGGCACTGGTCATTAAGCAATTTTACATACTTGAAACCTCCAGAAAAAAACTACGTTTTGAAAAACGGTCAGTTTTTTTCTTAATTTCTAAATTTAATTTCACTAAAATTTCTAAATCAGTAATCATAGGGGCTACAAAATTTTGTTCAAAAAAAGGAAAAAAAATTTCATTGGAAAAAAAATTACATTGGAAAAAATATTTGAAAAATTAAAATTCATTTTCATCAAAAACGTACTTTTTTAATTTTCGAAAAATAGTCCATACAATAACCAACAAGCCATTGGAAGATGGGCACTTCTACAGGAAAAAAGTTTATGTAACAAAAACTTTTTCATGTTTTCTCTGAAAAAAATAGTAAATCCTAATTTCAAGATAATATATAGTATATTAGCTGACCCGGCAAACTCCGTCCCGCCCAGAATGATCTTTTTGTTATGAATACTCTCAAACATTCACGTTTTCTTGATAAGTGAACGTTCAACGTTCTAATTGACCCTTCACAATTTCCTTTTACTATAAATTTCCTAGTACTTCTACCAACACTCGTCATTATAATATTCTCGTATAAAATTCATCATTCTCGTTCAAGATTCTCCAATCACTTGCAAATAACATGTTTCTCCGTTACATGGTATACATGTTTAATATAAAAATATAATAAAATAAAGACAGCTCAAATCATACGATTCCTTTCCCGAGTTTTGCGCACATTTGACTATCCTTTATTATCCATGACAAAGCAGCCGAAATGTGTTGAAAGTCACTATCAGGGCTCTGCATAGTCATAGTCAACTGAGGATAGTCAGCTGACTATCTGACAGACTATACCCGTATTCAGTTAGTAATGACTTTTGGCTTCTTCACGTAGTCTCTCCGCCAAACGACTAAACAGTCAGTCGGGCGTTTAGTCGCTATCTCCCTCTACTGACTCGACTATATCATTTCATTCTTCCCAGTTAAATTGTCCTCATTGCATTTTGAAGTGACATTCACCCAACACGAATTCGTTCCTCTCTTTCTCTCTCCCATGTACGTGTGCATGCATCGATGTTTGAGTTCAACGTGGTTTGACATACGCTACAGGTGAGCTACATTCTTCTGTATCATACACGAAAATTACTCACACGTATAAAATAGCGTCTGTGTGTATACGCTGTTTTGCACGCGAGAACCTTTATAGCATACTTGATAAATGTCTATGTTCGTTGGTTCGAGATCACGATGGGTAGACAATAAACCGTCGATTGATGGGGTGACTTCTTTTTTGTATCAAAAATCATGTTTTCGTTCCTCTTTATATGGACGTAAAAAAATATTGCGTACGCGGGTATGAATTAGTGTCAGGGGGAAATGGAAGTGTGGATTGAAGTCAGTTGGATGAAGAGGCAGATTTGTATTCATTAGCCGAGTCAGTTAAAATAACCACTGACTGGACTAGTTCACCAGTCATCCTCGCTAGTCAACGCTAGCCAATTCATTTTCTAGTCAAGTCACTTCTTGTTGCAGGCCGAAGCAGTTCTAGTCGAAGCGAAGCTACGGAGAGTAGAGTCGGTCCTCATTTTTCACCTTCGAAGATTTCGGGCCCTGGTCACTATATAATAGAGAGAAAAAAAATATCCATTTTTATTAAGGTAGACATCAAACATCGAATGGACTAACAACGCTTATCACGATGTAATTGTATAACATATGCGAATTCAATGTTCCAAATTTTCTCATTTTCCTTCAGTGTTTTCCGAAAATTTTCAATTGTCATGTTTGCTTCGAATATGCTTGGTTTAAATATCTGTGATATTTTTATGGGACCCCCTTCCCCCTTGCAAAGAAGGGTGGAGTGTCTTCCATCATAGAAACATTTGTTGTACTGTAAAATTCTCACATTTCAATTTTGATTCCATTTGCTCTTGCTGTGTTATTTCTTTAGTTATGCTGAAATTCGTATTTCTTTTGCATGGCAGCATCCCCCCTTAGAGAGGAGGGAGGAGTGTTGAAGCATCAGAGAAACATTGATTGCCCCCTAGAATCTCCATATCCATTTGTTTGATAAGCTCTCGAGCTATGGCGAAATTTGAGTTTCATTTGTACGACAGCTTCCTTCTTCGAGAGGGGGAGGAGTGTCGAACAACCATAGAAACATTCACTGTCCCCTGAAACCCCCACATGCTGAATTGAGTTTCATTTTTTTAACCAGTTCTCGAGTTATGCAAAAATTTGTATATCATTTGTATAGCCTTTGAAATGGGGTAGGAGTATCGAACCGCCATTTAAACATTTCGTTCCCGTAAAACCTCCACATGCCAAATTTGGTTTCATTTACTTGATTAGTTCTTGAGTTATAAAAATCTCCCCTCCTTTGAGAGGGGGGAGGTGTGTCAAATCACCATTGAAACTTTTATTACTCCTTAAGCCCCCATATGCCAGAATTGGTTCCATTTGCTTGATTAGTTCTCGAGTTATGTAGAAATTTGAGTTTCATTTGTATGACGGATGGGGAGGAGTATCGAACTACCATAGAAATATTTATTGCCCCTTAAAATGTCCAGATGCCAAATTTGGTTCCAATAGCTAAATTAGTTCTCTAGTTATGCAGAAATTTGTGTTCCACCTACCAGAATACATTCTCAGAATATGCACGAATAAAACCTAGAGCAGAGCCTGAACTTTTTAGCAATCTTTCGAAATATCCATTCATTGAGAATTGATTCGGATGCAACTCATCCGAATCAAAATCATTACATACTAACGGTAGTCTTACGTCAGCCTTGCGGTTATATCACAGATATAACCCACCCATAGTGTTTCTTTCGCAGTTGTAAAATGCCAAAAATTCGGCGCAATCGAAATCTATCCATTGAAATCAACCCTTTGCAATAGAGATAGCGCTGATAGAACTGCTTATCATACTCGAAAATACTTCAACAAAACTCGTGTTTGTGTACATGTTTGTCATGTTTCGTGAAAAATTTACTGCCCTTCAGCTAGATGGCTCATACAACATGTCAAGCATCTCTTGTTAGAAAAAGGGTCTTACGGCAGGTTGCGTTAGGATGATAGGATTTAAAACTAAACACAGCTCCCAGAGACAGTTTTGTGACTTAGTTTTATACGAGCATCTGTCAAAATAGATAGAGAAACGTCATATTTTACAGTTTTGCTTTGCGAAAACGTAAGCCAGGCAGACGTAGATGTTTCTAGAGTTTATGGTCCTGATTCTATGACGGACAATCACACGCAATTTTGGTATTATTGATTCCGCTCTGGTAATCTTTATGTCAAAGATGCATCACGACCGACAAATTGTTGGAAACATAGATAAAATAATTTACTAACTGTTTCGATTGTCCAGAAGCTTAAAGATTGCAGAATATTTGTCTGAAATCGCTCGAAAAAGGCTGGATATAAAATAAGTTCGATGTATGTATGGATGTATGGATGTAACACGAGTTACTCAACACGAGAGCTCAATAAAACTCATAGATGTATAAATGCTTTATATATCAAAATAGCCCCCTTCTGAAGCAGTACACTTTTCCCAACGAACAATCCAGCCATACGAACACTTTCCATAGCTTTATTCGAGAATTTCCTCCAGTTCACGCAGTGGATTCGTTTTTATGTATTCAATGCTGCCAAAACGGGTCCCGGTAATTTGAGTTTCGGAAAAAGTCGCACGAAGCCATATCTGGAGAGTACGGTGCTTATTCAATCACATTCGTTATATCTTTGATCTAAAATTCGTTCATAATGATCAATCGATGAGCTGGTGCATATTTTGATCTGTACCTGAAGGGGTAAAAATCTTTTCCATTTGTACTTTTTCTTCAGAAAATCTGTACCATCTGTGTACAACCTGTTGTACCATTCATTCATCATCACTTTCAGCCTTTGTTTCCGAAGCATGCATGGAACAAAAAACTGTTCTTCACATCAAGCTTCACGGATACGTTTTGTTTTCATTCATTTCTTTAGTTGCGTCTGTAGTGATTGTAGTTCTGTAGTTAATTACACTTTTACGCGTCTGTAGTTAATTACACTTTCCACTGAACAAAAGAATAATTTATGACAAAAACGGTAATCAGTGCCGTACAGAATCTGTTCCAAAAATAACGATGAAATCTGTACCTTTCCAGAAAAATATTTACGTCTGGCAACACTGCGACTTTTTCATGCCAAACATCAAAACATCAACCAAACTATGACGAACGGTCTAGTGAGAGATATTTAATTCACGGGCTAGCTTCATTTCTTTTATTGTGTCGATGTTTGGACTAGTTGAAAAATTTCATCGCCGAGCAAAAATAAGTTAACTTGTTCTTAATGACGCTGTAAACAAACTAGATGACAGATCGCGCTCAAAATTGACATTAACACCACTGACAGTGGTACCAACTGTAACAAATTTAAAAAAAAATGTTCAGCGTGAAGATTCGAAATTACGAATCTCCTGTTATATATTTGACAATATGTAAAATCCAAAACCTAAAAATCCAAAATCCAAAAATTAATAATTCAAAAATCAGCGTATTCATTAGGGTGCCATAAATGTATGGGAAAAATCAACCCTAAAATTTCAAAAAGTTGCCTTATACAAAATGTTCACCACATCGAAAGAACACCCTATGCAAAATATCAGCTTAATCGGACTTAAGGGAGAGTGGCACAAAGCGGTCAAAGTTTGAGTTTTTTGAAAATTGAAAAATCACCCAAGGAAATCGGGGTTTTCGAAATTTTTGTTTGGTGCCAATGAAATTGCATGAAACGTCGAGATCTAGTGTTATCTCGTTTTTTTTTGTCAAAAATCGACACTCTGGGAGATTTTTATTCCGGACTACGAGACGAAAAATATGATTTTGGTTGCCAATAAAAATAGTTATCTCGGGTTTTCATTCGGAACTTGCTGCGAATTGTTGATTTGCACGATAATAGACGAATTTAGACGAGTAATGCAATTTTAGGACATTTGACATTAAAAAAAATCGAAAACCCCAATTTCGAGCGATCTTTCGGTTTTTAAAAATCAAATATTAACGTCTGCGACACTAATAAATGAAGTACGAATGAGCTAATGTTTTGCATAGGGTATATTTTCGTGCAAATCAACATTTCGCAGCAAGTTCCGAATGGAAAACCGAGATAACTATTTTTATTGGCACCCAAAACCATATATTTCGTCTCGTAGTCCGAAAAAAATCTCCCAGAGTGTCGATTTTTTTCAAGATGACACTAGATCTCGACATTTCATGCAATTTTAAGTCATTTGGCATCAAAATTTTGTTTTTCGTAAACCCCGATTTATTTTTCTCCCCCCTTGGGTGATTTTTAGATTTCCAAAAAACTCAAACTTTGACCACTTTGCGCCACTCTCCCTTAAGTCCGACTGAGCTGATATTTTGCATAGGGTGTTTTCTCGAGGTGGTGAACATTTTTTATGGGGTAACTTTTTGAAATTCGAGATGAACATTTTCATTGGTACCCTAGTATTCATGCATCGTGTATCGTTTTTCTCAATTTTTCTCAATTGGTAAATCGGTAATCGTAAACTGTGAATCACAACTCGTACATCGAGACATCATTAATCAATCACTAGCTGACCCGGCAAACTTCGTCCCGCCCTAAATTTGTTTTTTGTTATCAATACGTTCAAACATTCACGTTTTCTTAAGTTCATGGGTCCAACCGCATTGCCTAATTTGGTTTCATTTGCTTGATTAATTCTCGTGTAAAGCAGAAATTTGTGTTTCATTTGTATGGCAGCTCTCCCTTAGAAAGGGAGGGTAGGGGGGTGGGTGCGGGGGGTTGGAGAGTCTAACCACCGTAAAATCATTTATTGCACCCTAAAACCTTCATATGCCTAATTTGGTTTCATTTTCTTGATTAATTCTCGAGTAATGCTGAAATTTATGTTTCATTTGTATGGCAACCCCCCTTAGATAGGGAGATGGAGAGTCTAATCAGGTCAAATGGAGAGGAGTTAGGAGAGGTTAAGGTCAAACACGGAGAGCAACTCCGAAGTGCAGTTTTTCTTAGCTCAATAGGGAAGGACAAGCGAGACATAGCAGATTAAGCATCAAAATAGAAACAATATAATGAACAAAACGGTGAATGTTTAGCCTAAATCGGACCAAATCGGAGGTTCACGTAAAAATAATTGATTCATTTTCCCGGAAACATATTTTCCCAAAAATTCGACACTTTATATTCAGAGACAGGGGGACAAGTATGTATGTCATAGGTATTTTTCAGGTACAAAAAGATTTTCATGCTCAAAAGGCACAAACGTCGTATGAGCACACATATACGCCGTCATCGTAAATACTTTCTACTACCCTGAACCGTGTATATTCGAACCAAGATTTCGTAGAACTGTGCTTATGAAGAGTGAAACAAAAGCAAACTAATTTTCCCACTAATAAACGGAACAAAAATATTTCGGCGCGCAAAATGCATAAATGGCGCTCGTTGCTATTCGGAAAAAGTTGTTCAAGTCGGAAGCGGAAGGGTGAGTCAAATTAAAAACAATCAACTTGTCGTTGTGTGATGTGATTGATAAGCACCTCTTTAGTTTGTTTTAGATGATTGCACGGGACACTTTAAGTAGAAGGAGGTGACTATCTATGGGATGACTCGCACTCGTTTGATCGCTATCAGTTTTGTTTCCACTTAGTGCTAGATTTATGGGTGTAGACTCATCAACCCTAGACGTGATAAAAAAATTGATTAGTCTATGAATAGCGGAAGAGCACGATTTGCACATTAACACTTTCGTCGCCCCGTCACCCAGAAATGGGGACACTTTCGTCATTCAAAATTGAATAGGATTTTTAATAGGAATTTGATAAATTAGGTAATTATAACCATATCGTTATAATGTTTATACTATCCTTTTTATTAATTTATAGTGCAGATGGTTTGTACTGCAGCTTTTTTCGAAAACCATATAATATGAATTTGGCATGTGTTATTGTTGTCAATTCATCTTCAAATTAAATTAAATATTGCTAGATCATGTAAAAGTTGTCTTAAAACTAAGTGTGATTCTCATTTTCTAATTTATCCGCAAGTTGTGCTCCGCAAGAAACTTAGAAACGTTGCTTTGGCCGACGAAAATGTTAACTAGTAGTTTATTGTTCGCATCCTTTCTTGTTGGAAAATAAATCAAGATTGTTTCATTGAGGTGTACAGTACTCCATATACCATATTTTCAGCGCATGTCACTGCCACAATATGAAAATAATTAATTCGTATGAAAAACAGGCGAGAACAAAGTTTTCCCACGGCAGAAGAAGAAATGCAACTGTGTGTCAACACAGAGAGTGGAAACACGTCCATTTGATCAGCTTTTGTGCGGAGCTATGTGGTAATTGCTGTTTAGAAAGCAAAGTGCTTTTCTAAAAATAGTGTGATTTGATTTACGGCGTTATTATCGCCTGCTCGGAGGCGGAAAACGATAAAAACGCCCCACAAATTGGATCGAGGCTGTGACGTAAAACAATTTCATAAATATATAAGTTGCTGGGTGCATATAATTTCAATTGTGGAGGACTTTAGATATACAGTCATTATATTAAATGGTTCAACAATATTCAACCACGAGCTAAATCGAACACACATCAATTATAGAAAAACCAAACACCAACACGTATGCGGCGAAGTTGGAGCGTGTTCCTAATATTGATCCAATCGAGAATATAACCAAATTGAACTGTCATTTAATTTAGGATGGCGGTACTATGAATAAACCCGACAAAAACCATTCATAGAGTTCATACTGATCTAGTTGAACAAGAGGAATACAATTTCTGAGAAAAGAAAACTTCTTTCTAGGTTCAATTACCACCATTAACAGAAATTGATATCAATTTTGCAGTGCGCTATCTGCTGCTGTACCAGCAGTGAGATCAAATAATCCCGACCATGTGGATCACTTAACCTATTCGAACCCCCGGTCCATCGGATGGTGACCACCAAATAAAGATCTCGCTAGTAATTACGCTCGTTCGCCCAGCGGAGTGACTGCTGCCAAATCTTAAACCGCTTCAAATTGGCGGCGCTGCCTCAATTATAGAGCAGTTATCACTTCTGGGGAGCGCCCCATCATAACAAATTAGCGAACGAGTAATAAAATTTTATTTTTTCGGATTGTTGGTCCCCACCTCCTCCTCAAAATGGTCAGAATGGTGATTGTTTGATTCATTCATTATAGCGAGAGCTGGATGTGAATTTAGATTGTATGACGCCTCTGGAGTTAGAAGCACCCTCGATTGAAAGAATGAATGGTAATCATATTTTGCCATCCGAATACTTGTATTCTTAGTATATTTCAAGTTTGAAAAAATATACCAAAGTTGACATCAAACGATTCAATCTTATTTTTTAAAATTTTTCAGATTTTATTTTGATTCTAATTTTCATTTAAAAAAAACTTTTTGTATTTTTTCAAATTTGAAATCTTTTTTTTTCAATTTTATTGTTTTTGTAACTCTTAAAATATTCAATTAAAATTTTAATATTCATTGTTTTAGTTTTTTAATTGTTCGATTTCACAATTTTTTAAATCTTTGATATTAAATTTTTCTAATTTTAAATTTATTTGATTTGTAACTTGTTAAGGTTTCAATTTTTCAGTATTTATTGTTTTAATTTTCAATTTTTCAATTTTCGATTTTTCAAATTTAGGTTTTCAATTTTCAATTTAATTTTTTTCAATTTTCGTTTTAATTCTTATTCCCAATTTTAAAAAAATGCTTTTTTTCTCTAAATAACAAATCTTTTATTTTGATTAATGTCACATTTTTTTAAAACTTCAATTTTAATTTATTTTCAATTTTAAATTTATTTGATTTGTCACTTGTTAAATTTCGTTGTAGTTTGTTTGTAATTTTAAATGTTTGCATTGTCAAGTGTTGAAATTCAAAATTTCTTTTTTTATGGTTTAAAAGTAAAATGTTTCAACTTTCGATATTTTCAAATTTTAAGTTTTCCAATTTTTATTTTTATTTTTTCAATTTTCAACTTTGAAAAATTTATTTTTCAATTTAGCCATGTTTTTTTCGATTTTACTAGCCACACATTTACCTGGCCCTAAAGGTTGAACGTTGATAAAGTTTTTTTAAGATTGAAGTACAAGTTGCTGTCCAATCAATTCGTGCTCAATTCACGTTTCATCGTGTAGGTCTTGCTACTAGCAATTTATGTAATTGTGGTCCAGCATGTCATTATATCGATCATGTTGTTTGCTTATGTAATATGCAATGCTATTCATGAATTTAACTGGCTGCTGATTTAGAAGTTCAGGAGGGTATACTCACGTATACTTTTCCATTCAATGTATCAAAAGAGAAAAAAATTGAACAATGAAAAACTCGATTCGAATGCAATTACTACACACAATCACAGTCCTATGTCAAGATCCCGTCCGTGCCCCTAGGCCCAGACCCATCAACTTTTTGTTTTAAATTTTTTAAATTTTAAATTTCTTAAATGTTTAAATATTCAGTTTTTGAAATTATTAAATTTCCTAATTCCTAATAAATTGATAACCTAAATTCCAAATTTAATTTTTTTTTTGTTCTTATTTTCCATCAATCAATTTTTCAGTTTCCAAATGTTCACCCCCGATATTGCCCGCAGATTTTTTTCTATCTCACGACTTTCCTGGCGCAGAATGAAGAATAAGAATAAAAGGGGATAATTGAATTTTCAATCTCTCAATTGTGTTACAATTTGCCAGTTCATTAGTTTTTCAATTCAATTTCAATTAATTTTTTTTTTGTTCAATTGTCCAATTTTCAAATGTTCAATTTCTAAATTTTCTAAAAATTGTTTTCAATGTCTTTTTTTTTATCTCTGCTTTTTTTTCAATGTGCTTTTAAAATTTTTCAATGTTTAATTTTTTCAATTTTCAAATTTCATTTTTCATACCTTATTTTTCAATATTCAATGTTAAATGTTCAAATTATCGATTTTTCAAATTTAGGTTTTCAATTTTTAGTTTCAATTTTTCCAATTTTCCTTTTGATTCTTAATTCCAATTTAAAAAGACGGGTGGGTAATGTCGAGGACATAACCGAAGAGGCATACTACTCCTTTTGGTCGGAACCAGGAGGCACATAGTGCGTTCAGACAATGTTTGACATTTCACAATTATTCGATCGTTTATCTCAAAAAAAAAATAAAACGTTATTCTATGCGATAGATGCGTATAAATATTTCCTATCAATTGATGTAAACATCTTTCCGATTTATTAAGAAATGCTAGAGTTATAAGCGTTCGAAATCTTTCATGTTTTCCCACATGTTCGATGCCTAGATTTTCATTTTACCTCCTATATCTTCGGATTACACGTAGTTCCTACGTAAAAATTTTTCTTTTTTTATTTTTTTTTCCAAAATTCAAATTTTTAAAGTGTTTTCAATTTTATTATTTTTTATATATATTTTTTTTTTTTTGATAGAAATTTTAAGATTTTGATTTTTAATTTTTTCAATTGTTCAATTTCACAATTTTTTAAATATTTAATTTCAAAATTTTCTCAATTTCAAATTTATTTGATTTGTAACTTGGTCAACTTCAATTTTTTCCGGGTTTGATTTTTGAATTTTAAGTTTTTCATTCCTAATTTTCAATTTTCCCATTTTCCAATGTTTGAAATTTTCAAATTTTCAAGTGTTCAAATTTTCGATTTTTGAAATTTAGGTTTTCTATTTCTAATTTTAAATGTTACCATTTGTCAAGTGTTCAAATTAAAAATTATTTTTTATTAAGGTTTAAAAGTTTTATGTTCAAAATTTTCAATTTTCAAATTTTTGAAGTTTAAGGTTTTTGATTTCAAATTTTTAAATTTTAAATTTTTTAATTTCTCAATTGTTAAATTTTCTTATCAATTTTTTTCCAATTTTCGACTTTACAAAGTTTCTGTAATTTACAATTCACATTTTTTTATTGTCCAATTGCTAAATTTTCAAAAAAAAACAAAATTTTCTAAAACTTATTTCAAATATAATTTTTTTTTAAATTTCTACTTTTTTTCAATGCTTAGCTTTTTTAATTATGCCTTTTTTTTACAATTGCAAATTGTTTAATTTCATAGTTATTTAATTTTTAACAAATATTCTAAAATTCTAAAATTTGATTTTATGGTTTTGTTATTTCCCTAATTAATTTTTTTTTATTTGTGGAAATTTGTCAATTTTTAAGATTTACATATTTTCAATTGAAATTTTGAATTTTCGAATACTCCATTTTTCACATAGTTTAACATCCGGCGAGAAAGTTTTCATCAATCAATTGGAAATATTTGTACGCAGTCCGACGTCAACGTTACGGTCGTCGTGTCCTGGACATAACCTCCTATATTTTTTTCCGCTGATGCACGATGCTTTTGATATTGCAATATTAAAATAAAGTACCTCTCTGGTATGTTAGTTGTTTGATTTTGTCGGCACAGTTTGATGAGCACAGACTAGACCAATCACAACGTGCGATTTTCATTCTGATAGTCTAGCATTATTCATTTTTCTATTATTCACATTTTTTTAGACAAAATTGTAATTGTATTTATTGTTATAGACGATCGAAAGTTTTCATAATTTCGTTACACGTTCAGTTCTTAGATTTCCTTTTCGTTGAACCTGATCTTCCGTGAAAATCGTAACTCGAAATTCAGTTGTCTGATTAAAGAATGGTACTCGACAAAGTTATTGTAAAATTAATGAATAAAAAAATATACTCTGGTGCCGCTCATGAAAATGAAGAAACTGATTTGAAAAACAATATGAAATTCCAATACGTAGCTATTTGAGAAGATACACTGGAGTCGCTTTTTTCGCGGGGGACACGTACCGCGTAAATTCCAAAATCAGCGTTAAAAAACCGCGTAAATTACTAAATCCGTGTAGAAATCTAACAAGCAGTGAATTATTAGTTTAAAATGTAACCCATATTCTAACAATTGATTAACTGATTAACTTAAATCATATCTGTTTCTCCTTTCGTTCTCAGTCACATCAATTAGCACATTAAATCTGTTTACACTGAAGTCATTTTTTACGCAGTTGATACGTGCCTCGTAAAAAAAACGTGTATATTTCGAAATCCGCTTGAAAAAAAAACCGCGTAAATACTAAAATCCGCGTAAAAAACGACACAAATTCCGAAATCCGTGTAAAAATAAATCGCGTAAATTTCTAAAACCGCGTAAGAAGCGACTTCAGTGTAATATAAAAAATGTATCTGCATATAGATTAGAGTGCCAACGAAAATGGCCATCTCGAATTTTCAAAGCGAACTTGATTAAAAATGTTGATTCCCACGAAAAACTACTCTATGCAAAATATCAGCTCAATCGGACTTCATTTTCTAGTGTCGCACAGCGGTCAAAGTTTGAGTTTTTTGAAAACCGAAAAATCACCCAAGGGGGGAGGAAATCGGGGTTTAAATTTGATGCCAAATGTCTTCAAATTGCATGAAACGTCGAGATTTATTGTCATCTCGCAAACGCAAAACGTATGGTTTTGGATGCCGATGAAAATAGTCATATCGATTTTTCATACGGGACTCCCTACGAAATGTTGATTTGCACGGTAAAATACCCTCTAAAGTAAAGGAAATAGGGGTTTTGAAAAAAAGTTTTTTGGTGCCAAATGTTTTAGAATTTCATGAAACGTCGAGATTTACGGCTATCTCGAAAAAAAAAGTTCGTCAAAAATCGACTTTTCAGACAAAAACGGCCAAGTGCCGATAAGTCAATTTCTGACAAAAAATTTTTTTTCGAGATGACAGTAGATCTCGACGTTCCATGAAATTTGAAGACATTTGGCATCAAAATTTTTTTTTCGAAAACCCCGATTTCCTGTACTCCCCCCGTGGGTGATTTTTCTGTTTTCAAAAAACTTAAACTTTGACCGCTGTGCGACACTAATAAATGAAGTCCGATTGAGCTGATATTTTGCATAGAGTAGTTTTTCGTGGGAATCAACATTTTTAATCAAGTTCGCTTTGAAAATTCGAGGGTCACTTTTTTGGCACTCTAATATAGATATTATACATTAAAAATATATAGAAAATTTTATTCTGAGAATTGCCGTGCTCCAGATATAACTTTTCTTAAGTGGTTACGACTGCACTGCAATTCACTGTATTTTCATTTTCTAGCCCGATTCGGCACCACTAGCCGTCGAACTTCGACATATGAAAACAGCATTTGAATATTTGCATCATTTTCAGTTAGAATTATTTTATGTAAATAGTTTAAAAAATCGGAGAGGGTCTGACAAGACGCGGGTATCATTTTTATGCTATAACTAACAGAAATTCAGAATTTCGTTACTGTCGTTTTCAGTACCAACGCTTTTTCGAACGAAAATTCCTCTGTCGGTCCAATGAAATCTAACAGCGAAACAGACTAAAAATTCAGTGACTGATGCGAGGCTCAACTTGTTAAGATGAAGATAATACGCACAGTAATATAGGTCAAATATCTACTTCATCTTCAACAATCAATGCTTTTACTGTATCCGAACCAGAGCTTCGAAACCTATCTAAACAAATTAAATCGTGAAAAAATGAGAAACATGTTTGTACCATTTTCCTGGACGCGTAATTTGTTTTTCTGACGCTTTTTGTAGTAGTGCACTTTTCCATACAATAGCACCAACGCACGCACACTCACCACAGCACTCCAACTGGCACTCCACGCTCAGGACATACCTTTCGAGGATTTTTTTTGTGGTACACAGTGAAGAGGAGAAGAGAACAAAAATCGACATCAGTGCAACATTTTCAAACCTGCATTGCCCGTCTGGGAAATGGCAGTGCAAACTGCAACGCAGAACTTTGATGTGTTATCTTCAGTGAACGGTAAGACCTGTTACCCCTGATATTGCGAGTTTACTTTTCTCCACAATCCTGTTAGATTTCCATTCAATGTCGCCCACTCTTTCTGGATTGATGTAGTTCTCTTGAATTCAACTAATTATGTGTGATTTAAATACCTAGATAAAGCTACAGACGAGTATGCTTCTGTTTAGTAGGTTCATAGAAGCGTAACAAGGACACGTATTTTTGGCTTCCTATCCGTGGGATGCCTTTTCAGTCTACAAAGAGATGCTTTCCGATCACCGTCCCTCAAAAACCTAACAATGTTGAATGTACCTGTTTCTTATTGATGACATGATTCCGTTTTATCAATCACCCAAAAACACTTGCTCTCATTGCACTGATAACCAGCATGATGTTTACATTGTAGCTTATCAAAGACATTGTCCGTTGAGGCCAACTAGAGGAAGTAAACTTACACACCACTTACAGAACCAACGCTATGGTTTATCAGTCGAGCAAAACAAATGTAATTGATTGTTGTGAACATTAATGTTAAACTACTGTCCCTGCTTTGTGTTATGTTTTAAATGCTATATCACTTTCCCCCTTATGAACTTAAAATAATTCATCAAAAACATATATCATAGGGTAAGTTTGTTTTTGATTGCGACTCAGAGTCATTAAATGGCTCGTTCACGCCTCTTGCTTGTTGTGTGACGAGTTCGCGAAACAAATGACAACGGGTTTACATTGTGTTAAAGTCGTACGAAAGAGGCATGTGCGACAGAGCGGGAGTTGAAGAAATTAATAAGTCTTTGGTGTGTTTGGGAATTGTCACATTGGAATTGCGAGATTATGGCGCTGAGCTCTTATATGCTCTCGACGACGAATGACTTGATGGTTTGAACCCACTCTGCTTGGATCACCACCATTAGGGTGAGAAGTTCAACAATGGAAGCGAGTTGAGGCTAATTTATATTTACACGAGTATATTTGGCAGTGTGAAATGATCGTGCGTCGGAAGTAAGAGGACGCTCTTCTCTTAGCTTAATATATTTGGTTCGATTATCTTCGGTGACTCAGCGCTTATTCCACCCTTGAAATAATCAATCAGTAGATCTTCAGAAGTCCTAATAATTTTTCACTGTTGAATGGAAGTGCAATGAAAATCTTGTATTTTGTGTCTAAAACGAGATCATTCTTTACATCGAAAAACAATTTTCCTAGATAGCCTTTATTATCATACACTCCTCCGATTTTTTTTTTCAAATTTTGGACCATACCTCGGTTAAAATTTTAAAATTAAGATTCAACTTCACCAGCCGACATATTTTCCCATATGTTTAAAACTTGGTAAACCATTTTTTTAAAACTTGATACTTTTGATTTTTTTATTCTTATTCAAAATCATTGGTTTATTTAAAAAATCATAAATCAAATTCCAGATGCCTGAATAAAAAAGAATGTTTGACAAAGTTGTTGGAAAATTAACTATTTAGGAGAAGCAATATTTTAAATAAAAATCTAACTCAAAAATTGAATTCAATATTAAAAACTTTTCATATCTTCCACCCTTCAATTTTTTTTTGTATATTTTTATTTTAACACCCTTCGCTTGACGTACAGTGATGACGTGGTAAACTCACCAAAACGAAGATAGGATTAAAAATTTATAGAATTACAATACTTTGTGAAATCTTAACCATTTAAGAAAAAAACATAAAAATGGAATCTACATGCGATTCTACATGAAAAACTATATACAGGGTAACTTCGATATAACGTACATTTTACTTTCAAAATTGTACGTTGTATCGAATTGTACGTTATATCGAAACACCATAAAGGACTCAGAAACGTGGCTTATAGTACTTCATTTTGTTGCTGTTTGAGTACGTTATATCGAAGTTTCCCTGTATAACGTGTTATTCTGGGACTAACCGTTCTCGAGATATAACCAATTTAATATAATTAAAATCATGTTCGTGAAATATTAGAAAATGCATACTGCTGCTTAGACTAAGGTTTCAACATCGTATATAAAAAATGGTTATATCTCGAGAACGGTTAGTAGCAGGAGAAAGTGCTTTACATTTATTTTTTTAGGGTTCTCGAAGTGTCTGAGTCAAGGGAGACCCTAGCATTTTTTTTGGGATCACACACTTCTTACCTAACATCAAAAATTCTTTTTCCTTCAAATAAAATATTGAGATTTGAAAAATATATGAAAAACAAAAAGACACATTTTTGAACATCAGCTAGAGTTTTTTCGTTCTGAAACACAGGACACAGAGAATCATAAATGAAAATAGAAACAAACAGATATAAATAAGAAAACCATTATGTGTGGCGTTCAGGACACTATTTCATTGCAACCACAGCGGCACAAATTTTCATCTTCAGTTTTCAACCGAAGAACACAGCTCTCATCACAGTAAAATACCTTTTTCGCGTCCTGCTTGAAATGCGCTGCATTTGACGTAACTTTTAACCCACTGGAATTAACGAAAAAGGAATTCCGAAGCAAATAAAAGTTTCGTTCAACACGGCGACGATATAGAAACTGAGGTTGACTATCGTTTGTTTGTTTCTTCTATAGATGCTTTGAATTTTTGCGGTTCATTTGCCTCTAGCCTTGGAAAAAACATTGACAAAACTTGATTATCGGTCTTGAGAAAGGTCATTCGTCAGCCTAGCCACCGCTGCCGCCCGGTCGCTAGCTGGATGACTGAAGAATCGTGTATGAAACCGTCGAACAAATCATACCGATCGAACAAAAATTATCAAAATTCAAATTTGTCTTTCCAAAAGTGAACCGCGAGAGAAAATAAAAGAGAAAGATGTTGCACGTCCTAGGAACGGTGTGTGATATCTTCCACTCTTCTTTTGTATCTAGTACCATCGTTGCATGTGATATCAGCATTAGGAAAGACTGTTGTCTGCACGCTAGCAGGTGCTAGACTAAGGATTGACTTTTTTGTTTAAAGTTTTTTTTATTCAGGTTTTCTGAAGTCTAGTACATTTTCATGACAATTAGTATTTTAATTCGTTTAAAATATTTTGGTTGTAGATCTTATTGCATTTGAGGGGCTTAGAATAAAAGGGGTGTAAGTGATTTGATCGATTTCTCTACATCTACTCTCTCTTTTGGTCATACCTTAGCTGCAAATACATTCCCAGCTGTATTTGATAATGTGGAAGATAGGTCAGAACCTCATCTATCGGATTCTATAGCAAACTTAAATTGGAACGTTTTTGCAGTTGAGTTATTAACTAAATAAAATGTTGATGAAGAGAAATCGATCAAGTCACTTACACCCCTTGCATTCTGAGCCCTTCATTTAATCCCGGAGAGAGGGTTGTATTAATTTTTAATTGAGAAGAAAAATTTATAAGCTACCTAACAAGACTGAATAAAACAATGGAACCAGCTACCGAATCATTGCGTGCGAGGACCGCTGACAAGACGTTCCTGAACCAAGTCAGGATTTATATTTTTCGCTCTTCCAGCACCTGAAGACCACACAAGTGGTGGGTCTCGGAAATTCAGATCCTTGGTGGGCTGTCCAGAACCATCCAAATGATCTTGTTCTAGATGACTAGAAGTTTGCGATGATAACTACGAGGGTCGTTCAAAAAATAAGTTTAAGTGCCTCAGAACTCGCGAAAAAATAAAGTTAAGACAAAAAACAAGGTGATTTTCGTAATCTACGTTTTATTTTCTATTTTTCTACATAATCGCCGTAACGCCGTAAACGTTCGGCGGTCAACGATTCGATAACACTGAAGAAATTCGTGACGCTGTTACATCGTACTTCAAAAAGTTGGACGCTACGCACTTCGCGCTCGTAATAGAAAAACTCGTGCCACGCTATGAATAATGCCTCGAACGCAACGGCGATTATGTAGAAAAATAGAAAATAAAACGTAGATTACAAAAATCACCTTGTTATTTATCCTTACTTTATTTTTCCGAGATTTCTGAGCCACTGCAACTTATTTTTTGAACTCATATTTACGCATCCCTCCCATATTGACAAATCATATTCGATCACCGGTAGGATGATTTGTTTAAGTATCCCAAATTAATTTTTCTGCCAACAGAGTGGATATTCGCCAAGCGGCTATAGCCACTTGATCAGTTCGGAAGACTTCGTGGATGTTTCGCTCACATGGGAAGCGGAGTTCGAATTACTGTACAGGGTGAAATCAAGCTAGATGACATCACTCGACCAATTGATGGTAGTGTTGGACTATATAAAAAAGTCGTGATGATTTTTGATGCGAAAATAGGATGGTTTATGTTTTCGGCGCGTTGATGCAAATCATCCCGGATTACAAATAGTCGTACAGAACATTCAGACCTCTCTACAATTTCCTGGTTAGCGGACGTATCACTCGACCCTTGTAGATGATTGCGGTGTCATCATCGAACATCGACAACACACCATCACTAGGCAGGGGAGAAGCATGTGATGTAACGATGTTTATCATGATACAAACTAGGAGGCTACTCTGCGGGACTCCCGCGATGACGTTGAAAATATCTGAGAGTACATTGTTCAGAAAGACCTGGAAATTCCTGTCCAATAGATAGTTCCCGATATATTTTTTTGATTTTTTTTTTTAATTCTTTTTTTTATCTACCAATTCTGGCATGGATGATTCTCTTAAGACGGTTTAAATTGGTCTTCAGGGGGAGGAGGCCAGTACTTTGATACTGGTGACGAATAGTGTTGCGGAATCTATTAAGATTTTCAGTTAGCCTATCTAGGTTCTGGTGGTTACATAATAGATTTAAATGGAAACAGGCTCTCGGAGTTTCTGAGGTGTCACTACAGACGTGTGTGACCTTACGTTGTCCTCATGGAACACAACATTTCTTCTGTTGGCCAATTCTGGCCGTTTCTAGACAATCACTAACTTCAAACGGATCAGTTCTTGACAGTAGAGATCTGAGTTTATTGTTTGGCCATACAGGAACAACTCAAAATCAATTATTTTTTTCAAGTCCCACCAAATACACAGTAGAACCTTCCTCGCCGGTAGTTATGGCTTAGCCACCATTTCAGCAGCTTCACTACGCTTTGTTCACGTATATTGTCATATGTAAGTCATTTCTCATCCCCATCCGCCATCCGTTTAAGAAATGGGTCGATTTCATTCCGTTTGGCCAAGGCTTCGCAGAAAATCGATCCATCGTGTTTTTTGGTGTTTATTGTTGCGGCAAACATCGAGCTTCTTTTTGAATCCAACTCTGCGCAACTGTTTTTAAACTGTTTTGTGATTGCAACGACTACTAAAATACCGGTCAACTTCGATTATTTCTGTGATTTCTTCGACATTCATAATAATTGATTTCTTTTTCCCCAACCTAATATTTTCACAAGACATGCTGCGGACCTCCATCTTAATATCGTTCTATAAAATGACGCACGGAAGGAGATGCTTGAGCTTGGGTAGACTGTACACTTCGTGGTTGCTCTCTGTGATTGACCTGAATCAGCCAAACTGCACGAAGAACACACTGAATGACGCTTGGGAGTAGCAAATCATTCTCCTTGTACAAGATTCGGTGATTCGAGCTTTCAATAGTCAGCAACGATGCTGGCTACTACCTTACAGTCACCAGGGAAAGGGAAGGAATGTTAATATGATGTTCGCAGCCAGAAGAATCACGCCTATAGCGTGGTTTTCTTGTGATTATCACGGAAGGAAAAAATGTTAGTGGGAATGGGTCAGAGGAATCAGGATTCACTGTGGTGAGTGAAGTGATTTAGAGTTATCCATTTTTTTTTTTGCATAATAACCATGGAATAACCAAGATATTACAACCATCCTACTTAGGGGCTTCGGACTGTCTGATCTGGTTCTCATTAGTTTCAGGTTATTTTTTGGACATGCTACTATAGAGATCCGTCATTCGTATGCGGAGTTACAAGGAGAGGCCAATTTATTGGAGTACATTTAGAGTGCAATAAGTTTCTCGAACCATGGTTTTCGTGAAAAATCTGCACTATTTGCAGCCGTTGTTCCGGCGTCAGTCTATTCATGATGAAATATCAAATCAAGCGAAACCCAAAACAAGTTATAATTGTCAAAAACGTTTCGAAAAGTCGACATAAAACCTTTATGAAACACTCATCACATCGGTGCAATAATTAGTCAATTAAAATAAATTCACATTCACTCTCGTGTTGACGAGAAGCAGGAAATTGTACATAAAAATTAGAATGAAAATCCGGGTGGGGAATAACAACAGAATAATTGTTTGAGCGCGATAAAAGATGCATTCATAATGTTCACTACTCACTCCCCTGTGAGCAAATCGAAATATATATCGTTCAATCAACAGAATATCTATAGCAATACTCCGTTTTCACTTTCATATTTGTCGTCCACAATAACAATTTTTGACGTAGGACTACGTCTTTCATTTCTATACTGGGGTGTAATTTCAAAGTTTCGAAAACGAAAGCGTTACGCCGGAGAACGAGATTTTGAGCGTTAATAGCTCCTAAACAACTGAACGAAATGTAATGATAAATACCTCATTCGAAAGATAAAATGTCTACTTCTTGATTCAAACACTCGTTTCAATAGCCTTACAATTGCTTTCAAAACAGGCTATAAAAGCGAGTGTCGCTCGGAAATCCACTCAGTTATGATTGCGCAACGATTGAGGTACCATCGCTGGAATGAATGGATGTTTCCCTAACACAGACTTTAAAACCATGGAGCCAGGGGAAATTGGCATTACAAAATAGATACAAGCAGCGGGAACTTTTGGGCTCGCTTACGTTTCTGCGAATCGGAATGTTTCCCTAACACAGACTTCAAACCATGGATCCTGGGGAAATTGGCATTGCAAATAAGATGCAATCAGCGGGTACTTTTGTACTCGGTTGCGCTTTTGCAAATTGGAATGTTTCCCTAACACAGACTTCAAAACCTTGAAGCCAAGGGAAATCGACATTGCAAAACGGCATTGCAAAATAGATACAAGCAGCGGGTACTTTTGTACTCGCTTGCATTTTTGTAAACCGGAATGTGTTTCCCAACACAGATTCCGAAACCAAGAAGTTGGGAAAATCTGCATTGCAGCTCTCGGCAGTACTTTTATACCCCCATGCATTTTTACACTCCGGAATTCGTTTTGCTAAAACGGTCTACAAAAGCGGCTGTGCTTTGGCTCGGTTATTCTAGACTGCATATCCCTTCATGTCGCCAGCTCACTGAATTTCTAGGCATACCGTTTGATGTTTAGGCAAAATGTTGATAACTATTTGCTTCTATAACCACTACCTTAATGCATGAATTGACCTAAATTGGGATTGGATTGCAATTGAATTCGTAAATTGTTTCATTCATGCACTAATTTAATCAATACATACGAAAGATAGCTCTGCGTAGCGGCGATGTCGTACCCAATGAGGAACATCCGAGGTGCGATTGGTGAATGGAGAAAAAAACACAAATGATTACTAAGTCAACGGCAGTCCTACGTCAACCTTGCCGGTTATATCATAGGTATAACCCATCCATAGTTTTTTATCACACCTTAAACTCCTGTAGTCCAAAAACCTAATCGAACAGCATGAACAACAAATTGCCATGAACGGGGTGTCTCATTTAATTCATTGAGGCATACAACCAATAAGTGCGTCGGTTGTGTCATTGATAACAGTTCAGATTATCTTCTGGTGCAGATCCACGCCACTACTAGTTAGCAACCAGCTCTTATTTTGTAGTCGCGGTCCGTTTTATTTGGCGTTGTGGATTTTATAAACATATTCGATTCCGCCGAAGGCTTATCGGGTTCACCGATGGCAAACGCGCGCGCACAGGTCGACCTCAATCGGTTTGATTGCAGTTGTCGTCCAATTGCACGGCACCAGCCGCAGCCCAGGTAGTAACGTGTGTGTGTGTGTGTGTGTATGGTTGATTTTAAATTCAGATAGCGTTGGTATAATTAATGAATATTACCGTGATACACACACGCGCCCCCTTCCCTGGTTCCCATCATCCCCGGATCAGTTGATCTGCGATACGCGTGATTGTGGAAACTGTGCGAATCCACATTCGGCGGTGGAGTTTTTACTTTTAACCTAGCACACACATAATCGTTTACAGCCCGCGCTCTGATGTTCTGAAGCTCGAACCCACATCGGGCTAATCTAGTCACGGTCGCACACGGTTGCTGTTGGGCTGTGGAGGCTGCTTTCGGGCTGTAATTGGCTGCCTGTGGAGTCGCACCGTGAGGCTCTGTTTGGCGCGGAGAGAAAACGTGTTCGGAAATATATGCTACAGTCTCGTTATTGACGTTTCAACATGGCAGAAAACACTCACTGTGACGTGTGATGAATATTCATTATTTCAATTTATTTGTGTTACCCGCCAAACACGGTGCATCAAAAAGCAGGGATGAATTATTAATCTCAACAATGATGCGGAATACCCTAATCCTTTTATAGCCGATAAAGGATCTATTACACGACAATTGGGAAATTTTAAGCATATACATTTTTTCAAAAAAAAACCATAATCTATGAACAGTCTATCGCAAAATTGAGTGCAAAATTGACAAATGCTACTTGACAATACTTTTCATTTATTTGGTATAAAATATTTTGAATACATTGATTCTTTTGATGTATATTTATTACTCACACATTTGACTAGCTGTACGTGCAATAAAATTCCGAAAAAAGCTTTCAGTTCATTGTTCATTCCCAAAAATTGAGAATAATCTCTATTCTAGGCATCGCAAAATTGAGTGTACACCTTAAATTTCTCCGAACAAATTAGTCTTGTAAGTAAGTTTCTTTGCGAATTAGCGTATTTTTTTTCATCAGTGATTGGTGTCAACACTTAACCATTGCTTGGGAAGTGTTGGTTTTTGTTTTTATTATTTATGTTTGAATTTTTTTTTATCAAAATGGCAAGCTAGAGGAAGAAAATAGATATTGTTACAGGTACAATGATAATAAGTATGAATCGTCTTGGAAAGACATTGCAGGAAATAGCAGTTGCAGTCAGAAGAACCCACTGTACAGTAAAGAAAATCATAAACAAGTGGAAATACGAAGGAACCATGGAAAATCTCCCGGTAGAGAATGCAAAAGGACCCTATCTTCCTGATGATGAACGGGTAATTGTTCGAATATTGCGAAAGAATCCTAAAACAAACATTTTCAAATTGACTACCGAAGTAGCCGGCATCATTGAGATACCTGTCTGTGCAGACACTGCCCGGCGAGCAGCATACAGGAACAATCTGAGAGGTCGTGTTGGTCGACTACAGTTTGCTAAGGCATACGTAAACAGACCTAAGGAGTTCTGAAACAAGGTCTTTTATACGGATGAGCCGAAAACCAATATCTTTGAATCGAATGGAAGACAGATGGCGTGGAGGAAACCAGGATCGGTGCTTCAGATTCAGCATTTGGTTATAACAGTAAAACACGGCGGGGGTAGTCAGATTTTTTTTTTATTAAATCGTTTATTTTTACAGGCTCAGTTATATAAGTTTAAAGGAGCCAAACTCCTGACTGTATTGTTACAAGTATATATAAACATTTTTCCTTAATTCTAATGTTAATGGTGTAGAAAACCGATTACTCGCGGTCTACTCGAGTTTAGAAGGGTGACATATTTTCTTCAGGAAAAGGAAGGGATAAAAGGATATGTTGACAATGTTCACTCTCACATTCACACTCACATTCACACTCACATTCATTACACTCAATTCTTAAGCCTATCTTATATCTAATATGTATTTACATTTCACCTTATTCTATTGTTAATAAGAAGGGATTTGATTTCTCGCGAAGGAAAAGGAGAAGGAGAATATAAGGATATAAGGACAATCAGACACGAAGATCGATAACTTTTAGGAAGACATATATTTGGGACATGTAATCAAGGTCTAAACCAGCCAACACATCTCTCACCGGCACATTGGGCTGCCTTCCTCTAGCCCGAAGAGAGTTTCCTAAATTCGATCTGGCAACAAGATACTCCTCGCACGACCAAACAACGTGTTCGATGTCGTGGTAACCTTGGCCACAGGCACAGATATTGCTGTCGGCAAGATCAAAACGAAAGAGTAGCGCGTTTAACGAACAGTGATTGGACATGAGTCGGGAGAAGGTGCGAATAAAGTCCCGACTCAAGTCCAGACTTTTGAACCATGGTTTAAGGCTAACCTTAGGGATAATTGAGTGGAGCCACCGGCCCAATTCATCTTCGTTCCATTTGCGTTGCCAGTTAACGATGGTATTTTTACGAACTAAAGAATATAATTCATTGAAGGCGATTTGACGCTGATAAATTTCGCCTTCAATTGCACCTACCTTTGCTAATGAGTCAGCCCTCTCATTACCCGGAATTGAGCAATGTGAAGGAACCCAGACAAAGGTAATGACATAACAGCGTCTGGTTAAAGCACTCAAAATTTCTCGTATTCTCTCAAGGAAGTACGACGAGTGCTTTTCCGGCCTCACTGAACGGATAGCTTCGACAGAGCTAAGACTATCCGTTACAATGTAATAGTGTTCAACAGGTCGTGAGGCGACGCTGTCCAGCGCCCAGTGTATTGCTGCCAATTCAGCAATATATACTGAGCAAGGATACTGAAGACTGTGTGAGGTGCTAAAAAACACGTTGAACACTCCAAATCCTATGGACTCATTCATAGAGGACCCATCAGTAAAATACATATTATCACAATTGATACGCTCATACTTTGCATTGAAGATCGTAGGAACGATCCCCGATAGAAGGTAATCTGGAATATCATGGATTTTCTCCTTCATGAACAGATCAAAATGTACAGAGGAATTGATATAGTCAGGGAAACAAACACGGTTGGGAATATACGAAGAAGGATCAACCTGCATGGAGATGAATTCATGATATGAGCTCATAAATCCAGAATGAAAATTTAGCTCGCTCAGTTGCTCAAAATTTCCGATCACCAATGGGTTCATAACCTTACACCGGATGAGGAACCGAAGTAATAATAAATTGAAGCGATCTTTTAGTGGGAGTACGCCTGCCAAAACCTCGAGGCTCGTGGTATGCGTTGAGGGCATACATCCCAACGCGATACGGAGACAAAGATACTGAATTCGCTCGAGTTTAATGAGGTGTGTTTTGGCAGCTGATTGAAAACAGAAACTGCCATACTCCATCACTGAGAGAATAGTTGTTCGATACAACATTATAAGATCTTCGGGATGGGCTCCCCACCAGGTGCCGGTAATTGTACGGAGAAAGTTTATTCTTTGTTGACATTTTTTACTCAGATACCTAATATGGGCCCCCAAGTACATTTGGAGTCGAACCAGACCCCAAGATACTTGAATGACATAGCATGAGTGATCGGTTTACCCAAAAGTTGAAGCTTTGGTTTTGCTGGTCTATGCTTCCTAGAAAAAACCACCATCTCTGTTTTCTCCGTGGAGAATTCGATCCCTAGCCCAATGGCCCAGGTTGAAAAATTGTTCAAAGTATCTTGTAAGGGTCCTTGCAGGTCGGATTCGTTTGAGCTACGACCGACACCACTCCATCATCTGCAAGTTGTCTTAGGCTGCAATTTTGTGTAAGGCAATTGTCGATGTCGCTTACATAGAAGTTGTACAAAAGGGGGCTTAAACATGAGCCCTGGGGGAGGCCCATGTAAGAGAACCGACTTACTGCCGAATCTCCGTGAGAAAAGTTCAAATGTTTCTCACAAAGCAAGTTATATAACACATTATTCAATAGAGGCGGCAGACCCCGAGAGTGTAATTTGTCTGACTTGATTTGTCTGATTTGTGAACCTCCATTGAAATAGAATCAAAGGCCCCCTTTTATGTCCAAGAATACTGAAGCCATTTGTTTTTTTTCGGCGTAAGCCATTTGAATTTCTGAAGAAAGCAACGCAAGACAATCATTCGTCCCCTTGCCCTTGCGGAACCCATATTATGTATCTGAGAGTAGGCCATTCGTTACAACCCATCGATCAAGGCGAAACAAGATAATTTCCTCCAACAATTTCCGTATACAAGACAGCAGTGCTATTGGGCGGTACGAATTGAAGTCGGACGCGGGCCTTCCGGGTTTTTGAATAGCTATAACTCTTACTTTTCTCCAATTATCTGGAACAATATTATGCTCCATGAACCGATTGAATAAATTCAACAAGCGATGTTTCGCCACATCAGGGAGGTTTTTCAACAAGTTGAACTTAATTCTATCCGTTCCTTGAGCCGAATTGTTACAAGAAAGGAGAGCAAGGGAGAATTCTACCATCGAAAACTCGGAATCAAGATCGCACCTATCTTGAGGTATATCTCGAACAATTTTTTGCACAGGAGCGGAATCAGGACAAACCTTCCGTGCAAAATTGAAAATCCATCGATGTGAATATTCTTCGCTTTCATTCGTTGAAGAGCGATTGCTCATGTTTCGAGCCACTTTCCATAATTTTTTCATTAACGTTTCTCGTGACAAACCTCCCACGAAATTTCGCCAATAAGCACGTTTTTTCCCTTTGTTCATGTTTTAAAATTGATTTTCAAGGTCCAAATACGATTGAAAATTTTCAATGGTTCCACGTTTCCGAAAAGCTTTGAATGCGTTCGATTTATCCTGATAAAGCTTGGAACATTGGCTATCCCACCACCTTCGACGAATAGTGGAGCCTATTCGGTTCGTTTGAGCGCGAACCGCGCTGTCATAGATCAAACGAGAAATGAAGTTATACTCCTCCAATGGAGGAAAACCATCGCTGGAATTGATGGCTAGAGCAATCGCGTCCGCATATTTTTTCCAGTCAATGTGTCTTGTGAGGTCATATGCCATGTTTATAGATTCAGAAGAATTCGACCCAATGGTGATGGAAATTTTGATTGGCAAGTGATCACTACCGTTGGGGTCCTGGATTACATTCCACTTGCAATCTAACGATAGTGAATTCGAGCAAAGCGAGAGGTCAAGTGCACTTGGGTTAGCAGGAGGTTTAGGAACACGTGTTGTTTCCCCAGTATTCAAAACGGTCATATTGAAGCTGTTACAAAGGTCATATATCAACGATGAACGATTGTCGTCGTACTGTTCCCCCCAGGCAGTTCCGTGAGAGTTGAAGTCTCCCAAGATCAATCGTGGCTCAGGAAGAAGTGAGCACATGTCAACAAGTTGCTTGCGACTAACCGCAGCTCTCGGAGGCCAATACAAGCTGACAATACAGAGGTCTTTTCCTCTGATGTTTGCCTGCCAAGCAACAGCTTCAATCCCTCCAATAGGTGGAAGGTCAATTCGAAATGCTGGGTCGTTCGAAGGTGAACTATTGCCACGGAAGCCAGGAGGAACCTGATTTTGCTAGTCCGCTGCACTCGATTTTTTAGGCAAGCTAACAGGGGTTATCACCGGAGGGACTTGTCCTTGAACTTTGGGAGTGGTCACATTTTTGCGCCGGGGATTCCTTTGGAAAATGAACGGTGTGCCCCCGTTAGTTGTGTCCGCTACCATTTCATCAACGGGCAACGTGGCGAAGGCATTTTGTGTGTTGATCGGTTGTTGTTCTTGAGCCGGTGGAGAAGCGCCCTTCAAAATTTCAAAAGTGCGCTTCGAGCGTTCCTTCAAAGAGCACTTCTGTTTATCCCAGCGACTCTTATAAGTTTCACAAGCTGAAAGCTCGTGTGGGGATCCCCCGCAATATGGACATTTATGCTCAGTCGCACTGCAGGATTTCCCCTCATGTTGCTCTCCGCAAGTGGCACAGCGCTCCTTGTTGGCGCAATAGTCTGCTGTATGACCAACTGACTTGCATTTGTTGCAAGTCATGGGCTTTGGCACGAAGAGTCGCACTGGAAGCCTTAATTTATCCACCATAACGTAGTCAGGGAGGGCGGAACCAGCAAAAGTTACTCGAAACGAGTCGGACGGCGTGAATTTTTTTTCTTCCCCATTTTGGGAAACTTTTCCAAGTTGCTGGCAGTCCAAAATTTTAATTTGCTTCAAAGGGAGCTGTTTAAATCTGCCATCTCCCTCTTTTATTATTTCGCTCGTCAGACCCGTTTCTGTAATCACCCCCGCAATTTCTACGTTATGGCAGGGCACATATACGCGATATTCTATTATAAAACGATTGTCGACAACAATATCGTTAGCGTGCTTCCGATTAGCCACGACAACACACAGTTTGTTCGGTCTAACCTTTCTAATTTCGACCACGGAGGAATAATATCTTGCCAGATCTTTAGAAATTTGAATGACATTTAGAGATTTTCCTTTTGGTTTGGGCCGGAAGAAAACAACCCATGGGCCAAATCCAGGTGAATCTTCTGGATAGACCTTGACACGAGGAGAGGAAACAACTGAGGGGGAGTACGAGGTCGATTGTTGAGCAGGATCAGGAACAGTAGGGCTGGGAGGCAAGTTCGGGAGTTGATCGGAAGCGGGAGAAGGATATTGAGGGGGTGAAGAGGAAAGGTTTGCAAATTTTCTTGAGGGGGGCTTGTTTAGGTGGCTTAACTCTCCCTCTAAAAAAACATCCGAGGGGGAACGCTTTAAGCGACTTTCCAGCTCCCGTAGATATGGAGGGGTAGACAGTGGATTCAATCTCCATGTCAACGGTTCCTTCTTCATCTGCCATTTAACGTGGCAGATGTACACTTTTTAGTTAATTTTTAAATTTTTTTTGTTTTTTCTTTCTTAACCTAATAAAATTATTTATACTTATTATGCACACCACACCAGTGCGGATAATCTCCAACGCGTATCAATCCTTCGGTGCAGCTGAACCGGTGTATTGCACCACAGTAGGATAATGGTGTCGATGACGAGAGGCGATAAATTCACCAGCACACAGCACACAGCGCCCGCGCTGTAGGCCTTCTTCCTCCTGCTTGTTGTGTCCGCTTCAATGCAATCCAGTTACAATCTAGGGAATCCCGTTATTGTGCACAATCACATGACCAGCCACGAGAATAACGGTATCACTTCAACGATACACGATAACGAAATATATGCGTCCGGCAACTTCGAACTTAGGAAGACGAATGCTGGGGTAGTCAGATAATGCATGGTATATTGGCGGCTTCTAGAACTGGTACCTTGATGTTTATCGATTCGGCGATCGACAAGATGGCTTAATTGATCTTCCTGAAACGTACCTGCAGTCTCCCGTTCAGAAAGTCGGTCTCCCTCGTGATTACTACTTTCAACAGAATAATGACTTCAAGCAAACTGCCTTCGTGGTGCCTGCTCTATTATGTCCCAATCAACTCAAAACACCTCCGAAATCACCGAACTTGAACACTATTGAGTATATATGGTGGGAAATCGAGAACCATCCATCCATCATAATCCAGGGAACGAAGCGGAACTGAAAACGACGATTACGGAGATCTGGGAGGTACTTCCGTCTACAATGACCAAAAACCCGTCTTGGTGCTTGCAGGAAGTGCTGGACGCCAAAGGCTGATGTCACATTAGGCGGATTCGCCGCCGCGGATATTGCGACGGTTTTTTTTCTCGATATGAATTCGCTTCCAAAACCGCCACGCTCTGTGTGACATGGCTAATTCACAATACACTGTAGATTCTCCGCTGCGGTTTTACTCGCGGAATCCGCGGCTGCGAATCCGCCTAATGTGACATCAGCCAAAGGGGGGCCATACCAAATGCTAGAGGATTGATTTTTGTTATCTACACTCGACAAAAAAATTAGAGGAACAGAGCGCGAAGTCGGATATTTTAAGTGATTTTTGACAAGCTGTATCTTCGTGAAAAATCAACGCATATCGATGGGAGGCGCATCATTTTGAAGCTACAACTTTCAGGTATTAGAATTTTTTTGTCTTGGTAAGTGTTGGTGTTGTGGGCAACAACAACGAAAAGAAATTTAAAATAGATTTTTCTTTATTTTTTCAAGAATATTCTGGACTAACCCAATTTTTTGCCAACCAACTCAAAAGCAAATCCAATTAACCTTATCAATCAGCTTTTTTTTTGATTCCGAGAACGTTCCTGTAGGACCTTCCCACACAGAGATATTTCGGTTTGAATGAAAAATTAGCCCTTCGTCTTTGATGATGAATAATTCAATAAACAACCATCGCACCGCAAATCGAAAGGCAGTTTTAAAAACCCCAGTAAATGCTGCATAAGGATAATTTGTTACTCGTATATAGTTATTTATTTTTCAACCCCGAAAAACTCAACAATAACAAACCAGCACGAGTTGTATACTCAATTTTGCGATTGACTGTATAAAACAGAATATTATTAATTCCCTCGCCTACGAAATAGGCTCCTCTCTCAAATATTACACAAAGTTCGTTTGATTGGTGATTATCGCTCACTTTTAACTTTTAAACTTGTTAATGTGCGCTATTAGTATGAAGACGCTTTCTAGGCGAGCATACCAATCAGGATACACTGCGAGCGGAAAATCCTCTGCAAGCGGATGTTAACATAAACAATAGCGGCATACAGCGGTTATCGTGTAAAATGCCAACTCATTTCACGACACAATTTTACAATGGAGATTAAATCTGAACCATCTGAATTATTTAGCATCGAGATGTCTTTCTCAAGCTCAGTTCCTACTGTCTTATAACGAACAGCGTTAATTGTTACAGAATGAGGAACTTGTTGCTCATCGGTAATAAAACTAGCGATTTGTAAAAACACATCCCAATTGCTATAATCTCAATTCAAATTAAGTTTTTTAAAGCTTTCAAATTAATTTTCTGAAATTATTGAATAACAATTAGGCTCAATGACTTCCAAACCTACGTTAGCGATGCACTCATTTTCATCTTAGCAATCGTTCACGAGACTTATCAGAAGAGATGCTCTTTTCATTTTATCGTCGAATGTCCAGAACAATGCAAGTTCGATGCTTTCATCAAAACAGTAAATCGTATATCATTTTTGGTCATATAATGATTATTCGAGTCTCATGAAGGTGGAAGGTGTCCGTTTTAAGTAGCTGTACTCCAAATTCTTGAATCATTATTGCTCTATGTTTCGCCGAATGTGTGCTGTTTCCGGTTGTTCCGAAAATTGATGAAATTGTCGACAAGAGCATAAATAATACAAAGAATACTAGAGCTGCGGCACTCAACTTTTTTTTTCAGAGGGGCCACAAACACATACTCATGGTGTCGCGAGTCGCAATGAAAAAATAAAAAAGGATGAAGTCCATCCAAGATTTCAAGAATGAAACTCTTTAGTACAAACATCTGGTAGCAGTAACAACGGCCGATGCATAAATGCTTTCACTAAGTGAGCGTTTCGCGAAACAATAAAACGTCAATTTACGCAGATTTCCAAATTAACTCTCATACTTTGTTGATTTCTCGTTGTCTGGAGCGACACTGAAACACTGAACTTTCTGAATATCCAAGTAGCAAAATAATATTTCTAACGATACAAAAACAACGTCCGAGAATACGGCGACAGGAAAGCGTCGTCAGTTGCGGGACAAATTTTCACCTCGCAGCTCGCACCGCTGAAAAATACTTCATTCACATCCGAATTGACATGCGCTGCACTTTGACTGTTAACCCGAAAACAATGCTCGAATTGACGAACATTTATTGATCGGTTGGAAAAAAAACTGTAGGTAGAGTATTGCAATCTATTTCATTCGCCAATAAATCCGAACACGCCCCTAAATTCTCAGAAGCTCTCTTTCAGTAAAACATTACACAAATAAATTCGTTTTTAATACTTCGGATATTATTTCCGAATGCACTCAAATTTTCAAAATACCTCTTTAGTCGAAAGTTTTGGTTTCCCTGAAAAGGATTGATGGGTTTGCGTAGTTTTATGAAGCAATTGATTCATTGGTGATTCATGCTGCATTTGCTATTTCTATTTCATCAAAACGTGCCCTGTTTTCTGATTTGACACAGTTACTGAAAGACGTAGTACTACTTAAAAACATAGGTGAATATTTGTTAGGTTTTAGTTTTTACACATACAAAATAGTTTTTTGGGCCAACCAAAAGAGCTCGCCGGGCCGCAGGTTGAGTATAGCTGATCTAGTGCAACGATTCGACGGCTAAACTAGCCAATACCTAACAAATATTTTTGCACATTACCACTTGTCAATTATCTACTAAACACTCAAATCAAACTAACAATGCTCTAAAAATATTAATTTTTTTCTTTTATCTGTTTTTTCCGTAGAACCTCTGGTCAACCGGTACGCTTCGCGCCGGAAGTCGGTGTTTGCCGAAACATACGATCCAGAAAACGACGATGACGACGACGGCGCCCGGGCGATATTCCCCAAAACGGACGAACAACGGGCGCGGTTATGCGACTCGGTCAAGAACATCCTACTGTTCCGCTCCCTAGACAAGGAACAAGTGAGTAATGGATGCTGGACCATCTATATTTAGTCAGAGCTCAAACGCAGTACAAATTTGAAAACTTATTTTTCCTTTTTTTTTGAGTACTGGCCTCAATCGAATTTAACTAATTGATGCGAATATGTTGCTAAACTTGTTTCATGACAGTGTTCTTCTTGTATTTTACGGAATCGATTCTTAATTCATTTTAAACACAGATAGTTGTAACCGGAATCATTCGATGTTTTACAATTCAATTGATTTTAGTTACTCTCGTATAAATTCTGTTATATTTTTATAGTGTAGGCATGAACTATTCCAGCGATACAGTCTTTATAACCTCGATTGTTGAAAAGCTCCGTTTTTTCATACGTCTCTTCAGTTTTGGTAACAAAATACAGTCACTGGGGGCCAAATACGGTGAATATTGAGTCATATTTTTGTGTTGTTACGTCCAGGACACGACCGTCTTCTTAACATAAGATTACGAAATAATTTTATCAATTCGTCTGCGCAGACACTGCTCGGCGAGCAGCATACAGGAACAATCTTAGAGGTCGTGTTGGCCGTGAAAACTAGTCTGCAAGAATTGAATGTAAATGTCCTTAGAATCCCACATTTTTAAACTCTTATTATTTTTTATTTGTCATTTATCTTCTTCTGTATAAGCTCGACTTGTCGCAAAAAACTTAAAGTTTATGTAATTTTTTTTGTATAATAAATAAATGAATCCAGGGTGGTTCAGTTCAATATTCCTATGTGACTAGACTAGACCTATGCGACTAGAATTCAGTCTTCCCACACGTGTGATATTTTTTTCACTTTAAGGTTATAAGGTTAGCTAAATCGGTTCAGTCGTTCAAATGCTATTAATTTTTGCCAAAAAAATCATTTTTGGATAAATGGGGGAAAATGATTTTTGGACCACCGTTTAACTTCAAAAAATCATATCTCAAAAACGAGAAAATAGTATCTCTGATATCGTGATATGTTATGTAAAAAATCCTCAGCCTTGAAGGAAAAATATAAAAAAAATATAGTGCCCTCTAGTCCAAAGCCATGGAAACAACAAAAAACAACTACAATCAATAATTACGAGAACAAAATCCATCGTTTTTGCAAAAAGCTAGCTCATTGGTGTCAATTTGATATGTCGAACATCTAAATCGGTTCAGTGATTCAAAAGTTATGAATCAATTTTAGGAAAAAGTTGAAAAAAAAAATTTTTCGGGCCACCCTAAAAGGGAAATGATCACCCTAACGAAAAAATTAAAAAATACGGGTCTTATATTTTGCAATAAAGAACAAAACAAAGAAAGAAATCTGAAAACCACTATATCGGTTTGGCATAGAATGGCTGTATTATTACACCCACAATAATAATGAGTAAGACTTGTTAAGGAAAGACACTGCGGGAAAAACTTTTCCACAAAAAAAATGTGACATTTTTCATTATTTGGCAGCTTTAAACATATATAGGCTGTCAAAAAAGTCCTGCGGTATTTTTTTTGAATTTTCATTTGTTCATAAAATTAGTTACAATCATCTGTTTTAAGTCAAATATGCGCCGTTTTGTTCGATAACTTGTTCCCAACGTGATGCCAACTTCATAATACCCCTGTTATAGAAGCTCGCTTCCTTATTGGCAAAAAACTCGGATAGCCAATTTTCACAGGCCTCTTTTGTGGCTAACTTCTGACTACCTAGCTCGTTCGTCATGGACAAAAACAGGTGGTAGTCACTTGGTGCAAGGTCCGGACTATACGGTGGATGCAAAAGAACCTCCCATCCGAGCTTCCGGAGCTTCTGGCGCGTCACCAAAGAAGTGTGTGGCCTGGCGTTGTCCTGATGGAGACAATGCGGCCTCTGTTTATCAAAGATGGCCTCTTCTTCATGAGTGCTACCTTCAAGCGGTCCAGTTGTTGGCAGTACAGGTCCGAATTGAGCGTTTGGCCATAGGGAAGCAGCTCATAATAGATTATTCCTTGACAACCCCACCAAACACACAGCAGAACCTTCCTGGCCGTTAATGAGGGCTTGGCCACCGTCTGAGCCGCTTCAGCGGGCTTCGACCACGACCGTTTGCGCTTCACGTTGTCGTAAGTGACCCACTTTTCATCGCCAGTCACCAGCCGCTTCAGAAACGGGTCGATTTTGTTGCGATTCAGCAGCGATTCACATGCGTCGATACGGTCAAAGATGTTTTTTTGCGTCAACGTGTGTGGCATACATCGAGCTTCTTTGTGAAACCAAGCTTCTTCAAATGGTTAATAACGGTTTGATGACTTATCCCCAGCTCTTGGCCGATGCTACGGCTGCTACTATGCCGGTCTTTCTCGGCTAATTCAGCGATTTTGTCGCAATTTTCGACGACAGGCCTTCCGAAGCGTGGCGCATCATCGACGACCTCTACACCAGAACGAAAACGTTGAAACCATCGTTGTGCGGTGGAAATGGAAACTGTATCGGGTCCATAAACTGCACAAATTTTATTGGCAGCTTGAGATGCATTTTTGTCTTTGTCATAGTAGCACTGTAAAATATGTCGGATTTTCTCTTTATTTTGCTCCATATTCGCGACACTATAACTCACGAACGACATAACCAAACAAAACACTGTCAAGGACTATATTATAGCAAAACTACCTTTCCAACAAGCTATAGTATGACTCGATACAATGAATACAACTAGAACTACGCGCTTACAACGACACCTCGCGGAAATACCGCAGGACTTTTTTGACAGCCTAATATTAGGCGGGAGGTTCTTTTGCATCCGCCGTATAGTCCGGACCTTGCACCAAGTGACTACCACCTGTTTTTGTCCATGGCGAACGAGCTAGGTAGTCAGAAGTTAGCCACAAAAGAGGCCTGTGAAAATTGGCTATCCGAGTTTTTTGCCAATAAGGAAGCGAGCTTCTATAACAGGGGTATTATGAAGTTGGCATCTCGTTGGGAACAAGTCATCGAACAAAACGGCGCATATTTGAATTAAAACAGATGATTGTAACTAATTTTATGAACAAATGAAAATTCAAAAAAAATACCGCAGGACTTTTTTGACAGCCTAATATAATAGCGTACGAATAATTATAAAGCACTCATTTGAACTATTTACGTTAAATCTTGATTGCGGCTAGTCAATTAGTTAATTTGATTGGTTTTCATTGTCCAATTTATTTGATATTCAGATGGATGCTCAATGTCAGTCAAATACACACTCTCGTGGAATCAATAGAACAATCTTCGCAGAACTTTTCTCGTCATCAAGTCCGACTCAAGCATATAAAATGGACTCATAGCCAATATCAGCGCATGAAATGATGTTTGAAATAACGCATGCAACTGAAAATTATTTGCAAAACTACTTAAGAGACTTGCTCTCATCCAAAGACATAATGCCAATAATGAATATCGAGAACAAATTATTCATGAAATTGCTTCGAAGGGAAATTTTTATTTCTGTTAAGCGACTCCCGTTTAGAACGATCAATGGCTCTTGCATTTTTGATTGATTTGACCAAAACTAATTTAATTTCAATATACAATATGCAATACTATTGATGAGGAAACTTTCCCCATTCCAACTTGCTACAGAACCAACAGTAATGATAAGATTCGCCCGAAGGACAAGACAACTTTTCCCAACTCGTTACTCGTCGTTGCTCCTGTTTTCGATTCAAACTTCTTCTACCTAGTTTCAGCGTACTAATTTTTGTTTCCGTTTATTCACAGATGAACGAAGTGTTAGACGCAATGTTCGAGAAGATAGCGAAATCAAAAGATTACATCATAAAACAAGGAGATGATGGGGATAATTTCTACGTTATCGAATCGTAAGTCACGTGTGGTCAGAAAAAAGATTTTTATCTCGTAACTTTTCTATCTTGCAGAGGAGTATACAAAGCTTATGTCGGAGAGGATCAGAAACATATACACACGTACGATAATAGCGGTAGTTTTGGAGAATTAGCTCTCCTGTACAATATGCCAAGGTAAGCAACGCATTCCATCGTGTGTCCTGTGTGGAAAGTATAACGCAATTCTTTTGTCCTTGCAGAGCCGCCACCATTCAGGCGGAAACGGACGGTCAACTGTGGGCGATGGATCGTCAGACATTCCGAAGAATCCTGCTCAAGTCCGCCTTCAGGAAACGAAAAATGTATGAAGCATTGCTGGATGCCGTTCCCATATTGAAAACACTACAGGTTAGTGTTTGCTGTTGTTGTGCTCTGTGCCTCACTCACCCCCGAAGCTCACATTGTTATCGATATTTTTCTTTTGCAGAACTACGAACGCATGAACCTGGCCGATGCTCTTGTACCTCATACCTACACCAAAGGCGAACGGATTATCAAACAAGGTATGGACGGCGCTTAATCCGGGATGATACATCTATTGTGTCTCACGATGGATAAATAACAGCAACAGGCATTTCTTTTCATAAACATGCTGAAGATAACTGATAGATAAAACGTATGAACGGCACGTTTTCCACGACAACATACTTTTATATTGGAGACTATTTTCCATGAAAAGGCGTAAACACACGGGTCAATCGCATTGTTCACGAGTGAACCGTGTGCGAAATAGATCAATACGTTGATACGCTCCCGGTCTTCCCTTGACTTGAATGGTTCTATGTTGATCTTCCTAGAATCATTCAGACACAAAAGTCCATATGACCCATAGCGTTTTTATCATTTTCTTTCGATATATTTCCAATATGTTAATTTCTAAAAAAAATCCAAAGTTCAAAAGTCCGGCTATTTATTGGGTGTTGTTTAATTTACAGGCGATGCTGCCGACGGCATGTACTTCATTGAAGACGGCAAGGTTTCGATTCGCATTCAGCAGGACGCCGGGGAGGTGGAAATTTCGAATCTAGAGAAAGGGCAATACTTTGGGGAGTTGGCACTGGTAACACATAGGCCACGGGCAGCCTCCGCTTACGCTGTGGACAACGTGAAAGTGGCATGTAAGTACGCGTAGACGTGTTCAATTTAATGCTTTCTCATTGGCACTAGCTTCTCACTTAACTGCATTTCTATCAGTAGTGTACACAATATTCGAAAGTAATTGCATGAACTAACCCTTTTTTTTTGTTTATTATTCCATTTTATTTTCTAATTTCTTCAACTTTATTTTTTGGTAACATGCACCTCTACCCATTCGACTTACTAATCCAACTAATGGTTTGTGGGTCGCTACTGCTATTGCTTACTCTGACATAACACTCACAACAAATCAATAACACTACCACAAGTCCTTGAGACGGAGAGCTTCGAACGGTTGCTTGGAAAACTCTTGGATTTGATGTTGCGTCAGATGAAACACTACCGATACGTAGATACATCCGTGTGGGAAATGATACTGGGAGCATGCCGGAAGGAGCATTCAGCTAGCCACACCACAGCTTGAATCGTTTCGATTTGAATCATAGTAGATGTATTTGCATGCAAATTATTAGTATCAATGGATATCGTAAGCACCTAACACACATAACGCATGGAGCACTATTGGAGGCGAATGAACTGCAAAGTTTAAAGCCTCTTAAAAACAAAGAAACGTGAATGGAGCACTATTTCATGTTATATGGTATGAGTTGTTTTTATTCCTCTTGCAATAAACTTATTTTCAACAATTGTAGTTATTAGAAATACATTTACAGTAGAGAAAAATTGTAACTATAACATTTGCATGAATGTATGTTAAAATAGAGCTACATGAATTTCTCGCTTACTGATTAGCAATATATTAATGATTACGATTAATCCATTCATGGCCAAAGTCTATTCCTTTAACTGTCATTGACATTCATAGACATTGACCCTGAGAAGGCAACCGAAAAAAAAAACATCTCTAAAATGAAATTAACCAACGGTATAATTCGTAACTCTTCGCGTCGCGATTTCTCAAATATTTTATATACGAGGGTTGGTTGATAAGTAATGCACAAATGCGAAGTTTATCTCCATTCGGTGAAGTATATCCCTGAGAAACCAGATAGAGAGCAACCGGAAGAACACCTCACCGCACAACATCCCGAACCGTCGGTATATTTACAGACTTATCGGGCCAAGAACCTGAGTTCTTGTGCGCTTGCTCGCGCGATTCATGCGCCGAACGCGTTCACGAACGGCATGGATGACATTGTACAGCTCGGAGATGCTCGGAAGCAATAGCAACTCTAGCCATAGTTTTTTACAATCTTCTCTTGATTCCAATTTTTTATTCCACTGGAAATTTTGCAATGCGAGAAAAAGGTGATAATCGCTTGGTGCCAGATCCGGACTATATGGTGGATGCATTAAAATATCCCAATCAAACTCTCGGAATTGTGTGGTCTTGTGTTGTCTTGATGGAATACAACGCCTCTTCTGTTGGCCAATTCTGGACGTTTCTGGCCAATCACTAGCTTCAATTGGTTCTTTTGTTGACAGTAGAGATCTGAATTTAGTGTATTGTACTAATTTTTTTAAAACTAAAAAAATTAATAAAAAAAATCAAAAATAAATTTCAATTTCAGCATGCCTTTTCGCCTTTAAAAAAGAAAAAGTGTAAAATGTACCGAATTTTCTCTCTATTGACGTCCATTGTTAACACCCTGTAACTCATAACTGAATGGAACAAACCAAAAATAGCAAAAAAAAAATTTTAATGTGAAATGTAAAAAAACGAGCCTAGACTTGAAATTGTATGATCGATATTACGCGAGATAATGATCACTAAAGCCAGTTACCGAGAAAATAATGGATAACTTATCCTCAACCTAATTTCATCCAGATAACACAAATAACAGACCCTCCCTTCCATCATTTCTTGAGATATTCTGATGTTCAAGGTACATCACATCGAATACCACAAAAAATCACGAATGTCTAGTTTGCTGAGAACTTCTCCTGTGACATCAGAAATCTCTCTTGAATCACCGCCTTATTAACCCTTCTCGAATCCAGACATACACAAAGCTCACTAGTAACTGTATCTACCTGAGCTCCCAGAATGGTGCAATTCCAAATGGAATCGTCCAAAAAATGCAGATTTTAAAAACATGTATTTTTGATTCGAATGAAAGTTTGTATTCCGTTTGGGTTGGAGGAAATATGAGTTTTCCACAGCAATTGGGAATTTTTTGACTCAAGCGTAACTTTTGAAAAGGGCGTATCGATTTTAGTAGGAGAAATCTTTGATAATTTATATCTAAAAAACTATGAGTCGTACCGAAATAGTGTCTTAGAAAGAGTTATGAAAGAGTAATATCTAAGCATGAAAAAAATATACACTGAGAATAAAAATTATTACTCTTTTTTATTTACAAAAAAAAACTTTAATTTGCAATATCCAAAATACATATTTTTTATTTTTTATTTTTTTATTTTTTTCATATAAAATAGAAGTCATGTAGAAAATTTTAAAAATGGGTTCAAGATGGTAAAACTATTTTGGACGAACTTTGTGAAACATCGAATTTTTATGAATTTCCGAAACATCGAATTTTTGAATGTTAACAATCATTTTTAGCCATAAATTATGATTTCTGATGTGATTTAAAACAAAAAAGCTCATAATAAATCTCTTTCTAAATGTAGCCATTCTCGAGATATTTAAAAAAATATTTTTAATTTATTGTCTTTTTTATAGTAAATATTCCCTTTTAATATGTTTGTCGTGTTATACCGTCATGTTCATGAAATTTTATGAATTTTATTATAATTTCCAACAACTTTTCCAAATAAATCATTATGGTAAAATATATGTTTAGGAGTTACGTTGAAGTGCTCCCGTGGCCGAGTGGTTAGTGTCATAACTAATATGCCGGGTGTTCGGGTTCGATTCCCGTTCTGGTCGGGGGAATTTTTCGTCAAAGAAATTTCCTCCGACTTGCACTGTGATCACGCGTATTCTAGAGCTTGTCACTCAGAATGCATTCAAGGCGTGTTATTTGGCATAGAAATCTCAACTAAGTACTAATACAAATGACGCAAGTAATACTACGTTGAGACGCCGAAGTTCCTCTAGGAACGTTAGTGCCATTGAAGAAGAAAAAGAGTTACGTTGAAAAACATTTGAAGACATGTGGGTTAACACAAAACGTAGCGATATAAAAAAATGTTTTTTTATCTTAATACAAACTTTTAACATATTATTCGTGTTACACAATCAAAACACGAACAGTAGAATTGAAATCCCAACAACAAATACACCTTGTTGATTCAACCGGACGTTATGGGTACAAATATAATTAACTCGTTTACGTTATGCCTAGATTATACCTGAAGTCAGGTATCTCTAAGCTACCTCTGTATAGGTATAAAAAGTCAGGGATCTTTAAGCTACCTCTGTACAGGTATATAAAGTCAGGTACCTTTAAGGTACCTCTATAATGTATATAAAGTTACTCATATTCAAACATCGTTCATCAGTCGAACAATATTCCTTATAGAGTGAATAACAGTATACCACAATGGACTACAAATTTTTTTTTCGTGTTGTAGACCGTTTCCGAAAAACGTTAAGAAATGTTCATCTGAAAAACGTTTCTTAACCGTATCAATGATTGAGAAACTTAAGTCAATTGGATGCAATATCCTTTTATATACATCTTTAAAAATTTGCGGATCATGCCGTTTATCTGTATACTCTTCCAAACCAAAGCAGTTTAATACTGAGGAGCAGGTCAGTACAGCAGTACGAAATACTTTAGAAGAAGTACCATCAATAGTTTCAGTCGTTTCAGCATCTTCGCAAGATTCCCAAAACAGCAATATACCAGAGTATTCCCGAGCGTACAACATTGAGCTATTCAACAAGGGAATCGCCGGTATTAACGTTTCACCAATAATGACGAAAAGACTTGGACAGGCTAGTTAACCCGAACAAAAATTCAAAGAAATTTCTAAAAGTATTAAAAGAAATCTATTTTCCTTTTCACATGTAGAAGACAAAGAGTCGAACTTTAAACAAAGGGCAAAAGAGTTTGATGAGATTATCAATCAGCTCAAAGAGAAATTTGACCACACAGAGACAACAAGATCAGAAAAAGTTAAAATTTCAACAGTTTAGCCTAAGTCTTGGTCCGTGCAAAAATGGAAGAAGAATTTGGCGTTAATAAATATATGATAATTCAAGCTAAAAACTGGCAAATGAAAAAGATGTATTGACGACACCACATAGCAAATATGGACCAGGTTTAAGTGAAGATGTTAAAAATCATGTTTCGAAATTTTATAATGACGACGACATCAGTCAATCACTACCCGGAGAAAGAGACTATGTTTCTGTAGCCAAAGATGGGTAGCGTCAACACATCCAAAAAAGGTTATTAATAACATCATTACGGGAGACTTTCAACAGATTTAGGAACTTAATCCAAATTGCAAAATTGGATTTAGCTCTTTTGCATCAATGCGTCCGAAGAATTGCAAATTGCTGAGTAGTTCAGGAAATCATAACGTTTGTGTTTGTACATTCCATGAAAATGTAAATCTTATGCTTCATAGTCTCAAAAAATATTCCTTTAACATTGAATGCAAAGAATATATGGAAAAAATATTATGTAACATATCAATTAGATCAAAATACTGTTACCTTCGTGAATGTAAAAAATGCCCAACAATGGACGAGTTTGGAAACTGGTTTCTAGATGAGTTTCAGGAACGCAATTTAATTGAAATCACTTATGCACAATGGATTTCTACTGATCGATGCGACATAGAAACTCTTGTAAAACCGGTGGAAGAATTTGTATCATATTTCTGCGAAAAAATAGAAAAAATATTTACTCATGATTACATTGAAACACAACAGTCGACATTTCTTAACAATATAAAAGCTAATTTACAAGACTATGAGGTTGTTGTGATTTGCGATTTTTCCGAAAATCATTCATTTGTGCTTCAAGATGAAGTTCAAAGTCATCACTGGAACAGTGATCAAGCAACAATCCATCCATTCGTTGTTTATTATAGAGATGAAAAAGGTTCTCTGGCAAATTTAAGCTTTGTAGTTATATCTGAAGTTTCAAGTCATGACACAATAGCTGTGCAAGTATTTATTTCTAAATTGGTAACATTTTTGAAACAACAAATGTAGGTAAAAAGAATAAAATTCATGTCGGATCGCGCTGCATCCCAGTATAAAAATAGGAAAAAATTTGCGAGTTTATGTCAGTTTAAATCTAAATACGACATTGACGCTGAATGGCATTTTTTTACAACATCACACGGCAAAGGACCTTGCGATGCAATTGGTGGTACATTAAAACGGATGGCAACAAGAGCTAGTTTGGCTAGGCAGCATGAACATCCGATTACGAGTGCAAAAACGTTATTTGACTGGGCTAACAAGCGAAAAGAAGACTATCTTACAAAATTGTCATTTTCATATATGTCACAAGAAGAATATGATCAGGGTGTGGAAGAGTTGAGTAGCATGTATGATAACACCAAACAAATTCCAGGTACCCAAAAGAATCATTCTTTTGTACCTGTATCCGAGAATGAAGTAGCAGCAAAGTTGTACTATAACGACAATGCAGCAAGTTATCATAATGTGTATAGAAATATAAGAAAATAATGAAAAAATTAAATTATATACAACAAAATTGTGAGTTGATAAAAATAAATGTTGATAAAAAATAAATACTAAAAATTCTAGTATTATTATTAGTATCTCTTAAACTCCGATAAATATAGGAATTATTTGACCAAATTGTAGAGAATTATATTTTTTTCCTTTTATAAATGTTGTGTTCTGTTGGCGCAACATGTATAACATGTTAAAAGTTTGTATTAAGATAAAAAAAACATTTTTTAATATCGCTACGTTTTATATTAACCCACATGTGTTCAAATGTTTTTCAACGTAACTCCTAAACATATATTTTTATCATGATGATGTATTTGGAAAAGTTGTTGGAAATTATAAGCAAATTCACAAAGTTTCATGAACATGACGGTATAACACGACAAACATATTAAAAGGGAATATTTACTATAAAAAAGACAATAAACAAGAAATATGTTTCAAAATATCTCGAGAATGGCCGCATTTAGAAGGCGATTTATTATGAGCTTTTTTGTTTTGAATCACATCAGGAATCATAATTTGTGGCTAAAAATGATTGTTAACATACAAAAATTCGAAGTTTCGAAAATTCAAGTTCGTCAAAAATAGTTTTACCATCTTGGACCCATTTTTTAAATTTTCTACAGGACCTCTAATTTATATGAAAAAATAAAAAACAAATTTAAAAATATGTATTTTGGATATTGCAAATTAAAGTTTTTTTTGTAAATAAAAAAGAGTACTAATTTGTTTTCTCAGTGTATATTTTTTCATGTTTAGTCATCAATACTCTATAACTCTTTCTAAGACACTATTTCGGTACGACTCATAGTTTTTGAGATACAAATTATCAAAGATTTCTCCTACTAAAATCGATACGCCCTTTTCAAAAGTTACGGGACCTTAGTCTGGTTACCACTGAGACGGACCTGCGTCAGAAGTTGGAGGAGGAAAACATCGTGGGCAAAGTTCCGATGAAAACCCGATCAAGAAAGGCGTTTCACGGGACGCAGACGGCAACGATTCATCTCTCGACGGACGGAGAGACACTTTGCCAGCAACTGCAACCAATGTGTATGCTCTGCGAAAAAGAGGACAGTAATGACCATACGACGGGAGGCTTCAACTGCCCTGTGTACAAACATGCCAGGACAAACCAACAGTGATGGAGATAACCCAAATTAATCTTAAACATTGTGACACCGCACAGCAATTGTTGTGGCAGTCAAGGACAGAAACAAACTGTGATGTCGCATTTATCGCGGAGCCGTACCGCGTTCCCTCCTGTAACGGCAATTGAGTGACGGATAAAGTGGGAATGGCCGTCAATCAAGGCCATTCAGGAGGTAGTCTCGAGGTCTCGCGAGGGTTTCGTGATTACAAAGATCAACGGAATTTTCATCTGCAGCTGCTACTCACCTCCCAGATTCAACGAGGGCACCATTAGTACCTTCCGCCGAAATGGCCGAGAGTTCATAGTCGACCTGACTTTCTACAGTCCTCCGTTAATGACGAAAATGAGATGGAGGGTATGCGAAGGCTATACCCACCCAGGCTATACCATCAATCCGCTATACCATTGGCTAACGGAACCCCGTAGCAGCACGGATAGAAAGACATGCCCGCGCAGGTGGAAGACAAGAAGCTTTTTATCGAACCACTACGCGTGAAGAGCGGTGTCTGGAACATGAACGGAGGCATTTGGCGTGCTTCGGTCCAACTGCCTTAGCACTAGAAGACGCTTCCAACGGTCAAGCAACGACACCAGAGAAGAGCGGAGAGTGGAATTCAGAGAGGCTAGGTCCACTCTTAAACGGGCGATTAAGCGGAGCAAATTTAATTGCTTCAGGGAGTTATGCCAGTTATGGGCAATGCCTACCGAGTGGTGATGGCAAAGCTCAAGGGGCCCAACGACACCCTCCGAAATGTGTCCCGAAAAACTTAAAACTATCGTGGAAGTTTTATTCACGCAGCACGACCGAACGACCTGGCCACTCACGCCATATAGAGAGGATGGAATTGATAACACCGAACGCAGACAAGTGTTGAACGACAAGCTAGTTGCAGCTATGAAACGTCTCAAACCGGAGAAAACGCCTGGCCCAGATGGAATTCTTGATGTAGCTTTAAAAGCGGAAATCCTAGCATTCCCTGATATGCTAAGGACAACAATGCAAAAGTGTCTAGAAGAATGCTACTTTCCGGATCGATGGAAGGTACAAAAAACTAGTACTGTTGCCTGAACCACCGAAGACGCCGGGTGACCCAGCATCGTATAGACCCATATGCCTGCTGGACACTGTTGAAACACTTCTGGAGAGAATCTTCCTCAACAGACTGATGGAGGGCACGGAGGGAGCACGTAGACTGTCCGATAATCAGTTCGAATTCCGGAAAGGGAGATCCACGGTAAATGCCATTCGCATAGTGGTCGAAAGAGCCAATAAAGCATTAAAACAGAAGCGCAGAGGAAACCGATAGTGCACAGTGATAACGATCGACGTTATGAACGCGTTCAACAGTGCTAGCTGGGAGGCCATCGCGACTGCGCTCCACACGAGGAAAGCCCCAGACTACCCGTGTAGAATACTGAGAAGCCACTTCGAGAACCGTGTGCTGGTGTACGAGACAAACACGGGCCAGGCACAGATTAAAACTACGGCGGGAGTTTCGCTATCCAATACCCATCGCTTTGGAACAGTATGTACGATCGCGTACTAAAACTGAATCTGCCCAGAGGGGTGGAGGTTATTGACTTCGCGGATGACATCGTGACAGGAGAATCCTGGAACGGGTCGAAATGCTTGCGACCGATTCGATAGACATGATCGGATGGTGGATGCAAAGTGTGAAGCTACAGATAGCCCACCACAAGGCGGAAATGCTGATTGTCAGTAACCGCAGGGCCGTGCAACGGGCAGAAATCACCATTGGAGAGCACTCGATAACTTCGAAGCGAGATATAAAATACCTGGGGGTGCAGATCGATGATCGACTGAACTTCAACAATCACGTCGACGCTCATAATCGGCGCTCCATTGGGAAGAGAAATCCCGCGAGGGTGGCCGTGACGGGTAGCGCGTCAAGTTGGAGGGCAATTCATAATCGGTACACGTCTCGACGGGTAAATTGATGCCTGCGAAATGGACATAAGCGCAGAACAACGAATTTCGAATAAGAATGTTGAGAAAAAGGGTAGGAACAACGCTAGTCAGCGTTGAAGACTCGTGAAGTGCAGCCGCCCCCTGAAGTAGTCGCTTAGATGTGGTCCCGGCGGAATGAGGCAACGAGTAGAGGGCTTGATTTTTATGGGTGAGACGTCTCGACGTCTGGGTTGACCCTTCCCAGATAAGGCTGGTAGAGCGTTCCTCCTCTTCTTCTTGAATGACTTTAACGTTCCCTGTGGAACTTTTACCGTATGCAACGTATGCATTAACTAGTGTCATTAATCAATACTTAGTTGTGATTTCTTAAGCCAAATAACAGGCCTTGAATATATTCCGAGGGGCAAGCTCTAGAATACGCGTGACCACAGTGCAAGTTTTCTTTGGCGAAAAATCCCCCGTCCAGAACGGGAATCGAACCCGAACACCCGGCACGCGTTCCTCACCTCTTTTTAAAAAAAACCCTATTTTTCCTCAATATTTTCAAAAATAAGTCAATTCTTTGTTCAGTTTTGCTCGTTTCTTGGTTGCTTTGTGTCTTATTTGACCTTTAAGACGAAGAGCCACTTTGGTGTTCTCTTTTGTAGGTCATTTAATCCCATATTTCGGGCCCTTTTTCAAGAAATTCCGTACCACTTTATCAGATCGACCTATTTTTGTTGCGATCGAGCTATTAGAAAAATTTTCTCCTTTGAACGTCTTGTAAGGATGTAGCTCAAGATTTTGTCGCAAAATACGCCACAATGAGGTTTGGCAGATGCCGTGCAACTGATTTGGGTCTTTTCGGATGGAGTCACTTACGGCTGCGATATTTTCATTGACTCGTGCGGGCCGGTTTCTCGTTGGCATGGGATCATCCCACAGCGAAAATGTAGACTCAAAATTTGGTCATTAAATCATGCACAGCTGGGACATTTATACGGCCGAAAATTAGAGTAAGCGCTGTTAAAGTTGCACAATGTTGAAGGATAATTAAGCGTACCTCGTTCGTGTAGTTCACCATGATGAAAATGTTGATGTTGACTAATGTTTTCACATTGACAGATCATTAAGGAAGGGGTTTTTTTAGGGGTTTGTTTCGATACTTCGAAAATGTATTTTTTTGAATTTATTGAACTATCCTAATAGTTTGCTCGTTTGCTCTTCGATGTCACTGCTATAGAATACTGATATTTTTTATTTAGCCATTAAATTAATGATAATACAAACAAAGTTCAATCTTTTCATATCTTTCCTATAAAACCACACAGTTTTGGATGTTGACGCGTTCGAGAGACTTCTCGGCCCCTGCATGGACATCATGAAGCGCAACATCGATGACTACGAATCCCAGCTGGTCAAGATCTTCGGTAGCAAAAACAACATTACCGACATTCGATAAGCAAAACTATTCCACAACAACAATCACTACCGCTGCTCGCACTAGTAACGCTAGTCGAGTGGCCGCTGCCGCTTCAAACCAAGAGTGTATGATCCCTCTGGGACGAGTACTACACTGCGTCTGACACCACGTTTGGGTTCTCCTTCAACATCCTTCCATCACAAATCGACAGCAGTGTGGCCCAAACGTCGTCCACTTCTGCAGTTAGTACACCAGCGGGATCAGCCAGTCCTGGTGCAGCGCAGCATTAGAGCATTCTCGTACCCGGAACGATAAGGAATATATTTATTATAATGAAGCAAAAACAAAAGAAACTAACACTGGACGCAGCAGTCAGCCATCATGATTCGTAAGTTATTTGTAAAACTAGATTAGCTAACACTTTAAAAAGGGCGAGAACGCGCCCTCATTGCAGAACTAAAGAGAAACATAAATTTATCATCAAAACTATTCGGATACTAAAGAATTAAACAATAAAAAATAGCATAATAACAAAAAATGAAGTTTGACGGTTGAATAGAACGAGATAAACGATTAGTCACCACCGCCGCCACCAGCATCAGTTTTCGATACAAATGAAACTATATGTATTGCAAATGATAAATCGATATGAGTAACTTGATATTGGAATAGAGGACAAACAAAAAAAAAGGTACACTATCAATGTGATTTCTTTCCCCCGATCGTTCATGTTTTTGGACGATTCCCCAGTACTGGAAATTAATCACAGAAACAAGTATAGATAGACGTGTGCGCTTGCAGCAAACAAATTGAAATTAAAAATCGATATCTAAAAAGTGAGAAGCATTTGGTAACACGCTAAATTATCGAGTCGCAAGTATTCGTAGAGGGAGCAAAGTGCAAACAAGAAGCAAATTGAACTAAAAAGAACTATTCCAAATAAAACATTGTAATGGTGTAATGATCACTGGGACTTGGAAAGAAAGTAATAATCTGAATTGAAAATTATTTCTGTAATTTATTCAAACTTGAGGCAAATGTTAATCCGACTATATTAGTGAAACAATGAGAAAAAAATTCAAAATACTTCAAACAGTGTTTAATATAAGATTAAAGATATATCAGTATATAAGACATATTAATATAACGTAACTTATTGATCAGCAGAGATTTAATTTAAGAAACGTTAGGCAAAAGATATATAATATATTTTAAAATGAAATTAGAAAACAACTGCATGAAAAAATAGGAATAACCTTTCGGTGATGAAAAATGTAAATTCATAAGACTATGATGATGTAGCATGAAAGGTGATTAATATCATATGCACAAAGATATCCACTCAAAGAACGACGCAGAGATCTTTTCAAATATTAATTAATAATGCTACCGAGAAGAAGTTTGAGGCGAAAAACGTAATTAATGTGTCATATCAAGCAAAAAGAAGAATGAGCGCAGTACTATATCTACTATAATCTCACGCGAAGTCATCTGTTGAACTAGTGAGAACACTCCCAAGCCCGCATTATCACGTTCAACATATTTTCAATTCAATCACAACTTCTTCCAGATTGAACAATAATATCCATTTGCGCAACCGAAGAAAAAAAAATGTACTGTCGCTCAAATGATCTGCTTCAGTTTCAACCCTTTACTATACTTCCGCAAATATTCGCAAATGTCTTTTTTACAGAATGTGCCCAGCCTGCCGAAACAAGTGGTTTCAATTGTTTAAAAAAACATAACCGATAGCTAGTACTAGAATTCTTTGAACGGCATCTATTTATCTCATTCGTACTGTGTTCTCAACTACATATTTTTCAACAATAATGTTTGCATTGAAAAAATGGAAAACTACAAAAGATAATTTAATGGGACAAATTACCCATAAAACATAATTTTATTGACCATGTTGCAAAAGTATTTCGACAATTGGGCGGAGCTTTCGCCATTGCAGTCAAAACATACTTGTTGGCATGTTTTTCAATTCTTTCTCAGCTTTATTTATCGGTTCCTCCTCCGTTTTCGCCACGAAATTGTTGGAGTAGACCTTCCGCTTCAGGTTAGCCCAGATATTAATTCAAATTTCTCACTCCCCGTTACATTTCTCACCACAATTCTCACGTGAAATTATAATAACAATTCGCAAACAATCAAACGCCCTTACAATTCCAACATACACACTAGGATTCTAGTAACAACTTTTTAAGGAAAAAAACTGACCACCACTGGCAAAAAAAATCTATTTTACTACTTTATACATGAACTAAACATGTCAAAAAAAACAACTATTTCGATCACATTTCACCGCAAGCTGTGTAGACTTAACGTACTTTTTGGAAGGATATATAAAATGAGCTTACACACATGTATTTTTACCCATGTAAGACAATATACACAAAAGAAGCAAGGAAGTAAAACTATTGAACTAAAACACTAATAGCTCATACGATGGTGTCGTCGCCCTATGCATTACACTGGGCTGCGCACTTTTAAAAAATCAATCAAAATCCATTCACTCTAGAGAGAACAAAGAAAAAAAAATCGTAATTTCGACACGAGCTTACACACGATTATTTCGGGAATTATAGTCACGTTTATTGCAATTACTTAGAGAGAGAGAGAGATTATCTTTCGTAGAAAATGCTGGCCATTTTCGTTTTTCTTCTGAAGAAACATGCATGCATGCTCTGAGATCTGCTTGAAAATTAAGAGAGCCAAATTTAACCAAAACACGATAAGGATAACATACGTTACGTTAACCTGCAATGGTACACAGAAGAGATAATTAAAAATCGACACAACAATTGTAAACAGAACAGCGCTAGCTAGCAGAGAAAACAGAACAACAGCCATATTAATCTTGAGCGGAGAAACTGCGGAAGACGCTACCACACGCATTTGCAGTTCTCTCCAAGATATTTTTTTTATTTATCTAATGTTAAGAGTTTTATCGCTACTTATTCTCAAAGATGTTTTTCGTGTTGTTCTAAGCAGCAGTTTACGTTGCCATCTAAGTACACATATATAAATAGGTGACCGGAATAAATCGCCACAGTAAACAACTGCAACAGAAACAACCGCTTAGAAAAAGTGTAGTAGGCTAGAAATATTTGGCGCGGGAAAAACATCATGTGCCTCACATTTCTATTATAAATTTATTCTCTTGTTCTCGTTTTTCGAAATTTATTCTGAGGACAATGTAATGGGGACGAAGTCCCCATTTGGCGAGGATAAGGAATCGAGGCGGCCCATGCCGCCAAGATGACGCAATCCGAGTCCACCGCCGACCCGCCGTCGGAAGCGGCGGTGTCTCGCACGCAAACCTGGGATCCACTGATTGCCCGGTTAGTTTGAAACATAGGATACGATCCTTTAGCAATGTCCGACCGAGCTCTAGCGAGCGTCGGACGGTATACGTCTGCCCGGGGCGTTACGTTTGCCTGGGGCGATACGTTTGCCCGGTTAATTCTTGTTTTGAAATACAATACCGCGCCACAATATTTATAGCCTACTACACATTTTATAAGCGGTGGTTTCTGTTGCAGTCGTTTTCTGTGGCGATTTATTCCGGGAACCATATAAATATTATTGTCGGATATGAATATATTACGGTGTCAAACAATAACAAAAAAAATAATGCACGTACTTTTCGCCCCCCCCCCCCCCTTTCTAAATCGTGATAGGAAGATAGATAATCGTGTGTTGTTCCATTTACCCTTTATTTCCCACGCGTTTAAATTTTTGGGTTTAGTCCGATCAAAGTTTTCACACCACACACAAAACACAAAAATCAATAAGAAAAACATAAAATGAAAAAAAGCATAAATGCAGCTAAAATGATGACTAACGCAAAAATGAAGAAAAAAAATGTGAAAACACACACACGCAAAAATGCATACAGTTACTGTGTCTCGTTACTGAAGGTGTCGTACTAAAAGTAGTGAAGAAATAAAGATGAAGAGAAATGGGAGGTTGATCACTGAGAAATGGACTAAAAGAAAGAATTCAACTTCCCGGGATGATCAGATAGCAGTCGGAACTGTTTTTCGGAGACGTACATCCTCTAGCCTTTTCAATCTTATTTCCTAAATCTCATTTTACATAAGGCAACAACTAATTTAATACATTTTTTTTTTGCATTTTAGATACAATTTTCGAAAAAATGTCTTTCTAACATCGTCTCTAACGTTTTGCCTTGCTTGAAGAACAATTGAAACTCCGCAGAGATACGCAGATTGAAAACAACAAAGATCGTTAACATGTGTATTTGTTGTCAGATTCAATCAAATTCGTCTTCAAAATAAAAGAAAATATTCCAAGATAGTCTCCTTTATTCCGCGCGGCGAATGAGGTGAGATGGCAAACTTCCTCGCTTTATTCTGGAAGCCACCTTACTTTTTAGCTCCTATTTGATACCGAAGTCGACAACATATGAGGACACAACTTCAAATCTCACCTAGTGACAAACTATAGTCATCCCATTCGCCTTTGGGAACACCGTGACTTGAGCCATCTCACGTCATTCGCCGCGTAGAATAGAGGGGAGTGTAAAAGTTGTATACGAACAAAGTTCAACCTCTATCCGCATGTTGGGCCTCGCAAGAAACCCAGCCGGATCGCGCTAAGCGACAAACGTGTTGATGCTTCTTCTTCTTAAATGGAACTAACGTTACTAGAGGAACTTCGCCATCTCAACGTAGGATTACTTGTGTCATTTTTATTAGTACTTAGTTGAGATTCCCATGCCAAATGACACGCCTTGAATGCATTCTGAGAATATGCGTGACCACAGTGCAAGTCGGAGGAAACTTGCTTGATGAAAAATCCTCCGATCGAAACTACTGAATTGATCGACATGAATATTGGTAGGTAAAAGTTTTTGGGGTCGGGGAAGGTTCTTATGATAGTTCGAGGCTGCCATACGAATGAAACACAAATTTCTGTATAACTCGAAAACTAATCAAGTAAATGGAGCCTAATTTGGCATGTGAAGGTTTTAGGGGGCACGAAACGTTTCTATGGTGAATAGATACTCCTCACCTCTCTCTAAGGGGAGGGGAAGGTGCCATACCAATGAAGCATAAATATCTGCATAACTGAAGAACTAATAAACAAACAGAACCAAATTTGGCATGTGGAGGTTTTAGGAGGCAAGAAACGTTTCCAAGGTGGTTTGACACTCCTCCCTCTCTCTACAGGAGGGGGCTCAATAACTCGAGAACTAGTAAAGAAAGAGGATTCATACTTGGCATATACAGGTTTTAGGGATCGATAAACGTTTCTATGATGGTTCGACACTCCCCCCCCCCCTCTCTAAGGGGAGGTTGTCATACAAATGAAACACAAATTTCTGCATAACTCGAGAACTAATCAAGTAAATCGAGCCAAATTTGGCATGTGGAGATTTTAGGGGGCCCGAAACGTTTCTACGGTGGTTAGATACCCCTTCCCTTCTCTCTAAGTGAGGGGCTGCCATACAAATGAAACACAAATTTCTGCATTACTCAAGAACGAATAAAGCAAAAGGAACCAAATTTAGTATATGGAGGTTTTAGGAGGCAATAAACATTTCTATGGTGGTTCGACACACTTACCCCCTCTCTGAGGGCATGGGGACTGTTATACAAATGAAACACAAACTTCTGCATAACTCCAGAACTAATCAAGCAATGGAGCCAAATTTGGGATGTGAGGGTTTTTGGGTACGAGAAATGTTTCTATGATGGTATGTCACCCCTCCGTCCTCTGGAATGGAGAGGGGGTCCCATAAAAATAATACACATATTTCAACCAAACATATTTCAACCAAACATGACAATTGAAAATTTTTGGAAAACTCTGAATTAAAACGGGAAAATTCGAAAAATTCAATTATATGCATATGTTCTACAACATACATACTGACAAGCGTTGTTAGTCCATTTGATGTTTGCGCTAACGAAATTGATTTTCGTTCGAAAGTGGAAATGGATTTTAATGTGATAAAACTCACTCCTATAGTTTCTTCTATCCATATAAATAAAAATGGATCGCCGAATGTGTTGATAAGAACTAAACTCGAGCAGGGAATTGTCCGATTTAGGGTTGTCTTCATTCTATCATATTTTCTGTATCAAACATTTATTCCATGTAACGGAGAAACATGTAATTTGCAAGTTTCTTGAAAAATCTTGAACGAGAATTGTGTCTGAAAATAATCTGATATTATGATGACGAGTTTTGGCAGAATTACTACGAATTTTATTGTAAAAGGTAATTTTAAAGGGAAGATTAGAAGATCAATCAATGAACAGTTCTGCGATTGGACTCATGAATGTGCGCTTAGTAAATTACCGTGGATGTGATAACGAAAAATAAATTTTGAGCGGAACGAATTTTGCCGAATCAGCTAGTAATTTAAAAATGTTCCTACATGAATTAGGACGTGTCGTTGTTAGGGGGACCATGTTGTCCCTATCTACCCTACAGCTCCGATTTCATAGCTTTTGTTTACACCTTATCATTGCAAATTCGATTGGTTATCACCCAAATAAACATATTTCTACTTATTTCTTAAGGTGATGGGCCCTATTATAGAAATCGAGGCGATAAGAATTTTGCTCGTTAGACCTATTTTACTATTATAGAAATCGAGCAATTCGATAGCACCGAGCGAGTGATAGCTATCGATGCAAGTGTCAGAACTTTTCGAGTTGTTTGGTTCACTTGTTGCATATCTTCAGAGAATTATTTTGTTTTGGTTTGCGTCTCTGATATTTTCCTTTAGGAAACGTTTCAGAAACGCTTGAATATATGCAATTTTCAACACATGTTCGTTTGTTTTGATCAGTATTTGTTTTACGGTGCTGCCAGAATATTCTATACAAGGTAAGTGTTCAATCCAACATTATTAATATTAATTATGTTATAATTTACAATGCAGAACTTACTACCAGCACATATTTCAGTGGCTGAAAACGAGTGGACAGACGAATCACCACCTGTTTGAACGACTCGTTGAACCAATGGAAGCGAATGTAAACATTGCTCGAGGTATTTGTGGAGGCAGTTCAAATAAAATCCCGGTTAAGGAAACGTGGGAGGAATTCAGTGAGGAGCTTAATGCGCTGAGACTATCAATGCGTCTTGGTTCAGAATGCCAGAAAGTAAGTCTTTCTTCTACGATACATACAACTTCATAAGAAAATTTTATCATATTATTTGAATTACTATCAAACGAATTTCCTACCTAAAAATGTCTTATTCCTGCTAGCGTATGTTAGTACGTGTTACTTTCGTCAGCAATTTTCTTTTTTATTGCTATACTATACCGAACTTTCTATACCATATGCTAGCTGAAATGTCTTGCAAAACAATAATGATTTTTTTAAATTACAGATTTGGATTGACATGAGGTGAAAAGTAAATAAACACTAGCACACAACAAGCGAGAATTCAGGGCCAAAGGTGGTGGCCCAATACAATAATGCTATTGACGCCGCTACAACAAGAAATCAACGCTAAAAAAGAATTACATAAAAAAAATGTTTTCCTTAAAAAAGTGGAATTTATGTGTGACTCCTTACGGAATTCCATAGATTGCAGTTGTGAAAATAAATGAAAAGATTCATTTTCTAATAATTATATTTTTGTAAAGCAAATTGTTCCATGATATCGTTTTTATTACACATCCATGCATGCATTACGCCTATTAAGCTTCATTCGTTGAGGGAATATCAGTTTTCTCCAAAACACAACCATATTAACACTTTTGGGAATACATTTTCATAGCAGATACCTCAAAAAAGATTTGGCATCCTTTCTATAGTGCTTCGTGAAACATTTCAAGCTTGTTTTAAAATATTTCATCACAACCGCTGACATTCGAGCTTGCTAACAAATCGAGCAGTTTTCTTCGATTTCCATAATTCCAGATTTTACTCGGTGTGATTTTTTTTTTTTGTACTAAATTTATTTTCAAATGGCTCAGCAACATTAAGTAACAATGAGCCGTGTTTATGAATAGGGAAAAGCCTCTTTGAGTAGAACAATGCCAATGTTCTTTCTCAAAAAGGCATAAAAACCCTATTATCTTTTCGAAAAATGTTACAATATGGACAAACAATATGACAAAATTCACAATAAGATAATATTATAGGCTTCTTTTTTAAGCTTCTTGTTGTAGAGATGACCATCTCCTAGGAACTAGTTATCTCCTTGGGACTAGGGAAGGGATGAAAATCTGCTCACTTTTCGAATTCTGAAGAAAAAAGTTGAAATAGAGAAAAGGAAACGCTAATAATAAAAATCAAAACAATAAAGGAAAACTAAACATATATATTCATATTTGAAAGTGTATGGATTTGAGAAAATCATAAATTAAAGAAATAGCATCAATATTACGAGTAGCCAGAACGTCGCGAATCGGAAAATTGGGTGGCATTCCCTTATTGCGAAAATTTTCTATTAAAGATAACCTGTCATTTTGAAACTCAGAACAAAACCACACAATATGATCAATATCCTGATATCCTATACCACACACGCATAGGTTACTATCACTGGTGTTAATTCGAAAAAGATGTGCATTCGAAGAATAATGGTTAGACATGAGTCTGCACACTACCCGTATAAAATCACGAGAAAAATTATACCCTTTAAACCATGGTTTGAGAGAAACCCTAGGAATGATAGAATATAGCCATCGGCCTTTATCACTACTATTCCAACTTGACTGCCAAGATACAAGTGCCCGTTCACGAGGAAAATGAAGATATTCATCGAAAGTAATAGGCCTATAGAATAAGTCTCCTTCCATAGTGCCCTTCTTAGCAAGAAAATCTGCTTTCTCATTTCCAGGTATCGAACAATGAGACGGAATCCATACGAAAGTGATATTAAATGAACTAGTAATCAGAGCACTTAAAAGTTGATGGATTTCAGATAAGAAATACGACGTATATCTAGTTCTCACTGAACGGAGTACCTCTAAAGAGCTGAGACTATCAGAAAAAATGAAAAAGTGATCTGGGGCCAAGGTCTGAATATGGAGTAAGGCCATGTATATTGCAGCCAATTCTGTAACAAACACCGAACAGGGTAAACTAAGCCTACGAAGAGTGAAGAAGTTGATATTGAATATACCAAAGCCTGTGGATCCATTAAGACTAGATCCATCAGTAAAAAAAGTTTTGGTTGGGTCAATATAACTACTCGGTGTGATAGTGATAGTGATTGTATCGAATCCTCGATTCGATTTCTATAATAGGGCTCGATATTTTACTATCCGGCACTTAACGTAACCGACACGGTGCGTTTAATGCAAGACAAATATTAATGCGTGTGTTCGAAATGTGTATGCGTATATATATATATACAGGAAAACCTGCATATATATATATACGCACAGCTATTTTCTTGGGGGGAGCTGTTTTATGCGGTCCCTATCTACCGCCCAAAAAAAGTTCTTTTTTCAAATTGTGTACCGAACCCGATTTTTTAAAGCTACTGGAGAAGTCTTGCACGATTTTTTGTTCAATTTTTTTTGTGCGGTCCCTATCCCCCGTACAAAAAAGGTTTGTCTGTATAGCGGAACGGCTCGAGTTATACACCGCACGTTTCAGACAAATGCATGAAGCAATTCTGGAAAAGAACATTTTACTGATGCCGGTACGTGCTGTAGCGTGTTTAAGCTTGGCTACAGTGTCGACATCTGGTGGCAATATTCATTCATGGAGGCATGGAGGCATAATCTCTGTCGAATTAGTAGGCCAGCAGTTTTAAATTGTTAAAATTTGAATGAAAATTTTCACTTCATGTTATTTGATTATTTAAAACATATAGTACTGAATTCTATTCGGCCATTTTTATATAAATTGCCTGTTGTTTCCACATCTTTATAACATAATATTCTCTTCAAACGCAATTTTCGTATAAGATTTTCCCCCACTTGCAGAAAAAAAATGGTTTTCATATACATTTCCGATATAGAAATGTCATTTTTCGTTCATAATTTTCACTTTGAAGTGTGTTCATTCTACTTTAAGATTCATTACACCAAGGTTTTTTTACGCGGGGGATACGTACTTTGTAAAAAAAACCGCGTTAATTGAAAAAACCGCGTTGATTGGAAAAAACGATTATAGCAGACACTTCAAGCTACCGAACGCACTATTCGTTTTCCCTCCACCACTCTAGGGCGCCCTCCAGGCGCACAGTCTCGTTATCTAACTCTTTATGGTCGTTTGTCTGCTCTCAGCCACCATACCTTTTTTACCGTTCTGATCGTTTATCTGCTCTCAGCCACCACAACAAGAAACCATGCTAATCTTATATTTTATACAACCAAGTATCAGTTTATGCTTTTTCTAAACGAAGCTTGATGTCTAGTGAACCTTTTCACGGATCAATACGGTGCTCCTATGAGTAATAGATAACGATACTCAATATCAAACAAAGTAGTCACACACACAAGACAACACGCAGTGTATTGATTGCATAGGAATGTGGGACAAAAATCATAACAGCTGAATTTAGCCATTGTAACACTTTGTTGTGATGAAAAAGATTGTTCATAAGTATCAGAAACTACTGTTTGATAAATGATAAATGATAATTGATAAATAAACATCTCAAATCGGACGATCCGTTTTCAAGCTTTGCGCTTAGCAACACATTTGGCGATTGATTTTTTTTATACCGTTGTTTTCTCTATACTTCAGATATTCTATCATAATCTCATAATCTGGCTTTCCAGAAATTTTCCTTCTCTATTAGGATAAACGATACATTCTGGTAAATGTTTCATTCGGATATTTGTTACACTCGAGTGAACGTAATTCGGGTATTTGTTACATTCGGGTTAACGTGTTTCGGGTGAATGGTATTCGGATAAATGTTACATAACTGAATTAGGCCTTATATCCTATTGTGTAGTTTAATATTCAAGATTTTAGATTTGAACAATTCCGCCATCGTAATAATGGAGATAACGAAATTTATGTAGATAGCTTATTTTTCGAGGAAATAACTCAGCAATGCAGAATATTTTTTTCTGATTAATTGGTAATTAGAACACTAACATTCTTCTGAAAGGGCATTAACCACTTTCTATGCATGTGATAGAATGATAGAAAAGGAACAGAAGAATCTCAAACAAAGTTATAGAATTTTTCACCGTTCATACAAATAATTAACCACTCTGCAACATTCATCCGTTGGTAAGAAGCGGAAATGTTCCAGACCATCGAAATATTACTGAAATAATCATAAATAATGTTTTGAATATCGGTGCTGGCCGATTTTGATGGCCAGCTGATACTATCCATTATTTGAGATAGTGCTATTCCATACTATTGATTCGTAGTCCTGGTTTAGCGAATAGTTATTCTTTCTTCACTCCACGCGTAAAGAGCACGCTCAATTTTACGACGCTCTAAACCGATCGCGCATGCTCCGGTGGCTGTCATCCGGTTATTTTTGAAACTTCATACATACGCATTTCAAACAAATTGAAGCAGAACTGTTTCGGAAAGCCCTCAATAATGGCTCGCAATCCAATGCTCGCTCGAATGGAAACAATCTGCGCCGAGGTGATGGAAATGTCCGAAATTTTTCTTGCCGATGATGAAGAGGATGAACCGGAAGAAGCGGACGATGAAACAGCAGATGACATTCCCGAGGATGACACAGGTGATACCAGTTGTGGTGACGAAGAAAAGGCCAAATCATCTGATACTGGCAGCGAAACCAGCGGTACCGAAAAAGAAAAGGGCGTTTCTGTAAAGGTTCGTATCTCAGTGACATCGTTGTTGATTTTTAATATGCTCACCCGATTCATCCGAAGGTTAACTGCGAGGACAAAAAACAGCAACGTTACGCCAAGTGGATTACCCGAGCTCTGCGAGCTGCAGTTAATCCAATAGGTATTTTATGAATGATAAACAATACTGTCATTGTCTCACTAAAACAATTTGTTCAGTCTCTAGGTTCAATCTCAATTTGAAAGTAAATTTGGATCTCAATGTGGCCAACAAAGCCAACGTCTCGAAGGCTAGCACACAAAAAAACAAAACCGCCACTAGCGAGAGTGATAAACCGAAACAAACCTCTGCCGACCAGCAAAAAATCCGCGCTAATCTGGCCAGAATACGAGAGGTATGCCCTAATATTGCATTAGTTTAGTTGAGCATATGTTAAATCAGTTGTTTTTAAGCTTGAAAAGGAGAACAGACATCTTGAGAGAGTTTTCGAGAAGATTGTATCAGGTAAGACGTTCCATTTTACCATTAACATTTATCTAGAGCGAAACATTTCAGCAGTTTCCAGGATTCCAGCTTTGTATAACTCACAACTAATCTATTTTTAATAGAACTGGTGAATCACAAATGTATAGATCATTATTTGCGTGAACTAAATTTCACGCAGTAAATATCCATAATTTTTAGATATGAGAGTATTACTGAAGGTCTCTATAATAATGTAAGAAAAATGAAGTATATGAGAGAAAAATAGAAACATGCATATCTATTAATCATCAGAACTTTCGTCAACGTGACCCTACTCATTTATGTGCTATAATAACTTTTATATTCCCTACTTTCTCCCACAGTTTACACCGACATGAAAACAAACTTGGCTGAAAAAACTATAGATTTAGAAAAGGTATTATTTAGCAACATTCAATTACTTGTAGGAGGAAATAGTTGTCTCATTCGGTGGGTTTTAGAACAGTTATCTGTTAGGGAATTATAAATTCGGTGAAGATGAAAAAAATATTTCCCAAACAATGGGCCCTATTAGGCGTCGTGCACAAATTACGTAACGCTAAAAATGAGGTTTTCGGACCTCCTCCCCCTCCCTCCCTATGTTACGTAACGCTAATCTGTACACAAAGTCATTCATTTGAAAAAAAAATTCAGCTTTTTTTAAGTAATGAGAATATCAACGTAAAAAAATCAGATATCTACCCAGGTTGGAATCAAACGTTCTGACGGAAGTTCTTTATATGCAAGTAGTGACTTCGGAAGAACTTTCGACAAGTTCATAAAATTGCGAACAAACCGAGATGGAAAATTAATGCTCACATCTGTTGGGTTTGGTGCTTTCAAACCATCTGGCGTTTAGCTGAGAAGAGCATGAACTGGTATAAATTGATGTTGATTTAGGCGGCAATACGCAATATGCAACAGGCAACATATTCTATTGTGCTTCACATACCAAAGTAATAGAAACGCCTGACATTATGCAAACAATCTGCTTAATGAACGAAACTTGCCAGATTATGGGTGATAAGTTGTTCTTCAACCGACACGGTGTGTTGCTAGCGATATGAGTTGCTCTATGAAGGCGATAGCGATATCGTATAGCGTTAGTGTTCGAGATCAACAAAAATTAAATGGAATACCCCATTGGCGATAATATTGCTTATTGCATGTTGATAGTTGCTAGTTGCTTATTGCTCCGGTGTGCGAGCCGCCTTACACAAAAGTAACTACTCCTTCGTTCAATGCAGCAGTTCCTGTCGTTACATTTCACTACTTGCAAAAGGTCTTGAGATGTCCTTACGTGACGAATAAACAACTCGGCTTAATGTCGAACTAATTCCGCTTAGTCGATTTGGGCGTTTACGGACATAATATATTCTGCTTTGACAAGATATCCATCGATCGCTAGGTTATTCCACAAATCAGCTAACGATTCCCCTGCATATTGAAAATGTTTTGTGTCCAATTTCGGGTCCCTTGTTTTGAGTTTTACATCCAAGTGAGATCACTCATGATCACGAGGAAGTACTCAACCTACCGGGAAAGTCAATCCGACTTCTAACTCAGTTGAATGCACTGCGTGCTGGAGAATTTGTAACAACTAATATTGCATCAAGATTCAATTGATAAAAATGATAGATCGAAAATGACCTATGACCTTTTTAAAACGAGGGTTCTCGTCTGGTCCTCCATCCACATTAATTGTGATTAATGGCTTGATTTTTCTTTGATACCGAATAATCTCGAATTCAGGCAGCTCGCACACACTTCGAAAATCGAGCCCATGAGAAAATGCGTTCGAAGAACAGTGCTTTCCTGAACAAACTGTACCGTATATAGAAACACTTCATAGGACTACTTCAGCATGATCGCGGTGCCCTAGCTTTATTTTGCATCCTGCGATAACAGAAGGAAGGAAGGTCTTGTATTATAGAGACCTTAAACTTTTGCAGTTCATTCGTCTCTAGCCTTGAGAAAGGCCCTAACAGACGGAATAAGCTTATGTTTTCTAACCATGACAAAATCATAATCCGGTAGATTAACGCGATATTCGAAATGCATTAAGCGGTGCCTGCTTACTACCCATTACAACACGTGCTTTGTCCTCTTGGGCCAGGAAACACACCTCTTTCGGTTTCAGCATCGAAGATAGGGGCGCGTGAATTTATTCAGGAATAAAAATGGAATTTTGTTACGTAACGATCACGGCTAATCCCCCTTCCCCCTATGTTATGTCACATTAAGTAACGAAAATTCGACCCCCCCCCTCTCCCCTCCCTACTCGCGTTACATAATTTGTGCACGACGCCATATATCAATCGAATCGAGGATTCGATACAATCACTATCCCACCGAGCGAAATTTCGTATTTTGTGAATCGAGATAATCTCTTACCGAGCTCGAATTTCATGTGTTGCAATTGCATATATTTAAGCGTTCCTGAAATGTTTCCCAAAGGAAAATATCAAGAACGCAAACCGAAACAAAATAATTCTCCGGAAATAGTAAACAAACCAAACAACTCGAAAAAATTATGACACTTGCACCGATAGCTATCACTCGGTCGATGCCATCGACTTGCTCGGTATCTATAATAGCAAAATAGGGGTAACGAGCAAAATTCTTATCGCCTTGATTTCTATAATAGAGCCCAATGCAATTATACAGGGTGGCCACCATAGCAACATGCTCCAAAAAATTCAATCAAAGTTTAATCAACTTCACACTGTTTAGTTTTTATACAATCATTTTCATTCTGCTCTAGCTTCATGCGAAAATAACCCAAGCGGAAACGGAAATCAAACAGCTGTCTGATGGTAATTATCCTTAGAACATTTAGAATCTACACTTGAATTAATTGAACCTTTTAGCTAAAACCGCATTACAGCAGCAATTGACCAAAACAGAAACAACCAATAGTGAGCTACGGAAATCAATATCAAAACAACAGCGTGAAAATTCCACAAACGAAAATGAAATGCAAACCATGAACATAGAGATTCAAAAGAAATCTTCACTGGTCGACAATTTGGAGAAGAAGCTGAATGAACTACAAAGTCATTGTAAGGCTCAAATATTATTCGAGCAAGAAGCACGTATTAATTTTTGTTTACATTTTCTACTACTAGGCACCACAGAGCTTAATAAAAAACAGGCAGAAATTTCAGATCTCCTGAAAGAGGTAGCCAGAAACAAATTAGAAAAAAATCTTTCAAATTAAACATAATTGTTTTCACCATTTCAAAGAAACATATGCTTCTGGAATCCAAGGACAATGAAATACGTCGACTCACAACTGAATGTCAAGCATTGCAGAAGAGTAGAGCCGCAAGTGAAGCGAACTATCAACAAATAGTGCAGGAGCACATGCAGAAGAGGTCACAACTGGAAATGAAAATCATCGAGCTGGTTCAAAACAACCGTGATTTAAGCAGGTTGGTATACTACTTTACGTGCAAACTCCAGTCCTGTTACTATATTGAATGCTTTGTAGGAAACAATATCCCACAATTAGTACTACTACACGGGAAGCCCCGCTCGCGGACGATTACTCTTCGAATGAGACTTTTTCGTGTCCAATTTGCGGGTACAAGTTCAAAAATTTGGGAGATTTACAAATACACACCGAAACGTGTATCACGTAGTGTGTAGTATTCACAGGAATTGGGAAAAACTTCAATAAAACGCTTTTCTCTGGTGGACTTTTTCTTCTTCAATAAACCGATGACAATTTGTTTTTCTGTGGAATCGATGAGTATGAAAATTTGGATTACATTTCTTTCGAAGGAACATGCAACAACTTCTGGTTTGTTGCATGTTCAGGAGATCGCAACATATTCCGGTGCGGAAAATTCCCAATTTAACTCAGAAATGCAGATACTAAGCTCATAGCTTTACGTTTCCATATCCCCAATCTCTATTCAATCTTATTTTCGATGCATGCATGGTACATGCAAATAATGGCTCGATTCAGTGCATGTCACAAAAAAAACTATCATAAACCATTCGAATTCACGATTTTTCCATTCGAGTTCAATTTTTGGATCTTATCCCTCTCATTTCGTTCCAGCTTCAAACGAAAATATTCGAAGCGAAAAATTAAGATTAACAGTTATCTAACGGTAAATATCACCAATAAAATAATTGGAATCTGCACTTCAATTGACTGTTGGAAATTTTAGCTGACGCCACATCACAAGAAAAAATAATTGGACGAAAACATGGAACAACGAGGAATTGTTTCAAATAAGAGTTAAACGAAAACGATTGGTATCAGGTGTGCAAATTAAATTCGATTTTTTTCAACAAAATTATATTTTTGTGCAAAACAAATTATTCTACTCTCATTCTTGAAAGCCCCTAGTCCGTCGCTTGTCTCAACCTTTTCCCATCTTCCAGAAGCATACGGATTCCTCGTCTGAGGAGCTCTTGGTCTTTCGAAACGATCCACGAATCTATCCAATTTTTGGTGAAGAATTGAAATAGCGGGTTTTTCAATAAGAGCGCTACAAAAGTTTTTTTTAAAAAAAAACAAAAACGGTTTTGGATATCAATGAAATTCTTTAACCATGTGAAAGTATATTTGATGCCATTATGTATGGAACTCGATTTCTTTTGCATAGCCACCACGAGCACGCTTGCAAAAGTCCAGACGCTGAACCCAATTTTCGACGGTTTTCAAGCATAAATCGGCCAATACTGCTGAAATTTTACGTTCGATATTCGTACGAAGTTCATCAATCGTCGCTGGCCTGTTGGCATAGACTATAGACTTGGCGTAGCCCCACAGGAAATAGTCTAACAGCGTCAAATCGCATGACCGAGGCGGCCAATTGACTGGGCCATTTCGTGAGATAACACGCTCACCAAACTTGGTTTTCAACAAATCGATTGTTAAATTCGCTGTGTGGCTTGTGGGTCCATATCATCCAATTCGGGCCAAAAATATTCGGTTATCATTGAGCGGTAGCGATTCCCACTCACAGTAATGTGTCGGTCTTGATCATCACGGAAGAAGTACGGCCCAATGACGCAGTCGGACCATAAACCGCACCAAACGCTATTTTTTTTCGGGATACAATACTGCCCGACCAATACTGCATATTTTGCTTATTGACGAAGCCATTCAGCCAGAAATGTTGTTTCAAGTTGTTGTTCAGCCCATTTTTCCACTAGACACTCAATTGTTGATCTGGCAGGACGATTATGATGACCATAAATTAGACGTAGCGCTTTTTAAGTTGAGACCATTGCCTCCGAATTTCGGCAGTAAATATTAATAATTTCGATTCGTTTTTGGATCGTATATGTTTCCATTATGAAATGGCAAACCTTACTGAAGAGAAATGTCAAGAGAGCGGGAAAAAATATGGCATCGTTTGCTGTCCCTATCGGTCTACTTTTGTAGCGTCCCTTTCAATAGGCCCGTTACTTTTGATCTGAATGTTGATTAAAACTTATATTCCTCTACGTTTCGTCGTTCAGGTGGTACTACGTTAACACCTTACTGTACAACTTTTGAGCGTGTCTATTGATAACTATATTCTGCTCCATCCACCAACGATTCGGTTGTTTCCGGCGCGAAAATATCAATAAGCTTATCTCAGATGGATTTATTAGGTTGGGAAAAAAGTTTTTTTTTCCATTTTTTTCGGTAGCTGGCTTTAGTGATCAATATCTCACGTAATATAGATCATACAATTTCATGTTCCGGCTCGTTGTAAAGGTGACATTTCACACTTAAGAAGCTCATTTGCTGTTTCTTGTTTGTTCCATTCAGTTGTGGGTTACAGAGTATTAACAATGGAAGTCAATTTTTACAACTTTTTTCACTTTTACAACAATCAACACTTTTTTTCATTTATAAGGGCGAAAATGCAAGCTAGGCCGCTGAAATTGTGAATGGTGTTCATGGTCCCGGTACTATAACAGTAAAATACGTGCAATTCTTTTTTTATTTTATTTTTTTTGTGGCAGACTTATCACACTTCTTAACTAGGCGAACCTAGCCAGAATTTTCACCTGCCCCCGGGCTTCTGAATGCCAAAGGGGGACTAGACTCTGCGGAATGCACGTATCTGCATGCTCGTGATTTTTAATCCTGACCGAGGAATTGTCGGACAATCGCGCAGGTGCTAATGATGACCGACTTTTGGATGCCGGCCAATTCCTTCTCCATATTCAACACCTTCCGCGCTTCCAGAAGTGTCTTCTGGATAATTCCAGTTCCAGAGAGAACGACTGGAACAATTCTTGGGACCTCCCTTAGCCCCCACAGTTCCTTGAGCTCCACGGCCAATGGTCGGTTCTTGCAAAATTTGCGACCGTGGGTCTCCTCCAGATTTTGGTTCAGTGGAATAGCGACATCGATGATGCTGACTTTGCGGTCGCTCTGGTGACCATTATATCTGGGCGGTTGTGGTGGATCGAGAGGTCGGTCAGAACAGTGCGATTCCAGTACAGCTTGAAACGGTAATTTTCCAGGACAGGTGCAGGCAGGTACCGGTAGTTTGGTACGTTGTCTTCCAGTAGAGCACATTGGAGCGCCAGTTGTCGACGAACAATACGGGCCACGTTGTTGTGGCGCTCGGTGTAGGCTGCGTTGGCCAAAACGGGACAGCCTGCCATAATGTGCTCTATGTTTTCACAAGGTTGATGGCACGTCCGGCAAATGTCATCAAAGTCTTGATGCCAGACGTACCGCCTGCAGTTTCTCGTCGGCATTATTGTGTCCTGGATGGCTATCATGTCGGCTTCTACTACTGAAGAGAGTTCACCACGCGTTAGCCACAGATTAGATGCGGCCTTGTCGACGTGTGGCCGGTCCAGTTGATGGGAGTGGGCACCATGCACTGCCTTCTGCTTCCAAGCTGCAATCTTCTCCTCCACTGTCTGCAGATTGCAGTTGAGTTGGTACTCCGCTTGCGCCAAGTGTAGTGCGCTGTATCCTCTGTCAGCGGCGCAGACAGCTCGGTAAAGCGCGTTTTGGTTGGCGGTTCTGCGAAGTACTCGCACAGTTGTCGTACCTGGGCAACACACAGTGCAGATATGTCGACTATTCCAAGTCCCCCTTCTTTGCGTGGTAGTGACACTCTCTCCAGTGCCGATTGAGGATGATGCATTCCGGCCGTAAAGCGCGTTTTGGTTGGCGGTTCTGCGAAGTACTCGCACAGTTGTCGTACCTGGGCAACACACGCAAAAGCAAAATTTCGTAAACAATCGACGCCATATTCAAATGGAAGATTTGCTTTGAGGGGCATTCGAATGTAGTTTGAAATATTATGAAAATTGACATTATTTTCGCATGACATAAACAATGATTAAATTACAGAAAAATAATTTCCTCAAGTTATATTTCATACCTGTTGTCGCACTCAATGCGAAACACACATTGCAATCCTTTTGTTCATCCAATTTCATGATTTCAACGGGAATCAAATAATCCATCAAAGTTCCCCTCGATTTTATTTGACGTTTTACATGCCGGATAAGTTAAAACGCGAATGTCGACAACTGGTCTTCTCTTTTCGCCCAGTTAACGAATGTTTACTGTATATTGTTTGGCGCAGTGGCGTAGTGTACGGTAGAGATTGGCAAACCGTTCGCGAACGGTACGAAAGAACTAGTTCACCAAAAAGAGTGAACGAACGGTCGTTCTTTTTTGAAGAACGGTAGTTCGCCACACGAACTGATCGAAAGTGAACTGCTTTGCTTGCGAGAGTCTGCCGCTTCCGACGGTGAGTCGGCGGTCGACTCACCCGAGGCAACGATGGAGGCGGGAAGATTAGAGTGCATTGGACATTTTGATAATTTCAAGAACAGTTAAAATCGTCTCAAGAAGAAGCCAAAATTTCGAAAGCAATTCGAGCTCGACACATATTATGAGTACCTGACATCGAACTGAAAAAAAATGGGGCTCTACTTGCATGTATATTTGCTAAGCGGATTCCCACAAGTACATTGATTTTGAAGTCTTTGTTCGGGAAACCGTAAATCGGGCCAATCAAAACTAGGCAGTTAGGGCGTTTAGATAACGCTTGACATTTCACAGATATTCAATTGTTTATCTAATGAAAAATAACATTTTATTAATTGCGATAGAAGCGTAGGAATATTCCATATCCATTGATGCAAATCCAGTAAGAAATGTTCGAGTTATAAACATTTGGAATCTTTCGTTTTTTCCTGCATGTTCTGTGCTTAGGTTTTCATTTCACCCCCATATACTCCGGTTAGACGTAGTCCCACGTCAAAAGTCGATTGGAAAAACTGCCAACTACGAAGCTTCGGAAAGCCAGCTTTTGCTAGAGATACCAGGACTCCGTAGACATTTGAATGCCGCTGAAATTAATTCTAATGGTATCAATCGTTAGTTTGCATTGGATGTGTTACAGTTCATCATGAAGTGGGACTTCCAAGAACCGCTTCCAAATCGTACAGTGAATTTTAAACTGTTTCTAATCGTTTACGTTTCTGTGGCATCTTATGAAGCAGCTTATCCGAGTTGAAATTAATTTACAATTTACAAAATGAAATTTAGTTTATATACCCGTTATTTTCGGCAAATCAACAGTTTGGATGACTGTTCACATATTTCAGGGGGAGGTGAACCGATATTTTATTCAATTTCATCGATTAATTCGCATAGAAATTACTTCGTTGTTTGGTGGCAAAGTGGTCAGTGGAGGATTACGACTGACAATGTTGTATTCTCAAAAGCTCACATGCCATTTCACCTTCTGCTCCTAAAGGGGTTCCTTTTGTGGCTTCGACCCAGGAAAAATAGGCCACCCCAACAAAACCAAGCATCATTATGAAAAACGTTATATGTTTCCTACTACGGTTTTTGTACGTATAAGAAAACTTCTATTACGACTCTAGGTGAATAGGTCTGGCTCATTTCTTACATTACCAAATATATCAATAATGATTTAAACAACTTTGTACAAGAAAACACGTATAAATCTACCACTTCTAGCATGACAAGTGCGAGTGACCACTTTGCCCCCCACAGGTGACCACTTTACCTCCTCACTAAAAAAATGTTCGATTTTTTTTGTTCGAGAATTACATGCAAAAAAATGTTTTGCTAAAACAAAATGGAATTCATGCGTGACTCCTTACCGAATTCCATAGATTGCATTTGTGAAAATACATGAAAAAGCTTTATTCGTTGAGGGAATAACAGTTTTCTCCATTGCATAGGGGAAAGGGGGGCAGTTTCGGACGGGGGCAGTTTCGGACAACGCTGGTAAAAATTAAGTGGTACAATTTTCAACCGAATTAAAAATATAAGTAAGTTAACAGCCTTTCCACCAACAGCTGTCATATGGTTTGACATCTCCTGGTACAACTCCATACAACGGGGAAATAAAGGTCTATTTATTAGAAAAAATTATGATTTGTCTTCGGATGGTGGTGGGACACATTCAGACATCGTTTACGGGGCACATTCGGACACTGTTTAATTCCGCATAAAATTTGTGTCTGATTGTTGTTTACTAACAAACATCAATTTAGTCTGGTTCTCGGACCTAATGATGGTTCGAAACTACGAAAAGAAAACCGATAGAACCAGCATCAACGAAGATGAGATGGAAAGAGCTGCCGCACTAGTTTCGAATAGAACGTTTTCATAATTCTAGCTCACAGGTGGTCCAACTGGGTCCATTGTCTTTGCTAATTTCCCAACTAACGGTTGCATAACGGGAAAACTGTTTCTCAATGTTCTGTAACATTTGAAAAAGGTAGCAAAAAGCAACGTAAACAAATCAATTTCAAAAAATCAATCAAAAAGTCATTGCACTTTGAAAACAATTAAATATTGCCGAGAAAACTGCACAATTCATGTATCTTTTCCTAATCGCTGACAACAGCTGGATGTTTCAGTTATGGTCCCTTTCAAGCAAAAGCTCTGTTTTCCAGAACGATTGGCTACTCAACCATCCTGGAAAAACTATTTCTATACACGACCTTTCAGGTATAGTTGCATCGGCTCTTTCAATCTGAGTAATATCCTAGCTGGAATAAAATGACAGGATGCTATCCATTCTCAAGAAAGTTTTTTCGGACAAGGATTTTAAATGCTCAAATGATTTCAACTACTGGAGCGGAGGTAGCAACTGACTCATCGGGTAATACAACAATGCTGCAAAACATTGCGTCTAAAGCACAGATAGATTTTACTTTAGCAACTTTGTCCCCGGAAAATGTTGAACCTTTTCCAAAAACTTCACCGCGAAAAACCATCACCCGAAAACGGAAGAAAGCAAAATCACTCTCACAGCAAGCAGTTTCCTTTCAGACAAATTCTGATAAACAGAAAAATGCAGAATATGCTGAAAAAAAGAGGAAACGGAAGTAATTGTTGATAAATATAAAATATTAATTTTTTTTTCGTTGTCCGAAAGTACCCCAGGACTGTCCGAAACTGCCTCACACATGGGGCACATTCGGACAAAAAGGCGTTTTTCAAAAATTCGAATAAAACTTTCGAAATCGCATCAACATACATCTCTAACACGCTCATATGATACATTGATGTCCAAATGACAACCAGGATGAATTCAAGATTTTTTTTCAAGTCTACAAAAAAAGTTTAAAATCAAGAAAAAAAAAGTGTCCGAATGTGCCCCCCTCTCCCCTAAACATGGGCCCTATTATAGAAATCGAATCGAGGATTCGATACAATCACTATCGCTATCACACCGAGTAAAATCTGAAATTGTAGAAATCGAGGGAAACAGCTCGATTCGTTATTCTCGCTTGAATGTCAGCGGTGGTATTGAAATATTTTGGAACGTGTTTGAAATGTTTCACAAAGCGCTATAGAAAGGATGCCAAATGTTTTTTAGAGACATCTGCTATTAAAATTTTAGATATCTGTATTTTCAAAAGTGTTAGTATGGTTATGTTTTGGAGAAAATTGATATTCCCTCAACGAATGAAGCTTAATAGGCGTAAGTCATGCATTATTTCATGTGTAATAAAAACGACAGTATTTCATAACTGCAATCTATGAAATTCTGTAAGGAGTCACGTATGAATTTCACTTTTTTTAGCAAAACGATTCTTTGTATGTAATCTTCATGTGTGAACAATGGTCAATCAGATTTTCGTACACTGCTCTATGTTATATTACGTCAATTTGCGTGATTGTAATAACTTTTTTTCAAAGGAGAATTGGTGCTACGGTGTTTGACATTCCATATGTAGGTTTAGAGTTGAGAACATCATCACCTGTGGCTCTAAATTCTGGCTTGTTGTGTGTTAGTGTTTTCTTCACATTTCCTCTCATGTCAATCTAAACCTGTAATTAAAAAAAAATCATTATTGTTTTGCAGGACATTTTTTTGTCCACTCATTTTCAGCCACTGAAATATGCGCTGGAAGTAAGTTCTTCATTGTAAATTATAACATGATTGATATAAATAATGCTGGATTGAACACTTACCTTGTATGGACTATGGACTATAGCACCGTAAAACAAATACTGATGAAAACAAACGAACATGTGTTGAAAATTGCATATATTAAAGCGTTTCTGAAATGTTCCCCAAAGGAAAATATCAGGGACGCAAACCAAAACAAAATAATTCTCTGAAGATATGCAACAAGCGAACCAAACAACTCGATAAGTTCGGACACTCGCATCGGTAGCTATCACTCGCTCGATGCTATCGAATTGCTCGATATCTATAATAGTAAAATAGAGCTAACGAGCAAAATTCTTATCGTCTCGATTTCTATAATAAGGCCCTATGAATTGCTATGTGGATTGCATGGAAAAACAAAACAGACTGCGAAAAAAAATCATTTGTAACAAGGGATTGTAAGGCTGAAAACGCATTATTTTAACCCCAATAAATTGGATGATACTTTCATATTACTATTGATAGATACTTCACAGTAGTATTGAACTTGTGATAAAAGAGTAACTGAACTGGATAGCTTTCTTACTTAAAGCATATTTTGTTTTAATTTATTACTCAACTCAGTATTTTACACATAACAATATTTTAGTCCACAATTATAAACTAAAATGTAGGAGGAGGAAACTAGAGCCTGTAGTCAGACATCGCCATTGTAAGTAATGATAACGATCAAATTGGGAAACTTGGCGAAATACAGGAACCGTTTAGCATAAATACTGGTACACTCCGGAGAGACATTGTGTAATGGTTATTTCATTGCTAACATATCTGAACAAAACAGCTATGTGCGTTACAACTGAATCTGATAAATACGATAATTCTGATAGTATTCCGTCATGAAAACTATTCCTATTCCCCAAGTTGACCCATTTGAACGTCACGAAAACCGATCCAACACCAACTATCCACTAAAGAGTACACATCTACTTGCTGGCAGCGCTGGCAAACATGAACTCGGGCGTCTCGTAGTGCTCTGTATCACAGTAATAATGGTCCGGGGTGGGAATTTTCTCCAGAACCATTCGTTTGCGTCCATCATTTGCGGCACCATCACCCGGCAGCAGGAGTTTCCGGTAGAACGAACAGCTGCGCTTTCCGTAAATGGGAATGTCCACGTTATACGGCGGGCTGAGGATATCGAAAAATGCTGCCGGACCTCCGATGGCCGTTATTTCGTGATAGTTCCGTTCGGAGGGCGATAGCATAGCGCTCTCTCCCTTCTCAGCACTGAAAACCTTCTCCTGTTCCACATTGACCAGAACATGACGCAGTAGATCTCCGGCCCTCGTTTCCTCCCGTCGATCGATTTCGGTGTAGCTTTGTATTTTCACCTTCCCGGACACCACTCGCAGGAGCCCATGCATGCACGGGTGGTCATGCAGAGGCATTGTGTAGTTTTCTCGCAATATAAACACCGACATCGTGAAGTAGGCATTCTCGTATATATCAATGAATGTACATGGAGCTTTGGTTGATTGCTGGAACGTTTCCCGGGATGCAATGGTTGTATCGAGGTTGAGATCGGCCAGGGTTAGTTGCTCTACGAGCACGCGTAGATTCTGCAGATTACTGAGCAACCTCTCCGCACTGGTCTGCTCGAAGGTTACTTTGGCTTGGCGAAATACGCGAGCAAAGAGTGTAGTCATTGCGCGATGTAAACCCTGGCACCAGATCACTTCTGAATTCCAATTGATTACCAATGGATTTATTGTGTGTTTCACGGAAACTGTATGGCGCCTCTCTAGATAAACATTGTTATTACTCGCAGTTGTCTGCACAGATAAGAGTTTTTACTTTGAACACTTGGGGGGACTACGTATGAAAATCCACTTTCTCCTTTAGTTTTTATTTTTGTCTTCTCGCTGATGTTTGCACGCCCGTGACAGACGAAATCGGTGTCATTGCAAAAGTGCCGGTTACAGGGTGAAGCGTAAGGTGAATATCGATTTATGCTGGCAAAAGTTAACACAACAGCCCAGCTTTAATCAAAATGCTAAGTTAATTTGTTGAATAATTTTCCACGTACAGTAGAAATGTAATCGTTAAGTACAGTAGAAATATAGTTTCTACTGTTGTTTCCGAATAGTTTGGTATTTCTTCAATCCAAACAATATTTCCAAGCTTCTAAATGCTCGCGTACCAACTTACGAATATAAAATATTTAGACCATCATTCAATGATCACCCAATGAGCGTTGTCACATACAGTGGAACCCCGATTTTCCGCGGTGCGAAATGCAAAGTTGTTAGAAAATCAATTAGGCCTTCTACACACTGAGCAACCGCAATCCGAACTAATAGCGAATTCGTTTTTAAAACTGAGTCATTTCCAAATTTTCATTCATAATTCTGATTTTGAAAGCATGTTTATTCCATCTTCCATCCATCATTATTTTCGGCTCCCAATAAAAGCACACGAGGCCTAATGCCGTCTACGCGAATATACTCTTCTAAATCAGAATCCAAAATTAATTACGATTCCAATAATACAAAAGCAAAAGCAGCAGGTTCTCCATTTTCATAGTCTTTATTTTTAGATTTTCTAAAACAATACTCGGAACTTCACAGTTCAGTATAGTTGTATTGGTGAATCCGAGTGCAAACCCGTGAAACATCTCAGTGCGAAACTAACTGCTTTCGGGTTGAACCTATTGCGAAACTAAATTGAAACTGATAGCGAATTCGTTTTTAAAACTGAGTCAGTGCCAAACGACTCTGTAATAAAAAAACGTTTTCAGTTTCACGAATGCGTTGGTTTGTTGGTGTACGTTATATAGTCTGATTTGTTTATATTTACGACGGCAAATGTACAGTAACGACGTCTGGTGGTGATATTAGTGCTTGGGAGGTAAATTGTTCTCCATCAGATCAGAAGGGCCAAGTGCAGTGTAAACATATAAAAGTTTGAATGAAAATTTGTACTTCATATTGTTCGATTACCTAACACATGTAGTTCTGACACTCACTTAACCATTTGTCGATGCATTTCCTGTTTGTTCCACAAATAATTACTATTATAATATAAAATCATCATTAGACACAGTTTTCGTTCAATATGTTTCTGCGATATCACATAAAATAAATATTCGATACGTTAAAGTAAATTTTCATTCATAATTTTGATTTTGAAATTTATTCCACCTGAATATCCATCATTATTTTCACCTCCCAATGAAAGCACACGTAGCTTAATGCCGTCTACTCGAATATACTCTTCAAAATCAGAATCCGAATTGGATTACGCTTCCAATAATACAAAAGCAAAAGCAGCAGGTTTTCCATTTTCATAGTCTTTATTTTTAGATTTTCCAAAATAATATTCGGAACTTGACAGTTCAGTATAGTTGTATTGGTGAACCCGAGTGCCAACCCGTTAAACATCTCAGTGCGAAACTAACAGTTTTCGGGGCGAACTAGTGCGACACTGAGTGCGAAACTGAGTGAATAAAAAAACGTTTTGACAGCAGTTAGTGCGGCACTGGGGTTGAAACTGAACAAAAACGAATTCGCTATGATTGAATAAAACAGGAAGTGGGTTATATCTATGGTATAACCGCAAGGGTGACGTAGGACTATCGTTGATTTAGAGATCATTTGTTGAATCTGAGTTCATTCTGAATGAATGAATATTTGAGGGACTTCGAAAACGAGAGCGTTACGTTGGAGGCACAAGGTTTTATGCATCCAATATTGGATACGGAAATATCCTACTGATGGGGAAGAATAATCTTCAGAAGTTATCCTGTTAATTGCGATTGATTGAAAAATCACAAAACCAAATGTATTTGGTCACAGTGTTACATGGATAGAAAACATTCAAATAAACTCTTTCACATGAATGTATTTTTAAATCCCCAGAGAAACTGTCAGATTATTTTCCGGATCTTTCTAGATGGCATCCAAACGGAAAGAATTCCGTGCGTGTATGGGTGTGTGTAGCGGCTGCTTCGATGGTCACTTTCTCTTCTCCTGATGGATAGGCTTCTCTGTGCTCCCTCACAGGATCAAACAAACTGCTTGCGTTTCAGGGCAGATCTCGATCCTTCGCCGTCCAGCACCCTCAGCAATGATGTTGTCTTGTCGATGTCCTCACGAAAAATGAATGCATCTCACCACCAGAATGCTTTTTGTGCGTGATTGAATCGAGAGAAGGCGTGGTTTACGATGGCAATTTGGAAGGCAAACTAAAGGGGAATGAACTCTCTGAGCTCGGAACTTTCGGCGACTGAACAATAATCGATTGCGGGCGCATACAATATACGGAAATATCCTACTGATGGGGAAGAATAATCTTCAGAACCTATTCTGTTAATTGCGATTGATTGAAAAATCACAAAACCAAATGTATTTGGTCACAGTGTTACATGGATAGAAAACATTAAAATAAACTCTTTCACATCAATGTTATTTTAAATTCCCAGAGAAACTGGCAGATTATTTTCAGTAACGATTAGATATTTCCACATTTTCCTCGATACTGGAAGCCCACCAGTGGTTAATGCTAACTCGATAACCATCTGTTAATAGCACTTGATTGAAACATATTTGGTCACAGTGTTACATAGATAGAAAACATCCAAATAAACTCTTTCACATGAATGTATTTTTAAATTCCCAGAGGAACTGGCAGATTATTTTCCGGATCTTTCTCGATGCTGAATGGCATCCAAACGGAAAGAATTCCGCGCGTGTATGTGTGTGTGTGTAGCGGATGCTTCGAGATCTTCCCGGGGAACCGTTTGTGGCATCACTCTCCTACTGATGGATTCCCTTCTGGCCTAAGGTGCACAAACAGGCTCTTGGTGACACCGTTCATTCGCGCTTTCATGATAAACGAAGAGCTTCACCACAACAGCGACAACATGCTCCAATCGCTGTTCAATTAGAACTGAGTGGATTTCCGAGCGGCGCTCGCTTATATATCGATTGATGATTTCAAGAGCCTGTTTTGAAAACAATTTTAAGACTATTGAAACAAGTTTTTGGATCAGAAAGTAACAAGTATAGAACGCGTAGACATTTTATCTTTCGAATGAAGTGTTTATCATACCATTTCGTTCAGTTGTTTAGGAGCTATTAACGCTCAAAATCTCGGTCTCCGGCGTAACGCTTTCGTTTTCGAAACTTTGATTTTACACCCCGGTATAGAAATGAAAGACGTAGTCCTACGTCAAAAAACGTTTTGACAGTTAGTTAATCCCACTGTCAAGGATTGAAACTGAACAAAAAAGAATTTGCTATATGTTGGCAGTTTTGCACACTGGCGTAGCATGCGATAGCATGCTTTTTGAAATAGTTTTCTTGAAAACATGAACATAAGCCATCCATAAGTGTAGACTTCAGAAGATATCTCCATATGCCGTGCGTCAATATTTGAGGTATCTACCTGGCATCCCTAATCGAAGATAGAATATTTAAGTGCGCTACACATATAGCGTCTCCGTCACCGTCCCGTCAACTATTCTTTTGGACTTATTTTGCCAACGTCAAAGTTGCCGGTGATGGTGTATGTGAATGCTACCATACGATTCCCATTGGAGAATATTTGACATTTCATTCCTTTACATTAACTTCACGGTGACGGGACGGTGTATTTGTAGCGCACTTTATATTAAATCGCGTTGACGGCAGAATGGTGTCGACATCTGGATACGACATTAGTTTGTATGAGGGCAACTATTCTCTATCAGATTAGACGACCCTAAGGCAGTTTTAAATTTCAAATATTTGTATGAAAATTTTTCATGTCGTTATATACCTACTAGAAGTACGTTGTTCTGACCCTTTTTTTTCTTTCTTTATTAAAGAGATTTTCAGCCCTTGGTTCATCTCTAGCGTTCTGACCCTAATTCAAACTATTTTCTATGAATTTTCAGATATTCTCACCAAAACTTATCATTATAATATAAAATTATCTCTAGACACAATTTTTGTATGATATTTTTTTCACTACTTACAAGCAAAAATGATTTTCAATTACATAGTGTATTAATTTGATTTGAGAAAAATAATTTCCATTCATAATTTCTATTTGAAAAGTGTGTTCATTTCTTCTGCAAACCCATATTGTCATGCCTGCTCCCCCATTTCGTAATACGAAGCTCAATGCCGTCAACTAGAGATGGGCAAACCGTTCACGAACGGTACGAACGAACTAGTTCGCCGAAAAGAGTGAACGAACGGTCGTTCTTTTTCAAAGAACGGTAGTTCTCCCCACGAACTGATTGCGAGCAAACGGTTTGTGAACGAACTGATTCCGAAAGAACGGTTTGCGAGTGAACTGTTTGAGAGTGAACTGATGGAGAGTGAACTGCTTGTGAACGAACTGGTTCAGAACGAACTGTTTGCGGGCGAACTGTTTGCGAACGAACTAGTGCAGCTGAACTGATTTGCGCTGGATGGAATGAACAAATATAACGAGAACGCTTGTAAGGAAAATAAAACGATATTGTCATGATGAGCAAAATGCATCTAACGCAGGGTTTATTTTGTTAATGTATACTCAATTTTGTGTTAAAAATTAAATTAGATTTTCGTAGTTTTAAAAGCAAAAATATATATTTTCAATTACATGTATTCTTTCAATTCCGCCTAACATTCATATATTTCGTGATTATCAGAAAAAATCTGGGGGAAGCTGGGGCGATTCATGGATTAGGTAAACATAAAATTTTATAGTGAGGGCATGTTGAGAAAACAGTTTTTTCGTGGCTTTCAATTCATTGATTGGCCTATTGCGTGTACGTGTTATTGTGATTGTTTGTATGATTGATTGTTAGTGAAAATCGCTGTTGATTTTTTTCCCTGAATGAACATTATGAAATATGTAATCTTACATGGAACCAGTGTGTTGTCCAAAAAGAGAATATGAAAAATTGCACATATTTTGTGCGGATCAAATTATTACATAAATACCATACGTACACTATCCAATCCAACGATATCAATTAATAGCTGTCTATTGATGTTGGGTTCCAGCCAACATTCTATGTTGTTCTTAATACCGCTGAACGAAAGAACGGTTCAAAATAACTGATTCACGTAGATGAACGGTTAGTGAGTGAACCGTTCATCAAAGTGAACTGTTTTGCCCATCTCTACCGTCAACGCGGAATGACGACATCCGTAATTGTGAGGAATATAAAGAATATAAAGAGCATTTTTGATTTCTCTATCAGATTATTATGTTCGAAGGCAGTTTAAACTGTTTGCATGTTTGCATGTATGGGATTATTCGCAGCCGAGCTACTTCAAAGTTGTCTGTTTTTTTAAACGGATGAATAGCCTCATACTTACAAATCAAATGTCAAATTTCGTGGTATGCATGCGTTCGTAATTCTTCGGATCGTTTGGTGTTCACTCGCAACCGAGTAACTGACAACGTCTAATCCCGACTTTAAGCAGACAATGTGCGAGGAGTATGCATCAACACGATTCGAATCATCCTATATTGCCCTCTGTATTGGTGATATCAACTCGGTGATGCAAAACTCACTTCCGATTCCGAACGGCTGTCCAAAAATTCCGTCCATGAAACTCTTAATAGCCCACGATGCGTTTTTCTTCTCACATGAAATTGGGAGCATTTTTGAAATTACTTTATTTCTTTCATATAAACTTCATATTCGATCCAATTCGCATTGCACCTTTTGTTCCAATTCGTGATGCGAAAATAATAATCGATTTTTAGGTAAAATAAATGCACTTCCAAAATAAAAATCTATATAAATAAAAATGTAAGGCAAAATCTGTTGGTAAGCGGAAAACCCGAAGAAGGGATGGTCCGATTTTAGCCTTCTTTATTTTGTTGTATTCGTCTCTTCCCGTAGATCAATATAGTGGAGAGAAAACCCGGAAAATTTTCGGAAAACACTGAAGGAAGGTCGGAAAATTCGGAAAATTGATTTCCGACATGTTCGAAAATTACATCATAATAAACGTTGTTAGTCCATTCGATGTTTGCGCTATCGAAATTGATCTTTGTTCGTAAGTGGAAATGGATTTTCAGGTGAAATAACCCATTTCCATATCTTATATCTATAAATAAAAATGGAAGGCCAAATGTGTTGGTAAGCGCAAAACCCGAGGATGGAATGGTTCAATTTGAGTCATCTATATTTCGTTGTATTCGTCTCTTCTCGTAGATCAATATAACGGAGAGAAAAATCGGAAAATTGAATTCCCATATGTTCTACAATTAGCTAAGCGTTGTTAGACCATTTGATGTTGGCGCTAACGAAATTGATTTTTGTTCGAAAGTGGAAAAGGATTTTCAGACGGAATAACGCATTCCTATACCTTCTATCTATATAAACAAAAATGGAAGGCCAGATGTGTTGGTGTGCCCTAAACCCGAGGAAGGAATGGACCGATTTGAGCTGTCTTTATTTTGTAATATTCTCTGTAACAAACATGTATTCCATGCAACGGAGAAACATGTTATTTCCAAATCCTTGAAAAATCTTGAACGAGAATTGTGTCTGAAAATAATTTTATATAATAAGGACGAATTTTTGTGGAAGTACTAGACAATTTATAGTAAAAGGAAATTGTAAAGGGTCAAAGGGTAATCAATCAATGAAGAGTGAAGAGAGTACACAAATTACGTAACGCTAAAAATCCGGATTTTGGACCCCCTCCCCCCTACGTAACGCAATTTCCTATCTCTAATACACAGAAAGTAACGCAACCTCGACCCCCCCCCCACCTTTTTCGCGTTACGTAATTTGTGCACGACGCCTAAGAAAACGTGAATGTTTGAAAGTATTCAAATCAAAAAATCTATTTTGGGCGGGACGAAGTTCGTCGGGTCAGCTAGTTATGAATAAAAATCTATTTTTCCGTATCAAATATCTATTCTATGTAATAAAGTAATTTGCAAATGTTGAAAAAATTTGAACGAATATTGTGACTGATAATGGTTTTATGTTATAATGAAATATCAGGAAATATTGAAACATGCTCAAGTAAAAGCCAGAACTACGTATATCAAATAAAAAAAATAATTCAAATTGTACAACTCAAAACTTTTTTCGGGTCTGGTCGAGTAGTTTACCTCCCAACCCCAAATGTCGACACTGTACCTTCGTCATCATGGATTAGTTCAAGGCGCGTAGAAGTATATCCTAAGGTGGGCCAACTTGCTAAAACCACTCTTCAGCCATCTTGGAAGTCTACTTGTGCCCAAGCTCGCTCGTGATCAGTCTGTCTCTTTCACGCTTCAAGGAAAAAAATCCCCTTCTGCTTTCTTCCGTACTTTTTTATATACCGCTCCCCTAACCAACTTAGTGACGAAACGGCCTCACCTAGTACCATAGACCCGTCTTGGATTAGTTGAAAGTTCATGGCTACCAATACAAATAAACTTCACGTACTCCCGCACTCTGACATACATACTCACTGATTGTGTTTACCGTATGATACCGTGTTTACGCTGTTATCAATAACCAAAATAAAACCGTGCATTTGTAGGTATAGTTGCGTGTGACTTCAAAACGTAAATATAAAATTCTATCAATTGGATAAATTTTAAAATTATGTCTTTGTATATTCAGATTACGAGATTCAAGCAAGCTGCTGTAGTAATTGCTTGTTCGAAGACACATCTTCAAATAATGCTCAAAAACATACGCAGTTGCTAAAAGCTGTTACTTCGCGTGATGCCCACGGAAAATTGTTTTCATCACAATATATGGATCGCCAGAAGGAGCAACAAGCGCATTACGCCGGCCTAGCCGGAGGTCTAACAGGATGTATAACGCGTTGTATTTGTCAGCCGCTGGATGTGCTTAAAATTCGCCTCCAACTGCAAGTGGAACCGATTACTACGGCTTCTCAAATCTCCAAATATCGTTCGCTTGCCCAGTCGGTTGCTTGTATCTATAAAGAGGAAGGACTGTTAGCCTTCTGGAAGGGCCATAACCCAGCCCAGGTACTATCGCTAGTGTATGGGGTTGCCCAGTTCTCGTTCTATGAGCGCTTCAATGGAGTTCTGCGTGATATAGCGCTTTTCGAAGGGCATGATCGTACCAGAAATTTTGTGGGTGGAGCATGTAGTGGTTCTTTTGCCGCAATGATTATTATGCCACTAGACGTGATACGGACCCGACTTGTGTCGCAGGATCCGGGAAAAGGATACAGAAATGGATTCCAAGCAGCCGGATTGATATATCGAACGGAGGGTATTCGAGGATTGTACCGGGGACTGGGACCTGCGTTGCTGCAGATTGCGCCCCTCACGGGTGGACAATTCATGTTCTATAATCTGTTCGGTGGAGTTATCAAACGAATCGAGAGACTCCCGGAAGACAGCATGCTCCAGCCAGTGGAATTGTTCTTTTGCGGAGGCTTGGCGGGATTGTGCACAAAATTGCTGGTGTATCCTTTGGATCTCACCAAGAAGCGCCTCCAAATACAGGGTTTCTCTGCAAACCGACAAACATTCGGACAGCATTTCGTGTGTACTCACATGCTTCAGTGCTTTTACCAGGTTTGCCTTCGAGAAGGTTTTGGCGGGTTGTATAAAGGACTTGCTCCTTCACTGCTAAAAGCTGGTGTAACAAATGCGTTTTATTTCGCTATTTACGACCAACTGCTGTCGTTGTTCAACAAAGGTTTTCACAAAACACTTTAGTTCATTCTGTTTTTGTTTAGCTAGGAGATTACAATGGATCCGCACAAGTTGTTAATTGTTTATATTACGATCAAGATTCATTAAAGGCACTAGGGAATAGTGCAGATTTATAAGCTGGCTTCTCTTAGTTAGTCATATCCTACACCATATCTTATGACGATGAACACGCACATTTGATGATATTTATCCGAATGTTTCCCTATTCTGAAACGCAATTCCTTCTCGGAACTCGCAGTCAGTGTTTTAGGGTCTAATTAATGGAACAGTAATATCGACGGAAAGGCATATTTACGTTGTAGTCTTTTGCTTGAGAATCATTCATCCGAATTTAGTGTTTAGGAAATAGATCATTTTCTTTCCACCTAATGGAATGGAATGTTAATGGGAAAAAATAAATCCATTATTTTGACGTGAAATTCAATACTTTATTTAACACATTGTAGCGTGGTACTGGTTTCGACATTTGGAAGCCCCTCGTTTAGTTATTTTGAAGTTCAGATTCTACACCAGCTCACTTGTGTGAATCGGAGCCTCTCTCTTCTTTCAATGTATTGGATGTAAGGCAACGCGAGTGCCGCTCCTCTTTTTAGATTTGAGCAACTTGGCATAATGGGTGCTGGATGTGATTCGACGGCTGTGTTTTAGCCAAGACACCCAAATACCAATACACCCGAAAGACTCATGCTTTCCTTTTTTCATTTTTTTCGTTTGGATATTTCCCCCAAATAGCAGAGTCTTTCGGCGGAGGTTTTCTTGTTCTTGGAACCTCAAAAACCCGGCAAGCGATTCGATTTGAACTGCGCTCGGGAGGTTAAAGGTGATCGCCCGAGAATATTTGAATATGAGACCGATGTAGGGACAAGGGAACTTGGCATGACTTGCGTGATTATTAACTTCGTTAATAATTACGCAGTTCCGGTCCTATTGATTAGTACGCTGATCTGAGGACTAAAAATTATGTTCTTCCATTTCAACGTGGACCGTGGAAGAGGTCGGAGTGGTGTTATTTTCTTGAACCGCGAATTTCACAAAAGGTAGTTGGTGTTTTAATTATCGCGAGTTAGTTGTGCTCATTAGTGTTCTTTTTTTTTTTTTTTTTTTTTTTTTGTTCAAATTTTGTTAGCTGGATAGTCGATAGATTTAGGCAAAGTTGAAGTTGTACCCTCCCGTGCATCCGTTAAATACATCCGGAGGTAAGAATGGCATTGTGGTTTGGCTCATGTGGCGTAATTTTGAATGGTTCTTGTGTGTGCTTTTCGTGTAACCTCTTTAGGAAGCGCCGCTACTGACCCCACGGAGTCAACGTTGGAATTGACCAAAAATCCAGCCAAGGCTCAAACCTTTCCGCCTGGTTCGAAGACTGCGCTGCGCGAACAATACTGGCAGCCGCAACAGGCGTAAACCGGAAGTTAGGACCGCTCATCGCACGCCCAGCTAGGAGTAGAACCCGTCGACGTAGCGAATCACATAAATCCATGGTAGTGAGTACCTTTTTTCCTTATCCATTATTAACATGCGCATGTAGGATAAGTGATATTGAGCAAAACGCTATAAATAGCTACTAACCACGAAAGCCACACAATTCAAAGCCATACACACACAAATAATGCATGCAGTGGAGAGCTCACTCCATATGACTGTGTAATTTCAATCGCTATAAGCGAAGCCATTCATGAATAGCCTAACGGAGTAAATAGCAAGCGCGCCGTCTTCTCAACCTAGATGTGATGAGATCGAGACTTGGGAGGAAAATTAGAGTAGAGTAATGAAATTTGATTAATGTTCTTAGAGTAAATAAATTTTCTATGTTGATGGATGTTCTTTCCTGATTGACTAAATGTTCAATGTAGAAGAGAAGTGTTGATGAAGCTAATTGATTTAAGTGATTGAGAATGTTGTGAGAGATGTTTTGATATTTAATGTAGTGTAAAATAAACTTTTCCGTTCGATTTATATGTTAAGGTCTAAGAAACAAATGTGTATTTACTGGCTCGCGGTGGCCTAAACACCGACGAACCCGTTCACTCTTCTTTTTGTGTTAATTAGGTCACGAGTCAGGGTGGAGACTCCTTTTTTGTTTACTTCCACTCTCACTCCTACGCTCCGAAGCGAGCTCTGAAGTTGAGGGGAAGATCATTATTAGTAGGTCCAGTGAGGAGACCTCAGCATAAGTGGTAGTCAGTGGGATCGACCCAGACTTCCTTGTGTCTGCATTACGTCTCGTGGACAAACGATATCGCGGGTTCTCCCGAGAGTGCAGGAAAAAAGTCGCGAAGCTAACCGGGTTTGTGAGGAGAAAAGGACAAACCCGCCCTCAGTGGGTGTCTCATTGCCGGGCAAGGAAAATAACACGGCGGTCGGTCTCCCTCACGGGAGTGGCGCTTAAGCCGACCGCTTATCTGCGCAAATTCCCCGGTAGCGACGGGCTCGCGCGCTCCCCCGGCGTCGCGGGTTACATTTGGCGCCCAACGTGGTTTTTGGCACGACATTTGATGTCATTGGAAAATAATTTTGGGAAAATTATTTGAGAAATTATAATTTTTTTTTCTTTGTCTTCGGAAAAATTTATGTTTTTGGTGAAAGATTTTTTTTCCCTTTTTTGAGTTATTAATTTACATTTTCGTTCATAATATTTTTGGTATATATTTTGTTTATTAATTTCTATGATAATCTTCATCAATTATTACATTTAATTATTTTTTGTTTATTCATACAAATATCTATTTCGGTAAGAATCCTTGAACATTTAACTCGCATGTATAATACATTTATTTTTCTTGTTAATTATTCATCCATATCAGCTCAAACATAAAAACGATATTGGGCAGTTATAATTATTGTCTTCTACTACGTAATTATTCTCAAACACATTTTTCGTATCTAAAACTATTTTTTTTTGTTGAAATTCAGCCTCTCTACTGTATTATTGATTAAAATTGTTCTTTATAAAATTATTGATCAAGCATTCGGAATCAGTCAGCTACGTCCCGTTGTCCTGTGAATTAAAAAAATATATATATATTAATTATTGGTATTGTTTTAATTAATCAAAATGGATAAATTTCCGTCTGCGGAGTACCTTACGATGGACGAAGTAGACTACGAGCTGAGTATTCGGGAGAAACTCGATGAGAATACAATCGGGCTAGACCTATTCCATTATTTATTTTATGCCAATCAAATTTTCGAAAATTCAGCAGGGAATGATGTAGCGTGGTACTGGTTTCGACATTTGGAAGCCCCTCGTTTAGTTATTTTGAAGTTCAGATTCTACACCAGCTCACTTGTGTGAATCGGAGCCTCTCTCTTCTTTCAATGTATTGGATGTAAGGCAACGCGAGTGCCGCTCCTCTTTTTAGATTTGAGCAACTTGGCATAATGGGTGCTGGATGTGATTCGACGGCTGTGTTTTAGCCAAGACACCCAAATACCAATACACCCGAAAGACTCATGCTTTCCTTTTTTCATTTTTTTCGTTTGGATATTTCCCCCAAATAGCAGAGTCTTTCGGCGGAGGTTTTCTTGTTCTTGGAACCTCAAAAACCCGGCAAGCGATTCGATTTGAACTGCGCTCGGGAGGTTAAAGGTGATCGCCCGAGAATATTTGAATATGAGACCGATGTAGGGACAAGGGAACTTGGCATGACTTGCGTGATTATTAACTTCGTTAATAATTACGCAGTTCCGGTCCTATTGATTAGTACGCTGATCTGAGGACTAAAAATTATGTTCTTCCATTTCAACGTGGACCGTGGAAGAGGTCGGAGTGGTGTTATTTTCTTGAACCGCGAATTTCACAAAAGGTAGTTGGTGTTTTAATTATCGCGAGTTAGTTGTGCTCATTAGTGTTCTTTTTTTGGCAGACTTATCTCACTTCTTAACTAGGCGAACCTAGCCAGAATTTTCACCTGCCCCCGGGCTTCTGAATGCCAAAGGGGGACTAGGCTCTGCGGAATGCACGTATCTGCATGCTCGTGCTGTTTTAGTCCTGACCGAGGAATTGTCGGACAATCGCGCAGGTGCTAAGGATGACCGACTTTTGGATGCCGGCCAATTCCTTCTCGATGTTCAACACCTTTAGCGCTTCCAGAAGTGTCTTCGGGATAATTCCAGTTCCAGAGAGAACGACTGGAACAATTCTTGGGACCTCCCTTAGCCCCCACAGTTCCTTGAGCTCCACGGCCAATGGTCGGTACTTGCAGATTTTGCGACCGTGGGTCTCCTCCAGATTCTGGTTCAGTGGAATAGCGACATCGATGATGGTGACTTTGCGGTCGCTCTTGTCGTAAACCATTATATCTGGGCGGTTGTGGTGGATCGAGAGGTCGGTCAGAACAGTGCGATCCCAGTACAGCTTGAAACGGTCATTTTCCAGGACAGGTGCAGGCAGGTACCGGTAGTTTGGTACGTTGTCTTCCAGTAGAGCACATTGGAGCGCCAGTTGTCGATGAACAATACGGGCCACGTTGTTGTGGCGCTCGGTGTAGGCTGCGTTGGCCAAAACGGGACAGCCTCCCATAATGTGCTCTATGTTTTCACCTGGTTGATGGCACATCCGGCAAATGTCATCAACGTCTTGATGCCAGACGTACCGCCTGCAGTTTCTCGTCGGCATTATCCTGTCCTGGATGGCTATCATGTCGGCTTCTACTACTGAAGAGAGTTCACCACGCGTTAGCCACAGATTAGATGCGGCCTTGTCGACGTGTGGCCGGTCCAGTTGATGGGGGTGGGCACCATGCACTGCCTTCTGCTTCCAAGCTGCAATCTTCTCCTCCACTGTCTGCAGATTGCAGTTGAGTTGGTACTCCGCTTGCGCCAAGTGCAGAGCGCTGTATCCTCTGTCGGCGGCGCAGACAGCCCGGTATAGCGCGTTTTGGTTGGCGCGTTCTGCGAAGTACTCGCGCAGTTGTCGTACCTGGGCAACACACAGTGCAGATATGTCGACTATTCCAAGTCCCCCTTCTTTGCGTGGCAGTGAAACTCTCTCCAGTGCCGATTGAGGATGGTGCATTCCGGCCTCTTTGAATGCTTTCCTCATCCTCCTCTCAAGGTCCTCTAGGTTAGTTTTGCTCCATTTGACTACACCAAAACTGAAGGTCAGTAGGGGAACCGCGAATGTGTTGATCGCGCGTACCTTGTTCCCCGCATTGAGGAAAGTCCTCAGGACACAGTTCACTCGACTCAAGAACTTGTCTCGCAGCTCCGTCTTGATGTCGGAGTGGCGAATCCCGGTGAGCTGTCGGAATCCAAGATATTTATAGGATTCGCCACGAACCATGTCTCTTATGAACTCGCCGTCATAGACCTCGTAACCTCCGGATTCGGTAAGCTGCCCTTTCAGCAGATGGACACAGCGGCACTTGTCGAGGCCGAACTCCATGCAGATGTCCCTGCTTATGTCTTCGACAACCCGGATAGCTACACCTAGACGCTGACGTGAATCAGCGTAGACCTTGAGATCATCCATGTAGAAGGTATGGGTCACTTCTTCGTGGGCGCCGTCGCCATACCTTATTTTATAGCCATGACCGTTTCTATTGAGCGTCCTACTGAGGGGGTTCAGTGCCAGACAAAACCAAAGCGGGCTGAAAGAGTCGCCTTGGAATATCCCCCTCTTTATCTGCAGCGTTCTAGACTGCAACACATTTTCCCCATCACTGAGGTGCAGAGACGTGCTCCACTGCCTCATCGCATGCTGCAGGAACCTAACGACGACGGGATCAATCTTGTATAGCTCCAATACCCGGACGAGAAACGAGTGAGGTATGGAGTCATAAGCCTTCCTGTAATCGATGTAGGCCATACTTAGGTTCCGCTGGTTATATACCGCCTGGCCGACTATGGCTGCGTCGATGATGGCCTGGTCTTTGCAGCCATGCGTATTTTTCCTGCATCCTTTCTGCTCTTCTGCGATGATATGGTGTTGTTCGCAGTGGGCAGAAACTTTGGCGGTTATGATGCTGCTTAATATCTTGTACAGACTCGATAGGCACGTTATCGGCCTGTACTTTGATGGGTTCAATGTGTTGCTGTCTTTCGGGAGGAGGAATGTGACGCCACGGGTGGCGAATTCAGGGAGGTTGTGTGGGTCACGTAGCACCTTGTTGAAGCACTCAGCTATCTTTTGATGTGCGACGGTCAGCTTCTTGTGCCAGAAGTTCTGAACACCATCGGGGCCCGGTGCTGCCCAGTTCCTCAGGTACCGCGAGGCTTCGCGGACATCGTTCTCTTCGACGATGATAGCTGGCATCTCTCCAATTTCACCACAACTCTCCTCCTCCCGTCTTAACCACATTTGCCCGTCACGATGTTGTACTGGGGTCTCCCAAATACCAGCCCAGAAGTTCGTCACATCGCTAATATCTGGCAAACCTTCGCGGTAGTCGGGCTTCTCGTCGCTAATGTGGTCGTAGAACGCTTTTTCGTTATCTCTGAACATCCGATTTTGTTCCTGGCGCTTTGCAGAGTCAGAGTAACGTTTCAGCCGTTTAGTTAGGACGCTCAATTGCTGTACCAGTGTGTCGAGTTTTTCCGTCAGCTGGTGAGCTCCCAGCTGGCGAGGTTCAGTAGGCCGCACGATCACAGCAACTTGGCGACATAATTTCGCCGATCTGTTGCCTCTTTTGTACGCCATCAGTCTTCCAATTGCGGCGCGCTTGTTTAGGATCCGTTGCTCCAATCTCCTTCGCCATGGAGGCTCACGCCTTTCACGGAGATGTTGGAGCAGTCCGCCTCTTGGCCTAATACGGTATCCTAAACTTTTGGCGGTCGCCACAGCAGCACAGTAAACTTTCAGTTGCAGCTCCTCCATGTTCTCAGCATCAACCAAGTGCAGCGGAAGAACGTGCTCGTTCATGAGCTTTACTGCACTTGTCAGCCTGCGGGAATGCTGCAACTTCGGGATCCTGGGGCGCGACAATGGGTCTGTGTCGCGGAACTGTGAGATCGCCTCGTCGTAGTGGAAGACCAGATCGCGTAGTAGTTGTTGATCTGGCTGTGGGTCTTCCGGCTCAGGGGGTTGTAGTACTGTGGCCTCCACTGGTGCTGATTCGCGTGCCCCACTCGCGAATGAATTGCTCAGCCGTACTGAACTTCGTCTCGACACATCGCTTGCTCTGTTGTTCCTGGAGCTTATTTCTCTCTGCACCTGCTGCTTGATCTCGTCGATTTGCGTTTGGGAGAGCATGTTGTTGCGTACTATCGCTCTACGCCTCGCGTTCATCGCGTTCTGATCAAGCCTCCCGACGAACTCTGGATACGCTTCCTCGAACATTGTTAGTATTCGAGGGCGACCGCTCATGTCCGTCTCCAAAGCAGTGCAGATGTAATAGGCGCGGATCACGAATTCATTCATTTCGTGTGTCCACATGATCCGGCGCCTAGTGGTACCCACAAGTGTGGACGACTGTCGTCTGGCAGTCGCAACACGTCTCGTAGGCGCAGCGTTTCTTGGGTGATGTCGATGGCTGCTGTTTCCGTGTGGCGGTAGCTCTTCGGGTTGAACCCGGCTGGTGGCCCGCTCTTGCACATCGCCCTCCAGCCGCTGGCCGCTCGCTCTTACGCCCGTTCCAGGACCAGCTCCAGTTCGGGGACCCTCCTCGGGTGATCGCATTCTAATTACTCTTCGTGAACGTAGCTCCATTTTCTGGGTGTATCTCCTTTGCCCGGGAGACAGCGGGTTGGCAAGGCCTCCATGACCCGGGAGGCCTTCCCCGGGAGAGATATAGCGCTCTGACTCGCTCGCACCCCCTCACTTAGCCACTTTCGACACCCGTTCTCGGAGCCAAGACCAGGTGTGTGTTTCCAGTTCACGCCCGATCTAAAAATGTCGTCATATGATCTTCGTGGAGGCGTGAGATAGGAACATTTGAGACCAACAGGCAGGCTCCTACCCTATGTTGATCCCCATTTGAGAACCACCATTTTTTTTTTTTTTTTTTTTTTTTTTTTTTTTTTTTTTTTTTGTTCAAATTTTGTTAGCTGGATAGTCGATAGATTTAGGCAAAGTTGAAGTTGTACCCTCCCGTGCATCCGTTAAATACATCCGGAGGTAAGAATGGCATTGTGGTTTGGCTCATGTGGCGTAATTTTGAATGGTTCTTGTGTGTGCTTTTCGTGTAACCTCTTTAGGAAGCGCCGCTACTGACCCCACGGAGTCAACGTTGGAATTGACCAAAAATCCAGCCAAGGCTCAAACCTTTCCGCCTGGTTCGAAGACTGCGCTGCGCGAACAATACTGGCAGCCGCAACAGGCGTAAACCGGAAGTTAGGACCGCTCATCGCACGCCCAGCTAGGAGTAGAACCCGTCGACGTAGCGAATCACATAAATCCATGGTAGTGAGTACCTTTTTTCCTTATCCATTATTAACATGCGCATGTAGGATAAGTGATATTGAGCAAAACGCTATAAATAGCTACTAACCACGAAAGCCACACAATTCAAAGCCATACACACACAAATAATGCATGCAGTGGAGAGCTCACTCCATATGACTGTGTAATTTCAATCGCTATAAGCGAAGCCATTCATGAATAGCCTAACGGAGTAAATAGCAAGCGCGCCGTCTTCTCAACCTAGATGTGATGAGATCGAGACTTGGGAGGAAAATTAGAGTAGAGTAATGAAATTTGATTAATGTTCTTAGAGTAAATAAATTTTCTATGTTGATGGATGTTCTTTCCTGATTGACTAAATGTTCAATGTAGAAGAGAAGTGTTGATGAAGCTAATTGATTTAAGTGATTGAGAATGTTGTGAGAGATGTTTTGATATTTAATGTAGTGTAAAATAAACTTTTCCGTTCGATTTATATGTTAAGGTCTAAGAAACAAATGTGTATTTACTGGCTCGCGGTGGCCTAAACACCGACGAACCCGTTCACTCTTCTTTTTGTGTTAATTAGGTCACGAGTCAGGGTGGAGACTCCTTTTTTGTTTACTTCCACTCTCACTCCTACGCTCCGAAGCGAGCTCTGAAGTTGAGGGGAAGATCATTATTAGTAGGTCCAGTGAGGAGACCTCAGCATAAGTGGTAGTCAGTGGGATCGACCCAGACTTCCTTGTGTCTGCATTACGTCTCGTGGACAAACGATATCGCGGGTTCTCCCGAGAGTGCAGGAAAAAAGTCGCGAAGCTAACCGGGTTTGTGAGGAGAAAAGGACAAACCCGCCCTCAGTGGGTGTCTCATTGCCGGGCAAGGAAAATAACACGGCGGTCGGTCTCCCTCACGGGAGTGGCGCTTAAGCCGACCGCTTATCTGCGCAAATTCCCCGGTAGCGACGGGCTCGCGCGCTCCCCCGGCGTCGCGGGTTACAACATTGCGGACCGCTCACGAGTTTTCTCGTGTTTCGCGTTCCGTCTATTACGGATGGATCACGAAATAACCCGTGTTTTGTACACTTGATGGTTAAATCCTTGGTCTGTCAAGAATCTAACAAGACCTACCGATGACTCGTCTTCGTCTCATCCACACCGATGGAAACGATCTCATTCGTGGAATCCGAACAAATGAAGCGTACAAGTTTGCCCCAAAACGTGCGGTACTTAATGTGTTAAGATGTTTCGGATTGTCCGATTTGGGTCAAATATGCACCGATTTGTTGTAAAATTTGTTGCCATTTTAAAGGTGGCTTCATAAGCCATTATGAAAATTATCTTATAGAATATTTCGTCCTTATTTCGTGGGAAAACGTAACGAAAGAGTAGAACTGGAGGTTTTTATTTCTCTCCGCCAGGCCGCTGGTGAGACATTCACTCGCTACTTGCTGAGATTGCGTACGCCGCATGCCTCGAAAGTACACTGAATCTGGATGGGATCGTGAACTATGCGATTAACCGCAAGGTTTTATTGAAGTAGAAGGTGAAAAACGCATCCATCTAGATCTAAAAATGGAGCCATAGCAGTGGTCAAGCAAGAATGGGCAAGGAAGATAATGCCAAGGAGTAGACATTCCACACGACCGGTTTAGTGCGAGCGAAAATGGGAAGGCAGAGGATGAACAGAATGTAGCCAGTGTGGATCTTGACGGCACCAACGAGAATCTGAAAACTGCATTGCCCGAAATACTACATACAACAGCTGCGGCGATGTGGGCTACTTTGCAAGAAAGTGCACAGCTAACCAGAATAAGTTATCTAAAACCCGATACTATTAATACAAAAACTGTAAAAGTTAAATCTTATTGAATTAAGCGATGAATAAATAAGCAAACACTAATAGTATTTTCAAATCACTTATTTTGCTAGGTGAAGACACAGAATGATGGAACAATCGTGGGATTTTTGACCTACTTCCAACTGAATTTTTGATTGATTCTGGGGCAACAATCAACACCGTTACCGAGAATGACTGGGAGAAGTTGGTGTCTAGCAACGCCAGGGTTTTTGAGAAAAAACTGGAATATGCTAGCCAGTATAACATGTGCATTCCACATGTCATTCCCACGTTTTCCAAACTTGCACATTCGACAAACTACATCGGTGGGAAAATGCTGTTATTACTAACCGACACATAATTGAAAATTCGCCTGCACAAAGGCCGTCAGCGTTTTCGCGAAAAACAAAAGTGTCCCCTTTCGCATGTTCACCGATCGCTGATTGGTGATCGTATACATAGCATCTAAATGAATCAATGCTTCAAGTGTCTCCCGTAGGAACCTGTAATAAAAAGATTTCGAAAAATAAATTCATTACGTGTTGAACCGTCGAACGAAGTGTGTGTTCACATTATAATATCGGCTAATTCTGGCATCCTGAAGTTTCGGCTATCCGAAGGACCGGACAGAGCATTACGTGGACGCATCGGAGGTGGGCCTTGGAGCGGTTTTAGTCAAAAGGAATAGTATGAACCAGCCAAGGATAATCCGCTTCGTGTCATAAGGCCTTACAAAGACAGGAGGAGTGTACCCGCAAACCCAACGCGAGGCATAAGCCGTCGTTTGGGCAGCCGAGAAATTTTATTTGTATTTATTCGGAATACGCATCACGGTACTAACTGACCATAAGACACTCGAATACATATTTGAAGGAAAACACCAGGAAGGAAAACGTGCTCGCTCTCGTTCCGAGGCCTGGGCATTGCGCCTACAATATTCGACAGCTAGATGGGGCTGTGGACGTTAATAATGCTGACATTGAAGATGCGAGGCCACCCTCAATCTGAACATTCTTTTATTGATCGGCCACCAGTCAATCACCCGTTTCTGCATCTCCCCCATAAACATGGAAGCTCGTATGTTCGTATGTGTTGCCGCAGCTCTGGTGGATGCTAGACCCACCTTGGAACGATCGCACCATCGAACTTTTCAGTGCACCTCCTGCAGCGCTACGATGATGAAATTGCGGGCTCTCAATACTTCCGAAAGAATTCGGGTACTCGCAAGAAAATTGAGAGACTTGCAGTTCCATGTTCCGAGTTTCCAATCTCTAGTCCGTGTTCTTTGCGTGAGGCTAGTCCGATTATCCTGTCTCGAATTTCTTTATGAATTTTCCTGTGCGTTTCATCTTTACGAATGGGTGCACCAACCCCCTGTTTCGCCGCAGGATCGTCGTGCACAACTCTTTCTAGAATCCCCGCTGGCATGAAGACAGTGATCAGCCACCTCTGACATGAGGAACAAACGCTGTTTTGGGCCACACCTCCATGGTGAGCAGACGCTCGTAGAGGCCCTTTTCCCGTCGGCATATGACCAAGATCCCACCGGGGTTGGTTACCCGATCTTCACTATGGTTACTCGTACCCCAGCCGGCACCGGATAGGACTTACTGGACAGAAAGCTAAGGACCACGAATGGGGTCTATTTTATGCCTGCAGGTACGTGAAGTACCGATAGTACGCTTAGTCCAGTCATTTACCAACCTTGCTTAATAAAACCCAGGTATAACAATGTTTGAACTTAGGTTCATCTGATAAACTAATATATGCTTCATTTTTGCGACGTGACAATGCTCCAAAATACCAGTTTTTTAAATGCTTGTTTCTCATAAATTACAAAACGAAGCCTATGTCCACCTATGATTCTTCAAACAAGTATTTAACTGTCCATTCGGTCCATTCAATGGTATATAGACATTGAAGTTCGCTTAAGGTGGTTCGTGAAGGTGGAAGGAAGCCATTGTAGTAGTATAGGTAAAACCACGTGTAAAAATGGGATAATAGTATTTGTGAGAGAAGAGCAAAGCACCCGTAAATAGATCAATTCCCTTATCAGACTGTGTGGCGCTTCACTGACACGAGTCTTAGAATACATTTGAAGAAAATAACAATTCAATACTGAAGTAAAATGCATGAACGATGTGTTCCGATGAACAATTGCAAATATAAATATATATAGAAGGTGAATTTGCATATGAAGAAAAATTCTGATTATATGCGAGCGTATGAGCAAATTTATAACACATGCGAAATGGGGCTCTTTTGGTATTAACAAATTCTTTCGCACAGTAACTCGATGTTGATAATTCTTTAATTCTTTAAAATTTTCCTTCGTTGATCGTTTTCACATATACATGTTGGAGAGCATTAACCCTTCTCTTCGTTGGCCGAGGCGTTTTGATTGAATGTAATACTTTTCCGTTTACTATTTTTGAAGGCATGTGCAGCTGTGTTCCGAGCTCTGCAATACAATTTTCTTAACGAATGTTAAAGTTGCTAAGATTTTCATTATAGACCCATTAAACGTAAAAATAATAATTGTATTGACATCAACACAATTTTATTTTATTGATTTTCATGACATGAAACGCTATGACTTAGGGATAACATTTTATTGAGTGTTTGTTATAGCTGTTTCGATGATGTTGTCTGGCATCAGTGTCGAAAAAATAACGATGCTCTCCGAATACAAACAAAACCATTGCGGAAAACTGAAAAATAAAAATTTATCTTTCAGAGCACTAGCTCCAGTTTTCCGACGTTTTTCATTATACATTGCGACGTCAGATGAAAATTTAATATCTCGTTAGTAATCGATTAGAGTTTGGTTAATATTACTTGATGGGAAGTGTGCGAAAACGATCATTTTCTACATACAAATTTATTGATTTTTTTGCATATCGGGCGAGGGGTGAGGGAGGGAGATGAAAGAAGTGAGCGCCATTGTGACAGCCATTTGTGGCTTCGTTCCACCTTCACTTTAAGCAAGTGCAGAGATATCTTAAGGAAACCATAATTAATGTGGATGAAGTACCAGACGAGAACTCTTATTTTAAAAAGGTCATATATATTTTCGATTTATCATTTCAATCAATTGAATCTTGATGCAATATTAGTTGCTACAAATTCTCCAGCACGCAGTGCATTCAACTGAGTTGAAAGTCGGACTGTCCCTCTTTCCCGGTAGGTTAAATACTTATTCGTGATCATAAGGGACCCGATATGCAACTTATATGTAAAACTCAAAACAAGGGACCCGGAATTGGAAACAAAACATTTTTAATATGCAGTATGCATTTTTAGTATGAATCGTATGAAGCTGATTTATGGAATAACCTAGCGATCGATGAATATCCCGTCAAAGCAGAATATATAAGGTCCGAAAACTTCCAAATTGACGAAGCAGAATTAGTACAATATTAAGCCGAGTAGTTTGCTCGTCACGTAAGGACATGCCAAGACCTTTTGCAAGTAGTGAAATGTAACGATAAGAACTGCTGCATTGAACGAAGGAGTAGTTACTTTTGTGTAAATCAACATCAATTTATAGCAGTCCATGTTCTTCTCAGCTAAACGCCAGATGGTTTGAAAGCACCAATACCAACAGATGTGAGCATTAATTTTCCGTCTCGGTTTGTACAGAATTCTATGAACTTGACGAAAGTTGGTTAGTTATCCGCATCGGCTGATTGCCAGAAATTGGGAAACAGAACAACTACCGCAGGAGTGGAAAGAAGCGGTTATTTGCCCTATCTTCAAAAAAGGGGACAAACTAGAATGTGAAAACTTTCGTGCACCGTGGACCGATAACGTCCTGAATGCCGCCTACACAGTGCTTTCCCAAATGATCTTCCGTCGGCTATCGCGCCTGACAAACAGATTCGTGGGAGGTTCTCAGGCCGGCTTCATCGAAGGTCAGTCAATTTTCACCTTGCGGCAGATCATCCGGAAATGCCGTGAGTACAAAGTCCCTACGCACCATCTATTCATCGACTTTAAACCCGCATACGATTCAATAACACGAAAAGAGCTATGGAGAATCATGGACGAAAACTGCTTCCCCGTGAAGCTGACAAGACTGATTAAGGCTACGATGGATGGAATACAGTGCTGAGTGCGAATATCGGGTGGATTATCTGATTCATTCGAGTCCCGTAGGGGGTTTCGATAAGGCGATGGTCTCTCTTGACTACTGTTCAATATTGCGCTATAGGGTGTTATGGGACGAGCAGCGTTTAACTTGCGTGGTACGTTCTTCAATAGATCCAGTCAATTCATTGGCTACGCTGATGACGTAGACATTGTCGGCAGAACATTTGAGACGGCAGCTGAACATTACATCAGACTTGAGCTCGAAGCAGAGAGAATTGGACTGAAAATCAATTTGTCTAAAACCTAATACATGCTGGCTTCCGGATCCGAGCACGACAGGACCCGATTAGGTAGTAGTGTAAATGATCGACGGCGATGCGTTCGAGGTAGTGGGCCAAGTTGTCTACCTTGGATCAATGGTAACGTCTGACAATGATACCAGCCGCGAGATCCGGAGACGCATTATCAATCGGAGTCTTACCTACTATAACCTCCACAAACACTTAAGGTCAAACAGACCTAACAGTCGTGAAAATGTTCCCTGTATAAACGGCTAATAAGTCCGGTCGTCCTCTACGGGCACGAGACTTGGACAATACTCGAAGAGGACCTGCGAGCACTCGGAATCTTTGAACGACGGGTGTTAAGAACCATCTTCGGCGGTGTGCAGGAGGACGGCGTATGGAGGTGAATAATAAACCACAAGCTCACGCAACTCACCGGCGAACCAAGTATCCAGAAAGTGATCAAGCCTGGAAGGATACGCTGGGCAAGACATGTTGCATGAATGTCGGACAACTATCCTGCAAAAATGGTGTTCATCGGGAATCCGGCTGGTACGAGACGACGAGGAGCGCAACGAGCAATAAGGTCAGGCCAAGTGAAGCATGACATGGTGAGCACAGGGTGCCCGCGGAATTGGAGAGAGATAGCCACGAACCGAATTCATTGGGGAAAAATTGTTAATCAGGCCTCAAAGTTTCAAGCCTCCCAAAAAACAAAGAGTGGTCAAGAATCAGGCCATGTTGTGTTCTCTATTTAATGTACTATACGCCGTTGGTTAAACTATCTTATTTTTTTCTACAAAATTTTATTCATCATCTCACATAATCGAACCCGGTACCGAATTGGTAGAGGGGCTGAAAATTAATGCATAAACATGCAATCTCACGAATACTTTTCAATTTATTCAATGAAAAAATTTCTTATGTTTAAAATTACTGACGTCAAAGTGATTTGTCCCTCCCACGAGTATTGCAAAGTTGATCAATAATTTACAATTCACTATCGCTGATAGCTGATGATCGTTCCCCTCAAATCATGCACACCACTTTTGTACAACTGATCATCCGCGCTTCCTTAATCACTGTCTTCCTTGGCATATATCGCTTGGTTCCGCCGCTTGAACTTTTTATTCGGTGGTCTTTCCTCGGCATTACCTACCGTTGCGTCTTCAACCACGACGGCGGATGCACCGTCGACATGCATAACTTTAGGGCTCGACAGATTCAAATCGTCAATAGTGAAATTGTCCGATAGATTCAAATCCTGCTTTTTGGGCGTCGGAGCGCTGCGATTCGATGTAGACAGGGAGGAAGAATCGAGCGTAGACTCGTCTGAACTAGAATTAGGGCGCCACTTGGGTTTCGGTAGAATAGATGACAACGTGGGCCGGGCTAGCAAATGTGTGGGTTCATTGGACTCTTCATTCGAGGATGAATCGTCTTCTATTATCAGCTCATCGTCGTTTCGTTCCGGGCTAACCGAAACAGTCAACGGACTCAGGTCCACGTAGTTTGAGACGTTGAGCTCATGACCACTCATGAGCATGGCTAACCGGAGGGGATCATCAATGTTCAGCTTGTCGCAGAAATCTGTCGTTTGGGGATTCAGCAGGGCGTTGGGCTGCTCCACAAGATCAAAATCAGCCGCAGCGCTTGGATCGTGTGGTGCCGTGATCCGTGTGAAATTCAAAGGTATGCGGAGATCATTTTGGAACCGCTCCAACACAGTCCTTTTCTCCATCTCATTAGGAACGAAGTTGAACCGCTCTCCGCCGCCGTCTCCCGGCATGTATCCATTGCTTCCCTTCACACTGATCAAATGATTGGTGAGGTGAAGAATCGTGAGCCACTCCAAATCGTAGCAAAGCTCCACTTTCTTCCCAGGAGATGCTTCGGGATTTTCTATATCAAGCACTTGCAAAAACCTCCGTTTGGGTAAGCACTTATCCAATGCCAGAAACTTTGTGACCATTCCATCGCCATGAGGAATGAGCGCGGAAAACTTACAGTGGAGATGAGCTGAGAACCAGTAAGGTGGCTTCAAAGTCATCAACAGGTCCTCACAAGGTGCACTTCCGAGCTTGTTCTCCTCAATGTCTTCTCGAAATGCGGGTTTAAATCGTAACAATTGCTTTTTGTTTCCATAACTGGTAACTCCTCGAGGCCAATCATGAGAAAGTAAAATGTCCACCTTTGGCGTCAACTGTTTCAAGCGGAACACATCGATTTGGCGAATATGATAAACACTTCTCTTGGTAGACTCATTGAACGGAGAAAACTCAAATCTACCTTTCAGATAATCGTGTCCCTTATAAATGCCGGAGATTCCCGCGATTTTAACACCATTTACATTCACTACACCAGCATACCCGAGATAGTAAATGTTTGGCGCCACCCAACCACCATACGGAAGTTCTTGCAAGTAATTCGAAGCTTCGTGGTTTCCGCCGATGAAAATGGTTAATACCGGGGCAGTTTTTTCACCGCTGTAATATCTGAAATCACAATCACAAAAATGGTAAGACCCTACGTCGAAATTTGACGATAATTCCACTCACTTGTAAAAGGTGCACATATCCAAGTGCTTCTTTGGAACGGCCATGCACTGCAGATCCTGTAGGTTCCTTGTAGATTGAAAATCTCCGCAGCAGATCAGAAGATCGACCTTGTATCCTTCTCGCTGCTGAATGCTCTCAATCAGGTCGTAAATCTTCTCCAACTCGCCGTGAGCACAACCCTCGATAGCGATTATCATTTTGACTAATTAAATATTAACTATTTGTACTTCGACTCTGGCACAGGATATAATCAAATGAAATAGTCAACAAAAACAAAACTATACTCTGAAGGCTCGGCTTGATGCAAAGAAAAAGAACACTATTGAACACAACACAAATGCACAGTAAAGAAGCGGTTTAAAGCAGAATTAAACAAAAACAAACTCTTCTCTAAGCTAGGCTTGAAGTACACTCTGCATTTTGGAATACATATAGAAACGGCTGAATCTCCGAGATGCACTTGCTTGCTTTCTCTCAGAACCAAGCTTCTCTGTTAATTCGCCTCCAGTAGTGGTTTTTCTTCTTGTTGGAATTCACCATTCAGATAAATTTGACAACTCTAGCATGACATCGAAATTCGCGTTGACGGTGGAATGGTGTCGCCATCTGGATACGACATTAGTTTGTATGAGGCCAACTATTCCCTGTCAGATTAGTCGGCCCTAAGGCAATTTTAAAGCTAAAATTTGTATGAAAATTCTTCCTTGGCGTTATTTTTCTACTAGAAATACATTTTTCTGACCCTAATTTAAACTACTTTCTATGAATTTTCATATATTTTCACCAAAACTTACCATTATAATATAAAATTATCATTAGACACAATTTTTGTATGATATTTTTACACTACTTGTAAGCAAAAGTGATTTTCATTTAGATGAAGTACTAATTTGATTTGGGAAAAATAATTTTCATTCATAATTTTTATTCCAAAAGGGTGTTCATTTCTTCTGCAAACCCATATTGTCATGCCTACTCCCCCATTCTGTAATACAAAGCTCAATGCCGTCAACGCGGATGCTGGCGTGATTGGAAGCCAGGGTTGGTTCATTACAAACACAGCTGTTATCAGAACAGATGCATCTGCTTTACCGACACATGTGCTGCGCCAGACCGATATACACTACACTTTCGGTGGTTTGACGAACAATGTGCTCGATTCGAAGAAACCCACTTGTTTTATTTGAGATTTTAACTCTACCTGAGAGTACCTGTAAACCTAATACTATATCGGTAGGTTTAATTTAGACGTACAACAATGGTAAATATTCATTGATCAACATAAGAATACCCTGGGCTTATCGAGTAAGGCTATCTACACACTAGTCAACCTAAGTTGGAAAACAACTTGACGAATATCGCAAAGAAGTCGAGAGCATGTGTAATCAAATGGGAGCATATACACTAGGCAACTGGCAACTTCGAAAGAACCAACTTTTTCAATTCAACTCAGCATGTCGAGTCGCGCACGATATGTGTCGACAGCTTTTCCGTTCAATTGCTGTTCTGCCGTAATCTCGCGAAGTGACGCAAGCGCCAGAGGGAAGAATTTTCAGTATGAGACTTTTCGCAAAATTGCATGTACAACCAGCATACGCGTACATTACGAAAATCTGATCTGTACAAATTGTGTACAATTGATGGAGAAACATTGCCATCGGCTTGATTTTTGGAAAAAATGGAGTTTTGTTTAAGTTATGTTACCAACGCCAGTTTGTTGTGGAAACAGCAAGTTTTAATCGCTGTTTCCACAACCGATTGGCGTTCATCCATCAAAGAATGCGAGAATCTGTTTCCAATTATTTTTTCCAAAATGCCGCCGTTGGACGGAGCATAAGGAAGCATCAAGGAGAAGAGTTCTACAAATTTTCCGACTTTGTAGCAATCGTCGAGCAGGCTAACGTAGTTGAGAACCAGATGTAACAATTATGGATAGCACCATTTTTTTCCAATCCAAAATGCAATTGAAAACATCCGTGTCAAATAAGATAATCCCGTCCGAAATTATTCGATGTCAAGCAAATACAGTTTACGCGAGGATGTTTTGAGTTTTGTTAAGGTGCGTTTCGATAGAGAATTTAGAAGAGTGCAGCATTTACCAACATTTACCACATTTACCATTCAATCAACACTTCAATTCATCCGAAAGAGAAATTGAGCAGGTGAGGTAAGTAAGCATCGTCAAGAAGCTTTGTCTCTTGATTCCTGAAGATAAAGGACACTTTTGGAAAATCCTTGTAATCAATTGATGAGTTTTTTCTTTTTGATGATTGATGAGTTTTAACTATTTAGTTACAATCGTTATGTGCAATATGTGAGAACAACAGTACACTTCAATCTAGGATACTTGTTTTCTTTCAATATGAGTTCGATTTTCTGATTTTAAATATTTGACAAGATTTTTAAACAGAGCTTCTAAGTACATGATTTGTATAACAAAATTGTTGTTATAAATGTATCACTGCACAGGGATCGACTGTTTTTATTAAAATATTTGGCATGAGGAGATTTTCCGAAATGTGTTTTTTACAAGAAAAAAGTCATGCGACTCTCATTCGGCAAAAAGTCTATTACGGAACATGTTGTTATTAGAAATTTGCTGTCCCTTCTCGTTCATTCTATGTCATCAGAACAGATAAAAAAATCACATCGCAGCACAATCAAATTACGTCACATCAAAAGGGAAATGGCGCTTGCGCCACATCACAGTGGAAATGGCGCTTACGCCATGCCGTTTTCAAGCTTTTACGGGGTCATTTTTTCACATTTCTATAAAACTTTGCAGTCGTTTTAAAGGATTTGGTATTATTTATCGATCTATAACATAAAAAGTAAAATGTCAATTTTGGCGCTTGCGTCACTTTGCGAAATCACGGCAGTGCTGTCGTTTTAATTTTTGCGTTCATTGAATTTCAATATTTGTTAGGGGCAATGTTGGTGATTGACGAGAGAATCGACGAAAGCATCCAACTTTTTTCAGCATGTGAAAACAGCTTCTTCAATCAATGTGTTGGTCTCGCATCATACGATACCAATCAGTGAGTGAGCGAATCCAAACATGTGGTAGACAAGTTCATTCTGTCTCGTAAGTAGAAAGAACAGCAGCTTTGTCGACCAATGATTCACCATCGATCGGATTTGTGTGCGGATGAGACAGAGAAGGATCGCCAAGCGATAATTTTCCCGTGATTGCACTCATTTGAACGATTATCATACCGACAGCAAGCGTTTTAGGGGCCGATGCAGCAAATATCTGTATATTGTGATGCATACCGTACAAACATTTATAAGCAGGGACAAAGCGGCAATTTTCATTCGATCAGTTGTTTTTGAATGTCCCCTACTTATTCTAAAAAATTTATCAGGTGTAATACATATTTTAGATTAATGTGGGCTAATTGTATATGCGATTAAATATGTTATGTTTTGTAAATGCTTGTGGTACAGTAGTTTGTTTTCGAAGAATATCAGCATTAAAGGAAACTAGAAAACCGCCAGCAGGTAACTTTTAACGACAAAAAACAGGACCACACGGCTAACGTAAAGAAGAAAATATCGAATAAAAAAGTCTGATGCATGCGAATATACACACAGATGTGATATGAAATTGATAGCAACAATTTTTCTGTTATCCGGATGGTCAATATTTACCAGTTTTCGCATGGAGTATAGCGTTTCACCAATCGATGGAAAATAAATACGGTACAGTAATCTTCCGAATATACATATTTCAGTTTTTGCGGAATGTTCTTCAGAAAAGAAATGATGTTCTAATGTAAATCCGAAAGAACTTTTAACACAATCAAATAACGTTACGTGCCAGATTGTATGCATTATTTCTCCCAACAAAACGTTTTAAACCTGTTTTTAACCCTAATATACTCGCGCAAATGGTCTCCCAGACCGACAATCAATAATTTTGTTCTATGGAGGATAAATGACTTTAAAAACTGATTGAAGACGAAGAACACATATTAATAGAGTATCACGTTTTCTGCAAGGAATATTGAACAGAAAGAATATTGAAAGGTTACAATTATGATTTTTTGGGAATATATTGAAATAATTTTAAAATTAGTTAAGAAAGAGTAAGTACAGGTCGGACTCGATTATCCAGAGGGCTCAATTATCCGGAATTTTAGACTCGATCATCCGGAGTATTTTGGTTTTGATTTTTTTTTTATCGGAAATTTTGAATAATTTGTTAATATACTTTATAAATATGATTATTTGAACAAATTTGTACGAAGCTAGATAGAGGAGAGGGCTGGAAAAGGGGTTGGTCAATACAACTAGTTTCGATTATCTGCAGTAGATTTATATACGTTGGAAATTCCAAATTTAAATGAATACATCGATTTAATATTTAAACATACCTAATATGATAATTCAATGAAACATGGATGTAGTTAGGATGAGCATGGTCTGTTTAGTATGTTTTAATTCAGTTATCCACAGTGCATCATATATAATATGATCTTTCGAACAATCACGGATGTAGTAAGGAAAAGGAAAAGTTGGGGTAGGAGTATTGAGATTGTTGCAAAGAATACAAAATAAGTGATAAATCTTTGAATCCGCTTGGATAGTCCTTCGATTTATTGGATTCTCAAAAGATGTCTATTTAGCATCTTCATATGTTACGATATTATCGCAGAATAGATTTAATTTAATTTAATTTTTTTTTCTTGCAAATTATTATTTATTTCGGTTTGAAAATTAATTCATGAGTAACGATGTGCATTAGAGTGCCAGCGAGAATGATCATCTCAAATTTACGAATGGGACTTCCTGAAAAATATTGATTACCTCGAAAAGATATACTATACAACATTATAGCTCATTCAGACTTTACTTACTATTGTCGTAAAGACGCCAAAGTTTGAGTCTTCCGAAAACCATAACATCACCGTTCATGCGTTTGTGCGTTCTTTTACAGCCGACAACAGGATATCAACATTTTCCTTGACTTCACAATGGAATCAGTTGGTACCTCATCCCAAGCCTCGGCCACCCAAAACATAGCATCCTAATGTTGATTCGCTTAACCATCTCATCGAACTCTCCTTGGCTCCTGGATGCCAAGCTTTTGCTTGTATTTGGACTAGATCATTTGAATAATATTTTGGTTCATGAGCTGTAACAAGGCAATGATTTTTTTTCTCGAATTTCAAAACATTACTCCTCCCCCATGGGGCGCTAGTTAATTTGTGGGTAAGATACTGCATTATATGAATAAGTCAGTGCGAATCATTGTTATTTTACGTTTACCGAGAGATTTCCTTTTATTTTTTTTATGATTCGATTATCCGGAAAATTCGATCATCCGGAGTGAAAATAAAATCAACATTCCTTTTCATCTCTAGTCGAGAGTGAGCAGTCTGAGAAACTGATCATCCATTGCAGACCATTGGACAAAACGATTTCTCCAAAGATTTGGTGTTTTTGCGAAAGCCATCAAAGTCCAGCGCGGATACAACCAGGTTACAAAACTAGAGGGACGAGATCTAGCTTCATGAGGATGCATCGTATGCCTTTTCGAAATTTACAACAAATCAGTCTAGCCAGCAAGTAATCAACTACCCATCCCCTCTTGGATGATGCCTACACACGCTATTAATGATTTTTTCACTCGCTACCAATGATAAATCATTGATTTTTGGTACAAGTTATCTCAAAAGCTTATTTCAATAAGTGCGATCGTTTGCCCCATAGGCTGCGAACTTGTGCCTCCACTATTAGACAAAAATCCGCTTTTGACAATTTGTATTATAATAAATATTGGACAAGCAAAACCAAGTATTTATAAATTGCGTATCGAAGGTTATATATAGTTACTATCTGGTAAGCAAACTTAACCTTATTGGCTTTCCTTTTAAAAGTTATTGGACGACAACTGTTAGGTGCGCACCTGCGCCCATTAGCACATCGAAAAGTTATATTTTCATCGCATCGCATTTTTGCCTTGCGATTCAATTCTTTTCTGAGAGCGACACCACTCTATCACAAAGCGATTCGATCCAAAGCTCCGAGGCTAAGCACCCAATCGGATCAGGAAACGAAAGTAAAGCGCAGGCAGAAACTAACGAACGAGTCATAAAATGATACAAGCGAGTATCGATGAACACGCGCTCAGATACCAAACGATAACTCTCACGCTGTGTTCATTCAGTGTTTTCGTTGACACGTCAGTTTTCTGTTTCATGAGTGATTTGAAGCATTTTATTGTGTGCGTTGAATGAATCAAATAAGAAAATGTAACGAGCGCTCGTTGATACGATTGGAACCATCCTTGGTTAGGGGTAATACCAAACAGTTTTTTCACTGTTTGGTGTTGGCTCAGTTTAAAGAAACACTTATGAAATGTAAGTATTTTACGAACTTGATATACAATTTTTATTTGTTTAAATTGTTTTCGGGTGAAGCGATCTGAAAAAATTGAAGAGGGTCTCGAATGGGCAATGATCTACGTTGGACCAGCCGAATCGGAAGATTTCAATCAAGCTCTTGACAACCTTGACACGATCTATGTTGGTCCGGTATCAGAGGTGAAACAATTTTTTGTGTTCCAGGCAGATAGTCCCAATGTGGCGCGTATTCCGTACATAGTTGATGAGACAATGAATACTCAGAACGAAAATTACGAGAAAACACTCGGACAAAACCATTGTTTCATCAACATTTTTGACTCCAAGCCCCGTGTGACACAAATCAAAATGAATTAGGATGAGACGTCTTCAAGTAACACCAGATTTTTATTTATTCATAATGATACTACATCCCATTGAGAGATTTACATCTTCAAAATATTTCGCCAATAAATCCGATCGAAGACTGCAGTTCTCCAACTCTCGACCGCACCGATTCATGCCAAGTCATGTCCACCTTTGAACCAACCACCCGCACGCTGGGTTCCTCTTCTTCTTTTTCTTACCGGATTCGATATGAACACAGGGCTACTGTCCGGCAATCTTGCTACGTACCCTGCCCATCGTACTCGTTCAGCCTTGACGACTTTCTGGATATGTACTGGGTTCGCCGTAGAGTTGCGCCAGTTCGTGGTTCTCCTTCTCCATACTCCGTTTTCCTGTACACCACCGTATATTATTCTACTTAATAAGAAAGACTTAGGCACAATCACAGGTCTTATAACAGGACACTGTCCGAGTAAATACTATCTCAAAAACATAGGTTTAGTGCAAGATGATATTTGTCGTTTTTGTAATACCGAAAGCGAAACCTCGGAACATTTGCTCTGTAATTGTGGAGCTCTAACTAGACGCAGACTTCGATACCTTGATAAGGCTATTCTGGAGCCCAAGGAAATTTGGTCTGCGTCGCCGATCAGGATTATAAAATTTATCAAACAGAGTATTCCTGATTGGCACCTATCTCGCTATAGCTTTCAGTCTACTTCTTCATCAATAAGCAGTAGGTAAGCTTGAAGCTGAGTATAAAAAAATGGGATATACCACAATAGTTCAGAATAATGGACGCAGTGGTTCACACCCAACAGGGAAAAAAAAGCACTCGGCGTTCGAAAACACCAAGTGCTTGGGAGTCCTCTTCAAGCATAGTCCATGCTTTGTGCCCATAGAGAACAACCAGTCGAAATAGAAATTTGTACATGGTACACTTCGTACGGGGTCGGAGGTTGTGGGACCTTAAGGATTTGCGGAGCCCATAGTAGGCACGACTTGCATTGACTGTGCCTCTTCGAATTTCACGGCTGTTGTTGTTGTCAGTTGTTATCAACGAGCCAAATTCCTCACCATCTCGATTTGTTCTTCCGATTATGTTCACATCGTCGGCGAAGCAGATAAACTGACTAAACTTGTTGAAAATCGTGCCCCGCATGTTGGAGCCTGCTCTCCGCATAACACCTTCCAGCGCCACGTTGAAAAGCAAACTCTCCTGTCCATCGTCTTGTCGAAGTCCCCTGTGAGTCTCAAACGATTCCAACATCTCACCTGAGATCCAAGCACAGCACCGCACACCGTTCATTGTTGTCTGAATCAGTCTTGTCGGCTTTCGGGGAAAGCCATTTTCTTCCATGATTCTCCATAGCTGTCGTCGGTCGATTTTATCATATGCGGCCTTTAATTCATGAAATTAACGAAGATGTGGGACCTGATACCCGCGGCACTTTTACAGGATCTGCCGCAGTGTAAAATGTGGTCCAAAATGTGATAACTTCCCACAAATCTAATTGGCGATAGACGGCGAAAGGGGATCTGAGACAGAATTTTGTAAGCACCATTTAGGATTGTGATGGCACAATAGTTCTCACAATCCAGATTGTCACCTTTTTTATAGATGGGGCAGATTACCCCGTCTTTCATTCCTCCGGTAGGTGGTCTTTGTCCCAGATTCTTACCGGTGCATACACTCTACAAGTTTTCTCGGACTTCCCTTGAAGAGCTCCGCTACGAAGTTATCCTTACCAGCTGCTTTGTGGTTCTTTAGCTGATTAATGGCCTCTTTAGCTTCACCCATCGTCGGTGGGTGGTACGTCGTCGTATTCACTGCACCGGTGTAGTCCTCATCAATGCCATCTTGGTCTCCTGTCTGCGCGCTGTTCAGATGTTCATCGTAGTGCTGGCTCCACCTTTCAATTTTCGGCTCGCGGCACAAAGCCTTTGTGCGATTCGTTTAGTTTCTTGAAAAAAATTTCGCGATTCTCGAGAACCATAAAGCAGCTCCATCTCCTAACACTCTTTCTCTTCCGGGCGGCCCTTTTTTCCCGAAAGAGATGTGTTTGCTAACTTTGCTTCAGTCTGTATCGTTCCACGTTTTGTCGAGTCGCTTGCATTTGTCGTGGTGAGCGCTGGTCTTATGTTATTGACGACTGACAGTTTAGAACGCAGCTTGATCATCACCAGGTAGTGGTATGAATCGATATATGCGCCGCGGTAGGTACTGACGTTAATTATATCCGAGCAGTGCCGACCGTCGATCAAAACGTGGCCAATTTGTGTTTCTGTTTGCTGAGGTGATCTCCAGGTGTAACGGTATTGGAGGCTGTGCTGGAAGAAGGTGCTATGTATGGCCATATTCCTGGAGGCAGCGATGTCGATAAGTCTTAGGCCGTTTAGTTGGTTCGCTGATGGGTGCTGAACCTACCAATTACCGATCTGAACTGCTCCTCTTGGCCGACCTGAGCGTTCAAATCACCGATGAAGGCTTTGGTGTCGTGTTTTGAGCAGCGATTATATTCACGCTCTAGCTGCGCGTAGAAATCTACTTTATCGTCATCGGTGCTAGCTAGATGGAAGCTGTGGATGATGATGGTGCTGATGTTGAAGAAGTGGCCTCGCATCCTCAATCTGCAAATTCTTTCATTGATCGGCCACCAACCAATCACCCGTTTCTGCATATCCCCCATCAAGAAGGAAGCTGTACCCAGCTCGTGTTTGTGCGCTTCATTTTTACGGATGCCTTGCGAGCCTGCACCAACCCCCTGTCTCGCAAGAGGACCGACGTACACAGCTCTTTTTGGAGTCCCCGATGGCAAGAAGACAGTTATCAGCCGCCCCTGACATGGGGAACAGACACTGTTTTGAGCTGCACCTTCATAGTGAACAGACGCTCGGATAGGCCCCCTTCCCTGTCACTATACGACCAACATCCCACCGGGGTTAGTTACCCGATCTTCACTATGGTTACTCGCCCCCAGCCGGCACCACTGGAAGGAGAGATAAAGAGAAGACAATGGAATGACTGCTGAGCAGTCCCGGTGATGCTTGAATAGATGTTTCTTTAGCCACAACCGGGATGATGTCGGAGGTGATACACGATGGGAATAGTACGGCACTACTGCAAGAACTGATCAAGCATTCAAGCTCGCTAGCGATGGAATGTTGAACACGAATGTTCTAAATAGAGTTATTCCATTTTCCCTTTTTTAGTTGTTTCGTTGCAGTTGCAGTTACTGCTCGAAGGGAGGCATATTTTCATTTCGTACATGATTTGGAACTTGTCGCCACGATCCCAGGCGTCCCAACACACGCAAGTCACTTCCGATCTGTGCTGCTCTATTTCTGGTGCCGGAGGGGTTGCTGAAAAGAAGCTTTTTTATCGGATTGTAGTCCGGCATCTTTGCGACATGTCCGTCCCATCGCAGTCTTCTGACTTTTGCCAGATGTGCAATGGGGGTTTCTCCAGTTAGTAACTAGTAACTAGTTCATGCATCTACACCACTGTTCGTCTTAGGCTTGTACTCCACTATCTTCGGTGGAGTACCGCAACATTTTTCGCTCAAAAACATCAAGTCTATTAGGATGTCCTTAGTGAGCATTGGGGTCGTTTCAAGCCCATTGAGAACCACCGGTGTAATCAGCGTTTTGTACAGCTTCAACTTCGTGCGGCGGCGCACCTGATTCGATCTCAGGGTCGTCCGTAATGTCAGTGTCAGGTAGACACGATTACCACCTAGAATGGGTCTACGGATCTTCTTACTGGTGTTGTTGCCGGCGGTATGATAGTCCTTCCCCTTGTTTTAAGCCTCTGCTCGACACGAAGGGACTCGTGAGTATCCCGAGACACACACGTAGCACATTACACAGTTCAGGGTTGCCTTGGTCAGTCGAAAATGTCCAAATTCTCGTGCATTTTTTGCCATACCATATGGCGGCTTGCGGCACATAGTCTCTGCAAGATTGGGTTACCTTCTCGTAGAGCTTCTGCGTTTCATTGGCACGAAACAGTTCTTCCAGCTGCTCATGGTCACGATACTTCGTTACTCGTGAATATTTGTTGATATTCTAAGACACTGCAAAAAAAAACAAAAAGGATTTCGGAAAAAAATTGAACTCTATACTTTAATTTTGGACGATTTTTGTAATTTGCGATGGATAAATAAAATTTCTCTGACGACGACGATATGCATTTCATATAATCTACTCCCTAAAAAATAATCTTTCTCAGAATGCTTTTCTCTCTATGGGCTCCAAGCTATATACACTTACGAGCGATGCTTTTTTATAGTGGGTTCATATTTAATGCTATATATTCAATAAACAGTTATAAAAATAATATCTTAGGATATGAATATGATCAACATTCTCACCTCACGGTACAATTGTTTCTGAACGCATAAAATTAAGCCTTTAAATGTAGATATACAAAGTTTCGAAAAATTCCAACACAACATCATTATGGGGAATATTTTCCTTTCGGTTTTAATCTTGATCAGTTTACTTTTTCATCGGCTGTGCTCTCTTTCGTTCATTATCACTGTTGTAGGCACTTTTCAGTCCTCCCGACGAGGGCCCAGCAGTAGAAGAAGGTCCTGCGATTGCACCAGCCTTCATCATCCGATATCGATTGATCAAACTTGTTGCCGTAGTATGTGCTGCAAGGAAGCGAAAAAAGATGATTTTTTTCTTTTCGGTTCACATAATGCCCCCCGTCGGTATTGTTACTTACATCGACTGTTTGTACGTGTCAGTGGCCTTGGACTTTTGCCCACTCGCTTGGGGCTGAATTTCCGGTTCTCCTTGTTCAGGGTTAGTGTGACTTTGGAAATCACATTTCCCTTGGTGGAAGCTCGCCTGAGAACTGGTTCAAATAGATTGAAAATGTAACTGCTGGGTTCAGTCGAAAATCTGATAGATACCAACCTTTATTCAGTACTTTGGGATCGACGTTGCTCTCTACAAGTACGTTAGAGAACAAGGAACTGGCAGAATCTTTGCTAGAATCGATGCAGAAGGTGTTATTGCCGTTAGCAGTGCCTTCATCAGGACCATCGGAAAGATCACTAGTATCGGTCGAAGACGATGAACTGGAGAATTTTTGCAATTTTTTGGCACAAGACATTTTGGTGGAACCACTGACGAGCAGCTTAGGAACTTTAAATTGTGCTATTGTGGTTGTTTTCTGAGATTTCGTTGGAGTTTTCCTGGTTACGGTGGTTTTCACACTCAAACTCTGCGCTTTGAAGTTAAGAGGTCGCAGAGCCTTAGGCTTCTTAAACTCGACAACGTTGGGTTCATCAGTTTGCATTTTGGAGACAGTTTCTGATTCACTTTCATCATCACTCTTCAGTCGCTTCAGTGCACATTCTGTTTCCATTTCCCCATTCCAATCGAGTGTATCTACGCAATCAGATAGGTTTGTGATTTTCTCGATGCTCGTATCGGTTATATTCACCTCTTTCATGAGCTCACTCTGGTCATCGTCTTCGCTGAACTTGACACCGCGTTGACACTGATCCAAGCGGACCAATTTTTCCATTTTTTCAAGAATGATATTGTCCAGCCGTCCCATACTTCGTAGGAGCAAGTAGTTCTGCTGAATTATGTCCGCACTGAGGGTCGTTATCTTCTCCCATTGCTTGTTTTCATCGACATAGATCATATTGATTTTCATGACGTGACTTTTCTTATGGTGGGATTTTGCCTCATTAAGCTCCGCGTCTTTAGCTTCGAGCTGATATTTGAGAAAGCCGACAAGCGGAGTCGAGTTCACTTCTGCCTTCAAAGTAGCAATACTTTTGATGGCTGCCTTGTACCGCTTCGCCCATCGATGCATTTCTTCCCTTTGTTGTGTGATCTGTTTGGAGTACCGATCGATGGATGCCTGTAGGCGGGCTATGTTCTACAAAAATAACAAGAACAACGTTAGATGAAAACTCGTTGTCTTTTTCAAAATTGCAAATTACATTCACACAAAAACCGGCAGATAGCATAGACCAATTGGAAGGTATATGGGGAGACTAACTTTTAACAAGATCTTGTAATTTTATATTAAAAAAGGTGGGTAATATTGTGGACATAACCGGAGAGACGTAGGACTACATCGAGGGTTAATTGAAATCACTGTATTCACGCTAATCACCGGAGCCGAAATTTAATAGATAGCAATTTTATTGTTCGCACTGGCTCACAGATATCTTTTGTATCGTTGTTGCCTTGTTGTTTGCAGTGTTTTATTATTCTTTTGTGCTACATAAATGTTTATTCCGCTATTTCCTGAACTACATATAAATACTTCACGAACTACTTGTTGTTTGCACTGTTTTGTTATTTTTTGGCGCTATAGAAATGCGTATTTGGGGTTTGCGGTATTAACGTATGAACACCACTGTAGGGCAATTTTCATTATGAATTTATTTATTCGCAATGACATTTATTCTAGTGTCAATAATGGTGACGAAGTATCCATCTAACGAAGATAAGGAACCGAGGCGGCTCCAAGCCGCCGGGGTAACGCAATCCGAGTGGCCCGCCGACGCGCCGTCGGAAGCGGCGGTCTCGCAAGCAAACCCGTGTTCTACCGATTGCCCGGTAAGTTTTAAACATAGGAGACGATCCTTCAGCATACTTACATACGGCATACATTTTTGGTTCGAAATATGTGTCACGCTCTGGTGGCGCTCATACGTTAATACCGCAAATCCCAAATACGCATTTCTGTAGCGCCAAAAAATAACAAAACAGTGCAAATAACAAGTAGTTCGTGTAGTATTTATATGTAGTTCAGGAAATAGCGGAATAAACTGCCCGCTCTACTATACTTTCGAGCGGTTATAGACCTAATACCGACCGGAACGGTGTAAAGTGCTGGAAAAAACCCCCTCTTTCACCCCCGCAGGCTAAACTGTCCATAAGTTGAACTATAAAAGTACACGATAACTAGTACTTAGTAAAACGACATCACTGCATCGATTCCCTTTCTTCTTTCTCACTGAACTGTCATTCGAATAAACAAAAGCAAAAAGAGTGAACTGAGTGAAGAATTTTCTTAAACAGGTAATTTTTCTTCAAATAACAATTAGATTTTGTTTTTTTCTTTGAATTTCAGCGAATAGCAAACGAAGGACGTGAAGTGATGACAATAAATTTAAGATTTCAAAGACAATATCGCCAACGGATGTTTCCAACGAAGTTTCATCTGATGTGGTTATTTCGCTTTTGTTGTCTTCAATCAGACTTGTATGGATATAATTGATGTAGCAATGGATGCATCCGGATTTGCAGTCACCTGTCTATGTAAAAATGCATACAGATCAATCAGCCTTTAAAGAAAAAAAACATTCTCACTATTTGAGGAACAAATGAACATGTATAAAATCAGCGATTGAGCGTTATTCAGTAGCAGCCAGATGTGCATATCAATTCAATGTATACAATAAATTGTTAGCTTAAAAGCATTTTATTTCAGAGAACGTCGCAGTTACAGAAAAAGCATCTGATGCATGGACCATCGTAACAATTACCTAACCTTGAATTTCTAACTGCTTCGTCAGCAGCTGCTTTAGGACCTGCATCCAACGATCGCGTTAAACCCACTTATTGATGATATAGATGATGCTTTCAACATCCCAAACTTTAACTGAATAGGAATGTTCAGGTAAAATTCAATTGGACAACAATTGCAATCAATTTATTTTTTCTACGTTTACTTTTTAGTGAAGATCTGATTCGTCCACATCCGCAAAGTATAGTCTAGAATGGTGGTATTTGGACTAAAGTTTCATTCTAGCCGCATCGAATAATTTTACGGTAGTCATTATAGGATAATCATCGGACGATAATTATGAATGCTTAAAATGTATTCGCCGAATGTTCCAGTGAAAGATTGTTTCGTTCATTGTAACGTGTTGTGTAGGATAGCTATTATTCGTAATAGTATACAATATATCATAGTGTTAGTATTAGTATCGATTTATATAAAGTCGCATTGGATATCAAATAAATAATTTCTATCGAAGTTTTTTTTTCAATTTTTGTTTCAACTTTCATGAAAACAAATAAAGCCATAATGAGATTCGAGCAATTTTTATGACCGGTCGACGTGGTGCCAGATTGGCACAGTGTTGGCTCGTAATTGGTTGTCGAATACGAAGGGTAGGTCGACAAAATCATTGCAAAATGGCACGATATTGGTACCGTTGTCGACACCATTTGTTGGGACCTATCTGGCACAACAAAGTGGACTGCGTGTTAATTAACCGTTCGAGCAGATCAAAATAACGTTTCCCACCACTCGAATATTACTGTGAAACAATATTCGAGGATAAGTCAACGCGCATAACGCTAGCTAAGTCAACGCGCATAACGAAAATCGCGGATAACGCAATAAAGGACTCAAAATGAGGTGCAAACACGGAAAAAGATATTTCGGCAAGAAAACTATGTTTTATCAATAGAAAAATCATTAAACTATCCATCTATAAAGGCGCGTCCACATTATGCCGAATGATGCTGATCGGCCGGTACCGATTGGCGTAATGTGGACGCGTCTTAAGGTCGTGTACACCAATGGTCAGATAATGTGAAAGCCAAGACCATAAGAAAAGAGCATGAGCCTGTCTCTCACTAGCGGATTCCGTGAATTTACTATGGAACTCGCATTCGCGGATAATCCGCACCGTGGATCATATGCTCGCGGATAATCGGGGTTCTACTGTATACTTTACCTTCTGCTTCACCACATATGTACCTCATTGGGTTCACTCAAAGCATTTCGTTCAATTTGACGAAGCATTTGAATTTGACAAGTCGGACTTCGCTGTTGAATCATATCGTATTGGTTTGTTTACAAACATTCTGAAACACTCATTTTTAGAGAAGTTCAGTCGTAACGGTTAAAATACCCGCGGGAGATGTTAAAAATCAGAAACATTCGTTTTGTAGCCACAGTCGCGTACAGATTCTCATCAATTGTCAGTGGGAATACGCTAGATGCCGGGCCGGACACAAGAATCCTCTATTCACCATCCATATGCAGACTCCAGCAGCAGCAGCAGCCAGTTCGGAATTATGCCAAAAGTAAAGATAAGAAAAAGGAGAAAAAAGGAGCACCAGCGAAGGTTCACATCAACGATGGCCAACTAGCTGAGGTATTCGACGTGGGCACTTTCCGGACGCAGATGGAGAAAATACTGGATAACATGAAGAATGATTACATCAAGAACCTTTCGCTTCGATCCGCAACTGGGGCACTAGAAACCCTCAAGGTTGCTTACGAAGGCGCCGATTATCAGCTGCAGGAATTGGGTCAAGTAGTGAGGAAAAATCCCAAAACTGTCGTTGTGAATCTGGTGTCGTTCCCACAAACGATTCCAGCTGTTTTGCAAGCACTTCAAAAGAGTGGGATGAACCTAAATCCCCAACAAGAGGGAACCACGTTGTTCATCCCGGTGCCAAAAGTCACCAGAGAACATCGTGAAAGTTTGTCGAAAAACGCCAAGAGTCTCTTTATCAAGTGTCGGGATGCAATCAAAGATATTCAGAATCAAGTCATCAAAAAGGTTAAGAAACAGGCCGATATATCAGAGGATTTGAACTTCCAAGTGCAAGCTCAGATTACGGCGATAGCAAATGAATACATAAAAGAAGCGGAACAGCTCATGGAAACTAAACAGGCTGAGCTCATGGGAGATAAATAGTAGATAGGTGTTATGTTAATATAAATTGTAATGTTATACGAGAAAATACAGTTTGTTTCAATGGAACATATGTTGAAACAAAGGTTTGGAATAATGTTATGGAAAATCATATCCCCACTTACCAAATTCAAATGCTTTCCGTCTAGCGTTACAATTTTCTTTATGGCCTCCGCTTGTTCCTTCAATTTGGAACGTAGATTCAGTATTTTTTCCTTACTCTGTAGGTTGAAATAGTGCTCCTGTGAGGTATTGGCAATGGCGTAGCAATTTTCAATTCTCGAACGCCATGTGTTCAGGAGTGTTTCATCGGGCAAACCGTATCCCACAATAGGCGCAGTGATCTCAGATTTTTGCTCCTCTAGGCTCTTGAGTTTAGCCTTCAACCGCTCAATTTCTTCTGCTTGTTCATTAACCTTCTTGATCAGATAATCTTTTGGCACGTTCGATGGAACGATGTTCTGTTTCAAAGTAGTACGTATCTTTTTGGCACGTGAAGCGTATTTCAGTGTATTGTAAGTATCCTCATAGGTTAGCGACGAGGGAGACACATTGGCGATCATCAGCGTCTGACAGTTCCCTCCGAGACTGTCTTTGAGAATTCTGGTTAAATTGGAATCTCGGTAAGGAATGTGTTTTAAACCATCTGCCAATTTGTTGATACAATTTCCCAACGCCAACAGACTCTTGTTTATATTGGCGCCTTCCTTGAACCTGATCCCGATTCCTTTTGTACTCGCGGCACGTTCGCTACCAGCGAGATCTATCATCGAGAGTTTGACCGTTTTCTTCTGTCCACTGGTCTTATCTACCATCCGGATGTGTACTTGGAAGATGGCATGGCTACGACTGCTTTCGGCATTTGCATCCGTCGGATGCTGGGTTCGATTTTGATTACCGAGCGCCAACAGATCGAGAAGTTCTCTCGCGTTGTGGATTTGTTTCAACACCAGTCCACTAACCACAACACCGCTAGCGTCTTCTCGCAGCTTTAGGGGGCCAGATTTTGTTAGCAAATTCATCACCAGTTCATTGTACACCTCCAGATAGGAAATACCGATGTCGAATTTACGAACCGCAGACAGGGCGTCTATCTGTCGGAAGAGTTCCTCCATCGTAAGAAAGGTAATACCCGGGAATTCTTCACTGCCCAACATGGTAAACGTTTTGCCCGCTCCGGTCGCCCCGTACACGAACACCGAGCAGTTGTATCCGTCCATAACGGACTGCACCAGTGGTTTTGTGCAGTGTTGGAAGACGATCTCATTGTTGGCTTCAGCGTCGAATACGTCGTCGTATTCCATCGCGAGTTTCTTCTTCACTCGTTTTGTGATGTCCCGATGTGTTTGCTTCATGCCATGGAAGAAGAATTCATCCTCGTCTTCGTCCGGATCGAACATGAGGGTGGTTTTGTCCAAAACCTGGAAAATAGTCGAATAAGGTGTTCATATGTGTTAGTTAGAATAGATGCAAGACTTTGTTACAATGGTTTTTTTTCAATTAAAGAAGAAGGAAAAATGTTTTTCAATTTTTTATAGACCAACTGATTTTCTCTCCAGCTGGACGAGTCTACATTACCCAGCAATGAAGCTCTGTTGTTAAGCTATGTTCGATATGTTAAAGATGAAAATATGTACCAAGAAATGATTTTTGCTACATATATGAAGACTGATATCAGAGGAGAATCGATCATTCCATGGCTGATGGTGCACCATCTATGGTTGGTCGTCATCATGGTTCTACAGCTCAAAATTATCACAAAAGCTTCCAGACCATGTTATATTATCACAACCGAAGAGGTAAACTGTCCCATCGCAAGCAGGGAACCAAAGGAAAACGGTGAACGGCGTGGATTTGAGTTACTTCTTGGGGAAACTTTTTTTATGCGGTCCCTATCTACCACACAAAAAAAGTTTTTTTCAAAATGTGTACCGAACACGTTTTTTTAAAGCTACTGGTTAAGTTTTGCACTATTTTTTATGCGGTTCTCATCCACCGCACAAAAAAATGTTTGCCTGTAATGGGTATTTCAATAGGCACACCACAAAAGTAGACCGATAGGGACAGCAAACGACGCCATATTTTTTCCCGCTCTCTTGACATTTCTCTTCAGTAAGGTTTGCCATTTCAAAATGGAAAGATATACGATCCGACAACGAGTCGAGTTTATCAAAAATTACAACTGAAATTCGGAGTCAATGACCTCAACTTTAAGAGCGCTCCACAGGCACAGTTCAAAATGTTCCCGTGCCAGTGAAACAAAGAAGTACCCGTAGTGTCGAGAATGTTGCTGCCGCTAGCGCATCAATTGAGGAAGGCCCAAATCAGTCTTTCACACGTCATTCGTCAAGCGTCAAGCGTTGGGCATCTCTGTGACATCGTTGTGGCGAATTTTGCGAAAAGATCTTGGCCTACATCCTTACAAGATCAAATTGACGCAAGAACTGAAGCCACTTGGCCACCAGAAGCATCGTATGTTCGTGAATTGGGCTGAGCAACAACTTGAAAATGATCCGGATTCTCATCGAAAAATCATCTTCGGCGATGAGTCAATAAGTAAAACATCGATGAAGGTGAAATGGGTTGTGGGGGTGAAATTGGATCAAAAATGGAAAAAGTTACTAATAGTAATATATCGTCAAATATTGCGAATATTTTTGAAAGCTGTGAGCCATTTAATAGGAGACATATTTCCACAACTTCCAATGTATAATAGTTAACTGTAGTACGAAAAGTTATTATTTAATAATTCACACCTCAGAAAAAATCTCATGCCAGCATTATACAGAACTACTAAAATTATAAATATTGGATAGAATTATTATTTAAAGTCTTGTCAGATGAGTCATTTCTGATTTCACGAAAATCGAAAAATCAACTTTTCCCCCTTTTTCCAAAGATGACCTTTCTCAATCTTTTTTTGTCCAAATATAGTTTATTTATAATAAGTATTTATGTTACAAAATTAAAACATCATTAATCATTTAAATTCGATATGACTTCTACTTCATGCACATGCATTGTTATTGTTAATATAATTTATGTACTTGATGAAACGTCGATTTCAATTCTTTTTGATGATGCTATGTTGGCCAGAACTAGTTGAATTAGATTGTCAAAACTGAGACGCTGCCAATGAGCTAGTTTTGTTTGAAAAACATTACACTTGAAAAAAAAACAGATTTTGTTTTCGTAATTTTTGATTGTAATTGTTTTTCACAGCATACATGGATTCGGAAATTTTATTAACCATAGAATTAAGGAAACATGTTGATGTATTTTAGAAAAAATATAGCTAAGAGTCTGGCTTCTTTAAACCTATGCAACTGAGCTTGTAAAAATAAACGGATTAATAAAAAAAATGGTTTCGGAAATAAGGTTACCATGTGTTTTATATTATTTCTTGAAAGCAGAAGTTTTTTTACATAACATATCCGAATATCCGAGAGGATATGTTAAAATCGTTTTCGAGTGATTTTGCAAAGGTAACTTGTTTTCAGTTTTCGTTCAATTTTCATGCACATGTGGTATTTCATGTGGTTTCAAATTGGTATATCGATCATCTAAATCGGTGCAGTAGTTCAAAAGTTATGAGTTTAAAATTTTTTTTTGGAAAAATGATAAAAAAAAATATTTTTCCGACCACCCTAAAATGGAAATGGTCACCTATTCAATTTGATATGTAGATTATCCGAATCGGTACAGTAGTTCAAAAGTTATGAATTAAAAAGTCATTTTTGAAAAAATTGTGAAAAAAATATTTTTTGAGCAACCCTAAAATCGAAATAACCACCCTAATGATATAAAATACGGGTCTAATGTTTTGAAATAAAAAAACAAAACTATCACTTTTCCCGAAAAACTGATAACCGCTATACCGGTTTGACATGGAATGGCAGTATATATAATCATTTCGATCGCCCTTCTAGGTGGATTGACACTATTTTCTTAACTCGAATAAGCATTCAAGACACTTACATATTGTTAAATTATCTTGAAATTATTGAGAAATCGTTTACTAAACAAAATTCTGAATAGAAAGTAATATTCACTACTTTGACCCATTGTCACCCCCTCTAAGGGATGAGATTGGGTCAACTTTCATTTAATCGTAGTTCAGTGAAGAAATAATATTATTCAACAATTCCTTGAACACTTACGAGTGTTCATCATTAGAAAATATGTATTTCTACGTAATCAGAATTGTGTTTTATTCTAATTTACGATATTTATTCAACAAAAAGTTCGAAAACTACAATTTTTAACCCATTTTCACCCCCATCGACGGTACTCCATGATTCAGCATTGCATCCCGAAAAAATTACGGTTTGGTGCGGTTTATGGTCCGGTACTTCTTCCGTGATGACCCAGACCAGCACGTTACTGTGAATGTGAATCGCTACCGCTCAATGATAACAGAATATTTTTGGCCCGAATTGGATGATATGGACTTGGACAATATGTGGATTCAACAGGACGGCGCCACAAGCCACCCAGCGAATTTAACAATCGATTTATTGAAAACCATGTTTGGTGAGCGTGTTATCTCACGAAATGGCCCAGTCAATGTGATAGCGACATCTTCACTGATTCAGAATCTGTTCGATTTTTTTTTGTTTCAGATAACCAGAAGGGCTGGAATCGTTACGCCATGGCACAACTTTTTTTTTAACCCCCTCACTTTATCAGTTTGTAACTATTCTAATTATGAATATTTTTTCCGTTAAATTTTTGTTTTATTGGTAAAAGATAGATACACAAATGATTATATAACAGTTTGGCTGAAAAGTTCATAAGGTTGACGTCTAGATGTCTCTTGCAAAAATCTACTTGACTATCACAAAGTACCATCTTTCAATGGATACATGTCAAAATTTGACAGCAATCGGTCGATTGGTTCGTGAGTAACAGCATTGAGAGTGAAGCAACTTTTGTTATTGTGAAAAAAATGGAAAAATCACAAATCAATGGAAACGATGGCAAAATTGAATGAATTGGGCTTCGAATTGCTTTCGCATCTACCGTATTCTCCAGATCTGGCCCCCAGCGACTATTTTCTGTTTGCAGACCTGAAGAGCATGCTCGCTAGCAATAAATTTAAGACCGATTATGAAGTGATTACCGAAACTGAGACTTATTTTGGAAAAACTGAAAGAGTATGGTAACGAAAAATTGCAATATCGCTATAATCACTTTATCGCCCTCGAAGGCAATTATTTTGAATAAAATTGAATTTTGCAAAAAATTGTTTTATTGTGTTACCTTATGAACTTTTCAGCTGAACTGTTAATGGATAGTAAAAATATTCTTTGTTTTTTCGTGGCTCGCATACCCCTTAAGTCAGAGGGGGCCAAACGCAAAATTTGAAAAAAAATGAGTTATTGATTGCATTAGTTTAAGTATTTTGTAAGCTACACCTCACATTTAACGGATTTGGAAAATCATGCAGGAATAACGGATCGAAATTGTTTTGATTGATCGGGAGTGAAAATTAAACTTGAGACCTTTAACGTGAGAGGTATGAATGTTACCATTACTCCAGATAGCCTCCGCGTGCATAATTTCAATTTCAGTTCATTTGTAGGATGATATTGATATTTTCCTTTAATCGTGGAATGTTTTTTCTTGAATTTATAAACAAAGAGAGCAATATTCTACGTGTCTAGTGGCGAATGAACTGAAAAGTTTAAAGCCTCTTTAATCCAACATCATCATCATTCTACGGATCTTTCTTATTGGATGATATTCAGCACAAAAATATTCCACCCTACAATCGAGATACGATACCAATACTTACGCCTGATGCTGTTCGAACTTGTATATCAATCTATCCTAGTAAAATCCACGTAAAAATCATTTTATCAATGTTATCAATGTTTTTCTCCATATGCCATTTCTAACATCTTAATGCAAGTGTTACTCCCAAGCAATTTGGTCTGAGCGTCGAACTAACTTATAGCCGTTAAATCTGTTTGAACCAAAACATTGGTCATGCTGAACATGTTATGACATGCTGGTTTGTTCGACTCCAACCAGCACATAACTGGAAACCAAACTGGACATGTCCTTGACAAAAGCTATACAACCCTTACCTTGATGATGTTACGCTGATTTTGTTCCAATTCCCTCCGGTTGAACGGTCTGACTCTAACCGCCACTCGGATGTTTCGGCTGTCACCCATTTTACTAGCTTTTCCAATGTGAACGATGATTGCGACGACCCGTTTCCGTTCAGCACAAATGTACGTAATTTTTAGAAACCAACGAAACTCACGAACGCTTGGGCACTAATTTTAACAGAAATAACTTGATTCACAAACGAAATGAAGGTGAAAAACTTCAGAGCGGCAGTTACGCTTCTGTATGGCTGTTTGTATTTTCGGTTTTTTCCGCTGGTGTTTTGATTGACGATCCCCGCAAAGTGTGCGTTGGGCGTTATTCAAGATGGCGCATCAACACTTTCGTTAAGTTTTTGAAGAACGTAGTCTGTTTTATCGACGCCCGCGCTGTGTCATTTGTGTTTATTTTGCGCAATGACAGCTGTGTGATGTAAATGAACGCAGTGCCTCACCAAAACATTGCATTATTCTATTGAGGATTAGTAAAATTCGAATAATTACGTACAACAGGAATGGCGCTTATCACACGATTTGGAAAACCGATACTACCTGTACGGATTGTGTGTTGCCGTTTTCAATCCACCCAACCAGATGCTTCTAGCAAACGTATTGATGATGAGGGTAGGTTTCGATTTGAAAACCAGACGCATGTGTGTGATAATGATGGTGATAATTTTTGTTTTGTTTCAGAATTCCCGGTTTTGAATTTTAAGCAAGTCAAAACTAGACCACCTGCTCGAAGGAGGACGATGAAAGAGGTTCCTCCACCAAGGTAAATAATATAAGCTGTAAGCAATTTTTCAAATTCATAAATCTTTTTTGTATTCTACGATATTTAGTGATTTCAAGTCAAATTGATGATTTCCGATATAATCCATAAAGTTAAATCTAAAATATATTTTAGGAGATAGTCAAAATAGCGTGGAGAGATTCAAAGTTAGTTTATTGCTAACTATTGCACTGTAGTAGGCAAGAGTTATGTAAATGATTAGTTAGCAAGCGTCGGAACGGAAGAGTATGTCAGAGCATAGTACATTCTGAATGCAGAATTTGGTGTCTAAACCTCCTCGAGTTTTAATAGCACTACTAAACACCCATAGGTACCAAAGGGTTAGAGACTTACAAGCTCTCTTATGTTAAAATGTGATGGCATGGTTGAACCAAGATTTTTTGATTGTATTGTTTAATCGCTTATGGTGATTTTTGAATCCAAAACTTCTTCAATATTTTAAAGATATGAGAATAGATATCCAATGCAAGTGCTGGATAGAGGTTGCTCTCGACGCTGATTCAGAAGAGGCATTATTTCATGGTTGCAAATCTCACAAAAGCGCATCACAAGACTGAAATCGTGCTGGTTCGCAATTGTAGAACTGTTCAGCGTGCGAAAATAACTCATAGGAAGCAGTCTATTGTCCCTAAACGTGAGCTTATGTGCTTGGGTCTAATAATCGATAGCCTACAGAGCCATGGCCATGAGGGTAGCGAGCACATACAGAACCATATCCATGGAAGCCGTATGGGTCATGGCCGGAATGATTGCTATCGACATTGATCCGACTTCAGATAACATGACCTTTAAAAAATGTAACCGTACAGAATATCAGAGGTGTCCGTATAAGAACAAGATGTGACTCGCAGAGAAAGTGGCTGCAAGCGGGGAACAAAACTTCAAAAGGTAGATGGATATTCTGATCCAAGACATCACCAACTGGGTCAACAGAAATAATGAAGAAGTCAATTTCCACCTTTTTGCTATCAAGTTACTATGCATTCGAGGGGGTGGATCGAGTGAGTCAAAATCATACTCCCTTGTCAACATTGCGACTGAAATGCCTACCGAAGACTTCAACAAGACAGTTTAAAAATTTTAAAGTTAAATTTTAGTATTAATCCATTTTATGCCAAGCGTTCGAAAAATCGAACAGTAACTTTGATAATTCATTGAGTCCTTACCACCTGATCACTATTTTATTTTCTCGGATAGTCTTAGCAGTATACAAGCCATTCAATCCTTGAAACAACAGACGAAAGCATCATATTTTCTTATCGAAATTAGGAATGCATTGAATTCTCTTGTTGATAAAAGTATTCGAATCACTTTCATTTTGATTCCTTCCCATTGCTCTATTCCTGGTAATGAGAAAGCGGATACACTCGCAAAGATGGGTAGTATGCAGGGCACAGTTTTTGAAAGACAAATAGCGTATCGGGAATTCTTCTCCATTTCCCGACAGCAGTCACTCACCAGTTGGCAAAACCAATGGAACAGAGATGACCTTGGGAGATGGCTATACTCTATTATCCCCAAAGTTTCAACGAAGGCCTGGTTTAAAGGGTTAGATCTTGACAGAAATTTTATTAGAACTATGTCCAGATTGATGTCCAATCATTCCGCGCTAAATGCGCATCTCTTCCGCATAGGTCTTGCTACTAACAATTTATGCAATTGTGGTCAAAGATATCATGACATCGAGCACGTTGTTTGGTCATGTAATGAATTTTGCAATGAAAGAATTAAACTGGTTGCCGATTTAGAGGCTCAAGGAGTACACTCACGCATGACAGTTCGCAATATCTTAGCTACTCGCGACCCTAATTTTATGTTCCCCATGTCTTCCCCATGTCTTCCTAAGAAGCGCTAATGTTATTATTTAGGTCACATCTCCTACTCCCACTGTCCACTCTCCCTTCCTTTCCTATTACACAAGCAGAACTTAGTACCCGTTGAGATGAGATCATTACAGGAGCTATTAACATAACAAGGAGGCACTCACTACCAAAGGATACCGTTGCTACATCAACTGGCGATGTAGTTGTTACGACCCACCACAGGCACTGTTCAAGACAAGGATAATACCGACGAGGCAATAAATTATATTTTTTTTTATATATTACACTTTAGTTTTAGCTAATTAGACTTAAGTTAATAATTATGTAGTTATAATATATTCAAATAGTTTTAAAATGTATTGCTTGATGGTGGCTCTTTATCCACTTGAGCCTAATTAAATCAATAAAGGAAAAAAAAAACTTTGATAATTTTTCATGGCTTCGGAAAACAATCATACGGTAAGTTTTTGGGATCAAATGATAGTTTAGGCTATCAGCTACCACTTACTATCAATTCATTCAATTTCGTAAAATTCCATTGGGCAATAAATTCGGTTTAAAACAACTATGTACGTAAAGTACATTACCTCACATAACCTATCAAAAAACTAGAAGTGGGTTATACCTGTGATATAACCGCAAGGTATACGTAGAACTACCGCTGGCTCTGTAATCATTTGTTTTAAATTGCAACTGAATCAATTCTCAATGAATGAGTGAATAATTATTTCTAAAGATTGCTGAAAGTTTTCCTTGTTAGTGTGCGAGTGGATGAGTGTGAGTATGAAATTGTCATTAACATGAAATTCAACTATTTCGAACTTGGTGGTCCAGAAAAGAACCGTTGGGTTTGCGTGGTTTTGCAAAACCAACTGATGAAGTTAGCTTCTGCCTAGTTACTACAGCGCCTCGAGTTGTGCCAAGATCAGAGCTCGGTATAGTCATAGTCAACTGAGGATAGTCGGCTGACTAACCGACTGACTATATCCATAGTCAGTCGGTAAATGACTTTTGGCTTTTCACGCATTTCTCCGCCAAAACGACTGAACAGTCAGTCGGGCGTTTAGTCGCTAACTCCCTCTACCGACTCGACTATATCATTCCATTCTTCCCAGTCAAATTGTCCTCATTGCATTTTGAAGTAACTTCCCCCAAAACGAATTCGTTCCTCTCTCTCCCATGCACGTTTGCATGCATCGATTTTTGAGTTCACCGTGGTTTGACAAACGCTACAGGATAGGTAGATTTTTTTGTAGCGTACACGAAAACTACTCACACGTATAAAATAGCGTGCAGTGTGCGTGCGCTATTTTGCACGCCTAATACTAACTAATACTAATGCGAGGACCTTCATAGCATACTTTATGAATGTCTAAGCTCGTTGATTTTAGTTCACGATGGGTAGAAAAAAAAACCGTCCATTGATGGGGTAACTACTTTTTTTGCATCAGGAATCAAGTTTTCGTTCCTCTTTATATGGACGTGCATACGCGGGTACAAAATAAGTATCAGGGGGAAATGGAAATGTGGATTGAAGTCAGTTGAATGAAGAGGCAGATTTGTATTCATTAGTCGAGTCAGTTAAAATAACCACTGACTGGACTAGTTCACCAGTCATCCTCGCTGGTCAGCGCTAGTCAAGTCATTTTTCGTTGGCGGCGACTGCCGAAGCAGTTCTAGTCGAAGCGAAGCTACTGGGAGTAGAGTCGGTCCTCATTTTTCACCTTCGAAGATTTCGGGGCCTGGCCAAGATACTAATGACAATCTTCTAATCTGGAAGAAATTACTTACTTAGTAACGAGCAGTACTTACTTAATACTACATATTTCATCAGGCTTGACAAACGCATTCAAAAATTTATCGAAGATAAAACGAGAGATACATGAAAAAAAAACAAAAAGTGGGTTATATCTGTGATGTAACCGCAAGGTAGATGTAGAACTACAGTTGGATCGGTAATAATTTATTTCAAATTGCATCTGAATCAATTCTTAATTAATGAATTAATGAATATTTTAAAAGATAGCTGAAAGGTTTTTTTTAGCGTTTGGCTGGAAATATAGAATTGTTATTAACGTAAAATTCAACTCTTTCCAACTTGTTGCTGGTCCCAAAACGAACCGATGAAATTTGAGTGGCCTTGTAAAAGCAACTGAAGATGTTTGATACGTGATTCATTTTTGTTTTCGTGAGAATAACACGAGATTTTTCATAATCACTCCATGCGCAAAATAGAAACTTAGAACGGCATTTCATGTTGAAAATGAAATAAAGTGTATATAACCTTGCATAATATTTATTTCGCTTTTACCGTGATGTAGCAATTTTTCATGACTGTTCCATGAACGGAAACTGATGCTTTGGATTGCATCACGGGAACACCAAGTCGAATGCGTAAATGGTTGCGAATATTCCTTCGCTCGGACGCATTCACACGAAAACATTTTTTCATGTCTATTACATGCGAAAGCAGAACAGAAACTGATGCGAGTAAAAGTACTCACGTGTTGCATGTGTCCGCTATGGTTTCCCAAACACCAATGCAAGCGAGCAAAAGAAATCACAGCTTGCATGTTTTCGCTATAACGGTTTCTCCAGGTGCCTAGAATTTGCATCCGTGTTCGGGAACACATTGCGATCACCAATCATCATCAATGAGCTAGATTGTTATGACTTCAATAGCTTGCTTTCAAAGCAATTTTTAAGCTATTGAAACGATTTTTTGAACCAATAAATGACAATCATCTAACTCGTTGACATTTTATCTTTCGGATGAAGTGATTATTATACCACTCCATTCAACCGGTAAAGAGGTATTAACGTTCAAAACCTTGCAGTCCAGCGTCACTCTCTCGCTTTCGAACCTTGAAAACTTACACCCCGGTACAGAAATGAAAGACGTAGTCCTACGTCAAAATTACACACACACATGTTGAAACCCTAACGTCGTCAGTAGGAATGCTCGTCAAGGTTCTCAAATTTGCAAATCGACTATGAATACTGTTTAAACGTAACCGAGAAACATTGACGTTCGATCGCGCAAGGCAAACCAAACATAGAAGTGGAATATATGACCGGATACTACGAGCGAAAACATCCCTAACTAGCACGCCAATTTCTAAGAAACGCGTGGCAATTGAACAGAAGCCAGTACGTCCTGGTCTACGCGCTTTCTCTTTTAACCAGAGGCCCACCCCCTACTATCCAAAGTCCTGAATTGAACCTACCTCCCCAAACTAACTTCCAACAATATAGCCCAATTTTCGCAATCTGAATAACAGCTGGGATGTTGGCATTTACAGTTCTTGTAGATATCATGTAGAATGCTCTAAATGTAAGTGAGCTTCTTAAGACCCTCATTGTATACCTACTCCCGGCAGTGAAGACCTACTTGGAAGAAAAATTAGCTTTTCTTGCTGCGTTTATATCTTTCAATGGATAATTCAGCACCACAGGCCACGGATTCAATTATGGTTATACAGTGGAATTGCAGAAGCCTGTTGCCTAAATTGACTCATTCAAATTTTAAATTCATAGTTTCGAGTGTGATGCGTTCACCATTTGTGAGACGTGACTTTCTCCAGAAAAAGCATTGAACTTCCACGATTTCAACATAATTTGTCTAGATCATAATGCCACATTACTGGAGATCCAAAAATGCCACTCTTTTATAGAATCCATTTCCCTTCGATGACAGGAATTGAGGTTGTTGCTTGCCAGACAGAAATCAATCGCAGAGACCTCTATATTGCTTTAATTTATAACTCTGCTAGCACTACAGTTCACCGTCAACATCTCAGAGATTGATTGGTTCGACAACTCGCAAGCAGATCGGACAAGTTTTTAATCGATCCAACAAAGGTGTTTTTTTCACATCGAATAATAGTGTTCTTTTTCACCGGTTGCGCTTGCGAGTGGAGCGAAGTTTAAAGTGGTGCGCGCTGAGGATCCAAATCAGACACATTCATCACACACGCCACACAGCCGCGGCAAGTAGAAATTTATTTTTCTTTTGTTTCCCTATCATTCCTTCTACCTTCTGTGCACGATTTACACCATTGTTCAACTTTGTGTTAACCAAATCGGCAAACGTTGGCATTAGGGGTGATCATTATTTCTTATATACCGTTGAACTTTTATTGGAATTTTTTTTTCATTTTATCATTTTATTTAACATAAAATAAATTGATTTTAATATTCGCATCATAACCCTATAACAAATATTTTTTTCACTTATTTATTTATTTTGATTATCATTATATTCTGTTCATATCGAACAGTTGACCGATTTTTTTGATATGGCTGAGGGCGGGAAGGATCCCCCATCGACGCTATTGAATATTTCCGATACCGATCCTCCTCCTGAAGAGCAGGAAGATGAAGCTGAAGTTGAGGAAGAAACTTCTGTATATGAAGTTGGAAGTTCCGAAGATGAGGACATTGACGAAAAACAGGATTTTCGTCCAAAAGAATACCATGAAGGCTCCAAAGGCCCATTCATTGTATACTTTAGACGAAAATCTAAACCTCTCAATGTCATTCGTATCTCGAAGGAACTTACTCAGAAGTTTTCTGCAGTTACCGAGATTACACGGATGGGGCCAGACAAACTACGAGTTGTCGTCTCAAGCAGGACCCAAGCGAACGAAATCACGCGCTGCGACCTCTTTGCGATTGAGTATCGCGTATACGTGCCCTGTTGCAACGTCGAAATAGACGGCGTAATAACCGAAAAGGGTTTGACTCGAAAAGAGATTATCGATGGTGTCGGTCGCTTCAAGAACTCTTCACTAAAAACTGTGAAGATTCTTGCATGCGATCGACTGAAATCTGTGTCACAAAAAAATGACAAAAGGGTTCTCAATCTCGTGTGACTTTTGAGGGTTCCGCCCTTCCAAACTACGTTGCAATAGGTTTCGTTTACCTGTTCGGTTGTTTGTACCCCGGGTAATGAAATGCAACAAATGTATGCAACTCGGTCACACGGCCGCCTATTGTTGCAATAAAAAACGTTGCGCAGATTGTGGAGAGAGCCATGATGAGAATCCTTGCGCGAAAGAGCACAAGTGTCTTCATTGCGGCGGGACTCCTCATGATATTATTCAATGCCCGGTGTACAAACAACGAGGGGAAAAAATCATGCGTTCCTTAAAGGAACGTTCCAAGCGGACTTATGCAGAAATGCTTAAGAGTTCCGTTCCAACGACTCAGGACAATCCCTACTCCATTCTGCAGAACGACGAGCCTGTTGCTGACGCTCCCAATGCAGGAAGTTCCGGTACATCGCAGGGTGCCGTCAGGAAAAGAAAAATTACTTCTTTTCCTTCACTCCCCAGAAAGACGACCGAAACTTCCCAAGTTGGAATGAAAACTCGAATTGAACGTGCTGAGAATAGACCGAAGCAAGTACCTCCTGGTTTAAGCTGTTCTTCCACGCACCAGGGGTCCTCAACACTTCCCGGAGCAGCACCCACCCGGTCTGTTCCATTTTCGCGGTCGAGGCAACAGCCACAATCTGGTTTGCTTGCGCTTTCTGACCTGGTGGACAACATTTTAAATGCTCTAAATATAAATGACCCTCTTAAAAGCATAGTATTATGTTTGCTTCCGATTGTGAGAACATTTTTGAAAGAAAAATGTGGTTTTTTAGCAGCGTTCATTTCCCTCGATGCCTGATTCAGTGCAAGAGGTCAAGGATTTGACCACTGTAATACAGTGGAATTGCAGAAGCATCATCCCTAAACTAGATCAATTTAAATTTTTAGTTCATAGTTCTAACTGTGATGTATTTTCCCTCTGTGAAACATGGCTTTCTTCAGCCGACGAGCTGAATTTCCACGATTTCAACATTATTCGCCTCGATCGAAATGACTCGTTTGGTGGCGTACTATTGGGGATCAAAAAATGTCACTCCTTCTATAGAGTCACTCTCCCATCGATGATAGGCATTGAAGTTGTCGCTTGCCAGACACAAATCAATGGCAAAGACTTCTGCATTGCCTCGATATATATTCCTCCAAGAACCATGGTCGGCCGCCATCAGTTTTTTGATATCATCGCGGCATTGCCGGAGCCGCGGCTAATCTTAGGTGACCTCAACTCCCATGGAACAGCATGGGGGTCACACTATGATGACAGCCGTGCCACGTTGATTTATGATCTGTGCGACAACTTCAACATGACAGTTTTAAATACAGGGGAAGCAACTAGGATAGCCAACCCTCCTGCACGGGCAAGTATGCTAGACATATCACTTTGCTCTTCTTCATTATCCCTGGATTGCACGTGGAAGGTAATCCAAGATCCCCACGGTAGTGATCACCTGCCAATAATTTTATCGATCGCCAATGAATCAGGTTCTCGTGAGTCAGTCGATATTGCGTATGACCTCACGAAAAATATTGACTGGAGAAAATTTGCAGAAATAATATCTGAAGCACTTGTTTCAATGCATGAACTTCCTCCACTCGAAGAGTATAACTTTATATCGAGTTTGATTTACGAAAGCGCACTTCAAGCTCAAAGGAAACGTGTTCCTGCTACCACTTTCCGACGTCGTCCTCCATCACTTTGGTGGGACAAGGAGTGCTCAAAGGTCTACCTTGAAAAATCATCCGCTTTCAAAAAATTCAGGAAAACTGGATTAGTGGAATGGTTTCGAAAGTACCAAGCTCTAGAAGCCAAACTACAAGGTCTGATTAAAGCAAAAAAGCGTGGATATTGGCGGAAGTTCGTCAATGGTTTGTCAAGGGAGACAGCTATGAGCACTCTTTGGAATACGGCTAGGAGAATGCGTGGCCGGAACCATACAAATGAAAGTGAGGAATACTCTGACCGTTGGATTTTCAAATTTGCAAGGAAGGTTTGTCCCGATTCCGTTCCTGCACAAAGCGTCGTACGCGACATTCCGCTCCAAGGCGATTATGAGAATTTTTCGATGGTAGAATTCTCAATTGCACTTCTCTCATGTAACAATTCAGCTCCGGGGTCGGACAAGATTAAATTCAACTTATTGAAGAATCTTCCCGATTTGGCAAAACATCGTTTGCTGAACTTGTTCAACAAGTTTCTGGAGCTGAATATAGTCCCGCATGACTGGAGACATCTGAGAGTGATAGCCATACGAAAACCCAACAAGCCGGCTTGCGATCACAATTCGTATAGGCCGATTGCAATGTTATCCTGTATTCGTAAATTGTTAGAGAAAATGATTCTACTTCGTTTGGACAAGTGGGTTGAAACGAACAATTTGCTGTCAAATACGCAGTTTGGCTTCCGCCGAGGTAAAGGGACGAACGATTGTCTCGCGCTGCTATCTTCTGAAATCCAAATCGCATTTGCTCGCAAAGAACAAATGGCTTCCGTTTTTCTCGATATCAAAGGGGCATTTGATTCAGTTTCCATGGAAATTCTCTCAGAGAAACTTCATAATCGTGGACTTTCACCAATTCTGAATAATTTCCTGTACAATTTACTCTCAGAAAAGCACATGTTTTTCAATCATGGCAGCTTGAAATCTTCTCGTTACAGTTTTATGGGCCTCCCACAAGGCTCCTGCCTAAGCCCCCTCTTGTACAGTTTTTACGTCAATGATATAGATGATTGTCTAACTAGAGATTGCACGTTGAGACAACTTGCAGACGATGGAGTTATTTCCATCACGGGTACTAATCCCGCCGTTCTGCAAAATTCCTTGCAAGATACCCTGAAAAACCTGTTCACGTGGGCTCTCAAGCTGGGTATCGAATTCTCTACGGAGAAAACCGAAATGGTCCTTTTTTCTAGGAAGCACGAACCCGCCCAATTCCAGCTTCACCTATCCGGCAAAACGATCAAGCACTCGATGTTTTTCAAATACCTTGGAGTATATTTTGACTCTAAATGTACCTGGGGAATACACATTGCGTATTTGAAAAAGAAATGCCAGCAAAGAATCAATTTTCTCCAAACAATAACCGGAACATGGTGGGGTGCCCATCCAGGAGACCTCATTCAGTTATACAAAACAACGATATTATCAGTGTTAGAATATGGCAGTTTTTGCTTCCGATCAGCTGCCAGGATTCATATTCTCAAGCTGGAGAGAATACAATATCGTTGCTTATCGTATAGCCATGGGGTGTTTGCATTCGACACATACGATGAGTCTCGAAGTTTTGGCAGGAGTACCCCCGCTTACTCTTCGGTTCACAGAATTATCCTACAGATTTCTCATCCGTTGCAAGATCATGAATCCATTGGTGATTGATAACTTCGAAAATCTACTCCAACTGACTCCTCAGTCAAGTTTTATGTCTCTATACCATGAGTACCTTACCCATGAAGTGCACCCTTCACCGGGCATCTCCAACCAAGTTTGCTTCCCATACTTTTGCAATCCCTCTGTCATTTTTGATCTGTCCATGCGACAAGAAATCCATGGAATACCAGATCACCTACGCTCCGATTACATTCCGGAGATATTTTCGGCAGAATATGGGAAAGTTGGATCTGATAAAATGTTCTTTACTGACGGTTCATGCATGAACGGGTCCACTGGCTTCGGCATCTTCAATGAAAATTCCAGTGCCTCTTTCAAACTCAAAGATCCTTGTTCCGTGTATGTCGCTGAACTGGGTGCGATATATTACGCATTAGGGATCATTGAAACATTGCCCATCGACCACTATTTTATTTTTTCAGACAGTCTCAGCTCAATAGAGGCAATCCGCTAAATGAAAGTTGATAAACGCTCATCTTATTTCCTAACAAGAATAAGACATCTATTGAGTGTTTTGGTCGAAAAATTATTCAAGATTACCTTAGCATGGGTTCCCTCTCATTGCTCGATTCCGGGGAATGAGAAAGCGGACTCGCTAGCTAAGGTGGGCGCTTCAGAAGGCACACTTTTTGAAAGGCAAATTACTTATAACGAATTTTTTCACATTCCTCGTCAGGACACACACGTTAGTTGGCAGCGCATGTGGAGTGAAGATGAGTTCGGTCGTTGGTTACACACGATTATCCCTAAGGTTTCGACGAAAGCTTGGTTTAAGGGATTGAATGTCGGTCGTGATTTCATTCGCGTGATATCTCGGCTTATGTCCAATCACTACAACCTAAACGCGCATCTCTATCGAATTGGGCTCGCAGCAAACAATCTTTGTGATTGTGGCGATGGCTACCACGACATCGAGCATATTGTCTGGTCGTGTATCCGGTTCCATGCTGCTCGCTCTCAGCTCTCTAGAGCACTGAGAGCACAAGGCAGACAATCGGATATCCCCATCCGGGATATCTTAGGTAGCCGTGATCCTGATCTTCTGCTTCATCTATACCTGTTCCTCAGGAACGCCGATGTCAACGTTTAATGATTTTTCCTTCGTTGTGTCCCTGTTTCGTATCCCTCCTATTCGATCTATAAACTTTTACTTAGTCGCGGCAATACATACACACACTCTTTACAGATACACGGGCCAAAGGTTGTGCAGTCCACTGATGATTCAACAAAAGCCAAAGGTTGTACCGCTCATGACAACTCTACACGAGCTGATGATTGCGCCGGCTAGTGACCATTCTATCCTGGATTCCTCGAGAAGACGCACCACGCTAGATATGGGGTTCAGACTAGGGGGGCGTTGCTGATTAATGGTCAGCTGCATCCCAATAGGAAGTATCCCGTGTCGGGCACAGGTACAGATCATTGAAGACAGCAACATCACAATTACGAAAACACTTGTAATACTAACCTCGAGCCAACCGCGAGTAATCGGTTACATATTACTAACATAGTTATAAGGCAAACATTGTCGAAATATTGAACATGACGACTCTAAACACTGGGGAGGCTACTAGGGTACCAAAACCCCCCGCACGAGATAGTGTTTTAGACCTATCAATAGACCTTGGTAGGCATGAGAATAGGACGTAAACTATATATGATACCGCTAAGGTACCGATTACCATATGTTTTATACCGATTAGGGTGGTCCTATGCAAAAAAAAATCTAAATAATTTTTATTTATTTTTTTTCAAAAAATCAAAGGTTTATCTCCATTTCCTATTTTTAATCGCGATTTTAGTATTTTGGTATAAATAATATCCAAATAATCGACCCGTAGATTGTTTTTCAAAGAGAACGAATATCATCCGACCTTGAAACGCAATGCGTATAGACGTCATTGAGTTTCGTGTTCCATTTCTGTGAAGCGTGAAGCGTTCTGAATTTTCGAGTGAAATAAACACGCTTTTAAAACAAAAATTTTAAATGAACTATGGCTCTATTGTGTGTTCTGTGTAACAGAATAACACATTCTTTACAGGTAGGGAAAATATCTGTCAAAAATAGTCTCTGATAATTATTTTATATTCTGGATAATATTTTGGCTGAAATGCAAGGAGATTTATAGAAAAATAGTTGAGTTAGGGTCAAGGCTAACTTTCAACAATTTAAATTGCTTTCGGGTCTGCTAATGACGAAATATGGGTGATTGTTCGATATTGTTACCACAAACATAGCCTTTTTTATAGCCTTGAATGGCAGATGGAAACTGCACAATGCATTTTCTTAAAGATTTCATCAACGACACGACCGCAAGCCTAGGTGGATGTCCAAATTATCAACGAATAAAAACTGATAATGACGGACAATCATTCATAAAAATTAACAACGCAGACATTGACATGGAAAACCGTTCAGTAGTGCCATATTCGCCTCAGCTGAGCAAAACCTTCGATGAAGAGCAACAAAATTGCAAAACGAAATTTATTCCTTTTTTCAATTTACATTTAACGTTCAAGAGAACAAACATGTCAGATTCGTGAATGAAATACATCGGGAATGAAATACAAGGAATGTTTTGTGTGTTTTTTAAATTTTTGTCATCGACTTGGCGCTCTATACCTCGGTATGTCAAACACAAGTATGAAAGAAAGAGTAACGAACGTTTCAAGTATGTGCAGATCTTTAAATCATTTAAACACACTTACAATACATAAGTCATTTTTTATTTTACAATCAACATATTCACTAGATATAATTTTTATGGCAGAACAACGTTTGCCGGGTCAGCTAGTCTTCCTATATATTTATCAATTGCCAATGACTCATATCCATGTGAGACAGTTGATATTCCGAAATAACGAAACGAAAAATAACGAAAAATATCGACCTAATGAAATTTTGCGAAATAATCTCTGAATCTTTTGACTCGGTTCATAAATTATCTTCTGTCGGAGAATATAATTTGTTCCATAGAAACCACATTAGACGATCATCCTAGAAGCCCATGAATAATTAAGCTGGTTGACAGCATAATTTTCATTATTAAGTATTGTTCCAACCTCCGCACAGGAAAATTCACAAAGAAATTCGAGACAAGACAATCGGACTAGACCTACGCAAAGAACACGGACTAGAGATTGGAAACTCGGAACATGGAACTGCAAGTCTCTCAATTTTCTTGCGAGTACCCGAAATCTTTCGGAAATATTAAGAGCCCGCAATTTCAACATCGTAGCGCTGCAGGAGGTGTGCTGGAAAGGTTCGATGGTGCGATCGTTCCATGGTGGATATACCATCTATCAGAGCTGCGGCAACACACACGAGCTGGGTACAGCTTTCATCGTGATGGGGGAGATGCAAAAACGGGTGATTGGTTGGTGGCCGATCAATGAAAGAATTGAGGATGAGAGGCCACTTCTTCAATATCAGCATTATCAACGTCCACAGCCCCCATCTAGCTAGCACCGATGACGATAAAGAAGAATTCTACGCGCAGCTAGAGCGTGAATACGATCGCTGCCCAAAACACGACATCAAAATCGTCCTCGGTGATTTGAACGCTCAGGTCGGCCAGGAGGAGGAATTCAGACCGGTAATTGGTAGGTTCAGCGCCCATCAGCGAACCAACGAAAACGGCCTAAGACTTATCGACTTCGCTGCCTCCAAGAACATGGCCATACGTAGCACCTTCTTCCAGCACAGCCTCCAATACCGTTACACCTGAAGATCACCACAGCAAACAGAAACACAAATTGACCACGTTTTGATCGACGGTCGGCACTTCTCGGATATCATCGACGTCAGAACCTATCGTGGCGCTAACATCGATTCAGACCACTACCTGGTGATGGTCAAACTGCGTTCTAAACTGTCAGTCGTCAATAACATAAGACACCAGCGCTCACCACGGTACCACCTACGACGACTACAGGAGCCGAACGTTGCTGCAACATTCTCGCAGCGTCTTGAAGCTGCGTTACCGGGGGTAGACGAACTGGATGCTGTTCCCCTCGATGAATGCTGGAACTGCTTAAAATCAGCAATTAGCAGCACAGCAGAGACCGTCATCGGGTATGAACAACGAGGACAACGGAACGAATGGTTTGACGACGAGTGCCGAGCGCTCCTGAACGAGAAGGATGCAGCACGCGCAGCCATGCTGCAACGAGCGACTCGACAAAACGTGGAACGATACAGACTGAAACGAAGGCAGCAAACACATCTCTTTCGGGAAAAAAAGCGCCGCCTGGAAGAGAAAGAGTGTGAGGAGATGGAGCTGCTTTATCGTTCTCGAGAATCGCGGAAGTTCTTCACGAAACTAAACGCCTCGCACAAAGGCTTTGTGCCGCGGGCCGAAATATGCAGAAACAAGGAAGGAGGCATCTTGACGAACGAACGCGAGGAGATCGAAAGGTGAAGGCAGCACTACGATGAACACCTGAACAGCGCGCAGACAGGAGCCTAGACGGCGTTGAGGAGGACTACACCGGTGCAATGAACAACGACGACGTACCACCCCCGACGATGGGTGAAGTTAAGGAGGCCATTAATCAGCTCAAGAACCACAAAGCAACTGGTAAGGATGGCCTCGTAGCGGAGCTCTTCAAGGGAGGTCCGAGAAAACTTGTAGAGTGTATGCACCGGTTGATAGTCAGGATCTGGGACACAGAACAGCTACCGGAGGAGTGGAAGGACGGTTTAATCTTCCCCATCTATAAAAAAGGCGACAAGTTGGATTGTGGGAACTATCGTGCCATCACAATCCTGAATGGTGCCTACAAAATTTTGTCTCAGATCCTCTTCCGCCGCCTATCGCCAATAGTAAGTAGATTTGTGGGAAGTTATCAGGCCGGATTCATGTCCGGTTGCTCGACGACGGACCAGATTTTTACACTGCGGCAGATCCTCCAAAAGTGCCGCGAGTATCAGGTCCCTACACACCACATCTTCGTCGACTTCAAGGCCGCATATGATACAATCGACCGACGGCAGCTATGGAGGATCATGGACGAACACGGCTTTCCCCGAAAGCTGACAAGACTGATTCAGGCAACGATGAACGGTGTGCGGTGCAGTGTGCGGACGTGGACATAATCGGAAGAACACATGCGACGGTAGCCGACTTGTATACCCGACTGAAACACGAAGTAGGGCTGATTGGGCTTGGGATCAATGCGTCTAAGTCTAAATACATGCTAGCTGGAGGGACTGATCGCAACAGAGTTCTTCTTGGTAGTAGTGTTGTGATCGACGGCGACGAGCTCGAGGTGGTAGAGGAATTTGTCTACCTTGGCTCGTTGATAACAACTGACAACAACAACAGCCGTGAAATTCGAAGACGCATTGTCAATGGAAGTCGTGCCTACTATGGGCTCCGCAAATCCTTGAGGTCCAACAAACTCCGACCCCGTACGAAGTGTACCATGTACACATCCCTAATTCGACCGGTTGTTCTCTATGGGCACGAAGCATGGACGATGCTTGAAGAGGACTCACAAGCGCTTGGAGTTTTCGAACGCCGAGTGCTCAGAACAATATACGGTAGTGTACAGGAAAGCGGAGTATGGAGAAGGAGAATGAACCACGAACTGGCGCAACTCTACGGCGAACCCAGCATTCAGAAAGTCGCCAAGGCTGGACGAGTGCGATGGGCAGGGCATGTTGCAAGATTGCCGGACAGCAGCCCTGCAAAGATGGTGTTCGCATCGAATCCGGTAGGAACAAGAAGGAGAGGAGCCCAGCGAGCGAGGTGGTTGGACCAGGTGGAGCAGGACTTGGCAAGAATCGGTGCAGCCGGGAGTTGGAGAACTGCAGCCATGGATCGGGACTATTGGCGAAAAATTGTGAAGAAGATCTAATCTCTCAATGGGATGTAGTATCATTATAAATAAATAAAAAATCCAACCTCCGAAGAATACAGACATACGAACAAACAAGTCTTTCCATTTGCTGGAGTTTGTAACAATTTTTGGCGACGAGGTCATTTCAACCCACTTCAAGACGATCCAGATCAACCCCTCGCAAGATGTCCGACCAGGATTTGAGGAACGTAATTCTCCGGCTCACTGAACTGGTAGCTAGCCAACAAGAGCAGATTCAACTTCTCAACCGAACCGGTCAAGCCAACCAACCGGGAAGTGAGAAAATCATCGAATCGTTGGCCACGGGAATTGAAGACTTCTACTATGATCCTGACGGTGGAGTGTTTTTCGATGCATGGTTCGCGCGCTACGAGGATATCTTCAAAGTTGACGGCAAGAATCTGGACGATCCGGCGAAGGTGAGGCTACTCTTAAGGAAGATCGGCACCAAATTCCATGAGCGGTACGTAAACAGTATCCTGCCAAAGCATCCCCGCGATTTCGGCCTGGACGACACGGTGAAGAAACTTAAGAAGCTATTTGGCCGCCAAACCTCGCTGTTCATCTTCATAATTGTGGACACTGGCCAACTTGAAATAATTATTTGTATAATTTGCTGTCAGAAAAACATATGGGCTATATGTTTGAACCCCTACTATACAACTTTTATGTTAATGATATCGACAATTGCCTTTCGGTACATTGCACGCTACAACTTGCAGATGATGTAGTGGTTTCCGTTGGGGGATCCTCCTCCACCGATCTGCAAAGACCATTACAGGATATTTTGTCCACATGGGTGTCGAATTCTCCACGGAGAAAACAAAGATGGTTTTTTTTGTATAAAGCACAAACCCGCAAAATTAACGCTTCATTTATTCGGCAAAACAATAACCCACTCAATGAATTTCAAATATCTTGGCATCTATTTCGATTCTACGTGTACATATATTGCGTATCTGAAACAGAAATATTTACAGAGTTTTTGCGCTGAATTTTACACCGTGCTTGCGTCATATTTCTATACTGCGCGGTTGAATCTGGATAGCTCTCTCTGTTGAGATATTTTTTTTCACACAAGCGTATACGGTTCGTATGGAGACGCGCTGTTGTTTTTATGCTTAGCTTAGAACGACCGAAGACAAAGCAGGCGCTAGAATTTGATGTGTATGTGTACGCGTGTATAGAATGAGGCGCGCATCACACAAGTGAGAAGAGGGGCTTGATCACGAACGTCACTTCACGGTGAATACGAAGTGAATTGTATACAACGTTATTACGGCTGCCACTGTGTGTGTAAAATCCGGAAGAGTTCATCCGTCGTGACAACTTTGATGAACTCGGTGTTATTATGAATACCACGATACTGTCACGTCATGGAGAAAAACATGTATATTTGTCACTTGTGTTTTAGATGGTGAAGGCTAGTTACGCGGAATGGAGTAAGTTTAATTTCGTATTTATTTAGCTTTTTTGCTAACGTTTTGAATCTTATCTTGCTTTTTAGGGAAGAAAAGATGAACAAACAGCAATTTACCCGCCTGGTGGCATTTTTAGAACGAAATCCTGACGTATCCAGAAGACGTAAATTTATTATTTGGATTCCGTATATGCGCTATGGAATGTAATATGGGACTAAAAATGTAGCTCCCGCATGTAGCATTGAAACATGGCAATGTAGCATTGAAACATAGCGAAAGGACTACTTCCGATTATCCTGAATGAATAGAATTTTTTTGTTTCTACTTTTAGGATTAGAACAACAGAGAGTTGCAACACCATAAAATGGGAATGGAGGTCACTATTTCGCTGCAATAGTGTGAAAAAAACAATAATTAATAATCTCCTATTAGAAAGAATGATCATCATGATTGATTATGTATAATATTGATTTGTTGATATTTTGAGTATAAAATAATAACTGTAAAGTTTTTCCAACATTCCAGAGCTGGTTTTTGAATTCAAACATTTTTTTTAAATTCATTGTTTATTCTATTCTATATAAAGGACAAGATCCGAATGAGGACGATAGTTATACCAAATAAGGCCTTTGTTTTTTTACGTAATAGATATTCTCAACGATATTGTTTTGAAGACATACTTTGAATGAAAGAATATTAAAAAAGTGATAATAAGTTTCAAACAAGGAAAAAAATGAGTCTATTATTGCTAAGTATTCACAAGATACGTTTTTAAATTCTTCTCTAGTTCCTTCTCTTCATAATTTTGATATCCGTCTAAATACAATCTGAATCACTTTCTGCTTTCGGCAAATTCTTTGAAACTCAGCGTGACTAGCTTTCACCATCTAAAATACAAATGACAAATATACTCGTTTTTCTCCGTGACATGACAGTCTCGTGGTATTCATTTTTTTTTTATTAATCCGTTTATTTTTACAGGCTCAGTTACATAAGTTTAATGGAGCCAAACTCTTAACTATATTTCAAATAGCATATATCAACATGTTCTTTCCTTAATTCTATGGTTAATGAACTAGGAAACCGATTACTCGCGGTCGACTCGAGTTTAGAAGGGTGACTCATTTTCATTAGGAAAAGGATGGGATGTAAGGAGATGTGTGTTTACACTCGCACTCACATTCGTGGTATTCATAATAACACCGACTTCATCAAAGTTGTCACGACGGATGAACTCTTCCGGATTTTACATTTTACTTCCGGATTACATTACATTTTACGTGAATTGGAAACGGAAATGAAGCCGTACGTGTTTGTGTTGAACTCGCGCTGATGAAAATTATACTCAAGCGCAGGGCTGCGCATGTTTTCTGAAGACTGATACTGCCTTAATAAAAAACCTACAAAAATATATTTTTGCCGATGTTGTACTTTATTTCCTCATGAAGGAATTGGAAATTTGGTGTGGCCAAATTCTAAATGGAATACACTTTTCCTCATAAAATCAATGAATTGTACAAATTGTCTGAAGTAATGGAACCAGATTGGCACGTATGCGGGCCATTAGACATGCTAGGGGAAGTGGGGGCATAGTGGTCACCCTAAGGAATATGCCCATTTCCAGCGTTCACATACCGCTACAATTCCCGTTTTTCTTAGAATATTATAGTTCAACTCATTGTTGTTCAAGATAGCATACGACTTTTACTATAAAAATTCAAAATAGTACATTTTTCATCATTAGAAAAAAAGGTGAAAAATCGATCTTTTTTTTTTGCTTGGAGGTAAAGTGATCATATAGTTGGGGTAAAGCGGTCACTCGCACATATCAAGCTTGGTATATTCACCTATAGTCTCAATTTAAATTTTCTAATGCATACAAAAACGTTGTAAGAAGCATATAACGTTCCGCAAAATGAGGCTTGGTTTAGTGGGAGTAGCATATTTTCCAGGGTCAAAGCCACAAGAAGAACCTCTTCAAGAGCAGAATGTGATGAGGTATATTAGCTTTAGTAAACAGAACATTGTACGTCGTTATGCACCTATGACCACTTTGCCCCCAAACATCAAAGTAATTTCTATGTTAATTAATCGCTGAGATTGAACAAAATATCTGTTCATCTCTCCTAGAATATATGAACAGTCATCCAAACTGATGATTTGTACAACATATCAGATTGAATAAACTAAATTTCACGAGAAATTCCTTAGATACTATGCGCACAGAACTACGGCTATTGTGAGAGCAATTTCTGTTTTTATTTATATTTTGACATGTGACGGTACTACTGAAGTACAGGGCGACTCAAAAGTCATTAAATTCTTCAAACATAAGGTGACTATCAATACGGTGTTAATAGTCAATAGTTATACTATCAAACAAGCAGGTGACCACTTTGTCCGCACTACCCCTACGCAATTTCGCTGAACTCGATGGAGTACTATTTTCTGTATGTGTCAATCAGTGCCATATATTACAAAGGGAGTTGGGAGAATAGGAAATATATTTTTCACAACTTCCTATTCGTAATATGATTTAAACAATATCTCCTTTTTTTCTTTCTCTCTCTCGCAGATTCCAACAAATGGCGACAGATCAGGACTGGGGTGCGGTGTGGCCGGGTCCAAAATCATTCAACCCATCAGCCGTTCCGCTGCCACTGCGTCAAGGCTACGTCTCTAAAAAGCATCAGTTTCCACCGGGCAAATTTGCGAATGCAGAACTAATGAAAATACCAAACTTTCTGCATCTCACCCCACCAGTCATCAAGAAGCAGTGTGAAGCACTCAAACAATTCTGTACCCCATGGCCCAAAGGTCTTGAAAGCGAGGACAAAATGAAGCAGCACTTTCCGGTGGATTTCATCTCTTCGGACTACTGTCACGCCTTACCGACAATTCGTAACCCGCTTTCACGTATAGTAACGATCCAGCTGAAGCTCGATACGCTGAAGCTCAACAAACACGCCAAGGATAAGTTTCTAAGGTTGGTTGGAGAGCGGTACAATCCCGATACTGACGTACTTACCCTGGTGACGGATAGATGTCCGCTGAAAAAGCAAAATTATGACCACGCAATGTATTTGTTGACGGCACTTTATCATGAATCTAACATTGTTGAGCCTTGGGAGGAAACGAAATCGGAAGCCGATATGGAGTATTACGACTTCAATCGCAATCGTGCGAAAATTAGTTCGGAAGCTATTCTAAACTGGAACAAACCAGAGGATGTTCAGAGAGTGGAGGCACCCCAGAGTTATGCTCGCTCGATAGAGCAACTGTTTAATGATGGCGAAAATGAGTACAACCTCCAGAAGTACAAGGAACAGACCTTATCATTGTTGGGCCTTGTCAAATAGGATTGGATATGTCTTTAAGAAAGTATTGAAGAAAGTATAACAGAGTAATATTATTTAATATATTCGAAATTCACTTCTTAGGCATAACATTTTACATTATTCGTTGTGTCTTTTCCATAAAATAGGAATCAAATCATCCAGTTCACTTGGAACTTTCTTGTTTATAGCTCGAGAATACTTTGGCGTTGACACGTTGGACACTCCGCGTGCTCTAACAACGGGTAACCTGAACTTATCAACTATTCCGAGAAGTGCGTTCATTAAACTAATCACAAACGATAACATTGCCACCAGTATGAACGGATTTAGCAGATGTACCCCCAATAAAGCGTGTCCGTGCGATTGTCCGATCGCCGCGGGCAGATTGTGATTGTCACTTCCAATGCCATTATCGAAAGCCAATTCATTTGTCCAAACTCCGCCGATATTTGATCCATGATGAGCGTTATGGAACCAATCTCCGTTGCCATCAAAGTAACTTCCCGAGCGTAGATCGCTTTTCACGTCTGTTGCTGCTGCATCATCGTCTTCGATGTGATTGTTTAGCAATATGCGACCCTTGTGTCCAGGGGACGCAAACTTCTTCGAAAGTGGGTGGGTATTTCGATCACCTGCAGCAATTTTTGTCTTATTAAAATTAGATTTAGTTACGAAGCCAACACCCGAATATCTTGGTTTGTAAGGCAATACATCGTTAGTCTGCTGCAATCGTTCGTATTCACTTGATACCACATGTCCGTTGCTGATCAATTCACGCGGATGATCGCCATCAATTAGTGGTTTCTCGATTTGGTATTCATCGCTGGAAAGAATACGCGGAGCTGACTTATATATGTTATCCTTTCCGTTGTTTGCGGAAAGATTGTCTATCACACTGGGGAGAATTCCCAAGAAGAGCAGGATTAACCGACCATTTCTTACTATATTGGTCATTATGTGATGCGGATTTGTATGCAAAGTAACTTGTACTGACACGGGTCTGAAATATGTGGCATGATTTATATGATTTATAGCGACTTATTGCCTTTTCCCGCTGGTGGGTGCCATCACGTGCATAAAGCGCATCAAGTTCAAGGGTTGTGCACACGTCAGTCAGATGAATTGTTTCGTTTTGTTCGTCTGAAGTGAATTAGAGAAATGATTTGCATCTAACCCAACTGAGTGAGCCATGGCTTATTACAGTATTATTGTGTATATATATTTTCTTCAAGCATGTTGATGTTAATTTTGTGAAAGTTTCCAAACAGTATTTTGACTGAACTAGTATGTAAACTTTCTAATGAGCGCAGTATTTTCAAGAATATTGATACGATCCCTTCCTCCTTCTTGCGTTTTCTTATATTTGAGAGCTTAGAATGAAAGGAGTGTAAGTTCTCTACATCGACTCTCTCTTTTGGTCATAACTTAGCTGCAAATACATTCCCAGCTGTATTTGGAAATGTGGAGATAGGTCAGAACCTCATCTATCGGATTGTATAGCAAAATTTAATTGGAACGTTTTTGCAGTTGAGTTATTAACTAAATAAAAAGTTGATGAAGAGAAATCGATCAAGTCACTTACACCCCTTGCATTCTGAGCCCCTTATTTTAAAGAGCACATCGGTACTTCTGTTTAAGATGTAACAACGATGGGCTGGCTTTGTGCTTCAGAGTTTTCGCTCCTTGCTCTAGTAGACATAGCATTTAGATTTAGCGGATTCGTTCTATTTTTTATTTTTACAGGCTCGATATGTAAGGTTCATGGGAGGGACCCCGGTCAAAAAAGGGTGGAAGGTCGAAAAATCGAATTTTTATATTTTACAATTTTTTTAATTTTTTATAAATAATTTTAAAAATAATAAATAAATTAATAAATTATTTTTATAATTTATTATTATCGATATCTCAGGATTTAGTCGACCGACATGGTTGAATTTGTCTATCACCATGTAAAAATTAATTGTCTAAAGTGTTACATAGCCGTTTCTTCATATCCCCTTTTGTCGATTTTTCATGAAAAACTAGTTTTTAACCAAAATGGCCGCCATTAACGTGTTTTTTACGCGGATTTTGCAATTAACGTGTTTTTATTACGCGGATTTTCCAATTAACGCGGTTTTTTATGCGCACATTCCAATTAACGCGGATTTTTTAAGAGGTACGTATCCCCCGGGTAAAAAACCCGTGTGTATATACAATTTTGGACTCGATTGTATACAGTTTGAAAAAAAAATCTTGTATATCTCAAATATGACTTTTTCGAGAAATAATGGGCCCTATTCCAGGCAACGAGACGAACAATGACTGAACCCGAGACATTGGCTTATCGAAAATGCACATTTGAATTATTTGAATTATTCATTTTCGTTCAATATGATGTGAAGGGGCTTTTCGTGCCGTGTTAATATATTCAAAACAGTCATCTGGCTTCCCTGGATAAACATTGAACTTTACATTTGATTGTGCTATTTGGAAGAGGCTCATTTGGAAATCTGTAAAATTTTGCAATTACTGAATTGAATTTGATGACTGCAATTGAAAACATACATTGCTTATGAAATACTAGTTCAGCCGTGGAACAATTTTTGAAGATAAAGGCGTAACAGAAGAATACCGAATCAACAAGGGGAACAAACCCATAAAACAAAATAGACAACTCGACTGATTCATCGGCGAGCGCGGCCAAACGGTCGTCGAGTCTAGTGATCCCCGATAATCGTTCAATTAATCGATTAATCGAATACTTCCTATAGAAATCGATTATTAATCGAACGAGTACTGCGCAACCACCCATATTCCGTTTTGCCTGCCAAGATTGGGTCGATGAAATGTCAACAATCGACCTCAAATGCTGCCACCTTGCAATCGAGTTATCGACCTTTCATATGCATTCGCCGAACAATTTGACGCCACTTTCTTGCCAACATATGCAAGGCGTCGACCTGCTTGCAGCACTGCTCACCTCATGTTTGTATTGGTTTATTATGAAACATGAAAAGGAAATATATTGATCAATTTCAATCACTTTACTATTTTATTATAAAATTAATTACATAAAAATAAAATAAAAATGTATGTATAATAAAAACAAGATCTTGAATAAACAAGTAGATATTATGGAATCGGTGCATCCGGGTTGTCTGGATTGACGATTCGAATCCAGCTGAGTAATGAATACCTCCTTGCAGTTGATATTTTTCTCCTTGACACACATGCTGAGGAGGATTCTTCAATGTGCGCGAAGCACAAGATCTCCGATAGGGAAAATTGCTCAAAATACTATCGATGGTCAGGTCCTGCTGTCGTTGAAGCTGTTCCCCGGAATAACCCCCAGGGTTCGGAGGATACTGCTGCGGGAAAGCTGATGCTGTTGGCTGCTGTGATAGAAGTGGAAATAGATATTGTGGTGATTGGGGAAATCATTTTTCTCACTCACCAGTTGATGGGAGCGAAAAAGTCGGATTATCCGAACGGATGTATTCATAGCTGAAACGAAATGAAGTAATTAATGATAATGAAGTATAATAGTTTCCATACTCACCAATTGTATGATCCATTCGTTTTTGTTTGAGATGACAGTTTAGCGGGGAGAAAAAAGAACCACTAGTGATGCTGTTAACCATTGTGACGTAAGTCTGCCACTGACACACCTTGAATAAATATACCTTGGTCCACTCGTGTTGTTTATTATGACAGTAACGTTCGGACGTATGTCGGTTGACTCAAGGCGCGTAGAAGTATATCCTAAGGTGGGCCAACTTGCTAAAACCACTCTTCAGCCATCTTGGAAGTCTAATGTGTTTTGTTTGTAAACAAAATACAATACGCTATTGCCGAAGCTCGCTGGTGATCAGTCTGTCTCTTTCACGCTACAAGCAAATAATTCCCCTTCTACTTTCTTCCGTGCTATTTTCATATACCGCTCCCCTAACCAACTTAGTGACGAAACGGCCTCACCTAGTACCATAGACCCGTCTTGGGTTGACTATTCGGGATGAGGGTATGTTCGGCTTGCGTTCGGGTCTATGACAGTTTAACTCTCTTATTCAAAAGATATCGGACAGTGTAGACGTTTTTCCAAGTTTCTCCGAATAATAATCATCAGATGCCATTTCGTTTGTTTAATTATTCCGTATTTTCGACTAACGAATTTTTGATGTTACGAAGTTGTGGAGTAGGCATGAAAGTATGGATTTGCAGAAGGAATGAACACACTTTTAAAATACAAACTATGAATGAACATTATTTTTCCCAAATCAAATTAGTACTCTATGTAAATGAAAATCACTTTTGACTGCAAGAGGTGAAAAAACGCCATGCAAAAATTATGTCTCAAGATAATTTTATATTATAATGATAAGTTTTTGTGAGAATATTTGAAAAATTTATAGAAAATAATTTAAATTAGGGCCAGAACAATATAATTCAAGTAGACAAATAACGTCAAGTAACAATTTTCATACAAACTTTAGCAATGTAAAACTGCCTTCGGGCCGACTAATCTGATAGAGAATAGTTTGCCTCATACAAACTAATGTCGTATCCAGATGTCGGACCGTACCGTCGTCATCACGAATAGGCAACAGCGTTACGGTCGGTGTTAGGTCGATGTTTTTTTCGTCGATTGGATAGTGGCCCACAATCCAATCGACGAAAAAAACATCGACCTAACAACGACCGTAAGGCTGTTACCTATTCACGATGACGACGATTAGGTATCGACATCTGGATACAGCATTAGTTTGTATGAGGCAAACTATTCTCTATCATATTAGTCGGCCCGAATCAGTTTATATTTGCTAAAATTTGTATGAAATTTTTTTCTTTGCATATTTTTTTCTACTTAAAGTACGTTGTCATGACCATAATTTGAATTATTTTCTATAGACGTTCAGATATTCTCAAAAAAAACTTGTCATTATAATATAAAATTATCTCAAAACATATTTTTTATGGCGTTTTTTCACCACTTGCAGGCAATGGTGATTTTCACTTACATAGAGTACTAATTTGATTAAGGAAAAATCATGTTCATTCATAATTTTCATTTTAAAAGTGTATTCATTCCTTCTGCAAATCCATACTGTCATGCCTATTCCCCAATATCGTCAACGCGGATAGTTCGTTAGTCGAAAATACTGAATAATTAAACAAACCAAATGGCATCACTGGTGGTTCTTTTTTCCACTCCGCTAAACTGTCATCTCAAACAAAAACAAATGGATCATACAACTGGTGAGTATGAAATATATTTCGGCTTTTTAATTATTAATTATTTTATCTTGTCTTATCAGCCATGAATACATTCGACTCGTTTGCTTCCATCAATCGGTAAGTGAGAAAGATGATTTCTCCCATCACCACAGTACGGATTTCCACTTCTATCACAGCAGCCAACAACATCCGTTTTCCTGCAGCAGTAACCTCCAACCCCTGTTGGCAATGTCGGGGGACAGCATCAACAGCAGCAGCAGCAGAATTTGACCATGGTATGGTATTGCGAAGAACTTTCCCCATTAGAGGTTCCGTGCTTCTCGCACATTCAAAAATCCTCTTCAGACACGAAAACTCAACGACAAGGAGGTATTTATCAACTTGCTCAGCTGAATTACCACCCGGAGGAACCCGAATACACTGATTCCGTTGTATAGTAGAATGAAAATAGGCGAGGTAAGCGAACGTAATCGCATGATATTTTAATGTTCACATTTTTATCCGGATCATACAACTGGTGAGTAGGGAATTCATTTCTGCTTTTCATTTACTAATCATTTTATTTTGTTTCAGCTATGAATACATCCTCAATCAATCGGCGAGTGAGAAAGATGATTTCCCTCATCACCACATTACTTATTTACACTTCTGTCACACCAGCCAACAGCATCAGCTTTCCCGCAGCAGTATCCTTTAAGTCCAGGCTGCTATTCCGGGGAACAGCATCAACAGCAACAGCAGCAGGACCTGGCCATCGATAGTATTTCGAGCAATTTTCCCCCTCGGAGATCTCGTGCTTCACGCACATTGAAGAATCCTCCTCAGCCACATATCTGTGTCATCAAGGGCAAGGAAGTATTCATCAATGTACTCAGTCGTATTTGAATCGTCAATCCAGACAACCCAGATGCACCGATTCCATTATATACCTTATTTTTATTATACATGGTTTTTTATTATTATTTTTTTCAATAAAATGATTAAAATCGATCAATGTATTTCCTTTTCATTTTCAATAACAAACCAATACAAACAAGCAGCAAGCAGTGCTGGAAGCAGCGCTGCAAGCAGGTCGACGCCTTGCACATGTTGGCGAAAAAGTGGCGTCAAGTTGTTCGATGAATGCATATGAAAGGTCGATAACTCGATTGCAAGGTGGCAGCATTTGAGGTCGATTGTTGACATTTCATCGACCCGATCTTGGCAGGCATAACGGAATGTGGGGGGCAATAACGACCCACAATCCAATCGACGAAAAATTCATCGACCTAACGTGAGCCGAAACGCTGTGACATCTCCGTCATTGATCGAAAATGCGGAATAATTAAAAAACCAATTGGAATCACTGGTGAATTTTTTTTTCTTCGTCGCTAAACTGTCATCCCAAACAAAAACAAATGGATCATACAATTGGTGACGGAGCCGATCTGGCGTAGTGGTAACATCCATACCTCTCACGCTGAAGATCACGAGTTCAATTCTCACTCCCAACATTCTTCCAAAATTGGAAGTAAAATGTGACGAACCAGCCAAAAGTGTTGAAAGTCACTATAATACAGATATATAAAAAAAAAAAAACAATTGGTGACTAAAGAAATTATTATACTTTTTATTCATTAATTATTTTATTTTGTTTCAACAATGGATACATCCGTTCGTTCGGTTGATCCGGCTTTTTTGCTCCCATCAATTGGTGAGTATAAAATATGATTTCCCCCATCACCATTCCACTTCTATAACGGATTCTCACTTCTATAACAGTAGCCATCAGCATCAGCTTTCCCGCAGCAGTATCCTCCAAGCCCTGGTGGCCATGCCGGGGACAGTACCAACATCAACATCAGCAGCAGCAGGACCTGGCCATCGAAGCAATTTTCCCTATAAGAGATCCCGTGCTTCGCGCACATTCAAGAATCCTCCTCAGCCACATATGTGTGTCACGGAGAAATATATCAACGACAACGTACTCAAATGGATTCGAATCGTCAATCCGGACAACCCGGATGCACCGATTATATCTACTTGTTTGTTCACAAAAGTGTTTTTATTACATGCATTTTGGTTCTCTTTTTTTCTTATAAAATTATTAAAAGCAATCAATGAATTCGTTTTCATGTTTCATAACAAACCAATACAAACGAGAGGCGAGCAGTGCTGGAAGCAGCGCTGCAAGCAGGTCGACGCCTTGCACATGTTGGCAAGAAAGTGGTGTCAAATTGTTCGACGAATGCATATGAAAGGTCGATAACTCGATTGCAAAGTGGCAGCATTTGGGGTCGATCGTTGACATCACATCGACCTAATCTTGGCAGGCAAAACGGAATGTGGGGAAGCGAACGAATAATTTACGTAGATTAATCGATCCAAACGTAGAGAGGAAAAAACGAACGGCTGCTGCAGTTTTATCCTGAAAATCAATCATTATCTTTGACGCTCCCTTAAGTTCATAAACGAAGCTCAATGCCGTCAACGCGAATTGAGCTTCGTTTACGACTTTAGGGGAGCATAAGGGGCTGTCCACATACCACGTGGACAACTTTAGGGGGGGTAGGGGGTACGAAAATGTCCACGATTGTCCACGGAGAGGGAGGAGGGGGTTCAGATAATGTCCACGTGGATACATAAAATGAATATTTTTGAAAATACATTAATATCCATAATCAATAAAGAATAAAATCGGCTCTGCATTTTTATCAAATTTCAATCTTGTCGCCCCTTGCGAGTACTCCGTATTTATCAATAAGAGACCATATTTTTTCATATTGTTGAACTGTTTCGCTGAAATGTGTATTTTGAGAGTAACGCACATGAACTGAGAGTGATGGATTTATTTACATTGGCAGAAGAGGATCATACATTCCGCCAGGACGAAGATACCACCAAAGTATGTTATGGCGGATTTACATTAGGGAGATCTATAGCTATAGATGGATTTATTCACGTGAAAAAAGGTGTAAACAGATGAGAATAAATATGATACACTTATTCGAGGTATATATAACTTGAATAAATTCACCATATGTAAACGCTTGTGAATTTCTCACTGGAGAGAAATCACTAAAGTTGGATGCAGTTCTACTTCAGGTGAATAAATTCACCGAAAATATGATTATTCATTATAGAAGTTCACGCTAGTGTAAACGGTTGATGCGATTTCTATAAATCTACAATATATCGGTTCCATACTTTTGCGTCTTGTGTCTGGTGAGATTGGAAAGGAATTCCGTTTAATCTGCTTCTACAGAGCTTCGATAGATTCTAACAAGAACTGCTTATAACCAAGGCGCCTCTATATATACCAGGTGAAACAATCATATGAAATGCACTTTCAGCCATATTGGAATTGCTGTCGGTATTGTTTACAAACAGCATCAGAACGCTGCCGGCGGCTCTCTACAAACTGCTGTGACGCTTATTCGAACGATGCCCACTTTGTTCGGCTTTCGCGAATTTATGTGAAAAAGACGGGATGATTTTGTAGAATTTCATTCTCATCCAGTTCATCCACTACTCTCGCATGTGAAAATGCAAAAATGGCGTATCCTAGCAATAACAAAACAAACAACCCCCGCTCCACAAACCGTAATACCCTTCTCATTGAAGTGATGATGTTGCTTCACCTGTTATACATTTATACAAGCGCCTTGCTTATAACTAAACGAAACTAAAGTCCAGAATAAACTGACATAATTAGCCAATAAAATAGACGTCATATTCCATCAGGATAATGTCAATCTTTGACAACCTGGCCGAAAATGTTAGGTTTGCCTGAGAAGTGCTATTTCACCCGCCATCATCACCAGATATTGCACTTTCCGGTTATCAATTTTTCAGGCCACTTTTCTTGAGCGCAATAATTTCGGCCCATTGGGTAGCATGGAAAAGAACCTTGTCCAGTTTTTTTACGAGAAACCAAACAAGTGTTGGGAGGTTGGGTTTTGAAATTGCGGAAGGATCGATTCAGCAATACCTTACACTGTGTAAACTAGGCATAAGAATTAACCAATCAATATTAAAAAAAAAACTTCGTAAAGAAACTCGATGTTTGGAAGCCACATGAATTATAGTAAATTTTTGCTACATTTTGTAAATTTTGGACTGAATTTTCATTAGAAAATCGATCACGGTGTATAGAAATGGGTAAAATACGATATTGTTTGCAAAGATCATGGGATAAGCAAGACAAACCACTGCAAATAACATCAAAGCCAGGATTACACAAAAAGGGACGTGGTGTGTATGGTGGAACTGGAAGCGAATCTCCGATTATGAGGAGTTACATGGCCAAAAGGTTAATTCCGTGTTGTACGGTTCACAACTGGATAGATTTCACGAGGCGATTATGGAAGAAACCACCAGAATCGATCAACAGAAAAGTGTCACATAAATTTTTGATGACGCTCCAAAAAATTAGGGCGATTAGTTGGGAATTTTTGATGCATCCATGGTTTATCCCAGACCTTGCAAACATAATTGCGATCTATTAAGAAATGATCGAGATATAAGCGTCTGAAATTTTTAGACGTAGTCCTACATCAAAAAAACATTCAGAAATTAAACAGAAAAACGCGAATACTTTTTAAATGACCCAATACATTCGAATAATTGTGTGTTTGTAAGAATGATACTTTGGATTTTTTTCCCTTAAAGTCGGCACGAATTCGGGAACAACCTAATATTTTCCAAGTCTTACGAGGTTGAACAGAAAAATCATTGGTAGATGAAGCCAGCGATCACGATACAGGTTTATTGTTCATTTGAGCCGCCATTTGTGTGTTAAACAAACTAACACTACATAATTTAACACGACATTCTTATAACTTGAACATCATGATGATACCGATATCGATTTTTTATCACTGCTGCTTTGTCTTGCGATTCCAATAACGATTTCGTAATGAAGCCCTAGATTTCATTGTCTGATTTTTTTTTTAAAACATATAACAATTCGGCTGAAAAGTAACACAGTAAAACGATTTGCAACTTTTCGATACCATTTTTATAGTAATCTTTCGGTTTTTCCTCAAAATAGGCCTCGGTTTCGGTAATCACTTCATCATCGGTCTTAAATTTCTTGCCAGCGTACATTCTCTTCAGGTCTGCGAACAGAAAATAGTCGCTGGGGGCCAGATCTGGAGAATACGGTGGATGCGGAAGCAATTCGAAGCCCAATTCATGCAATGTTGCCATAGTTTTCATTCGTTTGGGATTTTTCAATTTTTTCACAATAATAAAAGTTGCTTCACTCTCAATGCTGTAACTCACGAACCAATCGACCGATTGCTGTCAAATTTTGACACGTATCCATGATAGTGCTTTGTGATTGTCAAGTATATTTTTGCAAGAGGTTCTAGATGGACCGTCAACCTTATGAATTTTTCAGCCGAACTGTTACAGCTCAACCAAATAAATAAAATTGGCAAATAATTGTATATGATTATAAAGAATGATAATAAGAATAAGAAAAAAAGAATTTCCGAGAATAGATTCTCAAGTGATTTTTTTATATGGATTTCAGCGGTAAAAACAACCTGACAGCATAAATGGAATTTAGAAGAAACTAAAGAGCGATACAAATAACTTCCCGGAGAATGCTGGATAGAGAATAAACGAATTTAAAATAAACCGCTATTATTATTTAAGCTAACATTGTTATCCATAAAACTATAGAACACAAAATAGAATCAATCCCAAAATAAAATTTAAGAGAGGTTCAATTTTATTTGGATTTTTTTTAGAAATAATTGGTGTAATGTCCACGTGGACAACAGGGGGAGGGGTATAGTAAATGTCCACGTTTGTCCACGGAGGGGGAGGGGGGGTTCAAAAACACGATTTTTCTGTCCACGTGGTATGTGGACAGCCCCTAAAGATAATAATTGATTTTCAGGTGGAATGAACATTTTTTTATTCCACATGGCTTTCTAGCAAATGAGAAATATTAGTCTAACTAATTATTTCTCTCAGTGTTGCAATTAATCGATTATTTGGGTTTAATCGTATCGAATAACAAACTGCTGAAAACTATTCGATTAGCTGATGAACGATTAATTTCAAAAATCGGGGATCACTAGTCGAGTCAGACGAGCTACTCATCTGTTTTTAGTCGAGCTAGGCTTCTGGAATAAGAAAACAAACGAGACGAGCGCTCGTCTGCTCGGCTCGTCTTCTGGAATAGGGCCCATTGTAATCATTCAATGTTAAAGTGAAATTGAAGTGGCTATTATAAGTACAGTGAAGTAAAAACAATGATTTTTGAAGATTTTGCTTGAATTTTCACCAGGAATCATTCATATCGATATTGCAGTGAAATTAAGAAAGATAAAAGCTTAGAGAGTTTCAATGTAATTGATGAAAACAATCAAGATTAATTAGAATGTTTGGGATGAAATTAATATAAATACATTAAAAATTACTAACTTTTAAGTTTTTCACTTCTAAAATGTTATTGAAGTCCACTAATTTGGATGTTCCTGTATTGAACTTTCCTATCTTTCAAATGGAAGCAATAAAATCGTCTTATGTAGCATACTTTTTAATGTAGAGCCAGTTTGAGGCAACAGAGTCCGAAACAAAAAAGTCTAGAACTCTATTATTGTTGAATTTCGAACATATGCGTAGGGGGATTTTTATCATCAAATATGATCGTCTAACACTTCCTGAAATTTCCTGGATAAATTTATTTTTTTCACGTGAGAAATGTGTTTCCTGACTTTAACACGTTAAGCCCAGCGTCGGTCCCTAGGGGACGGCGTAGAGCTTTTTGGTAGGATAGTGCTGACCGACTGGGACTGACAGTTACAAAATAATAAAATAAAAGTATATGCGGTTGGTTTTCGAATATTTTACAAAATGTGACTACTTTCTAGTTGAATTATTGACTATTTTATATCTGCACAATAAGTATCGCAGATATAAAAAGTTGTGCAAACGCGGTTGATGCGCCCTGAATGGAAAGCGCTGCAAGAAAAAAAATCGGGGCTTAATGTGTTAAGGGGATGAATAAAAAAAGTCATAAGAGGGTTGTGTCCGAGACACGACCGCATAGTTGACATAGGATTTCGTTAGGCTATCTGTTGATTTTGGATATGTTTGATGAATTACATCGTTAAACTGTTTTATAATGATTTATATATATATATATATATATATATATATATATATATATATATATATATATATATATATATATATATATGATGAAAACCACCTTCTGTGATCCTAGACGAGATGCCTCCTGTGTTAGTATGGATGAAATAAAGAAAAAAAACTCACCAATGTAATATAAGATAATTACCAATACCGAACACTATTATCCATTTTTCTCATCGGTAAAAACATGTTACTTTAATGTAGAAAAAAACATAATTGAAATGGAAAAGGTAATTTTCATTTTTAATTTTTACTTTCTGATACTTTCTCGTCGTATAAACTTTCCTTGGGTGAAAATGAACACAACAAAACTGACAGCTTAAACCAAATGACCTGTTCTCGAGCTGGAACACACCTTGGTTTTATTTTATGAAAATTGAAATACATCGTTTCAAACATCAAATAATTTTTAACACAACTGCTACCATATACAATTTTACACTGACACTTGTGCTAAGAACACCATCGATCGGTCATTGATATGAAATTTCACGAAGCAACCAACATTAAAGTTCCAAATTTAAATTTTACTTGCTATAATAAATCGTAACACTCATTTTACTTGCAATATAAAAATGCCCCTGACTTGCATATATTTGATTTGATTTGATTTGAATACATTTCGGTGGGAGTATTCCATTCTTTGTTTTTGAGAGGCTTTGAACTTTGCAGTTCATTCACCTCTATAGGTGGGAGTAAAAGCTCCCCCTACTTTTATGTATTTGCAATACCGATTTTCCCAGGCAGCTTGGTTTTGATGTCTCTGTTAAGGACCCGCCGCATGTGTCGTCAATTTCGACCAATTTGAAGTGGGTATTTCCGTTAGGGGCTCAGAAAAAGGGTAGTAGGTTAGAAATATTGTGGCTCGGGAAAAATATCATGGGTATAAGACGGTCTGTGATACCGTGCGTGAGTATTCGAGTTATGATTTTGCGCGCTGAATGTCCAAACCAAAATATCTATAATTGTGGAAATTTATTCAGATCGTGGTGTGCAATAATTTCGAATTGCGATGAATGATATATTTGAAAACAAAAATTAACCGGGCAAACGTATGCCGTCCGACGTTCGCTAAAGCTCGGATGGACCTTGCTAAAGGATCGTATCCTATGTTTCGAACTAACCAATCAGTGGAACACAGGATCATGTGCGAGGAATAGCCGTTTCCGACGGCGGGTCGGGCGGTCGACTCGGACCGCGTGGTGATGACGGATTGAGCCGCCTCGATTCCTTATCCTGGTGATTAGAGACCTCAGAATAAATTACGAAAAACGAAAAAAAACTGGGTCGAACAAAGAGTCCACTGATACATAAAAGTCTTAAAAATCGCTGAAAAATCTTCCATTTCCTCGTTTTCAACGATTCGTGACTTGTTTACATTCGCCATGGATAACATCACATGGTCCGTTCTGCCTGTATACTATGAGGGTTTTTCATTGATCATTCATAAAAATTTTGATCCGTTATTCGTGCTGTATGCATGATTTTCCAAATCTGATAAATGTAGGGTGTAGCTCACGAAATTCTTAATCTAATTCAATCAATAACTCATGGACGCTCTCTTACTTGATAAAACGCAAGAGGTTTGTTAAGTTCGAAGACGCAATGTCTGGTATACACAACATCCCTTCTGATGTTGTATGCCACTTAGGACCACACATCTTTCTTATTTTCTTCAACGGCATCTGCAGTTGTCTTCGCTGACTGATGTATGCAGATCACCTGAAGATCTGTCGTGTCGTTTCCTCATCGCTGGACTGCTGTGTGTTTCATGAGGATCCTAAATTCGCAACTGGCTTGGTGCAATTTAAATAATATGCGGTGTGAGGTAATATCCTTTATTCAGCGCTCTCTAATAGATTTCGCTTACACAGTGGTCTAGGACAACCAGGAAATCCTAGATCTCGGCATACTGAAGGACTGATGGAAATTTAGCGAACAACTCTTCGCGATTTCCACCAAAGCGCAAGCTTTCTTCCGACGCAACCTTCAATGAAGTGAACGCTTTGAAGATCTTATTTTGTTCTCTAGTTTGAAGCACAATGGAATACGTGTTCCGCCGCCTGCACTGGACCAGTTCCGTTATACTACCGGCATGTTAAGATCGCTGCTGATTAATTAATTTAGAGACGCTAGCCAACCGATTTTGATGTCTTTTTTTAGGCAGCTACCGTATTCACGATGCGCGTAGAATTCTGCTCTAACGTTATCGTTGCTATCCAGATGGGGACTGTGCTTATGTTGAAAATGTGGCTTCCTCAACCTGCAAATCCGTTCATTGACCAACCAAGCACCAGTTTCTGCTTCTCGACCCAACTCGTGTGTTTGCCGCAGCTCTGGTAGATGGTATAACCACCTTGGAACGATCGCACCAGCGAACCTATCCAGCACATACCTCCTAGCGCCATTATATTGGAATTGCGGGTTCTCAATATCCCCTTAGAGGCGAATGAACTGCAAAATTTAAAGCCTCTCAAAAACAAAGAATCAATCAATATCTCCGAAAGAATTCGGGCATTCTGCCATATCCATGTCCCGAGTTCCCAATCTGTAGTCCGGGTTATTTGCTAAAAAGCAATTCCACCCTCTCCGAATTTTTTGAAACTTGGTACTTATGAAACTACCTAGAATCACAATTTTCGTATGATATGACCAATATAACCCTGTTGCGGTCGTTTGTCTGCTCTCAGCCACCACAGTAAGGAATCATACTAAATTATTTATTCAACGATGTAACAGTTCACATTTTTTCTAAATGAATTTTAATGTCTAGTAAACTTTTTCACAAATGTATACTATGAACAATAGGTAACGGTACGCGGTATAAACAAAATATTGTTAGCGTGGAAAGATAGGTGGATTTCTTCCAAGGGAAATTAATTCCGGCCGCAAAGGGTTACTGATTTTTGGAAAAGGCGTATTCAAAATCATTGATATTTCTTTCATAAAATCAGATGTCTGATTAAAATATGATGGTGATTGATGTGATTCAACATGAAAAACTATATCCAAATTCATAAATTATCAAAAATACATATCTCCATTTCGGGGAGTCCGACACAGCACCACTATATGTGAAACTTTGATGAATCAAAAAAGCTATCCAATAAAAAAATACAAGAATATATCGAAGAGGGGGGTGTTTTGAGATATGAAATGTTTTTGAAATTAAATTAAATTTTTGAGTAAGATTTTTTAACAGTGTATTCTAAATGTTTTTTTAAGTAGACAATTGATTTTCGAACAACTTTGTCAAACAATATATTGTAATCAAACATCTAGATTTTGAGTTATGATGTTTTGAAAAAAAGATCAATGATTTTTATAAGGCCTTCATAAAAATCAGCCGTTATTTAAATTGGTAATATTATAATGAAAATTGTGATTTTGGGTTGCTTTCATCATAAACACTATGTTTCAAAAAAATCGGAGGGGGTCGGGTCAAAATTTGCTTTTTTTGTCCGATTTAACTTGGAATTATCCAAAGGTCTAATTCGATGGCCATAAGCGCTCCGTGTCGTTGGAGGATCATCTTACAAAGAGCTATTTAGAGTCCGACGCGAGGACGAGAACAATAATTAACCGCCCCCCGACATGAAAAACAAATGCTGTTTTGACCCGTCCCTCTATATTGCAGTACTAAATTGAATAAATGTAACGTACCCATAATCGCCTGACTTTCCGAACATGTTTCAGTCAAAGGCGGTTGGATAATTGATTTCCTGTCCAACGGTAAGTGACGGACAATAATATCAATGAACGCTTTCATTCTTGTATTTTTCATCGATTAAAAAAAGTGAAGAATAAGTTGCACTTCCATTTATTTGGTATCTATTCGTTGTTCAATTAATCAGTGAAGTTAGCTGTGAAAAACTTTCGACGAACTTCGGAGAGAAATTATACACAACTAATTTCGCAAATCACCTGAGATTTTTCCCATTTTTGACGGATCACAACTACCTGAACATAATGAGGATACACTTACCCTCACCCACTGAGGATGACATAGATTATCTTATATTGCTAAAGGTAGGAAGGTTCCGAACGAAGTGATTTTCAAAAATGGAGAGATTTAAAACCGTAGCCAAGAAAAGTATTATCTACCTTTGAGTGAACCAGGTAATTCGAGAATAATAGGGAATTGGAAGAATGAAATGTGGAAGTTGTAATAAAATAATAATTGCAGGTAATAATCCAACAATTGCCAAGTTTTGAATCGTTTGCATATATAGAAGAATTTTGCTTCACATGAATTGTATGGAAATACAACATAATTAGCCTCACAACCACAATAGTGTTCCTCTTTTCTAAAGGTTTTCTCATCGATTTACGACTTCTGATAAATTTTTAGGGCACATTCATTACTCATGTGTTCTTCGTGTATACTGGCGTAGTATACAATACGTATATAATAAAAATCTATCTATGTAACTCACACTCTATTTTAACATAAGAATGTGAGAAATCGTATTTGTTCTACGGAACAAGATAGGGTGGAGCAACACAAATTGCTTCTAACGAGGTAACATTGATCTCTTTCCAAATTTTCAACATATTAACGGGCATGTGTGGGGCAAGCTAGGGTTCTGGGACGATTGCCTCAAACGCGTGATTCGAGATTATATCATTATGTTAATCATATAAGGATAAGTTAGGGGACTTATCAGCCAGTGGTGGACACATTTATAGAGACAACCCAACAGCATCTCAACTTTGAGGGAATCCTTATCATGCCAAAGTTTTCGGCTGTCGTCGTCATTCATGGGGTTGAATATCCGAAAGATCGGATACTGCAAGCCTCCTTTCTTCCCGGCAATGCAATTCTAAACTCCAGCATAACTAGAAGATAACGGCGAAATTCATGGCTGTGTGATATAGATTAAATTCCTACTATCTCTGTTTCTAATATATAAGCGATTTCCTGGTTAACATAATTCACATTTATTTGGATTGCTATATAGTATTCTTTGTATAGTTTCTATGAAGTATGTTAAATCATTACTAATTAATTTACACTTGCTACATTCCACAAAACCTATGAAACTATCAGAACTGAGGAAAAGTATAGATACATGGTGCTTTGTGTGTAGTGGAAAATAAAAATTTCTTTAACGTTTTGTTGTTCAAATGATTTCATATAATGAAAAAAAAGGAAACACTCTTCTCTAGTGTTGATTGCAATTCAAGTTCCTGAATTAGGATCCGAAATTCACAAATTCTATTTGCATTTCAATTGGTTAGATCGATCGTCGGAAATTAAACTATCGAAATGGAAGTTTCTGCTACACCACTGTTTTTGTTTAATAAATATACATTCTTCGAGCTATTCATCGACCGGTCGGCCTCATGAAGTGAAGTCGGATGGCATTTCTCAGCTGTTGTTTACTCCTTACTGGCGCTTTCGTTGCTATCGGTCGATTTGCGTTCCACGCTTCCAGTCGAACTGTTGGCTGAACTTTCCTTTTTCCCAGCGTTGCTGCTGGCAGAGGTCATGTCCATCGATTGTATCTGTGCTTCGTGCAGCAATTGCATTACTTTCAACGAGGTCAGCGATCCCAACCGCTCGGGCAGCTTCCTCAGAATTTCCCCCACATACAACCCGAACGCGCCGTGCTCGTCAAGGTTAACCGCGTGATCCAAATTGTTTTGATACTTCACGGTACGGTTCAGATTGTAGTTCGAAACGGACGCTGCCTCGTCCATGTCAAAGTTGAGCCGCTGGCGCTTTGGTACGTTGTACGATGCCTCCACGTTGGAGGCCGGTATGGGCGATTCGGCTGGAGTCGGGTGTGAGATGCCCGCCGCCCGATAGGCAGCATGCGAAACCGCCAGTGGGTTCGGTCCCATCTGGGACGAATGATGGTGATCTCGGGCCCCGTGGGGTGTTCCCCCCTGCTGTCCGGCCACGTGAGGTGATTGAAGGTGGTGCATTGATAATTCCTGTCCGGGATGGAACCCGGGCGGACCTTGGTGTTGCGCGTGAGGATACTGTTGCTGCAGTTTCGCCTGCTGCGCTTGGTAGTGCAGTTGGGCTTGTGGGTTCTGGGCAGCTGCCACCTGTTGTAGATCCAGGTACGCGTGGAGATCGTCCTTGGCGTCCTCCATCTGACGTTTGCGAAGAGCGTTCACCGGATTGGACTCATCGTCGCTGCAAGACACGAGTGAGCGAGCGTTAGTTTTTCACATTGTTGGATGATGATTGTATTGGTATGACAAATGATCGTAATGTAGTGATTGTTTAATCAACAACAAAATTAGTAATGTTGCTGTGTTCAACATTTTTGAATCGATAGTTCAACTCAATCACATCGACTAGAAATGATTGATGCATAACAGTACTGGACGCAAAAAATATATGTGCCCACTCATGTTAATAAAGAATCCCTTTCCTTATTCTGCATGAAAATTAATAATTCATATTTATGAAATGAAACTGAAATGAAAAAAACCCAAAAACAAATTAAAGGGTCTGTGGGACTTTCACAGATGAAAACTACAAAACAAATTGTTTGTTATCGATTTATCGAGATATGAAGTTGGTGAGGCAGATGTACGAAAAAGTATGTAAACAGTATGAAAAAGTGTAATCGCCAGGTGGGCAAATCCACGAAATGATTAATTTGAATTCGATGATGATTTCGATTTCTATAGAATTAAACGTCTTACATTTGCACTAAAACATAAACACGATACAGATAGATTCTGATCTGTTTTCGCGATTCCGATCGCGACTCCACTCTATGGCGAAGTTGACAGACGGTACGACTACCAAAATTGTAATGCACTTCGAAATAAATTCGACTGGATGTGTCAAAAATCGCACAGAACTAGTAAAAAAAACGTAGATGCCATCCTTCAACATCTTGAATGTCTAAAGGTAAGGGGCATTCGACGAAACATCAGGACGACGGGTATCCTCACAATCGAAGGTACAACGATGCTAGGGCACATCGACGTATTCTATCAGAGATATAGGGCCCATCAAGACCACCCTGTACGTTTGCTGTTTAACAAATGCTAAACATTAGGCCACACGCGAGTTCGCTGTCAACAGCAGGACATGTCTAAACTGCAGTAAGCAACATGGAATAAACAAGAATATGCCCAAATCAGGCTTTCAATATGTAAATCTAATGACTCAGCAGCCAAAAATTTTCAATCTACCACCGATATTCAGAATATTCGCATTGACAAAGACCAGTACTGTAGCTCTCTCCTAAGATAAGACAATTCATTCAATCATAAAAAAAACAATTGAGAAAAAGGACGCCAAGATCAAAGCTATGATCAAGATCTATGAAGGCCAAATCCATGCGTAGCCTTCCAGTAAAATGGTAACGAGTCGATTCCTGTAAATATTTCCGACTTAGAAGATACAAAGCATCACGGAAAAGAACGCTTTTCTATTTCAATCTTTCTTCTCGGATCTTCTCATCAGATGAAGGCACAGTTCATAACCAAAAAATACGCATATATCAGTAATCCTATCATCGTTATATACGTAATTGTAGACGCACTCATTGTTTCATCACTACCCCTGAGGTATAGCAGAGCGACTAGGAGACGCACCCGGAAACCAAGATACATGTACCCAGAAGTACAATATGCTGACACGCAAATGGACTACGACATTAGAACCCGATCGAACGTCTTCGGTAATCTTCTTTTTGGTTTTCAAGAGGCTTTAATAGTTGCATTTCATTCGCCTCTATCTTTAGCAATATAGACTTGTATGATCATTAGGGTGCCAATGAAAATGGTCATCTCTAACTCTTTTTTCCAATAAAAATAATAATCTCGATTTTTCATTAGACCAAAAACAGCGGCGCGTTGATGATTCAACAGCCGTTGATGCTGAGAACATAGAGAAGCTGCAACTGACAGTTTACTGTGCTGCTGTGGCGACCGCTAAAAGTTTGGGATATCGTGTGAGGCCAAGAAGCGGACTGCTTCAACATCTCCGTGAAAGGCGTGAGCCTACATGGCGAAGGAGATTGGAGCAACGGATCCTGAACAAGCGCCCCACAATTGGAAGACTGATGGCGTATAAAAAGAGGCAGCAGATTGGCGAAATTATGTCGCCAAGTTGCTGTGGTCGCTCGGCTTACTGAACTTCGCCAGCTGGGAGCTCACCAGCTGACGGAAAAACTCGACACACTGGTACAGCAATTTACCGTCTTAACAAAACGGCTGAAACGTTACTCTGACTCTGCAAAGCGCCCCACAATTGGAAGACTGATGGCGTATAAAAAGAGGCAGCAGATTGGCGAAATTATGTCGCCAAGTTGCTGTGGTCGCTCGGCTTACTGAACTTCGCCAGCTGGGAGCTCACCAGCTGACGGAAAAACTCGACACACTGGTACAGCAATTTACCGTCTTAACAAAACGGCTGAAACGTTACTCTGACTCTGCAAAGCGCCAAGACCAAAATGAAAGAATGTTGAATGAATAACGAAAAAGCGTTCTACGATCACATTAGCGACGAGAAGCTCGACTACCGCGAAGGTTTGCCAGATACAAGCGATGTGACCAACTTTTGGGATATTATTTGGAAGACCCCAGTACAACAAGACGGGAGGAGAAGAGTTGTGGTGAAATTAGAGAGATGCCAGCTATCATCGTCCGAGAGAACGATGTCCGCGAAGCCTCGTGGTAGCTGAGGAACTGGGCAGCACTGGGCCCCGATGGTGTTCAGAACTTCTGGCACAAGAGGCTGACCGTCGCACATCCAAAGAGAGCTGAGTACTTCAACAAGGTGCTACGTAACCCACACAACCTTCCTGAATTTGCCACCCGTGGCGTACCCTTTCTTCTCCGGAAAGACAGCAACACATCGAACCCATCAAAGTACAGACCGATAACGTGTCTATCGAGTCTGTACAAAATACTGAGCAGCATCATTACCGCCAAAGTTTCTGCCCACTGCGAACAACATCACATCATCGCAGAAAAGCAGAAAGGATGCAGGAAAAATACGCATGGCTGCAAAGACCAGGCCATCATCGACGCAGCCATAGTTGGCCAGACGGTATATAACCAGTGGAACCTAAGTATGGTCTATATCGATAACAGGAAGGCTTATGACTCCATACCTCATTCGTTTCTCGTCCGGGTACTGGAGCTTTACAAAATTGATCCCACCGTCATTAGATTCCAGCAGCATGCGACGAGGCAGTGGAGTACGTCTCTGCACATTAGTGATGGAGAAAATGTGTTGCAGTCTAGAATGCTGCAGATAAAGAGAGGGATGTTTCATGGCGAATCTTTCAGCCCGCTTTGGTTTTGTCTGGCACTGAACCCCCTCAGCAGGACGCTCAACAGAAACGGTCATGGCTATAAAATAAGGTATGGGGACAGCGCCCTCGAAGAAGTGACTCATACCTTTTACATGGACGATCTCAAGGTCTACGCCGATTCACGCCAGTGTGTAGGTGTAGCTATCCGAGTTGTGAAAGAAATAAGCAGGGACATCTGCATGGAGTTCGGACTCGACAAGTGCCGCTGTGTCCATCTGCTGAAAGGATAACTTACCGATTCCGGAGGCTACGAGGTCTATGACGGCAAGTCGATAAGAGACATGGTTCGTGCCGAATCCTATAAATACCTTGGACTTTCCTCAACGCGGGGAATAAAGTACGTGCGATCAACACATTCGCGGTTCTCCTGCTGTCCTTCAGTTTTGGTGTCGTCAAGTGGAGATGATAATACTGACTGAGAAGACCTTGAGAGAGGGATGAGGAAAGCATTCAAAAAGGCCGGGATGCACCATCCTCAATCGACACTGGAGAGAGTATCAGTACCACGCAAAAAAGGGAACTTGGAATCGTCGACATATCTGCACTGTGTGTTGCCCAGGTACGACAACTGCGCGAGTACTTCGCAGAATGTGCCAACCAAAACGGGCTGTTTGCGCCGCTGACAGAGGATACAGCGTTCTGCACTTGGCGCAAGCGGAGTACCAACTCAACTGCAATCTGCAGACAGTGGAGGAGAACATTGCAGTTTGGAAGGAGAAAGCAGTACATGACACCCCCATAAACTGGATCGGCCACACGTCGACAAAGCCGCATCTAATTTGTGGCTAACGCGTGGTGAACTCTCTTCAGTCGTTGAAGCCGACATGAGAGAGCGGGAGGTGGAATCTAAAATCATGCTTTTTCTGTCCATGTGTCTACGAAAAAACTTTAATGGCGGATGTCGTCAAAACGGATCCAAAGAATCCGATGCCTTCTTAATATGCTCTCCCATAAGCTCTAGCAATATTGTTCCACTTATGTTAATCGGAGTGAATGATTTCCAACAACAGCCGACAGATGATTTTGGCATGAATATGGTTCTTCGCCATTTTCATACCAAAAAATACCATTTTCAAAAATTTCATCAATTATCATCTACCACCTCCTTGAGGGGTTTTTTTTTATTATATGAAATTTCTACTTCTGGAAGGTGGTAACACCAGAACAAATTCATAAACAAGTGTTGAATGTATAAAAGACCCGTTACCTTCAATTAGAACAGTAAGAAGATGGGTTTGCTAAATTTAAACGGGTTCAAATGAGTCTTGAAGACGATCCACGTGAAGGAAAAATTGCATCAACACCAAAAATTGTTTTGTTTGTTCATTACAAAACAAGTGGTCACAAGTTTTTATTTACACTATCACATTCACTAGGCTGACAGTGAACATAGTGACGAAATGAGATGGTGACATCAGATCCAGCTTAAGCGTTCTTTTTTAGAATTGGGAATACTACCAAGATTTCGACTGAATGCTAGGCGTATGATACGATTGAATTCAACGGGATTATTGTCAGCGGAGTTCTAGATGAATATCAGTTGTTAAATATCTAATAATAATTTTCGATTAATTTATTTAATTAAATAATTTCATGGTGGTTCAAGATGAATGCCCTGGAAAATACTTTTTTTTTGTGACCTTTATTCTGAGAATCAAACTGAAATGCCTTTGATGTTTGAATAGAAATGTGAAATGTTTATTTCATGTTTGAAGAAAATCCAATGCTTATATAGCAAAAAAAGGAAAAAGGCATTCAAAGATCAAAGATCGATTCAGCGAAGATCGATTCTTTGGTACCGATTTCATCAGTGAATCGATCCCTGTGCCGTTTAGAAAATCGATCCATCAAGATCGATCTTTTTCTGAAGATCGTCCAATCCTAAACGAAACACAACATTGTAGGCGTTTCGTAAAAAATAAAAAGAATATGCCGCGTTGTATCCATGACTATGAATGGGACTCGCAAGCAGCTAAGTTGTGAAGCAAATTAGGCTCAGCTCTGAATCAAGTTGGAGTTCACAAATCGGGGTGCTAACATAAGTTTTCTTCGAGATACAAAACTAACTTTGTTCGTGAATAACATCAAAACTATGAACGCATAGTATTATTTGAGGCTTTTTGAACAGTTAAATTTAAAATTTCGTGAATCAAAATCTGATAGCAGCCGTGTCTGATAAAGTGACAGTCTTCCAATTTCTCACTTCATAAGTTCTTTTATTTTTATAGGTTACATATGTTTCACGGAGCCAAACACTGTTCTGTTTAAATTTCCGCCTAAATCTGAACGATTAGTACGGGACGGTTCGAGATCAGTGATATATTTTTGGAATTGAGACATTATACACGAAGACCGATAGCTTTATAAAAATAATTTGGGACATGTAATCAAGGTCTAACTGACGCAACATATCCTGCACTGGCACCTTGGGTTTTTTTTCTCAGACCCGGTGAGTGTTTTCTATATTGGTCTTCGCAACAAGATATAGTTCGCATGACCAAATGGTGTTTTCGATGTCGTGATAACTTGTACATTGGTGCCGGCAAGGCTCATACAAAAGAGCAGCGTATCTAGCAGACAGTGATTGGACAATAGTCGAGAGAAGGTACGCTGCAAATTCAGCAATATACGCTGAACAAGAGATCTGAAGATTGCGGTAGGTGCTGGAAATTTCACTGATCACTCCAAATTCTGTGCACTCGTGCATAGAGGACCATCAGTAAAGTACAATACTTTGTATCGAAGGGCGTTGGAGTGATCTGCGATAGAAGAATAATCTGGAATTCCACGGATTTCCTGCTACATGGACAGATCGAAATTAACATTAAAATAGACACGTTTGTGAGAATACACGAAGGAGTTTTACCTGACATGCAGACCAATTCATGATATAAATTCAGGAATACAAAGTAAAAATTATCTCTATTGGCTGCTCAAAATTTCAAAATTCACATGGGTTCATGGCCCCATACTGGATTGGGAACCGAAAAAATAATAAAGAGAAGTGATCTTTTGGTGGAAGTATGAAGTTTCTACCAAAATTTCGAGAATCCTCACTTCAGGGATGAAATTCATTAATGAGCAGATACCTGGAATAAGTGTATTGAAGCTCAGAGAGATTATACTGAATAATCCACAACCAAACCATAAAATTGGGTTTTTCTAGCGAACATAAAAACTTATTTAACAATCTAATATATCATGGTTTTTTGTCTCGATCGAACAAAAGTATGAGAAGAGATGAAATAAAATCCTTCAACTAGTACTCACGTATCAGGATCGGCATCCCCGTTGGGCGCCCGCGGTCTCCGGATCTTTATGTGCTTGTTGAGGAACTTGAGCTTATCGAGCAGTGGCCACTCGCTGCAGTTCACTCCATTCTTCATGATTCGTCGCTCGACGGTAAACCGGCAGCGGAAGTACGTCATTCGCTTCTTGCACTGATCCACGTTCATGTCGCACAGGCGTCCCAACTCTCGCCATGCTTTTTCCTTCTTCGATTGGAACTTGTAGTGCGGATGGCTCTTGTCGTACAGGACCGGCATCCGACGATAGTACTCGCATAGTTTTTCATCTTTCTGAAATTAAGAGGAGAGAAATTTAAATTGATTTATTTATGGTTAATCATCGACTGAGGGTAAGAAGAATAAAAAAAATAATTGTGAGAACCTCTAACGCGTTAATGGGTAGAAAATCTTCCTTTGGTTTAAAGGCGGCGGCTGCGGCAGCAATATTTGACAGAAACTGTTGTTCCATGATAACGGCCGGATATTCCATCATCATGAGGCCCCTTTTTCTTAAAACTTTTGGTTATCTAAACAATTAAAGATAGGAAAGCGTGTCAATAACACATCTGAACCATCGACACGGCAACAGCTTGGGTCAGGCGGAGTCGTTTTAATACTTAAAATCAAATACAAACATAAACTGTCCATCAGGGGGCGCGCGCGCACACACAACAAAGTAAAGAAATGGAAAAGCAAATAACAAATGGAAATTATTTCTTAGCCGGTTTAATCAAATAAGAGAAGCTAAAAAACGAAACATTAGCGTTAGCATTTGGAGGCAAGTTCGTTACACGTTCGTTACTTGCAGCAGTAGCAGTCGGTGGGTGGATGAGGGGAAACTCTTTTAATAGCTTCTTTCGAATGATCTACGCGCGCGATGACAATGAATCGCGCGCCAGTTACACTGTTCGTTGCTTAGGGTTTTTCAAACAGTGTTTTCGAATTATAAACGCAAGATGCAGTGGCAGCATGTGCGGCACTCCCCCAACTGGCGGCGAAATTTTGTAGTTATGTAATGAAACGAATAATTTATTACCAATCCTAATCTAGCTCTAACATCCGAATTGCAAATGAATAAACTACTTTTGAGTGCTCCGTTTCATGCTTCTCACCAACCAAGAAGTAAGTAGAGCCACATGTAAACATCTATAACAAACAAAAACCCGAAAGATATGTGTGCCGACTCTCGGACTTCTATCTCTATTCTCCTCTCTGATGTATCACGATTTTATTTTTCCGATCGATAATATTATTTCAGTTAGCAACTTCTCCTATATTTGTTCGACACTTTTCAAAGACTAGAAGTAGACTGAGAAGTTATATTTCTCGTCCGCAAGTCATTCCCTGCCGTTCGTCGTACAATCCGAAACCGAGTGCTTCAACTTGTATTTGTAGGTATAATATTATAATAATAAAAGAGTCTCTGCGCTTCTATACTGTATAGCCCCGGGTCGGTTCGTTCGCTCTTTTAAATTTTATTGTTTGTTTAATCTTGTTCCTTTTTCTATTTCTGTTCGTTTGTTATTATACTTCGCTTGTATTTTCCAACCCTCGTCCGATTCTAGGCCCGATAGGGCCACAAATGGCTGACACCAAGAAGAGCATGTGTAGCTGCCCCGAGTAGTTGTTATTCATATTCATTGCTCTTTCACAGTGTGTGGAAAATAAACAATGACGATCATTTAGGTGCGTTTCTCGTAGTGGTGAAATATAGTTGACAAAAGTATTTAAACAAGACAGTTAAAACACAGTATAATTGGCCTCGTCGTTTTTCTTTGAAATTGCAGTTTGAAAGTTTTCTATTGAAGCACAGGTACCGTCGAGTTTTAACGATGGTTTCGTTTTTTTTGTTACAACCATTCAAAATGTATTATCTACCCCTTCTTTTTTGTTGCTAAAACGAAGGGAAAAGTAAACGACATCATCTTTTTAGCACCTATTTTTTGCAGTTAGCAAACGGGGTATATCGAGAATATGTGAGTTTAGTCATCTATTTCTCCAGCTAGAAAACTTGACTGCTGCTGCCTCCCGGGCTTCGTCGCTCCGACGCTGACTGCGGCTGCGCAGAGTTTTATTAATTTATAAATTTATTTCTATTTTATCGCTATTATATTCAACGTTATACTACAAGCACCAGTGTTATTGGCGTTTTATATTTCACCTCGGCTTTGCTTCGCTTGTGTTCAGGAGGAGGATTGTTCAAACGATGGTGGAGCAAACGAGATATCTTCTACCGAGAGTGATATTTATATGCGTATCAACTAGGATACCGGCGCAGGCAGACCGAAGAAGGCCACCGTCCCATCACACGAGGGACGATGGTGATGACGACGGCGACGAGGCGGATTCGGAAGGATGTTTACTCGGACTATATCGCATGAGCAATGAACATGAATGAAATGAATTGCAAATGAGTGAATAAGTTCACATGGATAGACACCACATCATATATGTTTCGCTCTCGAAAAAAGCATTCTCTGCTGCTGGTTCGATGCGAGTGCGATGAATGTTGCAGCGCTAGGATCGGATACTTTTACGGCTGTGTGACACATGTGTTTAATTAGATCTGCGAATGAATCAGGGTATGGATTGAGCATTCGACACGTATTTGAACAATATTTCTAGTGTTTCTAGTTCCTAGAAAGGTTGTGTTCACGTAGATCTGAACAATCCACTTTGTGAGTCATTTTACATAGAAATAAACAAAGAAAGGAGACTTTAAGTTCGTTAGAGATATATATTCACGTTTCGCGATGAATTATTTATCACGTTGGAATAATAAACAAATAAATATTTGCTACCTTGTTTTTTTGGGCGAAACAACTTGTTAAAAGTTCTAAATACAGCTCATAGTATAGCAACGAAAACTCATGAAATGGTAAACATTTCAGTGAATAATTTGAACCTCTAAGGGAAATGGGGGTAAGACGGACATGTTAAGAAAAACTTCAATCATATCTTTGGAAACTCATGTGAGAAGTTTTTGCTTTTGAAGCAGTTTCTTACAGTTTAATATACTGGTTTTCGAAATAATTGGTCAACTGTTTTATAAAAATGTGTTTATTCATGTTTTTTACTGAAATTAAAACAAGTCGAAAAGTAGAACATTTTCATCGATGCGGGTATAATGGACATGTAGTGGGGGGAATATGGACAGGTTAATAATATACGAAGAGTACAAGTTTATCGCTCGCGAGAGGAATAATTTCGCTCTCTCACAATGTTTGTGTGTCCAGTAACTGAAATAGAACAAACAGAGAAAGCAATATAAAAAAGAGTTGAATATTCTTCTCTTCACTTAGAGATGTCTAAATTTTTCGTTTATTCGATTATCGATTAATCGTGGGGCCATTTTTAAATATTCGATTCATTCGAATAAGTGTCATTCAGTATTCGATTAATCGAGTGAATATTTATTTCTTGTAATAAAAATGAACAGACATTTATAATACAAAAGATTATGATGTCACAATTCTAAAATAAACATGGTGCAGAATAATGGTTTTTGAATGAAATGGTATTTCAGTATATTCAGCATATTCGATGAATTTTGACAAAACACCATAACGGTTAAACAAATTTTACACTGTATTTTTTGAAAAAATGGTTCCCTTTTTCATTAATCGCGATTACTGTGATAATTATTCGATGTATTCATATTTTGATTTTTCATTATTCGATATACAATTACTCGATTAAAATTGCAGATATTCGATTATTTGATTTCATCGAACGATTAACGGACGTCTCTACCTTCACTTTCCATCATGCATTGGATGTGATTATAGATGTGACTTTTTTTTTCTTTGTTTATTAAAGAGATTTTCAGCCGAAGGCTGGTTCAGCTCTGAGATGGATGTGACTGTCCATTTCAACCCCACCAGTTCAATTATTTCAATAATTGAAATTTACCACTTACGAATGAACTTACTTTTCCTCATACCTAATATCGCTTCCCTGTCAACTCACAAACCGAAACAAAACCATCAGCGAATTAAATTTTGCAATTAAACCACTCAAAATGCTTAATATCGAAGCCGCGAAAATGACCACTTATGATCAGTATTCAATGTCATAGGATGGTTTAAATATTATAGAATAGCATGTAGAAGGATTTCCCATCAACAGAAATTTGAAATTCATAATGCAACTATACAAATCAACCACCTGTCCATCATACCCCCACTGTCCGTCTTATCCGCGGTTCCCCTAATCGTTCTGTGTAAGGATTTAAATAATCCTTTATTTTGAAATTTGTCTCGTCACGACAATTTGTCGCTTACAGTGACCGGCAGGGCCCGAAATCGTCGGAGGTGAAAAATGAAGACCGACTCTACTCTCCGTAGCTTCGCTTCGACTAGAACTGCTTCGGCAGTCACCCACAACAAAAAGTGACTTGACTAGCGTTGACTAGCGAGGATGACTGGTGAACTAGTCCAGTCAGTGGCTATTTTAACTGACTCGACTGATGAATACAAATCTGCCTTTTAATTCAACTGACTTCAATCCACACTTCCATTTCCCTTTGACACTAATTTTATACCCGCGTATGCAATCTTATTTTACGTCCATATAAAGAGGAACGAAAACATGATTTCTGATGCTAAAAAGAAGTTACCCAATCAATGGACGGTTTATTTTCTACCCATCGTGTGTTCAAACCAACGAACTTAGACATTTATCAAGTATGCTATGAAGGTCCTCGCGTTAGTATTAGTAAATAGCAAGCAAAATACCGCACACACACCGCACGCTATTTTATACGTGTGAGTAATTTTCGTGTACGAAACCACGTTGAACTCGAACATCGATGCATGCACACGTACATGGGAGAGAGAAAGAGAGGAACGAATTCGTTTTGGGGGAAGTCACTTCATAATGCAATGAGGACAATTTGACTGGGAAGAATGAAATGATATAGTCGAGTCGGTAGAGGGAGATAGCGACTAAACGCCCGACTGACTGTTTAGTCCCTTTTGGCGGAGAAACTGCGTGAAAAAGCAAAAAGTCATTACTAACTGACTACGGATATAGTCAGTCAGATAGTCAGCTGACTATACTCAGTTAACTATGCCCATGCAGAGCCCTGGGTACTACATCGCTGTCCGGAAACATATGCGGAGAGATCTTAGCACCAGAGCTTCCAGAGCACCATTTTTATAATTATGTTTGTGGGAAGATGAAAAATGAAACTTGCATCGATTTGAGACTCTGACTCTAGACGGGACACAAACTTCGACGAAAGCTCCGTTAACTGATTGATGATCAATGTATATAAAACATACAGGTACACTACATTTAAATAATAATTAAAAATTCTAATCCATCTGATTTTTTCCTAGTTTTGTATGAAAATTCCCGGATATTTCCCGGTTTTTCGTGGTGAAAAAAAAATCCTGGCTATTTCCTGGTTGAGTTGCCACCCTGCCTGGGGAAATACGACGCTATTTCTAATTCTGGACGTATGCCCTGGATCACTATCTTTAACTAGTTGAAATTTATCGACTGGTCTCTTGGGAGAAGCTCATAATACAGAATTCCTTTCCAAGTCACAAGAAATCCAAGATATATACATGATCACTCGGTTCTACGCTGGAGGGACAGTGGCCAACAACAAAAAAAAACCGGGACAGTTCGACCGCTGGGAACATGAGGTTCTTTACCGACGAGTTGGGTCTTAACTACGATATGGTTAGACATGCCAGTAAAGATAAGCTTGAGCCCAATCTATTGGGATGGGCGGTTATATCGACCGGTGACATATCTAACCCATACGTAAAGACGAGTAGGGGTATGGCGGTCAATATGGAAATCTACACGAAGAACTGCTTGCCAAAAATTGTTGCTTTTGTAAAAAAAACTTAGAGAACTTAAAGAACTTTGCCATCTCTTCAATATCTCCGACACGACTACGAGTATATCGATAATTTTTTTATATGTTATGTAAAATTAAATTATCTTTCATTTATAAGTATCAAAACAAGTAGTTATTGCAGACAATTGCACTGAAAACCACATAAAAAGTACGTATTTTACGTGAAAGTTTTTGCACTACATCAAAAGACCTTTAATTTGCGGGGTAAATTGCAAAAACTCCTAGTTTCGAAAAATCACGATTTTCTGGACCAATCTAACATGATAATGACTAAATAAAAAAACCGATCTGATTGTTTTCGATAAGCAAGGATCCAATATTGTGATAATAAATCGACAGATTGCGTCAGCCAGTCGTTTCAGTAAGGGTTCACAGTTTATGAGCTGAAGCAGACTCCTCTAGAATGCAATATGACTGATCTCAGTACAAGCTGGAACCATGTGGAAGCAAATGATTGTTTAAAACCAGGGAGCAGGTAGTAGTTTTGACACTCCTGGAAGCTCGGGATATCAGCGAGCATACGCACGGTCATTTTCATTTTCCTCTCCGAGGATCCTGGATATTGATTTTTTTTCAGACAGCTACTGTAGTTTGTTTGTCGGTTTTCGTCTGACTTACTCACTTACAAGTTTATTTACATTCTTCGTTCTGTCAGGGCTGTACAAAGGATTGTGTCACATTTAACCGAAAGACATTCACCCGAATTCCACTTACCCGAATGTAACAAATACCCGAATGTAACACCTACCCGTATTGACACTTACCCGAATGCAACAATTACCCGAATCTAACAGTTACCCGAATGTAACATTTATCCGAATGCGACAGTCACCCGAATGTAACAATTACCAGAATGTAACATCTACCCAAATGCGAAACTTACTCAAAAAAAGATATACTCGAGTATTTGTATATTTAATTCTGATTTCTGATGAGTGATCATATTTGTCTTGTACGTTCATTTCCATACAAAAACGTAAACGAATGCCGTCCGACGCTCACTAACGCTTAGTCGGACCTAACTAAAAAGATCGTCTCCTATGTTCCAAACAAACCGGGCAATCGGTGGAACACAGGTTTGCTTACGAGAGGCCGCCGCTTCGGCGGCGGCCGACTCGGATTGCGTCACCTTGGCGGCATGGTGCCGCCTCGGTTCGTTATCCTCATGTCGGTCGTTGTGTTGCGCCAGACCAGTGACTAGTGAGTAAAGTAGTACCCGGAGTTTTGATACCATTCTTAGGATTTAAAAATAATAATTCCAAATAAAATAAAAGTATTAATGTATTGATTATTTATTTTAAATAGATCTTTTAGCATATTCTTGAACTCAACTTAGGGATTTTGTCAATTATATCAATTGAAGAAACAATTTAATAATTACTCTCTGTATGGTTTATCCTAAAACATAGGTCAACGCATAAACCTACATCACATTCTTTGCATTCGTATCTGCTTTCTTGACGAATGTTATGTTTGCTACATACTATTGTGAAGAAGTGAAAGAATGGTGAGAGCGTATATATACGCCGTTCGTAGTGAAAAGGTTAAAATGTTACCTGCTTAATTGTCGATGTATTTTATAACCCATGCTCATTTTTTAATGATCTCAGGGCCTTAAATATCAATACGGAAAGGAAAGAAGACGGCATGTTTATTGTACCTACCCTAATTTTTAAAAATGACACCGTGAGCCTTCAAAATCATTTCCAAATTTCCTCATCACAATTTTTCATTTCACTTCGTATTTTTGTTACTTTTTCATGTTGTTTTGATTTAATCTTATTTATCAACAGGAGATTCGACGAAACTAATAATCTGATTTGTCGGAATCTTTCCTTCTCATTCGGATAAACATTCCATTCGGGCAAATGTTGCATTCGGGTATTTGTTACATTCGGGCATTTGTTACATTCGGGTATTTGTTGCATTCGGGTGAGTGTCCACTAGAATATTTGTCGTATTCGGGTATATGTTGCATTCGGGTATTTGTTACATTCGGGTGAATGTTATTCGGGTATGTGTTACATTCGGGTAAATTTGTTCCGGGTAAACGTGTTTCGGGTGAATGGAATACAACAGTACAAAGTCACTCTCATTGACAAATCATCATCACTCAATAACAAACCTACTGAATTTCGTGGTGCACCTTATTCACGCCGGCTCAATATATTGCTGCTCTCTCACGTGCACGCTGCTTTCGCTACAAGTTCGTTCATTCGTAACATTGAAGCTATGTTTTTAATCGTCATTTTCAACCGAAACATTCATATGAATTCAATTGAATGTTCCGTTCTTCGAAAATCACTGGAACAAATGGATGGAGTTGCGAGTGTCTTTTCGCATGCGAAAAGAAACTCTTCGACAATGATAATAAATATAGTCCATTCAGTTTCAGCAGTTTCAATTGTCAATGAAAGCTTGGGCTATCCAAATTAAAAGCGGGGGGTCTCCGTAGCCACATTGGTTGCGCGTTCGCTTAGTAAGCGATCGATCGTGAGTTCAAAACTCAGGGCCCTCATTGACCATCTTTGTGTTGTTACAGAATAGCTACGTCCACGCAACAATCATCAGCGATGGAGATCGATCCACGGTCGAAATAAGATCGATTCATCCATACAACTGCTCTGCTCTGCAAGACACATCGGGCTGCTGTTCTATAAATAACTCAACAATGATCAATCAACTGTCTCCGCTGTCCGGTGGTTCAACTGGATAATGGAAGAACAGAAAGAGTACTCTTACGCCTAAATGGCTACTGTGTGAATGTACCATATGTAATGGTATAGAAGGAATACTGGCGAAAGACAACTGAGTAATGTGCTAATTATAGATATAATAACCATGTGACATGTACACGATTAAAATTCGGCTCTGTTACATCTAAAATGCTAATGAGCCTTAAATAAATAAATGGGATAAAAAAAATTAAAAGCGGACGATAGCAGAAATGAACGAAACAGAAGAATCGATGTTTCAATATGCGTGGAGAATATACCGATTTCACTTCATCTCGATCGTCCCAAAAAAAATCAATCGAAAATGATTATGGCCGAAATGTTTTTTTTTTTTTTTTTTTTCTGTATTATAGTGACTTTCAACGCTTCTGGCTGGTTCGTCACTTTTACCTTCCATTTTGGAAGAATGTCGGGAGTAAGAATTGAACTCGTGATCTTGAGCGTGAGAAGTATGGATGTTACCTCCACGCCAGATCGGCTCCCTCTCTGGCCGAAATGTTTCTGAATTTGTTTATTTCGTAAATGCAAACGTCTTGGTCCTGACAGTCCTTCTGCAGTTTCCATTGTGTCGCACATTGACAGTATCGTTAACTATTATTCATAGGACCAATATTTTCATTCGTGAACATGTTCACTAGTCATTAAGATTCGGTTAGAAAAAATTTGAACTGATGCTTCGTTGAACGATGTATAAGATTAGTATAGTTCTTTGGTGTGGTGGTTGAGAGCAGAGATACGACCGCAAAGGGCTAAAAAAACGGCCATACGCTTATAGGTATTTCACCCACTGTGATTATGGGTCGAACAAGTACGTTCAGCTCGAATCTATAGCGGGGAACAAGGTGGCACTGAAAGCATGGAGGAGAGATTCAATGTTATTTATATCCTCCCCGAATGGTTCATCCGAACTAATTATCCTTTTCGTAATATTTGTTCAAAATGGTTCGGACGTGTTAATTAGCATAGACCACCAATTTGATTCAATTTGATATTGGATTGATTTTCGAGCAACAAAGTAAATGTTACATCAAAATGAACTCAACGCGTATCCATGAAATAGAAGAAATATGATTCCGTATCAATCTCGTCATTGCAGCACAACACAACAACTGTACGCGAAATTGTTGAAATGAAACGCACAAATGTGTGCGTGTGTGTTGGTTAATGACTTGGGAGATTAACTTATCTTTGAATAATAATTCCAACAAATAACAATATATGCAGCATATGTTCATGTCACATATTTTAGTCACATCGTCACAGAAGGCAGGAGAAAGTGTGTGGTGGCGGGGGAGACGCATTCTCATTCTTATGTGCAGCTTATTTGGGATATATTTGTTTTTCTTCTCTTGCATGCCTTTCCATAATAATGGAAAACATGCTGGATATATGTACACACATTTGAGACAATATACTCATATGGAAGTTTACGATAAGATGTTTTTGTGTTCTCTCTGACAGTCGTCTCTCTCGTCGCACGTTTAGTAGCGCGCTTGTAAAATATCCATATTTTACACACAGAGCCCATAATACATCATGTAATGCTACTGCTGACTTACTGTTCGACCGGAGAGGGGCGGCGGCGGTTAGTGGTACTATGGTATGCTACTCACAACATTCAGCTGCGCACAGATAGTTCAAATTATACATATTGATATTTGTTACGAATGAAATAAAATCAATATTTACCATACGACCGAAATCCATTATTACTCGTGGGTATATGGCCCAGTTTAAGTATTCACTTTTAACAATCATTAACGCGCTTCTCACAGCTGATTTGGATTTGGATGATTTTGTTTCAATTTCTTTTTCTTTGTGTGTTTCCTATTTTCTCGCCCCACTAAATGACATTGCTAGTTTCAGTAGAAGTTATTTGTTGATTTGTTTCAGTTGCACACATTCTCGGTATCAGTTATTCGTCGAACAAGAATAGATTGCTTTCTCGTATACGACGATTCAGTTCAAATTAAATTAGACTACTCTGAGTGCATTCAGCGAAGCATAGAATGAACGAACATGTAACTGCATAATTTTTTTTATTCTGTAAGCTCAACAACCAATTCTGTTCATGGAGAATCATCGCAGCATTCGGATGTTGAGGCTGTTCCGCGCAGACGCCAACCTTTTACCGGTCGACAATATTCGAAAGTGGCGCTATTTGAGATTGCCTCGCGCGGTTGACGGGCGGCTAATAAGTTCGCGGGACCACGTTGGGCGGCTGCTAATTGTTGTGATACAACACGCTGATGCTGCTGCTGCTGCTGCTGCTGCAATCACATCACACACCACCACACCACCACAACTGTTGCGCCTACAACGACAAACGACGGAACACGCCGGCGGCCAACAACAACCACACACAACCATAGAATGAATGTATCGAAAAACGCGTCCGGATTGAACACGGGCATGAATGAAACTAATCACAATCATCGAGAGAACACGACGACGACAGGAGGAGACACACCAACGAACCGACGAAATGTGGCGCAGTGGCAGCAAAAGTAACAGAACATATTATGAGTCGTTTTTCTGTTTGTATACATATATTCTGTATGCTGCTCTATACGTTTGTACTTTTTTTCTTGATTGTTTTTATTATACTGTTATTAGGAGTTGCTTTTGAGCAATACGATCGTATGGTCGGTTATGGTAATTTCGACAACTGATGTTAAACGAATCCGAAAAATGTTATAATACTGTCGAAGTGGGTATGGTTGAAACATTAAATTCCCCCACGAGGGCCGTTGTTGTTGGTTGGTTGGTTGGTTGGCGGTTACAAGCCCTGTGTCGTTTCCCGTGGAATATAAATCGGCAGCACAGCGCAGATGTTTGATTTACAAAGAACAATAAAGCGTGGTGGTTTTATGCTCGAAACATTGTGGCTATTTCTTAATGCAATTACTAATCGAATTACACCTCGTTCGACAAGCGTTCAAATAGTGATAATTACTCAGGTCAACCTGATTATGCATTGAGTTTTGCATTCTTGAGTTTCATTTCAATGTTTTGAAACATGAGCTCTAATACAAAAGGATGTCGATTTATAACGGTAGGTAGGATTTATAACGGTAGGTTTTTTAAATTTTAACTCGAAATCTAAACACAACATCTGAATCTGGCATCAATATCTGTGATATATGTTTTGAATACAAATAAAATCTTGATTGTGGAATCAGTCAAATCCAATCTGAGAATGGAATCTGTATTCAATTCAATATCAATATCAATTAAAATTAAAAATTCAAAACCAAAATCTGATTTATCTGTATATGACATCAGTATTCGGAACATCAGCATGGGAACTTAAGCAGAATCTGGAATCAGCATGTTCCATTTTTATTTGCATCCCGAATGGAATGAATTTAGCATTTGAATCTGAAATCTGTACCTGGAACATAAATCAGAAATCTGTGTTTTCGTCTAAGTAGAAGTCTCTATAAGCAGTGCTGCAAATAATCAAATCATTCATTTGAATTCGAATAAACAATTTCCATCAGTCGCGTTTGACAACACTTCTTTTGATTCTACATGTCGCGAGCATATGAACTGATCTGACTAATGGGCGTATTTCATTCTTGTGGTTCTCCTTTCACTATCACTCTTTCATTCGATTGAACGGCCGTTCCTTCATTCGCGCTACCAATTGACCTAGTGAACAAGACTCAATTGATCTGCTCGTAACAGTATGTGTTAAAAATGAAAATGGATGGTGGGGAACGAAAAAACAGGAACATAAAACAAGTTATAACTTCCACACGCTCGACGATTTTATTGTCATATTTTGATTTTTTTTTCATTACCAGAGAGAAACATTGAGGGTATGATGAGAGGGAGTTTGTTGTTTCTTCCACTCTCTTCGTTTTCATTCGCCTTAATACATTCATCTCAGTCAAGTGAGAAGGAATTGATTGTCGTTTAAGAATGAATCGTTTGGATCTCAATTGACCAGTAAGGTGAAGGTGGAAGGAGGCAACAAATGGTTGCCACAATGGCACTCATTTCTTTCATCTCCCACCCTCACCCATCGGCCGAAAATCAATAATTTTGCGAAACAGTGTGAAGAAAACGATCTTTTTCGCACACTCCCCATCAAGTAATATCAACCAAACTCTAATCGATTACTCACAAGATATTAAATTTTCATCTGCCGTCGCACTGTATAGTGAAAAACGTCGGAAAACTCGAGCTAGTGCTCTGAAAGTTAAAATTTCATTTTTCAATTTTCCGCAATGGTTTTGTTTATATTGGTGAAAGCATCGTTATTTTTTCGACATTGATGCCAGACTACATAATCGAAACAGCTATAAAAACCACTCAATAAAATGTTGTTCCTTAGTCATAGCGTTTCATGTCATGAAAATCAATAGAATAAAATTGTGTTGATATCAAAACAATTATTATTTTTACGTTGAATGGGTCTATAATGTAAGTTTTAGCAACTTTAACATTGGTTAAGAAAATTGTATTGCAGAACTCGGAACACTGCCACGGCTGCCTATACTTGCGAAAATAGTAAACGGAAAAGTGTTGCATTCCATCAAAATGCCTCGGCCAACGAAGAGAAGGGTTAGGGCTGTCCAACGTAAAAATGTGAAAACAATACGGTCAACGAAGGAAAATATTGAGGAATTATCAACATCGAGTGACTGTGCGGAAGAACTTGTTAATAACATAAACAAAGTAAAAAAACTTTTAAAGTTGAACGGTTTAAAATAATTAGGCAAGTAGCAGTTGGTAATTATCACATCCCTTCCTTCATTAATCAAGGGCAATGATGAGATTAAAATAAAACTACTGGTCAAGCTGGTCAACTGTGTTTCTACTAGTCAAGCCCTTTCATTTGATACCCATATTGATGGGGGTTTTGAGAAAATATGTAATCCGCTATTTTGTGTTTGCATTTTTCATAAATAACTGTGTTCTACTAGTCAATCCCTTTCATTTGATACCCATATCGATGGGGTTTTGAGAAAATATGTATTCCGCCATTTCGTGGTGGCGGCCATTTTGGATTTGCATTTTTTATAAATAACTGTGTTCTACTAGTCAATCCATTTTATTTGATACCCCTATTGATGGGGTTTTGAGAAAATATGTGATCCGCCATTTTGTCGTGGCGGCTATTTTGGATTTGCATTCCTCATATAATATAACTACTAGTCAAGCCCTTTTATTTGATACCCATATTGATGGGGTTTGGGAAAACCCCATATTGATGGAGTTTTGAGAAAATATGTAATCCGCTATTTTGTAGCGGCCGTCATCTTGGATGTTTAAAATTATGAAAAACACAATTTTATAATGACTGCAGAGATAAAGGTGTGTTCCAAATTTCAGAACAATCGGTCAACAGGAAGGGGTTCAAATTTCAATTAATGTGGTAAAGCGCTACAGACAAACATGTTACAAAAATACAAGTTACTGGTCAAGTTAAATAAAACCGTTTAATAAAAAAGAGCCCCAATTCGCAAGTGTTATAAATTTGCTCATGCTACGCTCGCGTTAATCAAAATTTTACTCCATATGCAAAAGCACCTTCTATATGTATTTATATTTGCAATTGTTCATACATTCAACTACAGTATTGAATTGTTATTTTTTCAAATGTATTCTAAGACTCGTGTCCGTGAAGCGCCACACAGTGAATTGATCTTTTACGTACGAAGATCAAAACAAACGAAACAAATTGCTCTTCTCTCACAAATTGCTCTCTTCTCAAAATTGTTCTTCGAAACAAATTGCTCTTCTCTCATTTTTACACGTGGTTTTACCAATACTACAATGGCTTCCTTCCACCTTCACCTTAAATTCAGAAAACACCTTTCTCACTTGTGAAACATAAATTTATCCAGAATCTCTCAGGAGGTAATAGACGATCATATTTGATGAAAAAAGTCATTCTACGTATATGTTCGAATTTCAACAATGACAAAGTTATAGAACTTTGTTTTTTGTTTCGAACTCTGTTGCCTTAAACTGGTTCTACATTAAAAAGTACCCTACAAAAGACGATTCGGTTACTTTCATTTGAAAGATGAGAAAATTTAGTACATGATTTAGTAGCAGAACATCTAAATTAGTGGATTTAAATAACATGGAGGTGAAAACTTAAAATTTAGTAATTTTTAATGTGGTTTAATTTTATCGTAAAAATTCATATTAAACTTGATTGTTTTTATCAAGTAAATTAAAAATCTCTAACCCCTCTACAATTTGTTCTTTAACACCCAACTTCTATCTTTCTTAGTTTCGCTGCAATATTGATATAAACTAGTGATGAAACGGATAATAGTTTGGCCGGATACCGGATATCCAGCAAGCTTCGAGGCCGGATAGCCGGATATTCGGCTCTTTATTTTTGAATACGCAACAGGGAAAAACTGCAAGTGCTCATGAAGCGAATAAAGGATTACATTTTAGGAAGCAATAAAAAACATTTTACATAAAAATAACGAATTATGGTGAAATTTTCCGTATATAATGAATATCTCTCAATAAAGTATCAAGTTTTCTGTAAGGAATATTGAATAGATTTTTTTTTTCTCTTAAGGATGAACAGAAAAAGTTACAATGATGAAATGTTCGTGGACATATTGAAATAATTTTAATACTATTCGAGAAAGAGCAAGTACTACGAGTTCAAATAAGCAAAGAACATGAATTAATTATTTTCACTCAAGATTACAAAACATGAAACTGTCTTCAGGGATGATAAGCTGAGAGAGACTTCACCACAAATCAAATTAAATGAAGCAAAAGAGACGAAACTGAATTAAACCTTACACGTGAAGCTCACGACACCTATTGGGACTATTTCAACGAAGTGGAAACGAAAATGTCAGCGACTACGCGACAGGGAAAAAAATTACATTGCTAATGAAATCGACTGTAATGCCAAAACATTTCGAATCGATCGCAATGAAAGGTTACATTCTTTCTTGAAATAAATCCTATTTGAAACACAAGAATTTTTTTTTTACAAATAGTATAAAATTGTATATAATCGAACCATTTATAATCGAGTCTGTATATCATCGAGTCTGTATATCATCGAGTCCAACCTGTACTGCCTTGAGCGATTCAGAAGCAACGATTACGATTCGGGTGATAAAGAGATTATCACTGCTGAACGATACTGACTACCATGGTCCAACATTTTCAAAGGCGAAACATGAAAATCGACTCTCCTCTCAGTCGCTTCGCATTGCATTCGCCGTCAACATGACTTGAGCTGACTAGAAACGAAATGACGAGCGTTAAGTGCGAGTATGACTGATGAACTATTCTAGCAAATGGTTATCCTAATTCACGTGACGAATGAATACAAATCTGCCTCCTCATTCAACCTGTCTTCAAACCACCACTACTACTCCACCATGACACGAATCTCGTTGCAAGCGTACACAATCTGGTTTCAACGTCCATATAAAGTGAAACGAAAACATGATTTGTGATGGTTGCAATTTTTCATTCGTAAAATATGTAGTATGTAGTATGCTTTGAATCGATCGGGTGATCGAGTTGGCAATGATCGTCTTTTGATAATAAGTAACCTTCCAAAAAAACGAGTCGGTTCCGTGGCCGGATCATGAAGTGTGCTGTCGTTTATCGAGCCGGCCTCTAGTCTCCACTTGTGCATTCAGCCGCCTATTAACTATCCTCTCAAAAACAATAGATATGCAGCTTATAAGTGTGATATGTCAGAAAACTGAAGGTCCGGTCCCATCGGAGTTCGGTTTTGAAATCGGCACGACAACTCCAGTATGGCAGCTGCTCGGAAGTGACGCCACTGTGAGAAATGCAATGAAGCAGCTCCAACAATGCGGTTTAAGCTAGGAAAGATAGTCGGTGCAACTTGGATATCCAATAGAATCGAAAGTGGAATCTTCAGTTGACTCAGATGGAAAACCTTGGCAGCACTTGCAACGCAAGGTATTAACGGATTGCCATAATTTTGTCGTTAAGTTGACAGGAAAGATCATAGCCATGTGGGGTTCCCATGATTACTTCTTCGTCGCTTTCGTTGAGGCTTGAGCTATCTGGAAGGTTTGTAGTGCATCGAGTTTTTTTTTGTTGGCTTTGTCTGTCCTAACGATATCAACGAAATTATCCATATAATTTGAAACGAAGTTGTGATTAGTTATTTAAACTGGGTCCAGTCCGTGCTGTCGCATATCCAATTTTGTAGATTCCAAGTACATATTTCCGAATCGGAATTTCAAGTCGCTTCCAGATGAATTTTCATTTAAATGCACAATTCAGATTCCAATGGTATTGTCAGATTCCAGATTCTACATTGATATTCGAGATTTAGGTTTAGATTTCAGATTCGAGGCACAGATTTTCGATTTGGATTGCATATCCAAGGTTGAAGACCTTTTATGGAGATTCTTAAAATTTATAATCCAGCATCCAATTACAGATTTCAGGTTCTGGTTTCAGAATCATATTCAAATTTAGATTCCTTATTCAGGCTTATGAAATGATAAAATTCATATTCTTACTCCTGATTCATTTTTTTTCTAATTCGAGATTTAAGCCCAAGATTCAGATTAAAATTCAAAATTCGAAATTCAGATTCTGATTCTAAGTACAGGATTCAAATACGAATTTTTATTGCAGATCTCGGGTTCAGACTCAGATTCAATACAAATACAATCCGATTTTGATTTCAGATTCAAAGCACAGATTTTCGGTTCCAATTCCATACTCAAAGCCGCTTGGATAGTTAGAAACCATAAGATTTTCTTATCAAAATATTGAATCTTCCTTACAGTCCGAGAAAGATGTATTACCTAAGTTCAATCTAATTGATTCATGAGATACAACACAATAATCGGAATTGATATATATTACATGGTAGTCGAGGTTTAAAATAGAGATGTGCCATCCGCTCATGAGCTGTTCATTTGAATCGCTTCATCATAGTGAGCGGATTCGGATCGGCTCACAATCAAAACAACGCAGCTCATCAGCTCATTACGGAGCTGGAGAGCTGATGAGCTGATGAGCTGCTTAGCTGTTGAGCTGATGAACAGCTGAGCTGCTGAGCTGTTGAGTTGAAGAGCTGCACAGCTATGGATCGCAAAAGCTGCAGAGTGTGAATTGAGAAATACGAAAGAATTTTTTGACTACCGCGCTTTATGATATGACGTCAGTTTGTTTTCGTGTGTCCTTCTTCGTTCTTTAGCTTTAGCAGAGATGCCAGATAGGAAAAAGGTTTTTGTTTTGAAGATATTCAATCGTTCGTTATTAAATTTTTCTTACATCGCCAAAACAATTAAAACACATTATTATATGCTTGTAAATAAAATTACTATATTATATTGTTATTTAAACATGACTGTGGAAACACATAAATTTATTTCCGCGTGCTGAATCAAAACAATTCAGAAAACCACCCGGCATAAATGCTGATGATTGACAATGGTCCTTTCGTTACCTTTTTCATCGCGAATAATTATTTCTCGTTGCGCCTATCATTGAATTTATTTCCTTGGATGCAAAAAAATATATCGGTAGTTTTATCAAAAAACGTTGTCTCGGTCAATATTTCTGAAGGTATTTTATTTGGCTACTACTGGTTCTATGCATCTTCGATGTTGGATTTCGGCATTCAATATTTGTTGTATATTATATTATTAGAATTCATATTAGTTTTAGTTTGTGTACAATTACAAATTAAATTCGTTTATTTTTTTGCTTTCCGTCTATTAAGAAAATGCACACTATAAAATGTCCCATGGTAGTCACGTTTCATATGCAATTGTGTGGGCAACAGTAAAATTAAACTGAGTTGAAGAGCTGTTCCAAATGAGCAGCTCACTTGTATGAGCTGAACGGCTCTGAGGCGCTCACCATGATGAGCTGATTTGCCCATCTCTAGTTTAGAAATTATAATAAGTATCGATCATGTAACCCTGTGGTACAATACAGAAGAGAGGCGCATGGTAGTCTAGTCGCATAGAAATATGAACTGAAAACATGTTAACTTTGAAAAATCATAACACAAAATAGAAAAAACCCACATCTCTGATTTTTGGATATGTTATGTAATAAAATAATAAAAAAAAACTTTTTAAGTAAAACGGTCGATTTGTGATTAAACATAATAATGTACTAAAAACTGGAAAATAATTAGGCAAGTAGCAGTTAGCAGTTATCACACCTCTCCTTGTTTTGTCTATGGCATTGATAAAACTAAAATAAAATCGTGGGACATATGATGAAGTCGCTAATTGTGCATAATGGAAATCCAACGTGCCCCACGATTTTATTTTAGTCTTATCAATGTCCTAGACTAACGAAGGAGAGGTGTGATAACTGCTAACTGCTACTTGCCTAATTATTTTCTAGCTTTTGGTACATTATTATGTTTAATTACAATTAAACCGTTTAACTTAAAAAGTTTTTTTTACTTATTTTATTTTCTAGTTTTTGGTACATTATGTGTCATTAAAATATTGATCTACAATAAAACCATTATACTGTATTCTATCAATCAAAAAATTTCATTTGATACCGATATTGAGTGGATTGCAGAAAATACATAGTGTGTTCTCCAAGTCAAGTTCGTTCGTTTGATACACATATTTCAATCAACCTTTTTTTGAGATGATATGGAATCAGCTATTTTGTAGCGGTGGCCAAGTTGGATTTTTCAAGATAAGCAGTTTTAAAATTACAGCAGAGATAAAGGTGATTTATAAATTAAGTCAGTTCCTATTGGTCAAATTTCTATCAAACAGTTCAAGCTAAATAAACCCGTTTAATAAAGTAATTTGCTATTTTGTGATTGCGGTCATCTTGGATTTGGATTTTTCATGATCTACTGTGATCTTTCATTTGATACCCATATTAATCGGGTTTTGAGAAAATATGTAGCCCATCATTTGGTAGTGGCAGCCATCTTGGATTTGCATTTTTCATAAATAACTGTATTCTAGTCAAGCCCTTGTATTCGATACCCATATTAATGGAGTTTTGAGAAAACATGTAGTCTGCGATTTTGTAATGGAAGCCATCTTGGATTTGCATTTTTCATAAATTACTGTGTTCTACTAGTCAAGCCCTCTCATTTGATACCCATAATAATAGGGTTTTGAGAAAATATGTAGTCCGCCATTTTGTAGTGGCAGCCATCTTGGACTTGCATTTTTCATGAATAACTGTGTTCTACTAGTCAAGACTTTCCTTTGATACCCATATTAACGGGGTTTTGACATGATATGTTGTCCGCCATTTTGTAGTGGCAGCCATCTTGGATTTGAATTTTTCATAAATAACCGTGTTCTACTAGTCAAGCCCTTTTATTTGATACCCATATTAACGGGATTTTGACATAATTTGTAGTCTGCCATTTGGTAGTTGCAGCCATCTTGGATTTGCATTTTTCATAAATAACCGTACTCTACTAGTCAAGCCCTAATCCCCATATCCATATACCCATATCGATGAGGTTTTGAGAAAATATGTGATCCGCCATTTTGTAGCGGCCGCCATCTTGGATTTTCAAGATAATGGAATACATACGCAGTTTTATAATGACTACAGAGATGAATGTGTGTTCCAAATTTCAGATCAATCGGTCCACAGAGAGGGGGTCAAATTTCTATTAATGTGGGTCTGTGCTACAGACAAACATGTTACAAATATACAAACATACAAACAGATTACAGGGCAAGATAAATAAAACCGTTTAAAAAGGCTTGAGCTTTCAAGGAAAAATATAAAAAATAGGGCATTCTATCTCTAAATAATGTAAACTTTAAAAAACAAATTCATTCAATTATTAGTGAAACACGATCCGTTTTTGCAGTGTTATATTTTTTCAAATAAGACTAGCTAATTTGATATGTCAACCATCTGAATAGGTCCAGTAGTTGAAAAGTAATAGATTTTTGAAAAAAATAATTTTCAGAAAAAAGGTAAAACAGAAATTCCGTACCAACCTAAATTGGAAATGGCTAAGGAACAAAACTACCAATTTCCACGAAAATCTGAGAAACACTATATAGGTTTGGCATGAAATGGCTGCAAAAAAGACTTTAAGGGTAATCATTACAGTTCGGGCATTGAGGTGGAGGCAGATATCGCGTCCTGGGTTTGAGAAATGTAAGAATTTTTCAGTGTTGGTATGAAAAAAATTCAAACACGTTGGGAGAAATGACTATGTTGAAAAATAAATACATTTTTTTGATCTTTAATTTATTTTTTACCAAATCTTTCTATTTGTGTTGGTCTTCTACAAATGTATGTGTACGACTTATCAGTCTAATCTCGCTCGTTCCATTCTGTCTAACGACTTCTATAAAAATCAACACGATTCCGTCATCTGATTCGGTGTACATAACACCGAAAACATTGTTATATAACACAAACTCAAATTGTTCGCTTTCATTCTTAATATTTTAGTCTCCCGAATAGAGCTTCATTCGAGGCATCAAATTATATAAGATACAATCCAAAATTTAGATCAACCAAAGGGAGGATATCTGAAATCGGCACCATAAAGTCAACAATGGTTGCTATCCTGCGAACATTCACCATTAAAATTTACGATGTCATTATTTTAGTCCATTTCGTTAGTTGGAACGAAATAATAAAATTGAGTCTCACACACACCCATGTGTACATCAGAGTAGAAATACACGAACAGCATCCAACCATTCGTACCGTCGCATTTTGGAATAGAGCAAACACAAATTTATGGTTATATTTAACATAAATTTGAAGTTTAATATTTATCACGCAAGTAAAACTTTGCTAAAATTCTGGAGTTGGTTGGTACAACGACGCGCGCTTGTGTTCGTTTGAGTCACGTCTCACAGTTCAAATCTTATTTGACTTTTGTACAATAGAAATGGGACCGGTCGTTTAATTGATGCTATCGATTTTTCATTAGAACGAACCAGAGCCGACAGAGGCAGGCAGCAAGGAAACGCTGGCGATTCGGCGATGCGATGGGATCTGATAAGACGATACAGAGCGGAGCACACCAATGTCGTCGATGATGCTTTATTATCTAGCTGCAACAGCAACAGCGGCAGCTTAGCAGTTGTCCGAGTAATCCAATAAAAATGTTACTCTTGGTAGATAAGTGCCAGTTTTAAACAACTTTCTCTTGCCGATAACCGAGCGACAACTTCGACTAGTAGGGCTAATGAGAAGGGGAGAGGCCAGATTCTAAGACTCACAGCAAGTCAGGTCAAGAAGGGGTACACATAGAATAAAACCAGCATGCACAAGTTATCGATTTTGAAATTTAAGAAATGGAATTTAGTTTTCTCAATGTCGAAGAATCCTTCTGCATAAATTCATATATTATGTTTTTGGTTATGTGCAAAAACTTTGAGAATAATTTTGCGGTGACTCAAACCACCACCATCAAGCAATTCTCACATTAATAATACTGTGTTTTGTGCTGTTGCGCAATAAACGAACAATTTTCTGTTGTATGGAAATAAGACCCTTCAATAATAAAAGCTCTTCAAATTGCTGTAGAATAAATTATAGGTTCATTTGTTACTGTCTCCATATTTTTCATACAACGGAAAGCAACCCACCGCCACCACCACCACCCCTAACTTCTTTCCGATACTTTTACAGTGCCTAATGTTGTGTTCTGCGCTGGTTGCACAATTAATAATTGAGCTTCAAGTTGTGTTATCGTACAAAGTTACAAATAAGCAACTGGCACAGATAAAACCGCTATCAAACTGTACTGGTCGGTATCAGTACATATATGTAGAGCCATGATGGCAGTATTAAGAAAACATGGAATTCAAAGTATATATTACATTTAATGATATTGGCATTTCGTCATGTGTTCGTTATTATCGTTCCTATAATGAGACATTTTTCATAGCGGATAAATTATACCAGCTATTGACATCGCGAGTTCCATATTCCTAATAGCTGCGAAACGCTTGAAGAATACTAGAGAGTATTATTTGAATAATATCGACCTTTGCGGTCGTAGAAAATCATAATACCGTTGACGTGTGCGTAGGGCAACGTTCGAGCGAACGCGTTGAATCAATGACAACCATCCATTAATCCATTATTCATTGGAATACACCCATCCATCAATTTTTCTGTGTTCTTACCTTTTGTGCGCTAACTCTTAGTATTATTTCAATCATTTAGGGTTTTTGTTTGCAACCACGGCACCGACAAATACAGTAAATATGTTCACAAGGCTGTCTGAATGTGTTTTTTTGTGCTGTTATTCAGCATATTTATTTATTTTCCAAATACATCAACGAAGGTTCATGCATGATGGGTGAAGCAAAAATTTAATGATATAGACGTATCATGGTGTTGTGTGCAAGTTACGTTTGAAATATGTTACTACACTGCGTTTCACAACTATAGAACCACTCATTTTTTCTGAGTTTCCAGAGATATGTAAAAAGTCGGTTGAATTGAAGTATATAGTGTAGAGCACAATAGCTATCTTCATTTATAAGACTGGCCATTTTAACTTTATTGTTGTGTTCAGGCGCGAAACATGTTTCTAATTCGTAGGTCATCTTTAGTTCTCAATCAGTTCAAATAACCCATTCGGGGTGGTTACGACCAAGTTGCGCCATGTTGTAGTGGATATCTCGTTCTATGCAGAGGATACTGCTCGTTTCAACTCTTCAAATCACTCATACTGCTGGTAAGTTGCATCTACTATTCGTCCGATCAGTCCTCATAAGTTCCTGACAGGATTTTGATTTGGTAAATAAGCTGAACAGTCCAGAATCTGAAGCCCCTATTCATGAAACCATGCCTTGACCTTCCAGATTTTGTGAATTGATGCCAAATTACCCAATTATCACATTGTTTTTGATCCAAAACAGCCGTAACTGATTCTGAAGTACTTCGTTGCACTTCTGACTGTTCATTCGTGTCGAGGGTAAGCTATCTAAACCAGGCCTTTTAGTGAAAATTCTCTCCAAACCATCAAACTGCCGCCTGAAATGTTACGAGTTGAAAAATTAAATGACACGTTCGGTAAATCCTTCCAGTACGAAGAAATTCTATTCAAGTTGAATTTTCTCAGTCAGAGAAGTTCTCCTGAAAAAGTGAAACTCATGGGATTAGCTTCCGAATTAGTTTTTGGTTCTTCAACTTTGGAGATGGGATTTTTGTAGTTTGGAGAGAATTTTTTCAGAAAGGTCTGGTTTAGATAGTTTACCAACAACACGAATGAACAGTCAGAAGTGCAACGAAGTACTTCAGAATCATTTAAGGCTGTTTTTGCGTCAAAAACAATGTGATAATTAGGTAATTTGGCATCAATTCATAAAATATGGATGGTAATGGCATGGTTCAATAGGGGCTTCAGATTCTGGACTAGTCAGCTTGTTTACCAAATCAAAATCCTGTCAGGAACTTATGAGGACTGATCGGACGAATAGTAGATGCAGCTTACCAGCAGTATAAGTGATTTGAAGAGATTAAACGAGCAGTATCCTCTGCATAGAATGAGATATCCACTACAACATGGCGCAGCATGGTCGTAACCACCTCGAATGGGTTATTTGAACTGATTGAGAACTAAAGATGACCTACGAATTATAAACTTATCGTAATTCATGTTAAATTGGCGTTAATTTTCTAAAGGAGTGAGAGTTTTTCCATCTGGTTCTATAGTTATGTAACGCTGGAATTTCAGTTTTTTAAATGTTTCGCGCTTGAACACAACAATAAAGTTGAAATGGCCAGTCTTACAAATGAAGATAGTTATTGTACTCTACACTATATACTTCAATTCAACCGACTTCTGACATTTCTCTGGAAACTCAGAAAAAATGAGTGGTTCTATAGTTGTGAAACGCAATGTAGGTTAGGGGTAGTGGGGGCAAATTGGTCATGGGGGGCAAAGTGGTCTAATGCTTGTTTGGTAGTATAACTATTGACTATAGGTGCCGTATTGATAGTCACCTTATGCTTGAAGAATTTAATGACTTTTGAGCCACCTTGTACTCCAGTAGAGCTGTCGCATATCGAAATATAAATGAAAACAGAAATTGTTCTCTCGATAACCATTAGGCCGTAGTTCTTTGCGCATGGTATCTAATGAATTTCTCGTGAAATTTAGTTCATACAATCTGATATATCGAACAAATCATCGAATTGGACGACTGTTCACATATTCTAGATCGATTGACATATTCTGCGACTGATTAGCATAGAAATTACTTTGTTGTTTGGTGGCAAAGTGGTCATAGGTGAATAACGACTTACAATGTTCTGTTTACTAAAGCTGATGTACCTCATCACATTTTGAAAAGGTTTCTTGTGTGCAGGGTTGCCAACAATTTTTTTGAAAAATCAGGGAGAATGAAAATAAAATCAGGGAAAATCAGGATAGCTCATACTGGGTTGTCCGGAAAGTTCGTAGCCATTTTTGAGAAAACAAAAGTATAATTTTTTAAATTTATATGCACAGTGTGTTTGTGTTTTGTGCTTTGCAATCAATGTCCAGTTGCGAACAGTATTTGTCGGAATGTATCGACTGGTTGCTTGGTAGAAGCTCATAATACAGAATTCCTCTCCAATACCACCTGAACCAGATCATAATTTTTTTTCAGGTGAAGACCGGGTCTGTCGGATTGTTTCAAATGACCCGTTTTCATCACCCGCCACGATTTGCTTTGAAAAAAAAAATGACGCATAGATGAAACGCACAAGTCGTAACGATTTACGTAACCATGTTTCAACTGATGCACATGAATGGAGATTTTAAATATATGTAGTGACCTGCTAATTCATTTGTCGTGTCTCACGGATCATTCTTGCAACTCCTTGCTTTACGAACAATTTAATATATATTCTTCAAGAAATAAAACTCTTTTTAATAATAATTACAGTTTAATAAAAAAAGATGTTATTCTTGGATGTTATTTGCTGCGAAAATGTAATGAAACCTGTATCGTTTTTATTTTACTGTACATAATTTTTGGTCGCCAATATTCCTTTCATCGTTTCCGTTCCTATTCTGTTTCTAATCCTCGCTTTATTGAGATTGAATTTTCTTTTTTTTTATCTGTATTATAGTGACTTTCAAACTCATTTGGCTGGTTCGTCACTTTTACTTCCATTTTTGGAAGAATGTCGGGAGTGAGAATTGAACTCGTGACCTTTAGCGTAAGAGGCATTGATGTTACAACTACGCCAGATCGCCTCCACTGAGATTGAATTGCGAGAACCTTCGGGCATATGATTCTTATAGATTATATTTCTTTCACGTTAACTTCAAAATTTAAAAAAATTCGACACTGTACTTTCGAAAATGCGAACAGATAGAGTATAATCGAAAGAAAGAGTAAGCATTATATAAGCGCGGACCGGAAAGCTTTTTAATGTAGACTAATATGACAGTTCTCATAAACAACCAGCAAAAATCCCAGTATATTTATGTGGATTTTTTTCTGATTTAGCAAAAAGTAAAAAATCAGGAAAAATTAGGATCATTTTAAAAAAATCAGGAAAGTTGAGTGTTTGTCAGGATATCAGGGAGCATGCCAAAAAGTCTGGGAAATCCTGAAAAATCAGGAAGGTTGGCATCTCTGCTTGTGTGGCTTTGACCCTGGAAAAATATGCCACTAAACCAAGCCCTATTATGCGGAACGTTATGTGTTTCTTAATATGTTTTTGTATGCAGGAGAAAATTTAAATTGAGACATTAGGTGAATAGGCCAAGCTTATTTCATACATGTACCTACTATACCCACTAGGCCACCCCCTTCCCGTAGTTACGTATAAGCTGATTTTATGGTTAGACTTGATTCAGAAATTATGTTTAAGTTCTTGTTAACATCTCAAATACTTGAATGTAATTATTTTTTTGAGTGTACATTGCGCTCGGTAAGAAAAGATAGAAGTTACGAATTTGAATGAAATTTATCGTTGAATGTCCGCTCACACACACGTGGTTGGAGATCGCCACTCGGAGTACAATCATTAGCATGATCATCTGATGCATTCTGCGTGCCATTGGCAGTGAAATGAACTGACGCCCGGCTTGTTCTTTTTATTCTTTCATCTACTGTACAATGCAAAACATCAAACGATTGATTACTAAAGGCTGGTTTAGACCTCTCGTGAACATGAACAGGTGGTGAAATAGTACGATCATTTCACGGTGAACAACATCGCGAACAAAAAAACTCAGAAAATCGTGGTGAAACAAAAGTTCTTGATCACGCCCACGTTCATATTGAATTTCGCCAGTAAACGTGAAGTAAATGAACATCGAGTTACAATAAAGTAATTCGGATAGTCCGAATCCTCACAAAAGGCTTCCATAACTTACTATAAAAATACAACAATAGCAGTTCACGAAGAAATAATTTTCAGAATGCCTTGCGACATTTGAAAGTAAACATAAACGCGGAAATATTTTGTCGTCTGTTTTCACCACTGTTTTCGCGTTCGCGTTCAGCCTTAAGCAGGGATGCCAGCTGTCAATAGTGATGTCTGGTAATCGTACGATAAATCAACGAATCGATTTTAGATTGCATGAAGTTCGAACGATTACTACGCAACTAATAATCGGAGTGACTGAATCATTTGTGTCGGTTGAGCTATCCAAAAGTCAGAGTAAAACCATTTACGACAAATCAGCATATTTTTAAGAGATTCAACGAACCCTGGAAACTGATCGCTAAAAATAATCAGAACAATGAATGATACTGGGGAAATTCGCCTTCTAAACGTAATATTATTTGTATCTATTTTATTCAGTACTCAGTTCCAAATAACACGTTTTGATTATATTCTCAGTGATTAAATAGTTGATACGCGTGTGTGAGGACGAGTCGAATTAACGCCTTTAGTGAACATCTTTGAGTGCGCTTTTCTTTCTAGTAGATATAAGATTACCAACCGACGAATCATTGAATTAATGATTCAGTGGTAGAAAAAATAATAGGTGTAAGAATTCCTTATAAAGGTATCTGAATTATAACCTATCATATATATGCATATGCATATTAAAACGCCATCTTTGTGTGATACTGCTTATATTATGAACAATTAATGGAACAATAGCATTGTCAAAATTCATATTATAAATAAAATTTCCATTGATCAGTATTAAAGTGGAAAAAATAATATACTATACTATACAACGTGACGTGTCTTTCATTACAAATTGGTTATTGATTTATGGTTGGGTCGTGGTAAACATTGCAGTCCCGATGAAAGACCGATTAAAAAACGATATAAAGGTAATACCTTCTAAAGGAATAGCAGAAATCATCGGCTGCTCACTGAATATGGCTACAAATGCCCTAAAATACAGGAAGAAATCAGAAATACGAGGTCGGAAAAGGAAAACTAGTTCTAGGGATGACGGCCGAATACTGAAATTGGTGAAAAAAGATCCTATCCTTACGTCTACAGCCATCAAAAAGGAACTTGGACTGGAAGTGACAACTAGAACAATCCGAAACCGCTTGATTGATTGTAAATATCGTGCTCGTGCTGCCAGAAAAACTCCTTTCGTATCGTAAAGAAATCGTAAGAAAGGACTGGTATTCGCTAAACATCATCTGGAGAATCTCAAAGAACATGGAGCCAGCTATTTCAGAAATGTGCTATGGAGTGACGAAACAAAAGTAAATTTATTCGGTGCAGATAGCCGACATTATGTTAGACGTCCCATAAAGAGCGAGTTCTCTCCACAATACACGAAGAAGACTATCAAGCATGTAGGGGATTGCATTATCGTATTGGGATGTTTTTCGTGACATGGCGTTGGAGCTCTTTTTTTTTGGATACAGTCTATTAAGACACAGAATGAATACCCTGGCAACTTGAATGAAGTAATGCTACCTTATGCAGAGGAAGAAATGCCATTAAGGCAGTATTCTAGTCTAGAAATTTGACAAAAATCTTTTTTTTCATATTTCCGATGTTTGGATCCTAATATCCCTTTGTTATGTCCTAATATATGTCCGAATATCCCTTTCTTTACTGAGTTATAGCCATTTTAGTGATGCGGTATTTGATCTAGTATGGCTTTAATAATTAACTTCAAATGCGTTTCTTTCGAAGCTAGTTTTTTCAATTTGGCGTACACGGTATCTCAAGTTCTACTGAACCGATTTATGTCGAATCCATGTGAATACAATCGGGATGCATCTCTCTATCGCATGAACCAATAAAAAATTATAATTTTACGATTTTATTATTTAAAACAAAATCGGGAAACGAAAAAACGCGTTTAAAACAACATTTCTCTCTTCAAACGGCCGTCATATTTTCAAACATGTTTTTGACTTGTCCGAGGTTCATGCGATAGCAGCATCTTTACTGCTTCAGAATCTGTTTGATTTTTTTTGTTTCAGAAAACCAGAAGGGCTGGAATCATGTATCATCAACTTTTTTTTTGAATCCTCTCACTATATCAGCTTGTAACTATTCTAATTTTGAATATTTATTTTCCGTTTAATTTTTGTTTTATTGTTAAAAGATAGACAAACTAATGATATAATGGGTAGTAAAAATGTTTTGTTTTATTTTTGCGGAGCTCGAAAAAACGTCCGAAATTTGTGACTCTACACTAGAATACCCCCTTTAAATGGAGAGATTCCAACAGGATAACGATCCTAAACACACCTTGAAAAATGTGAAAAAATGATTCGTTGAAAAAGAAGTTGATGTTTTGGACTGGCCAGCGCAGTCTCCGGACCTCAACCCAATAGAAAATCTTTGGAATGAGGTCAAGAGAAATATCGCGAATGTAAAACACAAAAACCGGGACGAGTTGTGGATTCAAAGCGATTCAATAAGCTTGGTATGCTATTTCGGTAGAAACATGTCAGAAGCTTGTCGATTCTCTGCCAAGACGTTGCGCAGCTGTATTGAAAAATAATGGATTTCCGACTAAATACTAAAAGTTCATTCAATAGAACATATCTATTGTGTGAGCGCATTGGAAATTTACCTCGAACTCTATTCCGGTGGCCTTTTTCGCAATTCACATATACTCGGCTACAGGCGATTATATGCTTGTAACACCAGCACCATCATTCCAGATCTCATAATTATATCAACCTTTCTTTGGTACCGCATGGAAACAACAACAATGGCAATACATGCAAGTATCAGATATCATGCTACATGTTATTCAGTATTGTCTCAGTGGAATCGCACCTCTAGATATCGTTTGTACAACGTAAACCAACTAGCGTCACACAAACGTTCAGCATAGCATACATACAGAGCCATACATTGGTGGATTGTAGCAACTAGGAATATAAACACTCCTCATCATTTTGCGCTATTCTCAAAAGAAAAAGCTTCTGTTAATATTACTGGCCTCGATTAAAGTTGAATTACTTTCTCATGCTCGAGTGAAGCGCAGTTGTCATCCTTAGTGGAGAAAGTTTTGCTACTGGCAAGCGAAACCAAATAACTCATAACATTCCAGCACGACATTCACGATGGTCTAGCTTGGTATTCCCCAAATAAGTATTTGGCGCACAACCTTAACGCTTCGCCATAGCGTCAGTTCAATGCATTGATGCAATGTCAAAGGCACCAATAAAGCCTTTATGACGACGGAAAACAAGCGATGTCAAATGTTTGAAGAAAAAGACAGAACATTTGCCTAAGCAGAGATTCATTACTCATACTCTAGCGCAAATACTATCCTCCTTGTTTATATTTATTATCACGGCTACATAATTTTCACCATCAAACAATCGTCCATCATAGCATAAAAAATAGACGATTGTTGGTCTGTATCAGGTCTGTCCAATTATCTAGATGTCGAATTGAATGCAACTTACTATAATATAAAATTTTCTTCAGACGTAATTTTTGTATAACATTTTTCCCCACTCGCAAAAAAATGTGGTTTTCATGTACATTAAATACATATTCGATATAGAAAAGTTATTTTCATTCATAATTTGCATTTTCAAGTGTGTTTATTCCACCCCAAAATTCATTATGATCATTGTCGCTTCCCAAACTCGTGATACGAAGCTCAATGTTGTCAACGCGAATTTATCTTTTCGCTCCAAAAACTAATACTTTCTGTTCTGCCGGTCCATACTGAGAACTCACTATGGCTGATAATATTAATACATGATGTATTTGTCGGACCGTGCCGGTATGTGCTGGATAATATAAACCCGCCTTTAGCATAACAATTTGCTGCAACTAGAAATGAATTGACGAGCGTTAACCCCTTCATTACGGCAATGTGCCCCGCCAAAGTGCTACCCCTGTACGGAGCACTATCTGTCTATAGACGACATTCGTAATGAAAGGGTTAAAAGCAAGGATAACTGATGAACTAGTCTTGTTTGGCGGCGAATGCGTTCGTTGTGACTCAGTAGCAAGAGAAGAACGTTTATGCAATTAGTCCTGTTCGAAGCAGAGCGACTGAGAGGAGAGTCGATTCTCATGTTTCGTCTTCGAAAATGTTGGACCCTGCTTCCGATACATTGTCTGCTCAGGGCGCTCTGTATATTGGAAAAAAAGAAGTTCAGATGTAATTGATGGATGAATTTTATATGTGATCTGATGTCATGTGAGTCTGGTCCCGAAGTCCGTTCTACGCTGAATTAGGGAATAGCAATAACGAAAAGTGCTTCATATTTCAGATGAATCGTTTTGTAGAAAACTGTGTTATTTGACGAACACTTTGCAAACATTCTATGACGAAAAATAATTCAGTCAAAAAAGAAAACCAACACAACTATTCGAAATCAACTCTTATTTATATATTTTCATACAATTCTTTCTGTCACCCTTCTTCCACTACTCTGCGAACTGTATGTTACAAAATAGGTTTCAAAATCTATTATTTTCTTGCTTCTCCCCTGCTGTGCATCGCCGAAATAAAACCGGGACTTTTCCCCTTCACCATCATTCCTGTTGTATTATATTCAACCGCTTTCTTATTCTATGCATATTTCTTCTCACTAGTTTAATTCATATTTTTACCTCGTTTCCTTTCTGTTCGTCATAATAATCTGTTTCTCTGCGTTTGTGGCCGCGTCCATTCCCTCCCTGCTTCTGCTGTGTATTGTACGAACTACACTCTTTTTTTCCTTATTCGAAATTAGTCTCAAAGTTTACAGCACACATATAAACGCGCAAACGTCCGCTCCGCTTGTTATTGTTATTTTTTCAGGTTTTTCAGCTTGGAGCTTAACTTTTCCCCTACTGCTGCTGCTGTTGTTGTTGTTGTTGTTGTTGCTGTTATAGAAGAATGTGCTGTGTCGGTGTAATTATTATATTTTTCTTTCGCTGTTCGTTATTTTCTGTTTTTCATTTATTCATTTATTTTTATTGTTATTGCTGTTATAGTAGGTCGACTCCAAGGCGCGCGCTGAGCTGGCAGCTTTTTCAATGACTTTCTGGAATTTTTATGATTACTCTCGGCCCCACCCTCTCGTCTCTGCTGTCGCATGGAGTGCGGCACAAATAGCCCGGATGATTTTTTTTTGTTGCTTCTTATTTTTTATTAGACTTGTAACGTGTATATAAAAAAATGAAATAAAATCCTCTTTCATAAAAGTTAATCTTCTTGGCTTGGCTGTTGTCGAGAAGTCGAGGTGGGTGTACTTTGGTTTCTATATCGATATTAGTCAGCAAATTGTATCATCGGTGTTGGTGCTATTCGTTGGAAAAATGTATACCAATCAGAGCAGCATAGAAATATACGAATGTTCATTATTTAAGTGCTCGCTATCTTCTCTATATACACATTGATTTGAACATGACAGTCATTAGCTGAAATATGTTGATGTGTTGTTGTATCGATTAAATGAGCGAGATGTTGCGTTGATTATTATGAATATGTGAAATGTAAAGAATACAAATTGCGCGAATTGCACAACGGATCAAACACAGAAACATGTGAAGATAGACCGGTATTAGCACACCAATTTTATATCAACAATAATTATGTTCGAATACAAATACTAAACACTTTATATACTACTAGCTAACCCGGCAAACGTTGTTCTGCCATATATTTTTTTCCTAATGAGTATGTTGGGTGTTGAATAAAACATAACTAATGTATTAAGTAAAAAAATAAAATCAAAATTAATCGAGTGTGATCGATAAAGAAGAACGAATGAAACGATTTGAACGGATGTTTATATTTTCAATATATTTCTTTAACTCAATTTCGTTCGAAAAATCTAACAGTAATTTTGATAATTTTTCATGCCTTTGGAAAGCAACCAAATGATAATAAATGATTTCAATTTCAATAAAAAACCAATAAAATACAAAAATATGTGAACTTTTCTACAGTATAACTTTGATAAAAGAACATACATTGTGATGTAGGACAAAAACCATATCTTTAAGCCCCCTACAGAAAAATAACTGCCGGGGAAATTGAGTGCTCGAAAAATCGAACGTTAGCCATAACGAACTTTTTCTTTCTGCTGAAACAATACCAATACATCTGACCTTTGCAGCGCATTCTAGTTTGTTTACTTTGGAAGACGGAAGGTTTTTCCATTTACTTCAGCATTTTCAATTGTGAATGTTTGTTAGTATCAATTAACTCAGCAAATATTATTGAAAAATTGCATTTCTGTCCATGATTACCTCAGCTGATGGCGGTCCGTAGAATCTCGTGTGCAGAGGAGTTGGAGGAAATCAGTACGTGGAAAATGATTCTAATGAGATTGCTGACAGGTTTGCCATAATAAAATCTGTGTTTTCGACCTAATAAAATCTTTTTTTCTTAGTTCTTTTCCAGAAAATCTATATATATATATCTGTATTATATTTATAAGTCTACTTTTTAGCCATAATTTGAGCTTTATTATCACTGTTTGGCATAGCTATTATACGATGTTGAAGGTAACTACGTAGCGCTACAAAAAAAAAACATTGTAGTAGAAACACAATGCTTCATTGAGGTGCAATGAAAGTTTAAACGGTTGCATTTTTTCATCCTTGTTTGTATTGCGCGACGTAAATACTCTTATTATAACATATTCTAGAGCACACACACAAATGTAAAGCTTGCAATAGTAACATACTGGATAATTGCCAACGAATGGAAACGTAAATTCAAGAAACTGTCAACGAATTAAAAGGGGACATTAAATTGGCATGAATCCATGTACTCAGGATTAGGACAGGTTCTGTCGTTCTACGTATAGTTGTCCCATGTTCCAAAATCAGCAACTGAGAAAAAAGCAATGAATGTTTTGTTTTTTGATATACTGGGAACAAACAATATTTTTTTTGTGTTTTTCCGAAAGATTATGCATAGAAACATCGTTTTATGAAGAAATGAGTGCAACACCTTCACAGAATATAAATCTCATTGTTATTAGGCATTCGCTAACAATGTGTGCACATGTTCTGTTAAACTTTTTCTTATTTGTTTGGTTATTTGTTAGTTCGTTTCGTTCGTTCGTTTGTTTCTTTTTTGTTAGTTCGTTCTTCCAAACCAGAAAAAAGTTCATTAGGCCTGCTAGTCTTGGAGGCGATCTGGCGTAATGGTAACATCCATGCCTCTCACGCTAAAGGTCACGAGTTCAATTCTCTCTCCCGACATTCTTCCAAAAATGGAAGTTAAAGTGACGAACCAGCCAAATGAGTTGAAAGTCACTATAATACAGATAAAAAAATAGGCCTGCTGAAAGTGTGACATGAAAACCTTGTACTTGAACCGACTTATTCGATATGGATCTACAAAAAAAGCTTGGTGGGACAGTTATGAATAGAATATCAACATGGAACAACTGAGCTTGATGTTGTTTTTTTTAAAGTTGGGAATGGACTATATTTTTTTTGTGTTTGTCCGTAAGATTATGCATAAAAACAACGTTTTATGAAGAAAAGTAACATGGGACAACTATGCGTCGAACGGCAGTATAGATTCTGCTCAAAATTTCCAAAGTCTAATCCTGCGTCCTTAGATTTGATGTATTGTTCTGGGCATATATTATCCAAAGAGTAAGATAAAGTGTTCTGGTTTCCCAGTAAGTAAGTAAATTCAATAGCAAAAGGTAGTTCAAAATAATTAAAAGTAATATTTACTCATCGAGTCGTTCAAATAATGTAAAATTCGATTACTATGACTAAGAAATAAGCGAAATGGAGAATTTTCGTGAAGTGATCGGGAAAAAATTGTTGAAATTCATTCAATCAAAATAATTGTTGTATAAAATTGGAACCTTATCTTTAAAAATCTATAAATTCTGTATGAAATCCCGAAAATCTGTAATCTGTATCTGCAGATTATTGGTTTTAAAAAGTCTAAAAAATCTGTGTAAATACACATTATTCTGTAGATATGATAACCTTGATTGCTGGGTGAATATTCTTCCGCCGGATTAGGTGGGCGGTCTCATCGATGAGGAAAACCTTAATAATGATTCTGTTCTACAGAATAATGACCTCCCAACCCTCTAGCCATTAATTTTTCGAAGCGTATTTGAACTTTGCAGATATTCGAAAATGTTAGATTTTTCGGGAAATGGATAATCGGGAACAAATACTTGTTAAGCATTGACATTTCTCCACGACCAACAATGAAAATGAAAGCAATAACTTTCGTTTGGAAGAAAAAGTTTGCCGGTAATAAGTTTAAACTACATGAAATAAGAAAGGTAACATCTCACCATGGGTGAATTAATACTTAGAGACTTTCATTCCTCTGTGCTTGTTAGTCTAGGAATGTAAAATTAATGCATTTATGAATTGTGAATTGTTATTGAAGTGACCTTCAGTTCGCAGTATGTTTGTTAATGCAGGAAAAAGTGCGGGCTTCGGCCAATGTTCGATTTTTCTAGCAGTCGTTTCCCGGAAAATGAAAGTTGGGAAAAAATAATTCTTGAACATTGGGGTTCAAGTTCTGTCTTTTTTAAATTTTACTCAAAAACTGAATTTTATATTTAATACTTTTATGTCTTAAACACCCCCCCCCTCCTCCCTTTTCGATATTTTTTTGTATATTTTTATTAGAAACCCCTTCGAATATAACCAGGTTTGACGTAGAGTGTGGTAAATTCACCAAAATGGAGATACAAATTTTTTAAAATATATGAAATTTTAATACTTTGTAAAATCGTAACAATTTAAAAAAATTAATATGAAGTATTAAATCTACATACGATTCAACATGCCTACATATAACATGCCTACAACCTACATATAACGTTTTGTTCTGGGAACAACCGTTCTCGAGATAGAACCATTTTTTTCTTGTGAAAATGATGTCAGTGAAATTTCTATACGATGTTGAAGCATTTATTTCTTTTTTTTTTGTTATTTCCATCGAAAATTCTTTCACATACCATACAAAATACCATATACAAAAGAATAATATTTATTTAATTCAACTATGATTATTGATATACAGGAAATATTTCAGGTTCTTCTTTGAAATTAGAATATATCTTAACTGCTATCATGTTACCAGAAATTCTGCTTACAATCATTGGCCCAATCATAAAGTTCTTTTGAATTTTTCAGCGGATGTTCATGATGCCTTGCCAACCTAGTTCTTCTTGCCATTAGTTTAAAAGTTTCTCTTATTGCATCAAATGGACCTTCGCCATGTGAAGTTGCAAAAAATGCCATTCAACTTCTAAACCATAGCTTCTCGTAAATTCACACAGACTACAAAGTTTTTCTATTCTTGTACTGAGGAGCAGCACCATCTGATATAAAGATACACTTATTTTATAGATATAGTCGATTTCAAATGTCCCAATAATTTCGATATAAACAGCTATACTGCAACGACATCATGTTTCAAAACCTCCTAAATGACAATAACGCTCAAGTTCTGTAGTGTATAATTACCATTGCAATAAACTGCAAACGTGTGTATTGTGCACTTGTAATTATTCCAATGATAGCTCTGATTCAATTAAATGTTACATCTATCAGTTGTTATATATCGAAAATGATCAGTCTTAGGACAATAAACATTGTATATTTTTTCATGCAGGATTGCGTTTAGAATCGATTTATTGCGTTAGGGTGGGTTTAGACCAGTGATATATTCATGTGAAGAAATATGATAAGATTTATAGGAATCGCATCAATCGTTTACACTAGCGTGAACTTCTATAATGAATATATTAATATTTTCGGTGAATTTATTCACCTAAAGTAGAACTGCATCCAACTTTAGTGATTTCTCACCAGTGAGAAATTCACAAGCGTTTACATATGCTGAATTTATTCAAGTTATATATACCCCGAATAAGTGTAGCATATTTATTCTCACCCGTTTACACCTATTTTCACGTGAATAAATCCATCTATAGCTATAGATCTCCCTAATGTAAACCCGCCATTACTCTTGATGGCTGTAAGGCTAAAATTTCACAAAGTATTGAAATTTAATAAATTTTCAAAAATTCGTATCTCCATTTAGGAGAGTTTACCACGGCACCACTGTTCCTCAAACTTTGTCAACAACAACTTTGTCGAACATCATATTTTAATCAGACATCTGGATTTTGAGTCACGATTTTTTTGATAGAAATACTATCGATTTTGATTACGCCCTTTTCAAAAATCAATCGTAATTTAAATTGCTCATATGGTCGGTGTTAAGTCAGAAAGGACCAAGTCGCAAAATTGAAAATTTCGAGTTATTGATCGCATTAGGTTGAGCATTTCGTAAGCTACATACCACATGATTCATATTTGGAAAATCACGCGTGCAGCAGGAAGAACGTATAGAAATTGTTTCGAATGCTCAATGAATACCCCTTATAGCACCAAACTTCAAGCTCGTTTTTCATAAATATGCCACATGGTTCAGTCTGACTTAAAACCGACCATATGATAATCAAAATTGTGTTTTTGGAAAGCTTCCATCATAAGTACCAAGTTTAAAAAAAATCGGAGAAGGTTGGGTCAATATTTGCTGTTTTTGGCTGGTTCGGCGTGGAATTGCTCTACATATATAGTAATCGGTATCTTAGCATTATCGTATATAGTTTACATCCTATTCTCATGTCTACCAAGTTTTTGAGCTTAATTTCATCGAAATCAACAAGAAAAAGAAGGAAACGTAGAACGTAATTAAAGCAATTACATCAATAGATGCAATGAATTATCAATTTTGAGATAGATCGTTGCATCTGAACGAAATATTTTCAAACAGATACAAGTTATGCCACTATCAACCGCCTAATGTTCGGGAGCGTATCATCCTCGTAAACACAGCATCATCAAAGACGATTGTGGATAAAATGTGTCCGTAACACCTAAACAGTACAAAAAGCGCAGTTGCAATGTTTGACTTCTTCAATCAAACGTTGACGGAATCACAGCGGAACCCGGGGTATGTTTCAACCGAACACAACCTGAACAATGCACAGCAGCACCTTTTAACTCCCCCCGCAAGCGCGAAGATTCGTAATGTAAATATTAGAAGAGAGCAAAAAAAATCCTGCAGGCCAGCATCGGATTTAGCTCTATTTTGTTTACACATGTGTGATTGTATAAGTGAAACAGTCGTCGATATTTCTAATATGGACATGCGTACGAAAGACAAGGAAGGGTAATAAAATTCATGTTAGATTTTGGAGGCTCTCAGCGCTCGCTTCCGTAGTAAAACCGTGAAATGCAATAGTGATCCCACCATAATTTAGCATAGCCCCATTAAACCCCTCACCCGATCGCCACTTACCTTGTACTGTTGCAGGGTCAGTGATTCCGCCTCGGCAAAGTCATTGTCGTCAGAGTCAACCGTTTCGATGATGTCGAGGGGTTCATTGTCCACCGGATCATTCGATATTGGTTGCTGCGGTTGTTGAGGTGGCTGTATGGTGCTAGAATGCGTACCATTCCTTAGCTGCTGTTGTTGTTGCTGCTGCTGTTGCTGGTTCTGCTGCAGTTGCTGCTGGTGGTGCTGCAGCTGTTGAGTGTAATGCATTTGTTGCTGTTGAAGGGCGTACTGCCGATTATCTGGCTCCGGCAGCAGCAGATCATTCCAGTCTGGTTCGGATTTGATTGCTAGTGGCTGCTGCATCACTTCGTGGGACATTAGAATCTCACAGATGGAACGGGAAACACTTTTTGTTCACTGACACGACGCACCTCTCAACGCGACAAATACCAAGCCTAGATGATTTAATTATGTAGATGAGGAAATGGTAATGGAAGTTCACACTACGCACGAAAAGAGCACCTCCTTTCAGAGTGATGTTCGAAGCAGAAGTAAACATGGAAGATGGGAAATGAAAATTCAGACTGACGTGAAGGGAAATGGAATAATGTCAAAAGTTAACGAAAGGAGACGTTACTGTGTACACGGTAAATTCAAGATGTATTTTTTTGTATAACATGGATATTCTCAAAAAGAAGCATGTTTTGCTTTTTGCAATTTTGTTTTGAAAAACAGCAAAACATCGGATGTGAAGTGTAATATTTGCGTGTAAGTGTAAAACAGTAATTATTCAATAACTGAACCTGGTTTAACTGGACTGCTCTTTAACTGGGCGAACGTTAACTTTTCTTTGGTCCAGTTAACGAGCAGAACTTCTTAAACAATTGATGCCATATTAAATTCGAAGATTTGTTGTGAGGGACATTCGAATGTAATTTGTGATGTTATAAAAATTGATATTATTTTCGCATGACAAAAGCATGGATTAAATTATAGGAAAATAATTTCCCCAAATTATGTATCATACCTGTTCAATGCAATCAATGTAATCAATAATCAATTGACGTACTACATGCCGGTGCAGTTAGAAATCAAATGCCGATAACTGGGCTTCCTTTCTGGTTCAGTTACTGAATGATTAGGTCAGGCGCAAATTGAGACGCGTAGAGCGCGAGTAACATGGCGTGATATAGCGCCTGTTTTCGTGACTAATGAAAACAGATAGAATTGCACAAATTGGCCAGGTGACGCGAGATGGCACAGCGCTTGTGAGACACGATTCGCGTGACGCGGTGGCTGAACCACAGTTTCTCATGCTGGTCGTGCCAGTTGTGTTGACGAACAATTGGTGAGCGCTGTGAAATTGACACTATACGGTTGTGTCGGTCGGGTGGTTATGTAAGTAAATAAATATATCGTGCAATTCTGTGTGAATTAGATATTGCGAGTGACACGTTATTTACACCAAACTGCGACTCAATATGAACATCAGCACGCTACGTTTGCTTCACACTTGAGTCGTGTTGGTAATCTCGTGTTAGCTCACGAGTGCTATACGCTTCTCAATTGGCGCTTAGCCTTACTGTGATTGCGTGAACAGCGTAAACGTTGATATATGCTACAGTAAAAGGTCAAATGGGCTTATCTCGAAAACTTTTTACCACATATTTTGTTTGAGAACTTCAGCATCTATCAATACAATTAACAAAAACTACTAACAATACATCAAAAATACTTAAAAATCATTTTAAAATGCTTGCTTAAATGCTTAAATTTTTAGATAGACGTTTTTGATGCGAGAGGATCTAATTTCAATTAAATTTAGTAAAAGACCCTTTTATTACATGCATCTGTTTCATATTTTCTATCTACTCCGGATGTTTTGGCGTAGGACTTCGTCTTTCATTTCTCTACTCGGGTGTAGGTTTGAGGTTTGAAAACGAGAGAGTTACGCAAAAACAAGATTTTGAGCATTGATACCTCCTAACCAACTGAACGAAATAATACGGTAACCACTTCATTCGAAAGATAAAATGTCTACGCGTTATATGCTTGTTATTTATTGATCCAAAAACTTGTTTCTATAGCTTAAAAAATACTTTGAAAAACAAGCTATTAAAATCACAAAAATCTGTATATAAGCAGATGCCAACTCGGTAATCCATTTTCAGAGGCGAATGTACTGCAAAGTTTAAAGCCTCTCTAATTCAAACAAGGAAGGAAAGAAATCCAATCCAAAGTTTCACTTTGTGTTTTGCATGGAGTGGTCATGAGAAAATGCTCGATTGTAAATGCGCCCGAAGGAATATTTGCGCAATCGGTTCACGTGATGCAATAGTATCCAAGCGCATCAGTTTCTCTTTTCATTTCGCATGGAGGGGTGATGAGAAAATGTTCGATTGTAAATGCGCTTGAGCGCATACATTTGTGCAATCGGCTAGGTGTTCCAGTGACGCAATGATAACCAAAGGCATCAATTAATATTCTGCTTCCGTGTGGAATGGTCATAAAAAATCTCGTTTTTTATTCTCACGAGAACAAAAATGAATCATGTATCAAACATCTTTAGTTGCTTTTACAAATCCACGCAAACTCAAGGGTTCTACTCAGGACCACTAACAAGTGTAAAATGAAAACCTAAACACAGAACATGCAGGAATTAAATGAAAGATTTCGAATGCTTATAACTCTAATATTTCTTAATCGGAAAGACGTTTGCATTAATTGATAGGAAATATTTCTATGCATGTCACAATTAATTAAATGTTATTCATATTTTTGAAATATAGTGGGAAAGAGAAGGTGCTTCTTCTTTAAAAGTCGCAAACTGTATGTAATAATATGTTAATCGACCGACAATAGTATATGTAATAGTTTGATGCGATTTCATATTTTCTGTTAGGACAAAACACAGGTTCCTTGTAAGATCATGTTTCATAATGATTCATTCAGAGAACAAATCCACCAGCGATTTTTTTCACTTTCACTAACAATCAATCATACAAAGAATCACGATAACACGTACACGCAATAGGCCAAACAATGGATTGAAAGTAACGAAAAAACTTTTTTCTCAACATGCCCTCACTAGATGATTTTATGAATCGCCCGAGCTTCCCCCTGATTTTTTCCTGATAATCAGGAAGTATATGAATGTTACGCGGAATTAAAAAAATGCATTAGATTGGAAATATATAGCTTTGCCTTTAAAACTATGAAAATCTAATTTAATTTTCAACCCAAAACTTAGTATACATTAACAAAATAAACTCTGCGTTACATGCATTTCGATCGTAAATGACAATATCGTTACTTACAAGTGTTCTCATTGTATTTATCCATTCCGTCCAGCGCAAATCAGTTCAGCTGCACTCGTTCGTTCGCAAACACTTCGTACCCAAACAGTTCTTTCCCATACAGTTCACTCGCAAACAGTTCTTTCAGAATCAGTTCGTTCACAAACCTTTCGCTCGCAATCAGTTCGTGGGGCGAACTCAGGGTACGTTTATGAGAAGGTATCCTGGACTCGAAGTGTGTCCGACACGATTCACATATACACTCTCAACTATGACATCTTAGCTTTGACGGAAAGCAGCGATCGCAAAGCAATTCATAACAAGTGTTTTTTTTTGTTGCGAATATTACGTTTTTCGCTACATTTTATTTGAAAATATGTCAATAATACGTGAGATAGAGAAGTTAGTGAACCTTTAAATTTAAAAAAACGGAACTAGTACGCAGAATGTGTTGTTTCTGTGTTGCTTTTTAAAGTGGTCTTTTTACAGCGGCCCGACTGCGAAGGAATATATATAAAATATTTCTATTTTCAGATAATTCTATGGCTCGATGTATGGCACCCGGATGCGTGAATGTTCAGTCATTGATACCCTGGCTCGAGTCTAACTCGAATTATGAAAACATATCCCACAAATTATCATTCCATCGATCCTCAAGGGATGTGACTATTCGGAAGAAATGGCTTCGATTCTTTGAACAGAACCTAAACAGCAATACTAAAAACATGTACATTTGCTCGCTTAACTTCAGTCCAGATTGTTTCATTCATATCGATAGCTTCCCATCAAACATTAAATCGTATAATTTTGCACGTGCCAAGTCTTACAAGAAATCCGAATGAATCATAATCGAATATAATATCAATCAAAGTATGTATCGTGTACATTTGAAATCGCATAAAATGTAAAAACTCGATTTTATATACCATTATCAAATTAAGTCGCAATTCGGTATAATAAACATCAATTTTATGATGTACATTGTCGTAAAATATATTTAATCCGCATCATATGCGTATATTACGCTGATGCAATTTGTGTGTCGTATAAGCGTATAATTTAAATCTATTCAGTACTGTAGTAAATCGTGTTGCATGCTGCAGAAAATCATGAAACAGTAAATCATGTTAGATCCTAATAAAGAACATATTACATCATATTACACACACATTCACACATTCACATATACACTCTCAACTATGACATCTTAGCTTTGACGGAAAGCAGCGATCGCAAAGCAATTCATAACAAGTGTTTTTTTTTGTTGCGAATATTACGTTTTTCGCTACATTTTATTTGAAAATATGTCAATAATACGTGAGATAGAGGAGTTAGTGAACCTTTAAATTTAAAAAAACGGAACTAGTACGCAGAATGTGTTGTTTCTGTGTTGCTTTTTAAAGTGGTCTTTTTACAGCGGCCCGACTGCGAAGGAATATATATAAAATATTTCTATTTTCAGATAATTCTATGGCTCGATGTATGGCACCCGGATGCGTGAATGTTCAGTCATTGATACCCTGGCTCGAGTCTAACTCGAATTATGAAAACATATCCCACAAATTATCATTCCATCGATCCTCAAGGGATGTGACTATTCGGAAGAAATGGCTTCGATTCTTTGAACAGAACCTAAACAGCAATACTAAAAACATGTACATTTGCTCGCTTAACTTCAGTCCAGATTGTTTCATTCATATCGATAGCTTCCCATCAAACATTAAATCGTATAATTTTGCACGTGCCAAGTCTTACAAGAAATCCGAATGAATCATAATCGAATATAATATCAATCAAAGTATGTATCGTGTACATTTGAAATCGCATAAAATGTAAAAACTCGATTTTATATACCATTATCAAATTAAGTCGCAATTCGGTATAATAAACATCAATTTTATGATGTACATTGTCGTAAAATATATTTAATCCGCATCATATGCGTATATTACGCTGATGCAATTTGTGTGTCGTATAAGCGTATAATTTAAATCTATTCAGTACTGTAGTAAATCGTGTTGCATGCTGCAGAAAATCATGAAACAGTAAATCATGTTAGATCCTAATAAAGAACATATTACATCATATTGAAATGTCAATGAAATGCTGATGCACTCGAAAATGATGAAATGCTCTCGAAATGGCTGATGTTCGATGGAAGTAACAACGGCAAACATCCCTTCTAATGAAACATGCAGCAAAACGAAGTGAACTACGCCATTTAACGCCAATCTTAGATATATACCACATCGAATTTGTCACATTGCATCGCATCGCTTTGCAAGGTTGCCAGATTGATTTATTATATTTATTATAATAGTAATCAGAATTTAGTTGGATATGATTGAGAAAACAAATTGTACAGAGAAAATTGTAATAAAAATAATTTAAAATTGAGATAGTATTATTGATATTTATTTATTTTTTATTATTCCAGTTCAATGATATTATATATTTGGTTTCTATGATAGGGAAATCAAAGATCTTTGGAACATAGCTAAATAATAAAATCGGCAACCAGGAATGACTGATCCTACTGATAGAATGTATTAGGTTATATCATATCGAATCATATGTATGAGTTTTAATCGCTGTTGAATTAAATTTCAGATAGCCGCGCGAGATAGCTCGTGGATGATAATCCAGATGACCGGAGTTCGAACCCTCATCGGAACAGTTTTCACCAAACATCAATCTGTGTCATTTTAAACATTTATATTCCCCTCCCAACACAAGAGAACTCATATATAAAAATGGCCATTCGTGAGGCTATAATAAACATTTCACGAAAATATTTTGCGCCATTTGTTTTATTTCTATGTCTGTAATAAATCGTATATGAGTATGGCAAAAGTCGTATTGAGTGCTTTGATAATTCATGAATATATTCATATTAGATCGCAATTCAATTTAAACATAATCGCTATTATAGCCGGTCAGATTTCGAATGCTTATAACTCTAATATTTCTTAATCGGAAAGACGTTTGCATTAATTGATAGGAAATATTTCTATGCATGTCACAATTAATTAAATGTTATTCATATTTTTGAAATATAGTGGGAAAGAGAAGGTGCTTCTTCTTTAAAAGTCGCAAACTGTATGTAATAATATGTTAATCGACCGACAATAGTATATGTAATAGTTTGATGCGATTTCATATTTTCTGTTAGGACAAAACACAGGTTCCTTGTAAGATCATGTTTCATAATGATTCATTCAGAGAACAAATCCACCAGCGATTTTTTTCACTTTCACTAACAATCAATCATACAAAGAATCACGATAACACGTACACGCAATAGGCCAAACAATGGATTGAAAGTAACGAAAAAACTTTTTTCTCAACATGCCCTCACTAGATGATTTTATGAATCGCCCGAGCTTCCCCCTGATTTTTTCCTGATAATCAGGAAGTATATGAATGTTACGCGGAATTAAAAAAATGCATTAGATTGGAAATATATAGCTTTGCCTTTAAAACTATGAAAATCTAATTTAATTTTTAACCCAAAACTTAGTATACATTAACAAAATAAACTCTGCGTTACATGCATTTCGATCGTAAATGACAATATCGTTACTTACAAGTGTTCTCGTTGTATTTATCCATTCCGTCCAGCGCAAATCAGTTCAGCTGCACTCGTTCGTTCGCAAACACTTCGTACCCAAACAGTTCTTTCCCATACAGTTCACTCGCAAACAGTTCTTTCAGAATCAGTTCGTTCACAAACCTTTCGCTCGCAATCAGTTCGTGGGGCGAACTCAGGGTACGTTTATGAGAAGGTATCCTGGACTCGAAGTGTGTCCGACACGATTCACATATACACTCTCAACTATGACATCTTAGCTTTGACGGAAAGCAGCGATCGCAAAGCAATTCATAACAAGTGTTTTTTTTTGTTGCGAATATTACGTTTTTCGCTACATTTTATTTGAAAATATGTCAATAATACGTGAGATAGAGGAGTTAGTGAACCTTTAAATTTAAAAAAACGGAACTAGTACGCAGAATGTGTTGTTTCTGTGTTGCTTTTTAAAGTGGTCTTTTTACAGCGGCCCGACTGCGAAGGAATATATATAAAATATTTCTATTTTCCGATAATTCTATGGCTCGATGTATGGCACCCGGATGCGTGAATGTTCGGTCATTGATACCCTGGCTCGAGTCTAACTCGAATTATGAAAACATATCCCACAAATTATCATTCCATCGATCCTCAAGGGATGTGACTATTCGGAAGAAATGGCTTCGATTCTTTGAACAGAACCTAAACAGCAATACTAAAAACATGTACATTTGCTCGCTTAACTTCAGTCCAGATTGTTTCATTCATATCGATAGCTTCCCATCAAACATTAAATCGTATAATTTTGCACGTGCCAAGTCTTACAAGAAATCCGAATGAATCATAATCGAATATAATATCAATCAAAGTATGTATCGTGTACATTTGAAATCGCATAAAATGTAAAAACTCGATTTTATATACCATTATCAAATTAAGTCGCAATTCGGTATAATAAACATCAATTTTATGATGTACATTGTCGTAAAATATATTTAATCCGCATCATATGCGTATATTACGCTGATGCAATTTGTGTGTCGTATAAGCGTATAATTTAAATCTATTCAGTACTGTAGTAAATCGTGTTGCATGCTGCAGAAAATCATGAAACAGTAAATCATGTTAGATCCTAATAAAGAACATATTACATCATATTGAAATGTCAATGAAATGCTGATGCACTCGAAAATGATGAAATGCTCTCGAAATGGCTGATGTTCGATGGAAGTAACAACGGCAAACATCCCTTCTAATGAAACATGCAGCAAAACGAAGTGAACTACGCCATTTAACGCCAATCTTAGATATATACCACATCGAATTTGGCACATTGCATCGCATCGCTTTGCAAGGTTGCCAGATTGATTTATTATATTTATTATAATAGTAATCAGAATTTAGTTGGATATGATTGAGAAAACAAATTGTACAGAGAAAATTGTAATAAAAATAATTTAAAATTGAGATAGTATTATTGATATTTATTTATTTTTTATTATTCCAGTTCAATGATATTATATATTTGGTTTCTATGATAGGGAAATCAAAGATCTTTGGAACATAGCTAAATAATAAAATCGGCAACCAGGAATGACTGATCCTACTGATAGAATGTATTAGGTTATATCATATCGAATCATATGTATGAGTTTTAATCGCTGTTGAATTAAATTTCAGATAGCCGCGCGAGATAGCTCGTGGATGATAATCCAGATGACCGGAGTTCGAACCCTCATCGGAACAGTTTTCACCAAACATCAATCTGTGTCATTTTAAACATTTATATTCCCCTCCCAACACAAGAGAACTAATATATAAAAATGGCGATTCGTGAGGCTATAATAAACATTTCACGAAAATATTTTGCGCCATTTGTTTTATTTCTATGTCTGTAATAAATCGTATATGAGTATGGCAAAAGTCGTATTGAGTGCTTTGATAATTCATGAATATATTCATATTAGATCGCAATTCAATTTAAACATAATCGCTATTATAGCCGGTCAAAGTTGCATATACATCCAAACTAATTCGGTAAGCATTTGCCATGTATGTATATGCCCTCCACTTTTGCATGCATATGCCAGTTAGGCGCATTATATGCCAACCAAAATTTAAGGCATATGATGTTATATATACGCTTGTTATGCGATTTAATGTTTGCTGGGTTGGAAGTACAATATCGTCGAAAACTGATACAAACAGGTAAATTTGAAGAAATCCATATTATAGTTACAATTATTACACAGAAATGTTTATTTTTAGCTGTTCCTATTGTCAGAAAGGCCAACGATTCTCATGCCACGGGAAATCAAAACGGACGGCTCACCGAAAGGTGAGTAAAAGTGTAAAAAATCATAAATCATCCACAACATCCGCGGAATTGGTCCAGTTTTCTAATGGGACGAAACATGATTATCCCGAGAGGGATATTCGGTCAAATGAAATCGGGAGCAGCACTATCAACATCTCTAATGAAAAACCTAGTGATAAGCTAGTTCTGAAAGCTTAGTTCAAGCACTGCTGTAGGAGGTATCCGAGAGCTACAGAGAGCTTCAGGAAGCTAAACTCTGAATTACCGAACCACAATTTCCCCTAGGTTTTGACTAGAAAAAAAATATAAATATATTATCTTGACGCAGCAATGAATAAATGTATACATTCAGCTTAAATACAAAAGAAATAAACTTATTTAGACAAATTCTCGCGTAACTTTTGAAAAGGTCCTATGTAACAAATGTGTAATCGAGTTAATGGATGCACGCTATTAGTTTTCAATCATTGAATGTATTACAAAAACAATCGTTCACGTATCTATCTTCTTCATCTTTTTGTTGCCGATACAAAAAATATCCAATGTAAAGATTCGAATTTTAGGCACCCGGCTGTTACTTCGGACGCCACTTTCCTCCGACGGCCGAAACGTCCGAAGTAACAAAGTAGTCAATACAACACGCAGTCGTACTTCGGTCGTTTTGGAATTTGTTTCTTACAGGTGTTGTTATCGATTTCAGTGCAATTCAACGAGTGATAACAATAATAATCAGTCTTTAGAACGAAATGCTGATATTTGGATTGTTGTTTCTTAGTTAGTTTCAAATTTTTATAGTGCAACGTAATATGTCCAATGTGCAAACGCGGGCAGTCAAAACGTCCAATGTAACATTTTTCGCTCCGAGGCTTCAACCTTAATCTCAAATCACGAAACAATAGTTACGATTGGTTTTACGGAGTTATTCTTGACAGCTAGTGGTGAAAACAGTGATAAAGATTGATAGCTTTTAAGACAATTCGCGAAATAATGTTCGGGTCTTCAACTACGTTTTTCTCGAGTTGGCGAAAATGTTACATTGGACCTTTTCAAAAGTTACGCGAGAATTCATTATACCGCTCCATGATACTTGCAAAGCTAACACGTCACAGCCTCACTGTTACTGATGCACTAGTCAGTCCAGACTACCTTCTCATAAACGTACCCTGGAGCGAACTACCGTTCTTTAATGGGCACCTTACACGATCAACCGGATTGACAATAAGTGTCTTCAATATCGTGACAGCTAGGCTTTCAACATCTGATCTAACCTCAATCAATATTTTTCCACCTTACACGGTCAATATCGCCCTCAACCCGAGACAACGAAAATGTCCGCGATGGCTAGTGGCGACATTTGAGTTTGGGATCCAAACTATTCTCAATCAGATTAGAAGGCTAAAAGGCAATTTTCTATTGGTAAAATTTGAATGAAAATATCTACTTGGTATTATTTAATTAGTTGAAGCGCGTAGTCCTAACCTTAACTTAACCTATTTCCCCTGAATTTTCAGATATTCCTACTAAAATGTATTATTATAATATAACGTCAATTTCAGACATAATTTTTGTATGGGATTTTCTCACCACTTGCAGAAAAAAAGTGATTTGCATTCACATAGAAAACAAATTTGATTCGTAAAAGTTCATTTTCATTCATAATTTACACTTTAGAATTCGGGTTTTCTTCTCAAAAATACATCATAATACTCGTTTCACAAATACAGACTGTTCCTTTCAGTTCCAGAGATGCCAGATTATTTTAGTTTGCGAAAATATATGTAAGTTATTTTATCTGCAAGCAAATGTTTTTATTCCATAAATGAGACTATGACAGTAGAACCCCTATTATCCGCGAGCGGGTGATCCGCCCTGCGGATTATTCGTGACTGCGAGTTCCATAGTAAATCAATAGGCCTTTCCGGAATTTGTTAGTGAGTGGTAGGCCCATGCTCTTTTGTTGTGGTCATGGCTTTTACATTATTTAGCCACTGATGTACACGACCTTATAGATGGATAGTTGATTGATTTCTGTATTGATAGAACATAGTTTTTATGTTGAAACATCTCTTTTCGTGTTTGCATTTTTTTGTCCTTTAATAGGTCATCCGCGATTTTCGTTAATCGCGGTGAGTTTGCCCGACTATTCCGCGGATAATCGGGATTCTACTGTAGCTTGAATTAACACATGATGATTTTTCATCTGTGATTTTCCCAGATCTTCTCATTCTCCAAATTTTATAGCGGAGTGTGAAGAAACACACAACCCGCTCACTAGCGCAATGAATGACCGAGTTCAACGTTAAAAAATTCCTAAAACGTTGTTAAGTTTCATCCACTCTCTCACCACCATCACATTGTCAGTTTACTTTGAAGTTTTGATTTGTATCGTGAAAAGTACCGTATTTTGCTATTCAAAGTATCGGTTTTCCAAACCAAAAGCTTCCATTTATGATTCCTACAATTTCAGTAGTTTATAAATTTTAATTGCAATCGCAAAAAAGACTAACAAAAATTAAATGTGCGCTTGCATATCTGGCAACTCAGTCTGGAAGTCCGTGAGGTAAAACGTCAACATCATGCATCCATATGAAATGTCACGATATTGATGCTCGAAAATCAGAAAATCCGGATTTCTGCGTCGTCGGCCATGTTCAGCTGTCATTATGCTCTCAAATGTCATCATATTGTCAATAAAGTTGACCGTGTAAGGTCCGCTTAAGCGTAAGAACACACTGGACGGCTTCCCCGCGCGGATTTTGCAATGACAGACCGCCGCGGGGCCTCGATAATGGAATGTGAATGAGATAAAACACACAAGGCGGAGCGGGTACGGCCGGCTCTAAAGTCACTGTTGTAAAGTTCCTCATTCTCTGCGGTGGCTCGATGGAGATGATGCGCCGCAACGGTTTTGTGATAGTATTAGTGTTTATGCGGTGCACATGAAGCAAGGTAATAGTTAATGTACTATCGGTGAGCCAATACGTGAAAATCACTCTGCGGTCATGTAGCTGCGGATTCTCGAATACTACCCAAATTATCGAGAAATGCAATATTTCAGACGTGTGCGATCAACTTCTTTCTCCCTCTCGCTCAGGTAAACATCCCTCTTCCGTTTTCCACCATTCTGTCTTTATATACCTCCCCTCTAATCCGCTTACTGTCCAAACAGTTGTACCTTGTACCATAGACTCGTCTTGCATCCGTCTATAAAAATATGATAATGGCCGCTAGTGAAGCCGTCGAAAGCCGCTGAATGTGTTTTTCATCGAGCTCCTGCTGCGACTTGTCATTGCGAGAATCGCGCGGGAGAGCCGTCTAGTGTGTTTCCACGCTAAGAAAGAACGACCGTTCGTTCACTCTTTTTTGCGAACTAGTTCTTTCGTACCGTTCGTGAACGGATTTCCCATCTCTACTGCAAATACAGTAATTTACATTTAATGCGACAAGCCGAGGCACAACTCAGTGTCGCATTTGAGGTGATTTTGACCTGTAATTAGACATTGGCGATGAGAGTGGTACAGTGTCGACGTCTGGTGGTGACCATAATTTGGGCCCCGAACTCGATGTTTACAAAAATGTCCAATTAGAGGTAAAAATGTCCAATTAAGGTGAAGGTGGAAGCTGGCCACAAATGGATGCCACAATGGCGCTCATTTCTTTAATCTCCCTCCCTCACCCCTCGCCCGAAAATCAATTATTTTGCGAAACAGTGTGAAGAAAATGATCGTTTTCACACACTTCCCATCAATTAATATCAACCAAACTCTAATCGATTACTCACAAGATATTAAATTTTCATCTGCTGTCGCACTGTATAGTGAAAAACGTCGGAAAACTCGAGCTAGTGCTCTGAAAGTTAAATTTTCAAAATGCAATTTTATTATTCAACATAATTACCTCCGAGGGCGATATAGCGATTATAGCGATCTTGCAACTTTGCAATACCATTTTAATAATACTCTTTCGATTTTTCCTCAAAATAGGTCTCAGTTTCGGTAATTTCGGTAATATTCCACAGTTGCAATAGCTGGATCAGAGTCTGGAAAACGTTTGTCAAGCCATGCTTTGGTTTGCACTGTATTTTTGACGTAGAACTACGTCTTTCAGGAAGGGTGCCAATTTTTCCCACTGATCTGTGTTTCCCTGACACGGATTTCAAAATTAATATGCCTGGGGAAATCCGCTTTGCAAATACATGCAAGTCGGGGATATTTTTCTTTTTTGGGTACTTTTGTACTCGCTTGTCGTTGTGCAGACCGGAATATGTTTCCCTAAAACGTATTTTTAAACTGAGAAGCCAGGGAAAATCGTCATTTCTGATACTAGAGGTGAATGAACTTTCGCGGTTCGAGAACTACGTAAACATGAGATGTGCAATAATTTCAGAGGGAAATGTAAAATACAATGATCGTTTGACAATTCTTCCATTCACATATTTTGGTAGTCTATGGCATCATATCAAACGTAAAAGGACGTTCATCAATTTTTTTGTAACGAAGAACATAATCCATTACAAAATTTCGATGCATTCTAAAATAATATTCGAATTGGTAAACAAGTGGGTTGCATAATATAATTACGTAGTTCAACGCGAAAATATGCGGTCGTGTCCTAGATACAATCTCTTACAATTTTTTTTTCTTCATCAAAAAGCAATGATTTATCAGTACACGAAATTCGAATTTTTTCATTTTTTTCACAATAACAAAAGTTGCTTCACTCTCAATGCTGTAACTCACGACCCAATCGACCGATTGCTGTCAAATCAAATTTGAACACGTATCCATTGTGATAGTCAAGTAGATTTTTGCCATCTAGACGTCAACCTTATGAACTTTTCAGCCGAACTGTTAGATATAACCTAGGTAGTGCGGACTGAATCAAAACGGCTGTCAAAAAAGATCCAATTGAAATGTCAAAAGAGATCCAACGATCAGGAGTGTTATTTTTCTTATGATAATCAACACTATAAAAGAGGTATTGTTGTCAGGGCAAAAATAATTCAAACAATAAAATGAACGAACTACATTTTTCCGTAAATTGTTTAATTAACCATTGCATCTCTGAAAGAGCATCTCAGCCTTTCACTGAGCTACGCCTTTTTAATGTCCCCTCTCTTTGACATAACGTTTTTCCGAACGAAATAAAAACAATCGAAGTCAGAGTCACGAAAATGTTTACTCCTGCGATTTGAAAATATTCCATAAAAAGTGGAAGGAAGAGATGCCAGATGATTTTTAAAAAAAGTCTGTAAAAACATGTGAATGTCTGTTAAAAATGTGGAAAAGTCTGTAAAAGTGTGCAGATCTATAAAAATGTCTTTTAACGTTAATATTCACATATTCATTAATACTTTGTACATCGTGATGCACGTAAGATTGTATTTTGTATATATATACAGCCATTCCATGCCAAACCAATATAGTGGTTCTCAGATCTTCGTCAAAAGTGGTAATATTGTACTTTATCGCAAAACATTAGACTCGTATTTTTTTATTTTTTCATTGGGGTGCCCATTTCCATTTTAGGGTGATTCAAAAAATCATTTTTTTCCACTTTTTCCCAAAATGACTTTTTTCAAAAACTTGCAGATAACATGGATCCTATTTTCGTAATTATTGATTGTACTCGTTTTTTAATGTTTTCATGGCTTTGGACTAGGGGGCGCTATATTTTTTTATATTTTTTCTTGAAACGTGAGAATTTTTTACATAAAATATCTCGATATCAGAGATGCTATTTTTTTTCGTTTTTGAAATATGATTTTTCAAAACTAATCGATGGTTTGAAAAACAAATTTTACCCATTTTTCCCACTACAAAAACATAACTCTTGAACTATTGGACCGACAGGATCAAATTGAAGCTTACAAGCTATTTTTCTTTGGAAAAATGTTACTTTTGCGAAAAAATTTTATTCTTGTTTTTGTAATTATTGATTGAGTTATTTTTTCATAGTTTTCTCGTTTAAAGATAGGAGCGCTATATTTTTTTTATATTTTTTATGGAAAGCTGAGGATTATTTACCTAACATATCTCGATATCGGAGATGTTATAATTATCGTTTTTAAGTTATAAATTTGTAAATTTAACATGTTTTAAGTCTTCGATCAATATTCATATGTGACTAAACTAGAACTATGCTACTAATATCCGTCCCGCAAGTGTGATATTTTTTCAAATTTTGCTTATTGGCTTCCATTTAATACATCGATCATCAAAACCGGTTCAGTAGTTCAAATGTTATGATTTTTTGCAGAAAGTTATTTTTGGACAAAGGGGAAAAAATGATTTTTCGAACCACCGGATTACTTTGAAACATCATATCTAAAAAAACAAAAAAATAACATCTCTGATATCGAGATATGTTATGTAAAAAATCCTCAGCTTTCAAGGAAAAATATAAAAATATAGCGCCCTCTAGTCCAAAGTCACAAAAAAAAATAAAAAACGACTACGATCAATAATTACTAAAATATAATTATTTTTTTCGCAAGTTAAATATTTTTTAATAAAAGGCTAAGTCATTAGTTTCAATTTTATATGTCGATCATCTAAATCGATTCAGTGATTCAAAAGTTTTTAATTTTCATTTGTCATTTTTGGGAAAAAGTGGAAAAAATTGATTTTTCGGACCACTTAATAACTTATGTGTTGTAAGTGTGTTTAAATGTTTCAACGATCTACACATACATACATACACATACATACGCGTTGTTAATTTTTATAAAAATCGGTATTTCTTCGTTGATATATTGGACATCCACCAAGGTTTGCGGTCTTGTCGTTGATGAAACTTATAAGAAAATACAGTGTATATTTTCCATCCGCCATGCAAGGCTATACAAGTTTTAGATCCCCACTTAGCTATGAACTATGTCTGTGGTAACAATATCGAACAGTAACCCATATTTCGTCATAAGCAGGCCCGAAAGCGAATGTAAATTGTTGAGAATAGAATGAAAATTTCTATTCGATTTTGTTTTAATACTAAGAAGACATAGTCCTGACCCTAGCCTTACTATTTTTCAATAAATCTCCTTGCATTTCAGCAAAACAATCTTATCTAGAACAAAAAATAATTATCAGAGACAATTTTCGTTCAAGATTTTTCGTTACCTGCAGAGAATGCAATTTTTCATTAATTGTGAATAACCGTATCCTCTCTTTCGTCTGCAATGATGTCAGGGCAAAAGTACGGGTTCCAAACTTCATACACACCAGATGGGCCAACCAGAAAGACTGCCGGGCCGCAGGTTGAGAATCGCTGGTCTAACGTCATGTTTATTGATATAAACTAAATATAATAACTTTTCTGTATTAAAACTGTGGAAAATGTCATATGGTGAGTCGAATATTTTTGATGTGATGAATAGAGCCCTTTTATTTTTCAAAAACCTGTGAAATATTGTTATATCCAAAAAGTCTGCAACAAAAACAAAAAGTGTTTTACAGACATGTCTGTAAATTTACAAACATATTTGTAAATCTGGCATCTCTGGTGGTCTAAGAATTTATTGCAAGAAATCGCTTGAAAACATGCATGAATTTGCTTGAAAATGAAGTGGATTGAGTCCGCACCACTTAGGATATAACCCACAATTTTTGACGTAGAACTACGTCTTTCATTAAGGGTATCAAATCAGACAGGTCACGTTTTTATGAAATAAAGTTAACGTTCATAACTATTTTTGCCGCGAACGGATTTTGGTGATTTACATACTGAACGAATCGGAAATTCCGTAAGATTTGTTTAATATGCCATACAATAGAATCCCCTGGTTAGTAAATGGTTAAAATTCATGAAAACTTTAAGTGTTTCTATTTTCCTATACATTTGTTCTTTCCATTTGAGTGCTTTCCCGAACAGAGATATCAATAACGAGCAACTTATCGACGACCAACGGAGGGGAAATCGTAGGATTTAAAGTCTCCGTGAACAAAGGAAATGAAGAAGAATGAAGGGGAATACTTGCCTAGAGTATAAACAGTGGATCTCGCTGAGGCAAACTTTCATTCGGCATCGGAATGTTGAGTAATCCAGTTCACTTTGCTTTCGCTGCGCTTCGATCTAAGATTGGACCCCACCAGTGGTAATCCAACTTGGACATCGTGGTTTGATTTTTCTGTTCGTTTTTCGCGTTATTCGTATCGTGTTCTTCTTTCCGCGTCATAAATTGGACGCTTCGCGTAGTGTGCGATGAGCAAGAAGAAGAGGAAGGCAGGCTCGAGCCCTGCAAAAAACGAACGCATTGCCAGGGGCAATAAAATTTCGAGGTAAGCGTCATCTAATGATGCACGCGGTGTTGGTGCAGTGAAAAGCGCTCGCAAATGTGACACCGCACCGAACAACAGCGAAGTAGGCGATTTCGGCGCGTCGGTCGAAAATGTAAACGGCCAGGCAGCAACCAAAATCAAGCTCCCCCCGCTGGTGGTGAAGGCGGTCGCTCTTGACAAACTCATCAGCGAATTCGCATCGATGGGTGTTACAGCAGAGTACAAGCTGTGTGGCATAATTCAGTCTTTTTCCAAGCAGTTAACATTGTTTATTTTCCGTCTTCATAAGGGCTTCGTTGGTGCCTTTGAGAATGCATCAATGCATTAAACTGACGTTATGGCGAAGCAGACGTTAAGATTGTGCACCAAAAAATTATTTGGGAATACCAAGCATCTTGAATGTCTTACTGGAATGTTATAAGTTATTTGGGTTCGCGTGCCAGTCGCAAAACTGCCTTCAACTAGGATTGCATTTGCGCTAATATTGATCATAATGAAGCATTGATACTGTTTTCGAGGATGTTTTTAACAAAAAGAGTTTATTTCTCTTGTTTAGTCATCAAGAAAGTAAATGTTCTGGAATTTTGTATGTGATTAGGTTTTGCTTGCCAGTAGCATAACTTCCTCCACTAAGGGTGACAGCTGCGCTTCTGTCGAGCATGAGAAAGTAATGCAACTCTTTTCGAGACCAGTAATATTAACAGAAGCGTTTCTTTTGAGAATAGCGCAAAATGATGAGAAATGTTTATATTGCTAGTAGTTTAAAGCCACCAATGTATGGCTCTGTATGCATGATATGGTGAACGCTTGTTTGGCGCTTGGTTTACGCTTAGTTTGTACGAACGATATCTAGAGGTGCGATTCCTTTGAGGCAATACTAAATAACATGTAGCATGATATTTGATACTTGCAAGTGTTGTCATTGTTGTTGTTTACATGCGGTGCCAAAGATATATTGATGTAGTTTTGAGATATGGAATAATGATGCTTGTGCAACATGTATATAATCGACTGTAACCGAGTCTATGTCAATTTTGAAAAAGGCCACCGGAATAGCCTTCGAGGTAAATTTTCAATGCATTGACATGAAATAAATTGCGACATACGATTGTTTTGCGAGGGCAAAAATGAATCATCAATCAATTATCGTCAACTGATTCTATAATAAAAAAATCATTTCAGAGATTATTCTACTAAGCAGTTGTTTCTAAAATTTCACAGCATTATAGAATAATATCCGAAGGTATAAACAAGCGACTTATATAAAATAACAGCGTAGTTCTACGTCAACAATGCGGTCGTATCTTGGACACAACCTCCTATAATTTTTTTTTGAATATCGGTTTTTTTTCTAGTAAGTTAAACAAAAACATTTCTCCAGTGGACTTTATTTTAGAACCGCATTCAACGAAAAAGGGATTCATCAGCATCCAACATCTCCTCCTTTACGGTCACCAGTGATTTCGGCCTCGAGTCGCCTCTACCACTACAATGTGCTTTCAGGTGTTTTGTAAGGACTGTAGATATCGTGAATGCTTTGTGGCAATGCGGACATGGAAAGGGACGTTCACCTGAAAAGGAGTTACTATGTTGAGTTATTCATTGTAGTGAAACATTTTACCTACCCGTATGAGTTCGAATGTGCCATTTGAGAGTTGTACCGTCCTTAAAAGCTTTCGGACAATGTGGGCAAGAATGGGGGCGTTCATCTGTAAAGGAACGATTCATTTAAATGGTTCATTATAGAGCAATTCCACACCAAATCAGTCGATTGATACGCGACCCTCTCCGATTTGGTATAAGGTGGCAGTTATCTCAAATCACCATATGTACCAAGTAAAAAATCGGAGAGATTCGAGGCAGCGGCTGAATGATTTGGCGTGAAATTGTTCCATAGTAAATCATTCTTTAATAACCCGTATGAACTCGAAGGTGGTGTCTGAGTGATGCAGAATGCACAAACGTCTTCGAACAACGTGGACAAGAATAGGGACGTTCACCTGAAAATAAATGACAGTGCTGAATGGATCACTATAAAATTAAAAAAAACTCTGTTTATCAACCCGTATGAATTCGAATGTGTTGTTTGTGCGCTGAACGTTGAGTAAACGTCTTCGGACAATGTGGACAAGAATAGGGACGTTCGTCTACAAAAGAAATACTCTGCTGAATGGTTCATTGTTGTATAACATCCTTTACCAACCTGTATGAGTTCGAGTGTGGTTTCGGTGTCCTCCAAAACTTTTAAACGCTTTCGGACAATGTGAACAAGAAAAGGGACGATCACCTGCGAATGAATTACAGTGCTGAATGGTTCATTATGAAAAAAAACATTGTTTATCAACCTGTATGAACTCGAATGTGTTGTTGGACCGCCGTACGAGTCGTAAATGTTTTCGGACAACGTGGACAAGAAAAAGGACGTTCACCTATAAATAAATGACTGTATAATATTAGAAAAACTTTCGTCCACCAAACCCACTCTGCAACGATCATCAGCTTTACTGATGATCGCGAGAGCGGTGGAACTCACTCTCACTTAACTCTCGACTATCATAGAGTAGTAGTAGCACTAGTTCTTATACTTAGTTAAGCTAATTAAGTCAGTTCTAAAAAAGATCTTGTAACAATCAGACGTACTTCGTCAACTTGTTCATCGTTAATAAATTCCAGTGACCTTTTTATCGAAGATTGTACAATTTTGTTTGGTTCTTCGAACCGGATTTCAATTCCAATCCCATCAAAAGGGAAGGTTAAAAATTGTGGTCAGTGAATTCGACAAACATTTTCAAATGTTGGATAAACTTGGAGAATCCACTACGAATTGGGATATGATTTTAGGGCACATGTTAACGAGCAAGCTAGACCCATCAACATTGGGAATGTGGGAAACAGAGCATTGATCTCGAGATGTTCCTGAGTTTAAGAAGTTGCTTCTTCTTCTTCTTGAATGGCGTTAACGTTCCCTGTGGAACTTTGCCGTCTCAACGTATGCATTAACTAGCGTCATTTATTAATACTTAGTTGAGATTTCTTAAGCCAAATAACACGCCTTGAATGTATTCCGAGGGTCAAGCTCTAGAATACGCGTGACCACAGTGCCAGTCGAAGGAAATTTCTTTGACGAAAAATCCCCCGGCCAGAACGGGGATCGAACCCGAACACCCGGCATGATAATGTGAGACGCTAACCACTCGGCCACGGGTGCACACGAAGTTGCTATAGTTTCTTAAAAACCATTGCATCGTTCTTTAGTTCCTTGGTACGAGATATATAATCATCAGAAACAAAAAAGCCACTACGCAACATCACCAGCCCCGCTGGTGTTCAGACAACTTGTCCATTTTGTGGAGATACACATCATCGAACATTTCAATCAGAGACTGTTCGTAAGTGTGAAGAAGGGAAGAAGGAATGCTGGCAAAAAGTATCCTGGCAAGTAATCGTATCCTAGAGAAACGTGTGACAAAAACGAAACAACGACACCGCCGAAAACTGCGCTCTCTCGAAGACGCCCAGGGTCTGAGAGAAACGAAAAGCTCCCCGCAAGCGGTCGGGAATTTTGTAGTGAATCTCTCATCCACGCAGTTCACACAAGCAGAGCTTGATCTGCTTAACAGAGGGTTGAATTATGCGGTTTCCCCCCAGTGCGCTCCTCTTGCTGATATAGTGAATAGGGGAAAAGGGGGGAATTTGGACCACCTAAGCAAATCGCCTAATATTTCCAAACCAATACGGTCTAAATAAAAAATGTCACATTGTATACTAAGCTACACTTGTTTTCTCTCAATAAATAATGTTTAATCATTATATAAAGCTTCAATCTACCAAATATATCATAAAATAAAAGAGATGATTTTTGGACATTAAAATTTGATGCGGAGTGATTTGGTCCAGTGTGTGTTTCATCGAAAAAAACATACTTATGTTTATGTAAAGTATTTTGGGATAATGTTACAATCAATAACAATGTTTTGGGATCGATACTAGGTGTCTTGGCCAGTATCCAGACTAGAAAAGTTGGATTGACACCATCTCGAATTCAGCATGAATCTTTTCACTGTTGGTCGAGCATTTTCAAACACTTTTGATGCTTGGTCAAAGAAAATCCGTTCTCGATGGCTGCGTTACTCTTTCAAACTCCTCTTTCTTCCAACCTTGTCTGTCCATCTTCTTTTTGTAATTCAGCGACATCTGGAATCAATTAGACCAAAGAAAAGTATCAAAACTGTAGGACCAGTTCACCCCACAGAAACGTGTTCATGTCACCCCACACAACACGCAAAAATTGTAATGCAATTAATTTCATTTATTGTTATCAAACTTACAGTTTCGCTACATCAAATTGTTCCTCTTCTGTAGGCGAACAGAACTTTACTGCACAATACACGAAAAGTTTGTTTAATTAGCGGCAACCCCTTAAAACCACGATAGGAAAACTTACATTTTTTGACGATCAAAGTGCTTGTTGTGTTCATGCTATTGTTTCCCTCTACTTGTGAAGTTTTACCAAAGTTTTTTTACTACATACGGTTCAACAATAGAAGGAAATGGCATTATAAATAATCCAAGTTGAGCCGCAATTTTTGAGATAAAGGGGTGGTCCAAATCACCCCATATGACCAAATCACCCCGTGTTACCCTAATATCGGAAGTGCTATCCAGTTTGACAAGGGTACAAATCGGCAACCCGTCATAATGTTCAGCAATGTATCTCACGAGCAGCCGAAAAGCAGAACACCAACATCGAGCGTCCTACTTTTGATACTTGGTGCACGATCAGAATGTTGAAAAGTCGTGATGTGATCTACTCTCGTGCCGATAAGTGGAATGTTGTTGTGATCATGGAAAAGCAAGATTACGATTCACGTGTCCTTGACATGATCGATGCTATGAAGAAAACAAAAAGATCCCTATGAAAACGAAAAAATCGCCTGAACGGCATGATCGAGGAAGCAAACTTGGCGAGACATGGTGTAGCACGGACGATGGGTGAGGACAAACTCGAACGGAAATTTCAGGTCTCCAACCCGACTGTGACACAACTGTATTGTTTACCGAAGATCCACAAAAATCCTGTTAAAATGTGACCAATCTCCTCAAACATTCGAACGCCCACGGAAAAAATGGCCGAGTGGTTGGTGGAAGAGATGAAGAAATATCCCGTAACCAACGGGAGAAGCATTAAAAATTCCGTGGATCTTGTAAAACAGCTTGAAGGATTTAAGGTAAGTCGCGGGAAATTTTAGTTTCGTTCGACGTTGCAGCCCTTTTCCCTAGCGTACCTGTCGTAGAAGCTTTAAAAAGCCTAAGCCTACACCGACGAAGTCGTGGGCCACATCATTGCATCGACGCTTACCTTCTTCTTGCCGAAGTGTGCATGAAACAGATTTTTTTTCCTATTCAGGGGAAAAATTTACAGGCAAACGTTTGGGTTAAGCATGGGTAGCAAACTTTCACCGCTCCTAGCAAACGTCTTCATGAGTGACTTTGAGGTTGGGATTGCAAAAGATAAACTTTTCACACGAACATGGATACGATATGTTGCTGATATTTTCGCATCGGTGAAAGAACGCTACCTAGACCGAACGCTTGTCATGCTAAACTCTCGACACAATTCGATTACATTCACTTGTGAAGAAGAACGGGATGGAAAATTGCCTTTTCTGGATTTAAAGATTACCAGAAAAGAAGACAACACCTTAAAATTTGGAATCCACCGTAAACCAACTTCCACTAACCGCTTCATAACAAACGATTCCAACCATTTTGGTGGACGAAAGCAAACCGCCTTCCACTCCATGGCAAATCGCCTTTACAATGTCCCCATGGAAAAAGAAGAGTTTGCCAAGGAGAACGGCCACAGTAAATGGTTATGGAATGGAATTTGTCGAGAAGATTTTCCGAAAACACACACGAGACATCACAACACTACAACCGGAGATAGACGACATAAAAAGGATAACTCTACCTTTTTGTCCCAAAATCATGAACACCGTCAAAAACACGCTCAAACGGCCAGGACTACACATAGTGTACAAAAGTGTGAATACACTTCGTGATTTATTGTGTAACCTCAAGGACCAGATTCATTCCGATGAGAAATCCGGGATCTACGAAGTACCGTGTCGAGATTGCCCCGTTGTATATATCGGGCAAACTCGCAGGAAAATAAAGGTATGCATAAGGGAGCATAAAACAGCGGTAGAGAACAACAAATCGAACGAATCAGCGGTAGCGGCACACACCATATTTTTACAATTCAGACGCTGTCCAAATGCAGGTCGTTTACACGCTGTTTAAACCAAGGGATTGCTAAGATGGCCGCCTTACTGTAGCCAGCATACAAACTTAGAAGCATAGAAATCATAACCTGAAATTAAAAATGAATTGCTCCGCACGATCCTGTAGCAGTGATTTTAATTACAAATCGACAAGAAAGCTTCCGGATGGGTATCCAAACATCGCATGCCAAAGGAAACTATCCAACGTAATCAAATATTAACATATATGACTCCAAACAGTAAACAATACGTGAACCCCTGAGGACGAGCCCTGTTTTATGCTGCCTACGCTCAATTTGCATTGGTTGGGATAGGGTTGCCAGAGCCCCGGTTTAAACACGCTAATGTCGATAAAATTAGCTCTGATTTTTCGCTTCATATTTTCAGTACTAAATGAGAGACGAAAAAGCATTCTCGTCAAATTCAAGCGCTCTCGGGAACTCATTACCGTGAGTGGAATTCAACAATCTACAAAAGCATGCAAACAATCAGTCATCGCACGTGTAAAATCGAGAGTTTCGAATTTCTCTATACAAGAAATATTTTATGTTCTTCCACAAGTCACGGTGCATCTGCCAGCATCAAAGATTCGCGCCGAAAACTTGAATACACCTAAAGGAATAAATCTTGCAGATCCACATTTTTACGAACCTGGTGTCGTTGATGTCATACTTGGTGCCGGTCTATTTTTCGATCTACTGAAGGACGAACAAATGAAATTGAAGGGAAGTAGTCTCACTATCCGGAAGACTGAATTTGGCTGGATAGTCTGCGGACGAACATCAGAAGAACATATCCATTCTAGATCAGTCATCGCAAATCATACAAATATTATAATGCTTTTGGAAGCTGGAATCGTATCGCTCGAAAAGCACACACTCCATTGAGGAATCGATAAGTGAAGCAACATTTGATCGAACTTCTGTTCGTGATTCTAGTGGAAGTTTTATAGTCACACTACCAAAAACAGACTTGAAAATTAAACAGCTTGGAGACTCAAACTCCATTGCGCTGAAACGTTTCCTAGCACTCGAGAAACGGCTTTCAGCCAATGCAGAGATCAAAACCATGTATATTAACTTCATTGAAGAGTACTATCGGCTTGGACTAATGAGAGAAGTAGTTACCGATGATGAAAACTTTCATCAGTATTTTATTCCTCATCATTGTATTATTAAACCTGAAAGCACTACAACGAAGTTACGCGTTGTATTATGGTGCATATGGTGCCTGCATCTACGTTCGGTGTACTCACATCGACGGACAAATCACTTCGAACCTGCTAGCTGCGAAGTCAGAAGTTGCACTGCTTGATGATCAGAAAAGAAAAAAGAGTTCACAGACGATTCCACGACTAGAACTCTCCTCGGCATTGCTTCTTGCTCATCTGTACGAGATAGTGTCGAAGAGCATCCGGATATCTGCCAGACCTTTTTTTTTTGGGCAGATCCAATGATTGTTCTCTACTGGCTGTCATCGATCCCATTGAGATGGCAAGCATTCGTTGCGAATAGGGTATCCAAAATCCAACATCTGACCAAGGATGGAGGATGGAGTCATGTACCGACTACAGAAAACCCCGCAGACTTGGTATCGCGCGGTATCGCAGCAGATCAACTGATCAATAATCAACTATGGTGGCATGGGCCATCATGGATACGAAAGCAGAGGAATCACTGGCCAGAAACAACGGAGGTCCTAGCAGCTGAACTTGACAATTCGTGATTGGAAGAAAAATCAATGGTTTCGGCGGTAACACATGTTTGTCGGATTCGTGACATTTTTTCTCTCAAATCCTCCTTGAACAGCCTTACTAGACTAGTCGCCTGATTGCTCAGATTCAAACATAACTCCGAGCAACCCGGCACCACTCATAGAAGAACAGGTTTCCTAACGTTCTCAGAAAGAGATGTAGCATTAACACAGTCAGTTGAGCTCGCTCAACGTGAATGCTTTGCAACAGAGCTAGAAGATCTGCAACTCAAAGGACAAGTGAAGGTCACATCCCGAATCAATGTATTATGTCCAATTCTCGTGGACGGCGTAATCCGTGTCGGCGGCCGGCTCGAAAATGCTTCAATTTCGATGAGCCGTAAACATTCAATCATCTTAAACAAGGATCATTCGTTCACCACGCTTTTGGTACTGCATTATAACATTAAACTACTGCATGCGGGTCTAGGCTTACTCATCGCTAATATCCGTGAACGATACAGGCCTCGGAGCATCAAAAGCCTTGCACGAAGAATAATACACAGATGCATAACTTGCTTCCGAACGTCCCAACAATCTTTGGCGTCTGCAGCTGCAGATTCAGAAATAGAGTTCAGATTTATCCCGGCAACGTCGCCAAATTTCGGTAGTTTATGGGAGGCCGCAGTAAAATCGATGCAACAGCATTTTAAAAAACCATTGGCATCAATATTGTTACACCAGATGAACTTCAAACTGTATTGGCACAGATCGAAGCATGTCTTAATTCCAGACCCCTAACTCCAGTCAGCAACGACCCCAGCGATTTGGAAGTTTTAACACTGGGGCACTTCCTGATCCAGCGTTCGCTCATGGCGGTACCAGAACCGAAGGCTGAAGACGTCCATGAGCATCAGCTGTCCCGGCGCGCAATTGTTCGTGCACCGAATTTGGTCCAAATGGTCAACCGAGTATTTGGCGAACCTACAAAACAGGACGAAATGGATCAGACAACGGAAAAATCTGACCGTGGAAATGATGGATCTAATAAAAGAAGATAATCTTCCTCCTTTGAAATACCTGCTTGGTTGTATCACGCAGGTTCATCCAGGTTCGGACGGCAATATTCGGATTGTCACGGTGAAAACCAAGAACAGCTGTTTCCCGCGTATCAGTTAAGTCGTTATTCTTTATTATATGATCGAAAAACTTATGAAATGTTTCATCCATTATACCGTTACTTCCTGGAGAGAGGCCTGTGGCCTGCCCAAAGAGGATGGAATCCAAGGACCCATAATATTGGATGCGAAGATGAATGACTCACTGACTTGTTTGCTACCCGGATACTACCCCGCAGTCCAGTACTCATAAGTGCGGTTATGTTCAATCTACACTTGCTCATCATCCGGAATCACTAGGATGATGGGCTAAACATTTTTGATCATTTTTTTAAACTCGAAAATGGTAAGTCCTACAAAAAAGTAATCTATAGAAGAATTTTAGGAAAATAATTGAATTTTCAGAAAAAAATACTGAAAAAATATTTTCTGAAACCATACACTGAAAAAAATTGTTTTCAAAAACTAAACGTCGATTTTCTCAAAATAGTCATCTCGGATTTTGATGAAATGGTAGATAAGTATGCGCTACTAGGGCATATTTAAGGCAAAAAAGTTTTTCTAACAAAAACTTTTTCAAGATGTTTTCTCGAAAATTTTCAATTTTTTTTGTGTACAATTGTAGAAAAAAAACAATAACAGGTAGATATGGATTTATGGTGACCCTTGGACGCTAAAGTACAGTTTTCAGCTTATTTCTGTAGTCAAATACAATATGTTTCAATTCAGAGAGCAACGATAGCTCTCAAACAACAGCCATCTGCCAAAAATCTCTTAATCGGTCGATCGGGTATCGAATAGTTGTTGTAGATTTAGGTATCTATTAAGAGACAGTGTCACTGTAGAGCCACTGTGGAAAGATAATAAATGGATTGTATAGATACCTAGAGTATGAATAAGTGGCTCTGCAGTTGTTTGAAAATTACCAGTCTTGACCGGCAGCAAATGTAAAGTGGCGGAGAATAAATAGCATTATTTAGTTTTTGCGTAATCATCAGAATTTAACAAAGAAAATTGTGACATTGCAAGTATTACAAATGCAGTGCTGGTATTAACTAACCTAAGAGTAACCGTAATAAACTACGTCGGTTTACATCAACAGTAATAGAGAAAATACATTTACTGGGATATACCCATACATTGGATGATACAATGCGAATTTGTGAACCTTGTTTGTCAGTTTTGGCACAATAGGATTGTTCCAAAGAAACAACGATGTATAGATGAGGATAACACTAACCAAAATATTGGAGATTCGCAATACTCACTACATCAGAGCCAGGGAAACACATACGAAGAGGGGCTTCTCACAATAACCAACCCATCTGACATCTGCCTGAAGACACAGAATTGCACACCGCGATACACTGAATGAATCATGGAATGATGTCTATCAAGGCTCACGTGAACACATCAATTGTTTCATTGACTACAAAAATGCGTATCACGTGTTTCTTGTTTCAACTGTAACCGTAATCCAGTGACCTTTTTATCGAAGGTTGTACAGTGACCCTGCTGAATACAGTAAACATTCGCTAACCGGGCGAAAAGGGATGACCAGTTATTGACATTTGCGTTTTAACTGGTCCGGCATGTTAAACGTCAAATAAAATCGAGGGGAACTTCAATGAAATGTTTGATTCGCGTTGATCATGAAATTGGATAAACAAAAGGATTCCAATGGAAGTTTCGCATTGAGTGTGACAACAGATATGAAATATAATTTGAGGAAATTATTTTTCTGTAATTTAATCAATGTTTTTGTCATGTGAAAATAATGTCAATTTTCATAACATTTTAAGTTTCATTCGAATGCCCCTCACAGCAAATCTTCCATTTGAATATGGCGTCGATTGTTTACGAAATTCTGCTTTTTAACTGGTCCAAGGACCAGTTAACGTTCGCCCAGTTAAAACAGGACCAGTTAGCGAACGATTACTGTAGTTCATTATAGCAAAACATATCTCACCAACCTGTATGAACACGAATGTGATTTTTAAGCGCCCAAGAATTCTTGAACGCTTTCGGACACTGCAGACAAGAATAAGGACGTTCACCTGCGAAAAATGATCCTGCTGATTAGTTCATTGTAGTAAAACATATTCACCAACCTGTATGAACTCGAATGTGACTTTGAAGAGAATGAGTATTCTTGAACGCTTTTAGACAATGTGGACAAGCATAACGAGGTTGATCTGCAAAGGAATCATCCTGCTAAATGGTTTATGGGATAGAACTTTTGTAACCAACCCGTATGAGTTCGAAGATGCAATGTGAGGCCGTGTTGTGATCGAAATGTTCTTTCACATTTTTCACATTCTATCGTTTCTGAAATAAATTATTGGTTAATATTCACGGAAAATAATGTTTACATCTATAATGGGCTGAAGGTGAGTGAACTTTCTTCTGTATCCATTCAAATTACTTTTTCCTTGTGTATCCGTTCTAGCAACTGGAATCGGTGATATATTGTCGCCTTCTCCATCCATTTCGCTTATGAAGAATACCTCTCCGTTTTTTCCGATGATTGGCATTTCGACTTCCTGTTCCATTGGGTCTGTATCAAAAATGTTATCGCTATTCGACAGTTCGTGATCATTAATCATTAACTCTGGTTCCATCTTGATGTCATTTGGTTCGGCACTGGACAAAATTTGGAAGCAACTCTCGGGAATATTGTGGTTGTTTATGAATTCTTGTCGACATTTGTCACACGTAGGATAAGAGCTTAACTGAGAACTGAAATTGCTTATTTTTTGGAGGATAGCTTTCAATTTCTGCTCTTGATTGAGAGAAGGGACTAGCACGTGATGAAATTCCTCATTGCACATATTTGGGCAAAAGCTGCATTGGTCACTGTTGAAATGGAATGTGGTCAAATATTAGTATCTTTGAGGATATCTATAATTCATCGATTGAGAAGCAATTGTCAATTAATAGTTATCGAAGCATGTAAGTAAAAGAGCCTTCTTTGAATCTTTTTTTGTTTTATGAACGAAAGTAGAATAGTAGTCAATTTACGAGGATAAATCGTAATGCTTCAAAATCCGGACACTTAAGCGCTTACGATGATAACTTCAACTTCTTAATAATATTGACATATCATAGCATGAAAAATTATCGTTCCTATAGAATTAGAAGGCATAAGTTATGAATTACAGAATTCCACAAAATCATATTATATTTGTTCAAAATTTGTAAATTTCTTTAATTTCATAAAATTTTTCATTGAAATCCGGACACTGTTTTTTCATGGTTTGAATTTCGGACACTTTTGCTTTAAATTCCGGATACATTTTGTCAGCCTATCATTTCATTGTTATTGTAACTATTATAATCTTAAACCAAACATCAATAATGATCCAAAGTTATGAAATTTATTTCGGTTATTATTTTACGAATACACAAGCAAACCTGTTTTTTTTGCGATTCGCACAAAAACAGGTTTGCCTGTACCCTTTGCCAACTTTTTCAACGAGAAATTTCATTGTTAGCTTTTGTTCTATCCGGATTTTAAATCACCTTCTGAATGTGCTTTTTTTAATTCGGACATGGGTTTGTGAAACACAAATATTTGTTTTGAATTTGTACGTTTTTTTTTGTCAACAGCTAGGTACAATGCTCGAAATTACACTAAATTGATACAACAGTAATTGTGTCAATACATTAATTCGACATGCAAATGATGTTATGGTTTTGGTATAATGGATACAATAAAAAAATCCGGATTCAAAACCATTACGGTATTATGCGATGAAAAATTATCTGGACAAGTTTGAATTTATTATTTTGGTTTTCATTACGACTTTCTCAAGAAACTTACACATTGTTGCTAATAATCGCCATCTCACACCAGCAGTGGAATTTTGTTTAATCGAATGCAATCATAGATCAAAAGTGATCAATTCTAACATTGAAACGCTAAAATGTTTATTATATCTCATGGACAAAATAACAAACTGTTTATTTTCTTTCCTTCTTTTATACGAAACTGTCACTCCTGTCAGCTACTGTTGTTGGCCTGGTAGCAAAGACAATAGAGCCAGTTGCAGATGTATCGCTCTATCGTAACGGTCGTTACTCGATGTACTTTTTCTAGTTCTTTGTCTGTGTTATAGACTTCATTATGCTTGTCGAACGAATTTAACAGCTTCTTCATATACAATTGCAAAATTGAGTGTACACTAGGGTGCCAATGAATGTATGGGAAAAAATCGACCCTGAAATTTTCAAAAGGTTACCCTATGGAAATTTTAGCTTAATCGGACTTAAAGGAGAGTGGCGCAAAGCGGTCAAAGTTTGAGTTTTTTGAAAACCGAAAAATCACCCAAGGGGGGGAAAGAAAGAAAATCGATGCCGATGGAAAGAAAGAAAATTTGATGCCAAATGTCTTAAAATTGCATGAAACGTCGAGATCTAGTGTCATCTCGAAATTTGTTTTTTGTCAAAAATCGACACTAGTTTTTTTCGGAATACGAGACGAAACGTATGGCTTTAAGTGCCCATAAAAATAGTTATCTAGATTTTTCATTCGGAACTTGTTGTGAAATGTTGATTTGCACGATAATATACCCTATGCAAAATATTAGCTCATTCGAACTTTATTTATTAGTGTTGCAGACGTTAGAATTTAAGTTTTTTGAAAACCGAAAAATCACCAGAAATCGGGGTTTTCTAGAAGCTTTTTGGTGCCAAATAACTTAGAATTGCTCGAGATTTACAGTTATCTCAAAAAAAAATTGTCAAAAATAGACTTTTCAGGCGGAAAAACGACAAAGCGCCTGAAAAAATTATTTTTTCGAGATAGCAGTAAATTTCGGCGAGTAATGCAATTTTAAGCTCCAACAGTTTTTTTGAAAACCTCGATTTTCTGTGATCTTTCGTTTTTTAGAAAAACTCAAATTTTAACGTCTGTGACACTGATTAATGAAGTTCCAATAAGGTAATATTTTGCATAAAGTATATTATCGTGCAAATCAACATTTCGCAACATGTTCAGAATCGTGATAACTATTTTTATTAATACTCAAAACCATACGTTTTGTCTCGTATTCCAAGAAATAACTAAGTCCCAGAGTGTCGATTTTTGCCAAAAAAAAATTCGAGATGACTCGACTCGACGCTTCATGCAATTTTGAGACATTTGGCTAGAGGCGAATGAACTGCAAAGTTTAAAGCCTCTTAAAAACAAAGAAGAAGAAGAAGAAGAGACATTTGACATCAATTTTTTTTTGTTCGAAAATCCCGATTTCCTTTACTCCCCCTCATAAGCGTTAGTCTGACAGGGCCGGGAGTACAATAAAGGGTGTGTCACATCAAATTGCATCACGGAAAAAACGCTGTAGAAATTTAATTTTTAGGAATTATATCTTCAGCTTTCGCTTATAATCAGAGTGTATAGATCACGTTGGCCATGCTTCACTGTCAATTTTTCGTAAATTTGGAAAAATGTCGTCGAACGAAAAAGAGCGTCGTGAATTAATCCTGCGCACTCATTTCGAGAATCCGGAGTTGTCACATCGGGACATCGGTAAGATGCTGGGAATCGTCCAATCCACGGTCAGCAGAGTACTAAAACGATACTTCGAGAACCTAGAACGGCAAAAATGGATGCTCCGTCAGTGAACAAGATCACAAGCGCGTAGTAATCAGTTCAGACGTGATCCGAGAAGTTCGGTCCGGGATGTCGCCAATAAGCTGAATTGGTCAAGTTCATTCGTCCAGCGGACCAAGCAGCGGGAGGGTCTGCGTACATACAAGGTTCAGAAGGCTCCTAACCGCGACGAAAGGCAAAACATGGTGGGGAAGACGCGAGCCCGGAAGCTGTACACCGAAATGCTAACGAAGCCGCATTGCCTGGTAATGGACGACGAAACATACGTCAAAGCGGACTTTCGTCAGCTGCCGGGCCTGTTGTTCTTCTCCGCAGAGGACAAATTCAGCGTTCCGGAGGAGATTCGCAAGCAGAAACTATCCAAGTTTGCCAAAAAGTACATGGTGTACTGCTCTTGCGGAAAGCGGAGCGCCCCCTTCGTGATGACCGGCACGGTAAACGGGCAGGTTTACCTTAAGGAGTGCCTACAGAAGCGCTTACTACCACTATTGAAGCAGCACGAGGGCCCGACCATCTTCTGGCCGGATCTCGATTCGTGCCACTATTCAAAGGACGTGTTGGAGTGGTACGAAGCCAACGGGGTCACCTTCGTGCCAAAGGAAATGAACCCGCCCAACGCGCCGGAGCTTCGCCCAATAGAGAAATATTGGGCGATTATAAGCAGGCCCTCCGGAAGAACCCAAAAGTTGTCAAATCGAAGGCGGACTTCAAGAGAAAATGGATTTCTGTTAAAAAAAAACTACAACCTGACGTTGTACAGAACCTTATGGACGGGGTAAAGAGAAAGGTGCGAGCATACGGGCTTGGGCTCGAAGCATGAATAAAAAGAAAATGCCAAAAGTTGTTTAATAGTTTTTATTTTACTGTCTAAAATTTTCAAAAGGATCGGTCTACTGGGCGAATTTCTACAGCGTTTTTTCCGTGATGTAATTTGATGTGACACATCCTTTATTTTGACAATATTTCTTATAAGCTATGTTAGTAATTTGTAACCGATTACTCGCGGTTAGTATTACTGTTTATTGTCATAATTGGGATGTTGTAGTCTCCAATGCACTATACGTGTGCCCGACACGGGATACTTCCTATTGGGATGCAGCTGACCATTTATCAGCAACGCCCCTCATATCTAGCGTTTATCAGCAACGCCCCCCATATCTAGCGTGGTGCATCTTCTCCACTCGAGGAATCCAGGATAGAATGCTCACTAGCCGGCTCAATCTTCAGCTCGTGTAGAGTTGTCATGAGCGGTACAATCCTCAGCTCATGGTGAATGTTCAGTGGGCTGCACAACCTTCGGCCCGTGTATCTGTAAAGAGTGTGTGTATGTATTGCCGCGACTAAGTAAAAGTTTATAGATCGGATAGAAGGGATATGATACAGGGATACAACGAATGAAGTATCATTAAACGTTGACATCGGCGTTTCTGAGGAACAGGTATAGATGGAGCAGAAGATCAGGATCACGGCTACCTGAGACGGGAATATCCGATTGTCTGAGCAGCATGGAATCGGATGCACGACCAGACAATATGCTCGATGTCGTGGTAGCCATCGCCACAATCACAAAGATTGTTTGCTGCGAGCCCAATGCGATAAAGATGCGCGTTTAGGATGTAGTGATTGGGCATAAGCCGAGATATCACGCGAATGAAATCACGACCCACATTCAACCCCTTGAACCATGCACTCGTCGAGACCTTAGGAATAATCGTGTGTAACCAACGACCCAACTCATCTTCACTCCACATGCGCTTCCAACTCACGAGTGTGTGCTGAAGAGGAATATGGAAAAAATCATTAAAAGCAATTTGCCTTTCAAAAAGTGTGCCTTATGAAGCGCCCACCTTAGCTAGCGAGTACGCTTTCTCATTCCCAGGAATCGAGCAATGGGAGGGAACCCATGCCAAGGTAAACTAGAATAATTTTTCGACCAAAACACTCAATAGTTGTCTTATTCTTGTAAGGAAATAAGATGAGCGTTTATCAACATTCATTGAGCGGATTGCCTCTATTAAGCTGAGACTGTCTGAAAAAATAGAAAAATGGTCGATGGGCAATGTTTGAATGATCCCGCACCCAGTTCAGCGACATACACGGAACAAGGATCTTTGAGTTTGAAAGATGTACTGGAATTTGCATTGAAGATGCCGAAGACAGTGGACCCGTTTATGAATGAACCGTCAGTAAAGAACATTTTATCAGATCTAACTTTCCCATATTCTGCCGGAAATATCGGCGGAATAAAATCGGAATGTAGACGATCTGGGATCTGGGTCCATGGCAGTCATATATAATGTCGATCAAAGTAGACATCGTATATACATAAAATGCGAAAAACGCGACTTCACCCATCACGATACACCAAGTTGTAATTCGATATAACAAACGACGGTTCTATGATATTGACTGTCGTGAAATCGAACTAATCAACATCTCATACGCATATCAGGCAAATACAGTTCGTGAGTCGTGTAAATGTATAATTAAAATCATTGTATTACTGCGAAAAATAGAATGATATGCTGTGGGAAACCGTATATATTAGGTCGTAAAGAAAGTTATTGCGGTTTTTGTTACAGTATGTTACATTTAATGCGACATCTAGCTAATTGGACAGACATGTAATGCGACACGTTTAATTGGACATTCTTACCCCTAACTGGACATTTTTGTAAACATTGAATTCGGGGCCCAAATTATGGCTCCACATTGAAATCGCCACTGTACCACTGTGTTCCCGAATGTCCAATTACAGGTCAAAATCGCCTCCAATGCGACACTGAGCGGTGCCTCGGCATGTCGTATTAAATGTAAATTACTGTACTTATATTGTAAACGATTTTTGCCTATAACCCGTTAATGTTATATGTCTATTCATTCTATTGATTTTGTTTAAAAAATAATTGTTCCACTTTTTTTTAAGACTTCAAACAGCATGGAGAAAATGCAAATTTGCACGATTTTCTTGTTCCAGTTCAAGCTAGGCCGAAAAGCAGCGGAGACAGCTCGCGATATTAAAGATGCGTTTGGCCCAGGGACCACTAATGAACGTACGGCACAATGGCGGTTCAAGAATTTCCGCGGCGGTGAGGAGGGCAATGTCTTCTGCGCTCCTTCTGCGCAACAATAACGACCTATTTCTCGATCGAATTGTGACGTGCGATGATAATAGATCCTCTATGACAATCGACGACGTTTGGTTCAGTGGTTGAACCGCAATCAAGCTCCACAACAGGTTATGAAGGTTATGGTGACTGTTTGGTGGTCTGTAGCCGGTGTCATCCATCACAGCTTTCTGAATTCGGGCGGAACGATAACGGCGGATAAGTACTGCCAACAAATCGACGAAATGCACCAGAAGGTCCGACGTATGTGCCTGAGATTGGTCAATATGCAGGGATCAGTTCTCCTCCACGACAACGCACAGCCGCACGTTGCACAACCGACCCTGCAGAAGTTGAACGAATTGGGCTACGAGACTTTGCCTCATTCAGCATACTCACCGGACCTCTCGCCCACCGACTATCGCTTTTTCAAGCGTTTCGACAACTTCCTCCGCGAGAAATGCTTCAAAAACCAAGACAATGCCAAGAACCCTTTCAACGCTTTCGTGGCCTCCAAAGTGCCAAGTTCTACTCAAGCGGCATAAATAAACTCATTTCTCGTTGGCAGAAATGTGCCTGAGGGAATCAGCTTCATCAAAACATGCACGTCGGGGGTATTTTTTTCCCACTGAGCTGTGTTTCCCTAACACGGACTTCTAAATTAATGTGCCGGGCAGAGTTGCCAATAATATTTTTCAAAAAACTGGAAGATGGCTCCTTAAAAAAACTGGATCCTCAAAAATCGTTTTATTTTAAGAAGTTCTGCTTTGAGTTATTCAAAACATATTTTTTATCTATTCCAGTGCTTGAGAAATAGACCTTACTTCGAAGATTCGTGTAAAATTTACATGTAGCTCATGAATAACGAAATGAACCATTGATTAACCATTCGAGCAGATCAACATAACGTTTCCCACCACTCGAAGATAACTCTCCTCCGTCGCGATTTAATTTCTATAATGCTAGAACATAGCTCCGGGATGATTGTTTCTAGAGGAGTTCTCTCGGCTTCTCAGAAAGATAACTATGTCCCTTCGAGATGGAAATTCAATATAGATGAATAACGGAATATAACGCCGGTCCGATTGATTTTAGAATTCTTCCGGTTATCTTTTCATGTTTCCCAAAGTTAACTCTCCGCCGTCGCGAGTACTTCAGCTATAACGAATTGCCGGGACGATTGATTTTAGAGAAGTTCTCTCTGATACTTTCTCAGGTTTTAATTGTGAGAAGCTCTTTTGGATTGGATGGAATGGATTTCGGGGTAAGACGGACATGTTAAGGAAAAATTCAATTGTTACTCTGAAAACTCATGTTTTCCAAAACGTAAAAGCAGTTTCTTACAGTTCAATATACTGGTTTTCGAAATAATTGGTCAACTGTTTTATAAAAATGTGTTTATTCATAGTTTTTACTGAAATTAAAACAAGTCGAAAAGTAGAACATTTTCATCGATGCGGGTATAATGGACATGTAGTGGGGGGAATATGGACATGTTAATAATATACGAGCGTACAAGTTTATCGCTCGCGAGAGGAATAATTTCGCTCCCTCTCTGTGTTTGTGTGTCCAGCAACTGAAATAGAACAAAAAGAGAAAGCAATATAAGAAAGAGTTCAATATTCTTCCTTCCACTTTCTATCATGCATTGGATGTGATTATGGATGTCCATTTCAACCCCACCAGTGCAATTATTTCAATAATTTAAATTTACCACTCACGAAAGAGTTTACTTTTCCGTACATACCTAATATAGCTTTTCTGTCAACTGACAAACCGAAATATAACCATCAGCGAATTCAATTTTGCAATTAAACCACTCAAAATGTTTAATATCGAAGCCGGAAAAATTACATCCACACGCGGAATCATGTTTGATTTTCGGTTTATGTTTCCCTATTTCTCTTTTGATCAGTATTCATTGTCATAGGATGGTATAAATATTCTAGAATAGCATGTAGAAGGGGTTCCCATCAACAGAAATTTGAAATTCATAATGCGACTATACAAATTAAACACTTGTCCATCATACCCCCACTGTCCCTCTTACCCGCGGCTTCCCTACTTTTAAACTGAGAAGCCTGGGAAAATCGTCATTCCAGATACTAGAGGTAAATGAACTTTCGCAGTTCGAGAAGTACGTAAACATGAGATGTGCAATAATTTCAAAGTCGTTTGACAATTCTTCCGTTCACATATTTTGGTAGTCCTAGACATCATATCAAACTTCTGAACTAATCATTACAATCTGAACTAATAAGACATTCACTACGACCCCAAATCTCACTTGATGGATAATTATTAACCCTCCTGTACTCGCGTGCAATATCATAACACGTATACTCGCGCACGGTGTCACAGACCGAAAATTGAACTTCTCTGTAATGTTGCCATTGTGTATTTTTCAGGCTTCATTGGCCTTTATTTGAAGAAGAGGGTATGATTGAATGAAGAAACAACTAAAATATGTTTTCTTCGTCTTTATTATGTTTTAATAGTCATCTAATTCAGCCTCCTCAAAATAGAGTAATTTTTGATACTCCAACACAAATAACGAAATTCGCATTTTCACTGTCATTAATTAAAAGTAAGCAACTGAATCTAATTCATGGAAGCATAAAGAGCTATAAAATAACATAAAAACGTATTAATCGATTGTGGTTTCATTGGAGTAAGAATCAGAACATAGCATAACTGCATGCTCGAAACAAACATATTTTTTAGATTTCATGCAGTTGTTGCGTGTTTTTCTGGTCTTTCATCGAAGAGAAGAATGTATAACGACCTTCTAGATAATTACCAGATGATAAAGATTCTGGAACATAAAGTTTGCATATTTCTAATATTCCGTGCCTCTGTTTTCTTAGTAAACTAAGAATTAATGCCTTTTTTTAGATGGGGCATAAAAAGATAATATAAAAGGATTTCTAGGAATTTCCTTTTCTTTTTCTTGTTTTCTTGTCGATATTGTCCATTATAAAAAAAATATCCCCGAAACTGTAAATGTTAAAAAAAACCATAGGCCACCGATTAGTTTATAGTTTACAATCCTTCCACAAGTGAAATTCTTCCACAAGTGTGTATACGTATGTCCATCATATTTAGCGAATAACTATACGAAAGTCAAATATTTTCATTTTACTTTTGAACGTATGAATCTAACGACGAATAGTTAATATATGGATCTGTTCATTCCAGTTACAATAGGGACTGAAATCAAATAAGAATAGTCCGGTAATGATCTTATGCATTATATTCCATAAATATTCCACGCCAGTAACATTAATTTATACATTTCATTTAACAATATTCTAGAATATGAAAAAAGGCACTTGTCCAAAAAAGCTACTCCTATACTCGCGTCGGTGTGTCAGACCGAAAGTGTTAAAAAAGTGGCACATGTCCCCTTTGTACCAACACATGCGATACGCTAAACGATGACGAACAACGAATAACGAAGCTAGAGAGAAACGCAAAGTCGTAGTGTTGATATTTTCTGAGAAATGAACGAATTATTGATTTCTCGGTCTGACAGACCAATGCGCGAGTATAGGAGTGTTAATTACAAGACCGACGAAACTTTATGCAGTATAAAAAAAAACGTGTTTATTGCTTTTATTATAACATGGAGTAATGCACGGAAGTGAACTTGTTCTGTCAATTCTCTTAACAGTAGTGGCACTGAAAAGTAGGGGCAATTTAGTTCCCACGGTTGCTATATATGGTGGTTACAAGAGACTGCTTCTTCAACACCCCTGCTCAGACTTTGCAGTCCACCAGTCCAGTATCGGAACAATGACGTCGAAACACTGCAACTGGTAAGCCTTTTGTCATCATATCCGCAGGTTGGTCAGCAGACGGACGAAACTGAAGAACAATGTTACCATCCCTTATTAAGTCCCGTATAAAGTGGAACTTTACATCGATGTGTTTAACAAGCCCAAAATCTTTAGATTCCTCAGCGATCCTCATAGCAGATTGATTATCTTCGTAGATGCAAATCTGTTCTCTGCTGTTGTATCCCAAATCGCACAAAAGACGGTTTAACCACATCTCTGTCATGACCACAGTACAAAGGGCTGAGAGTTTTGCCTCTGTCGACGAGAGAGCAACAGTTTGCTGTTTCTTAGTCAGCCAGCTTACTGTACATTCGAACAACTTAAATACACCTCCACTCACGGAACGTCTATCGAATCATTTGCCCAATCAGCATCTGAGAATTCCTCCAGCAATGGTGCTGTTTCATTCGCACTAAAAACCAGACACAAGTCAAGCGATCCCTTCAAATATCGTAGCATCCTCTTCAGATGTACCCAATGTTCATCACTGGGACAGCATTGAAACTGGCTGTAGAAATTTACCGATGCTACCAAATCCGGTCTGGTTGTAAACGCTGCATATGACAAGCAACCCACAAGTTCCCTGAACGGATGTGTGGTTCGATTCTGTTCGTCTCCTTTTGACAGCTTCAATCTTGTTTCAATAAGTGTTGAACACGGCTTACAGTTCTCCATTCTGAATCGTTTCAAAACATTCTCCAGATAATGACGTTGACTAATTTTCATCACACCATCAGCTCGATTGTAATCCACTTGCATTCCAAGAAAACACTTGATTTCACCGATATCCATCATCTCGAATTTCTTGGATAAACAATTCTTTACGATCTGCACTGCTTCAAGTGACGCTCCGGCAATTAGTACGTCGTCCACATAGAGAACCATAACTACTCTTGTCGCTTCGAATCCACGGGTATATTATCAGATTAGCATTTATCATTAGCGCTTTGCTTGAAACCAAGACAATTCATCACAAAACTGTGAAAGCAGCTATTCCAAGCACGAGAAGCCTGTTTAAGGCCGTACAGAGCCGTTTCGATTATCAACGAAAAAATCCAAACTGTATAACTTCCCGACGAACGAACGGTTGGCAACCATCTCCGAACTGTCGCGAACGCCAATATACTCATCCGTTTTTTCGATAGGTGAGCGCTCCAAACACGAAGCCTCAGCCCAGAAGTGGCATCGCTGACTGAAATGAAGAAACTCTTCAAATCTTCTTCTGCGGTGGATTAGTACGTGGTTGTTAGGCACGTAACTAGTCCGAAGTTAAACTTTATTTTTACTCTTTTATTGATGCCAAGAGAGTGTGTTCTCACTCTTTTAGCAGAGAGGGAGAGCGTTCACGAAACGTTCTGCTCGTGTCGTTTGCTGCTACCACTAGTTGCGTACCGATACGAGACACAGCTCGATTTATTGGACTCGATGTTCACCGCTGCTGCTGTTGTTGTTGCTGTTGCCCTTGAAGTTCGTTGCTGCCTTTTTCCGATGTCCGTAAAGTGCGTTCTCTAACGGAGAGAGCGTACCCGAAACGTTCTGCTCGTGATGTTTGCTGCTGCTAATGCTGCCACGGAATCTCGACGTGGGGCCCAGCTCGCCTGTCCGCCCCTCAGCTTTCATGCTCGCCTTGATGTCCACTGCTTCCACTGCTGCTGCTTTCCAGTTGATGTTGTCCACATCCGTTGTAAGAATGCTCGCTGCGCGGAATGGCTCACGCTTTTATAGCTTGGCTATATTCTTCCTTTCATCTGATTGGTCTATAGTTTCCATAGCATGCTTCTTATGTTTCTTCATTATTATTTTATCACTCTATACTGTACTCTACACGAACCACGAAAGATATGAACCAATTCACCTTCGAACACAACCTTCTTACCAGCTTCATCACATCGTATAACAGAGAACAAGTTGCATCGAAGCTCTGGTACGAATAGGACATTCTTAACAGAACACTCCATTGCCTTGCCACTTACGACGGACGTTACTTTCACCGTTCCTGCTTGCTTCGCCTCGATCGTTTCGCCATCCTTGGCGATCGCAATCTCCACCGGCTGCTGCAGCTCATGCAATTCGACGAACAGCGTTTTGTCGTTGACCAAATGATCGGAACAACCTGGGTCGATGTACCAAAGAACTTGATTCGACTTATCAGAACACGCAATATCCCTGCTGAACCCAGCAAAACTCACACTACCTTGCTCTGCAGCATAGGCTTTGAATTGGTTCACTTCCTTTTTCTTTGCGTCTTCTTTCTTCTTCGTGGGGCACTCTGCCAACTTATGGTCTTCTTGCTTACATCCGAAACATTTGAATTTTCTCTTCTTCGGCATTTGCTTCGAGCCAGTAAAAGCTGCTTGCTCATTTTCACTGTGCACAATTCACCTTTCCTCTTCGTTTCTTCGTCGAGAAGCCGGCACTTAACAAACTCAAGCGTAAAGGCCGTTTTATATTATCAAGCACGTAGCGTAAACGGCACGTACCGACACCGGCAGACAAATACATGATGGGCCTGATTCTCGAATACACTACGAATACACTTCACGGTGGAAACGGAATGAAACGTATTCGCGATGACAATACGCATACACATTTGAAACACACGCAATAATATTTGTCTTGCATGAAACGTGCCGTGCCGGTTACGCTACGTGCCTGATAATATAATATTACCTTAAGCACTTCTTCCGGCATCGTTTCAATTGCCGTAACGACTGCAGAATAAGACCAACCGAGAGTCAAAAGAAGAATACACACAACGTCAAGCTCTTCAAAAGCCGCACCGGTTGCCCGATACTCGCGCACTAGTTTATCGAACTGTAAAAAATTTTGCTGCAATTTACCGGAATCGTAACGCAACGTAAGCATCTGCCGCTTCAGATGCATTCTGCTTGCTACACTACGCCTTTCAAACACTGTGTAATGCATCCCACACATCTTTCGGCTGCTGTTTATCGCGAACATATTCCAACTGGGAATCATGAATTCGCCCCACAAGCAACGATTTGCATTTGCGGTCCTTTTTAGCTCTTGCCTCGCGTTCTTTCGCCTTCTTATTTTTCTGCTCCTGGTTGTCAGCCGGATCATCGATTAGCTCGACCACATCCGGAGCATAGTAATCAACCCACTCCACTAGTTCATGCTCTTCCAATAGAACGAGCATTCTGAACTTCCACGCGGAAAAATTAGAGCCGTCGAAAACCGGCAGAAACACTCGATCTTGTTCTTCTTCCTCCATCTATTTCACTTTCACGCGATTACGCAACAGAACCGATAAAACAGAACGTATCCTGGGCCGATAACTTAAAGTGGTTTTTCGGATGGATAATTAGTCTTGGTCGATATACGAAGTGAAATGCAGCTCGTGGAAATTTCAATAAAGGACAGCGGGAAAAGTTTTGTACCACGACAACGGTCAAGCACAGATACTGAAGGATGAGGACACAGTTGTGGAAGGTGAATCGAAAATCAAGATTCTGTGATCTATAATAATTCGCAGCGGACGATGTCTCCATGGACAAGGGAATTAAATCACTAGACAACAGTGCCTTCTGCATACTTTTGGACTTCATTTTACAATCGCATTCGACGACAGATGGATTCATCAGCATTCAGTCATCTCTTCCTTTACGGTCACCAGTGGTTCCTGCCCCGAGTCGCCTTCATCGTTACCATGTATCTTCAGGTGTTTGGTAAGGCTTGTAGGTATCGTGAATGCTTTGTGGCAATGCGGACACGGATAGGGACGTTCACCTGCAAAGGAGTTATCCTGTTGAATTATTCGTTGTAGTGAACCATTTCACCTACCCGTATGAGTTCGAATGTGCCATTTGAGAGTTGTACCGTCCTTAAAAGCTTTCGGACAATGTGGGCATGAATAGGGACGTTCATCTGTAAAGAAATGAGTCAGTTGAAAGATTCATTATGAAGCAATTCCACGCCAAATCAGTCGATTGATACGCAGTCTTCTTCGATTTCCATATGTAACAAGCTTAAAAAAATGGGTGGGTTGTATCTATGATATAACCGCAAGGTTGACGTGGGACTATCGTTGTTGTAATTTTTGTATTGTATTGATTCAATTATCGCTTGAATGAAACAATTTTCGAATTCAATTGAATTCAACATATTTGTTTTGTAAGCAAAAAGTTCGAACAGATGCCATGTAAGATCAATTCATGCATTGTAATAGATTATGCGCTTCGTTACAAGTAAATTTGATGACCGTCCTTTGACGTTTGATATGATGTCTAGGACTAGCAAAATATGTGAACGGAAGATTTGTCAAACGATCATTGTATTTTACATTTCCTTCTGAAATTATTGCATCTCTCATGTCTACGTGGTTCCCGCGAAAGTTCATTCACCTCTAGTATCTGAGATGAAGATTTTCCCAGGCTTCTCAGTTTAGGAGTACGTTTCAGGGAAACATTCCGGTCTGCACAACGACAAGCGAGTACAAAAGTACTCCCAGCTTGCATATATTTGCAAAGCGGATTCCCCCAGGCATCTTTGTTTTGAAATCCATCTTAGGGAAACACATTCTGGTGGGAACAAAAACACCCCCTACTTGCATGTATATTTGCAAAGTGTATTCCCACAGGCACATTGATTTTGAAGTCTGTGATGGGGAAACCGTAAATCAGGCCAATCAAAACTTGGCAGTAAGGACGTTTAGATAATGCTTGACATTTTATTGGTTATTCAATTGTTTATCTCATGAGAAATAGCATTTTATTAATTATGATAGACGCGTAGATATATTTCCTATCAATTGATGCAAACATCTTTCCGATCTATTGAGAAATTTTCGAGTTATAAGCATTCGAAATCTTTCATTTTTTCCAGCATGTTTTGGGCTTAGGTTTTCATTTCACACCCCATATATTCCGGTTAGACGTAGTCCCACGTAAAAAATCATAGAATGTCGGAGCAGCAGCTGGCTGATTTGGTGTGGAATTGCTCTACAGTAAAACATTTTTATAGACCCGTATGAACTCGAATGTGGTACTTGAGTGTTGCAGCAAGCACAAACGCCTTCGGACAATATGGACAAGAAAATGTCCGTTCACCTGAAAATAAATGATAGTGCTGAATGAATCATTATAAAATAAAAACATTCTTTATCAACCCGTATGAACTCGAATGTGTTGTTTGAGCGTTGAACCTTGAGAAAACGCCTTCGGGCACTGTGGACAAGAATAGGGACGCTCGTCTAAAAGTTAAAGACTCTGCTGAATGTTTCATTGTTGTAAAACATCCTTTACCAACCTGTATGAGTTCGAATGTGTCTTTGGTGCTCTGCAGAACTTTTAAACCCTTTCGGACAATATCGACAAGAATAGGGACGTTCGTCTACGAATGAAAGACTCTGCTGAAATGTTTATTCTAGTAAACATTTTTTACCAACCTGTATGAACTCGAATGTGTTGTTGGAGCGTTGGACGAATCTTAAACGTTTTTGGACAATGTGGACAAGAATAAGGACGTTCACCTGCAAAGGAATGACCCTGCTGAATAGTTCATCATAGCAAAACATATTCACCAACCTGTATGGACTCGAATGTGATTTTTAAGCGCACAAGAAGTCCTGAACGCTTTCGGACAATGTGGACAAGAATAAGGACGTTCATCTGTAAACGAATGAATTCGATAAATAGTTCATTATAGTAAAACATAATCACCAACCTGTATGAACTCGAATATGGTTTTGAAGCAAATAAGAATTCTTGAACGCTTTTAGACAATGTGGACAAGAATAACGAGGTTGACCTGCAAAGGAATGATCCTGCTGAATGGTTTATTGGATAGAACTTTTTTAACCAACCCGTATGAGTTCGAAGGTGCATTGTCAGACCGTGTTTTGAGCGGAATGTTTTTTCACATTTTTCACATTCTAACGTTTCTGTTTCTGAAATAAATTATCAGTCAATATTTACAGAAAATATGAAGATGAGTGAAATTTCTTTTGTAAAACATCCAAATTACTTCTTTCTTGTGTATCCGTTTTAGCAACTGAAATCAGTGATATATTGTCGCCTTCTCCATCCATTTCGCTTATGAAGAATACCTCTCCATTTTTTCCAACGATTGGCATTTCGGCTTCCTGTTTCATTGGGTCTGCACCCAAAATGCTATCGCTATTCGACAGTTCGTGATCATCAATCATTAACTCTGGCTCCGTCTTGATGCCATTCGGTTCGGCACTGCGTAAAATTTGAAAGCAACTCTCGCTAATGTTGTGGTTGTTTATGAACTCTTGTCGGCATTTGTCGCACGTAGGATATGAACTTAACTCGGAAGTGGAACTGTTTAATTTTTGAAGGATGGATTCCAACTTTTGCTCATGATGGAGAGAAGGGACCAGCACGTGATGAAATTCCTCATTGCACATATCAGAGCAAAAGCTGCATTGTTTACTGTTGAAATGGAACGTGATCGAACATCAGTATCTTTAAGGATATTTATGATTTATCAATTGAGAAGCAATTGTCAACTAATAGTTATCAAAGCATGTAAGTATGAAGGCCTTCTTTGAATCACAGACATTTTAGGTCAATTTAGAGCCTCGGAAAAATGAATGAATTATGCCCCTTCCTTTTTGTTTTATGAACTAAAGCAGAATAGTAAGCAACCTACGCGGACGTATCGTAATGTATCTAAATCTGGACCCTTAAGCACTTATGATGAAAACTTCAACTAATAAAAAATATTTATTCGTGATTTTATTTCCGGACACTTTTGCTTTAAATTCCGGACACATTTTGCCAGCAGCATTTCTTTGAGAGTTCATAGCAGCAAGCCTTGGGAAAAAGGTGACGTATATTTCAAATCATCACGATTAAATACGTATTTTCCGTTCCTTTTTTCTCTGTGTTTTTCAGCAATATTCAAGACGATTTTTGACGGAATTTCGAAAGAAGCAGAATCGATATACTGAAATGAAGGATTTTTCTTGAAGTCGGAATTATTTTTCAAGTGTTTTTGGAGTGTGAAGTTGCCATTGGACCCGCTTCAAGGATTTTAAAAGTTTTCTAACATACATCTCGATACTTTTAAGATAAGTTTTCGTTTTATTTTTCTTTCACGCATGCGTATACATATACACGTACATACACATATTTTATTTTATTTATTTATTTATTTTTTTTATTTTATCATTTATTCATTTCTACAGAGTCTACTCTCTCAATTTTTTTACTTTTTTTTATGGAGGGTAATGAATCCTCCGATGCTGAAATGAGGGTCTTAGACCCTCCTCCAGATGGTTTTACGGTTTCTCCAGGAAAAAAGCAAAAACAATCGCAGTCAACCTCTTCGTCTGTACCAAATAGTGACTCTGTTCTCCGCTCTTCGACACAATCTCTGCCTAATTCTGACAATTAGACAATACCTGAAAGCTCCCGAATCATCGAAAAACCGTTGGGTGGTATTCTTCCGTCCCAAAGGGAAACCTCTAAGAGTATCTCAAATTTACAAAGACCTGACGTCTAAGTACTCAGGTGTCCTAGAAATGACGAAAGTCAATAGAGATAAACTTCGCGTTGTGCTCTCAAATTACAAAGATGCTAACGCAATAGTGAAAAACTCTTTTTTTTACTAATGAATATAGAGTTTATATTCCGGCTCACATTGTTGAAATCGATGGTGTAGTTACGGAAAAATCTCTTCAACTAGAAGATTTTGTAAAAGCTAAGGGTATCTTCCACAATGCAAATATTCCACATATTAAAGATTTGGAGGTGAGATCTCTGAACTCTTCAATAACTGAGGGTACAGAAAAAAAGTATTATCAATCTGGCTCTTTCAGAATATCCTTCGAAGACACAGCACTTCCAAATTATGTGCTTATTGATAAACTTCGTCTTCCAGTACGGTTATATACCTCTAAAATAATGACTTGCTTAATGATTGCAATTAAAATCAGTTAGGTCACACAAGAAAATACTGTTGTAATAAAAGAAAATGCTCAAAATGTGCAGACGACCATGATGAAGTCACTTGTAACAAGGATGCTGATAAGTGCATTTTTTGTGGAGATGTTCCTCATGCAATTAAGGATTGTCCGAAATATAAATTACGTTCGATGAAACTCAAGCAATCACTTGAGGATCGTTCTAATCGATCATTCGCTGAAATGCTCAAGGCAGCTTCTCCTCAGGTACCCGAGGCTTCAGAAAATCCTTTCTCTGTTCTATCAGAAGATGATGATTCGGATTCTCAATTTGATCCAGTAATCACAGGAAGAGTCAGGAAGAGAAAAATTGCTTCATCCTCTAAGCCATCTAAAAAAAGAGGATTGATCTCTAACAATCCAGAATCTTCTAATTATTCTGCTCCACCTAAGAATAACCCTCTTGGTTGGAGATCTTCAAATTATGACGTTCATTTCCCTGAATTGTCAAGCCATTCTCAATTTACTTCTCAATCGGTTCCTGAACCCTCATCTTTGTCAGGAGGTATTACCTTTTCATCAATTGTTCAATGGATTCTTGATTTTTTCGGAATATCAGATTCACTGAAAGGTTGAATTTTTGCTTGGCTTCTGTCAGCCAGATAGCTAAACAAATGACTTCAAAGTGGCCCCTTCTCTCGTTCATTAATTTCGATGCCTAATTTATTGGATGAATCAGGGAAACCCACTATTTTGCAGTGGAATTGTAGGAGTATTCTATCTAAACTTGATGCTTTCAAGCAAATGCTTAATTTTTTGAATTGTGATGCGTTTGCTCTATCTGAAACATGGCTTCGTTCGGACAATGTGTTAAACATCCATGATTTCAATATTATCCGTTTAAACCGTGATGATTCCTATGGAGGAGTTCTCATAGGTATTAGAAAATGCTACCCATTTTACAGGATTCCCCTGCCTGTAGTCACAGGAATTGAAATTCTTGCGTGTCAGGCACGTATCAAGGGTAAAGATTTGTGCATTGCTTCTATTTATATTCCTCCAAGAACTATGCTTAATTATAGAAATCTTGTGAATATAGTTGAACTTTTACCGCAACCTAATCTTATTTTGGGAGATTTCAACTCTCATCGAATTGGATGGGGTGAGTCTTTCGATGATCGAAGGACCAATTTGATTTATGATCTTTGCGAGGACTTCAACTTGGCAATGTTGAATACAGGTGATGTAACAAGAATTGCTCCATCTTTAGGCCGCGCTAATTGCTTAGTTGTTCTTCCACTTTTTCTTTAGATTGTAATTGGAAAGTCATCCAAGATCCACATGGAAGTGATCATTTGCCAATTACTATTTCATTTCAAATAATTCAAAATCGTTTGAAACAACAAATATGATTTATCTAGAAACATTGATTGGAAGAGATTTTCTTCAATTATTTCAGAATCGGTGGCATCAGTTCATGAGTTACCCCCGCTGGAAGAATATAATTTTCTAACTGGTTTAATTCTTGACAGTGCTATTGATGCTCAGACGAAGCGTTTTACTGGTAATTCGTTTCGTAGACGTCCTCCTAATCTGTGGTGGGACCAAGAATGTACAAATCTCTATAAAGATAAATCGAATGCGTTTAAAGATTGGCGAAAATTGGGCACCCGTAAACGTTATGATAACTACATTTATCTGGAGCGTAAATTCAAAAGCTTCATTAAAGCTAAAAAGAGAGGCTATTGGCGTCATTTTGTGAATGGGCTTTCACGAGAGACTTCCTTGAGAACTCTTTGGAGAGTTGCCAGACAATTGAGAAATTCATCTCATTCAAATGAAGAAGTTGGATATTCAGAAAAGTGGATTTTTGATTTTGCTAAGAAGATATGTCCAGACTCAGCCCCCGCTCCTTCTCCCTTCTTAGAGTCATCTGATGATGTTGAGCCTCCATTCAGTATGACTGAATTTTCTCTTGCCCTTCTTTCTTGCAACAACACGGCTCCAGGGTCAGATAGGATCAAATTTAATTTGTTGAAAAATCTACCTGATAATGCGAAGAAACGTTTACTGAAACTGTTCAATGCTTTCCTTGAGCAGAATATTATTCCGCATGAGTGGCGACAAATTAAAGTTATAGCTATTCTGAAACCTGGTAAACCTGCGTCTAATTATAATTCTTATAGACCAATTGCAATGCTATCTTGCATTCGCAAATTACTAGAAAAAATGATTCTCCATCGTTTAGATAGCTGGGTTGAATCTAATAAAGGGTGTGTCACATCAAATTGTATCACGGAAAAAACGCTGTAGAAATTCGCCCAGTAGACTGATCCTTTTGAAAATTTTATACAGTAAAATAAAAACTATTAAACAACTTTTGGCATTTTCTTTTTATTCATACTTCGAGCCCAAGCCCGTATGCTCGCACCTTCCTCTTTACCCCGTCCATAAGGTTCTGTACAACGTCAGGTTGTAGTTTTTTTTGAACAGAAATCCATTTTCTCTTGAAATCCGCCTCCGATTTGACAACTTTTGGGTTCTTCCGGAGGGCCTGCTTCATAATCGCCCAATATTTCTCTATTGGGCGAAGCTCCGGCGCGTTGGGCGGGTTCATTTCCTTTGGCACGAAGGTGACCCCGTTGGCTTCGTACCACTCCAACACGTCCTTTGAATAGTGGCACGAAGCGAGATCCGGCCAGAAGATGGTCGGGCCCTCGTGCTGCTTCAATAGTGGTAGTAAGCGCTTCTGTAGGCACTCCTTAAGGTAAAGGGGGCGCTCCGCTTTCCGCAAGAGCAGATCGCTTGCCACACCATGTACTTTTTGGCAAACTTGGATAGTTTCTGCTTGCGAATCTCCTCCGGAACGCTGAATTTGTCCTCTGCGGAGAAGAACAACAGGCCCGGCAGCTGACGAAAGTCCGCTTTGACGTAGGTTTCGTCGTCCATTACCAGGCAATGCGGCATCGTCAGCATTTCGGTGTACAGCTTCCGGGCTCGCGTCTTCCCCACCATGTTTTGCCTTTCGTCGCGGTTAGGAGCCTTCTGAACCTTGTATGTACGCAGGCCCTCCCGCTGCTGGGTCCGCTGGACGAATGAACTTGACAAATTCAGCTTATTGGCGACATCCCGGACCGAACTTCTCGGATCAAGTCTAAACTGCTTAACTACGCGCTTGTGATCTATTTCACTGACGGAGCATCCATTTTTGCCGTTCTTCACCTTCCGGTCGATGGTTAGGTTCTCGAAGTATCGTTTTAGTACTCTGCTGACCGTGGATTGGACGATTCCCAGCATCTTACCGATGTCCCGATGTGACAACTCCGGATTCTCGAAATGAGTGCACAGGATTAATTCACGACGCTCTTTTTCGTTCGACGACATTTTTCCAAATTTACGAAAAATTTACAGTGAAGCATGGCCAACGTGATCTATACACTCTTATCTGATTATAAGCGAAAGCTGAAGATATAATTCCTAAAAATTAAATTTCTACAGCGTTTTTTTCGTGATGCAATTTGATGTGACACACCCTTTAATCTTCTCTCGCCTTCGCAGTTCAGGTTTCGTAGAGGCAAAGGAACCAATGATTGCCTTGCGCTTCTTTCATCAGAGGTTGACTTTGCCTTGTGTAGTAAGCAACAAATGGCATCAGTGTTCCTAGATATCAAAGGTGCGTTCGACTCTGTTTCCATTGAAGTTCTTTTTCAGAAACTTTGCCTAAATGGGATTTCCCAGAAATTAAATAGTTTTCTGTTTAACCTAATGCGTGAAAATCATATGAGTTTTTCTCATGGTTCTTCGTCAGTTTTGCGCATTAGCTCCATGGGTCTCCCTCAAGGCTCATGTCTTAGTCCAATTCTTTACAACTTCTATGTGAATGATATTGATATTTGTTTATCGGGAAATTGTACTTTGAGACAGTTTACAGATGACTGTGTAGTATCAGTAATGGGCAAAGACAGCACCGATCTTCATAATCCTTTGCAAGATTCTCTTGACAATTTGGTTGATTGGGACTGTAGATTGGGTATTGAATTTTCTTCTGAGAAGACAGAGATGGTTGTATTTCCAAGAAAACATCATCCTGCTCAAATACAGCTTAAACTTTTTGATAGAACTATTCGTCACTTGATGTCATTTAAGTATTTAAGTGTTGTGTTTGACTCCAAAGGAACATGGGGTAAACACATAGGCTACTTGAAACAAAAATGTCAGAAAAGAATAAATTTTCTTCGATCAATAACAGGAACTTGGTGGGGGGTTCATCCTGAGGATTTGATTAGGTTGTATAAAACAACCATTTTATCTGTTATGGAGTATGGTAGTTTTTGCTTCAGATCTGCTGCCTGTACCCACATTTTGCATTTGGAAAGGATCGCTGTTTGCGTATTGCTCTAGGATGTATGCAGTCAACTCATACTATGAGCCTAGAAATTCTAGATGGCATACTTCCTCTCTCCGTACGTTTTTTCGAGTTATCATTCCGTTTTTTAATACGCTGTGAAACACTTAATCCGAAAGTGATAGCAAACTTTGAAAAAATATTGAACTCAGGCGTTCAATCTAGGCGGATGTCTCTATATCATGAATTTATGACTTTGGAAAGTCCATCTGCTTTATCTGGTTCCCAGATCATTCCTTCATTTTTGTTCAGTTCCTCTATTACTTTTGACATGTCAATGAAGGATTATGTGCATAATATTTCAACTGATCTCCGTCATTTAGTTATACCTGCGATATTCCTGTCAAGGTATAAACATATTGACCCAATCAAAACTTTTTTTACTGATGGATCTAGTCTTAATGGATCCACAGGCTTTGGTATATTCAATATCAATTTCTTCACTTTCCGTAGGCTTAGTTTACCCTGTTCGGTGTTTGTTGCAGAAATAGCTGCAATATACATGGCCCTTCATCATATTCAGACCTTGGCACCAGATCATTTTTTCATTTTTTCTGATAGTCTCAGCTCTTCAGAGGTACTCCGTTCAGTGAGGACTAGATATACGTCATATTTCTTATCTGAAATCCATCAGCTTTTAAGTGCTCTCATAACTAGTTCATTTAATATCACTTTTGTATGGATTCCGTCTCATTGTTCGATACCAGGAAATGAGAAAGCAGACTTTCTTGCCAAGAAGGGCGTTTTGGAAGGAGACTTATTGTATAGGCCAATTACTTTCGATGAATATCTTCATATTCCTCGTGAACGGGCACTTGTATCTTGGCAGTCAAGTTGGAATAGTAGTGATAAAGGCCGATGGCTATATTCTATCATTCCTAGGGTTTCTCTCAAACCATGGTTTAAAGGATATCATTTTTCTCGTGATTTTATACGGGTAGTGTGCAGACTCATGTCTAACCATTATTCTTCGAATGCACATCTATTTCGAATCAACATCAGTGATAGTAACCTATGTGCACCCGTGGCCGAGTGGTTAGCGTCTCACATTATCATGCCGGGTGCTCGGGTTCGATTCCCGTTCTGGCCGGGGGATTTTTCGTCAAAGAAATTTCCTTCGACTTGCACTGTGGTCATGCGTATTCCAGAGCTTGCCCCTCGGAATACATTCAAGGCGTGTTATTTGGCTTAAGAAATCTCGACCAAGTATTAATAAATGACGCTAGTTAATGCATACGTTGAGACGGCAAAAGTTCCACAAGGGAACGTTAACGCCATTCAAGAAGAAGAAGAAGTAACCTATGTGTGTGTGTGGTATAGGATATCACGATATTGATCATATTGTGTGGTTTTGTTCTGAGTTTCAAAATGATAGGTTATCTTTAATAGAAAATTTTCGCAATAAGGGAATGCCACCTAATTCTCCGATTCGCGATGTTCTGGCTACTCGTAATATCGATGCTATTTCTTTAATTTATGATTTTCTCAAATCCATACATTTCCAAATATGAATATATAATATAAAAAATCTCGTGTCACGGTGTTTGTTACCGAACTCCTCCGAAACGGCTCGACCGATTTTGATGATATTATACTCAAAATACTTGGTAGGTATGAGAATAGGTTGTAAACTATATATGATACCGGTAGGATACCGATAACCATACATTTAATACCGAATAGGGTGGCTCTATGCAGAAAAAAAGATCTGGATATTTTTTTTCAAAAATTCGACTTCATACCATACATATAACCTTAAATTTTGACCCCAATTCCCTATTTTTAATTGCGATTTTATTGTTTTTGTGTCAAAATTAATCTAATAATTTAACCGTTGTTCGTTTTTTCAACAGAACGAATTTATTTTAGTTGTTCAATGACTGATGGCGTAACGCCCGCTTCATTGAACATCCATCTACAAATACACAAGTAACATCAATTCATCTAAAGCAGGGAGCATCTCCGACGAGCTGGAAGTCTTTTTGAATGAGAACAATTAGTTATCGAAATTCTTCAAATCATATTTGCTCGGATTACAAAATGACAATCACGCTATTACCATCAACCCTGATAAAACATCAGCTGGAGAGCACTTGTGTAGATCCAAAGCACAAGCCCTGCTGGAATCATGATAGCACGGTGACACGAGAAATTTAATGCGAAGAAAAAAATAATAATCTGGAATTCATCGTTGACACACACCGTTCATACGACCCTCGGTATGTTCTTCTTCAATGGCACTAACGTTCCCAAGGTTTGCCTTCTCAACGTTGTACTACTTGCGTCATTTTTATTAGTAAATAGTTGAGATTTCTATGACGAACAATACGCCATGAATGTATTCTGGAGTGGCAAGCTCTAGAATACGCGTGACTACAGTGCAAGTCAGAAGGGTTTCTTTAACGAAAAATCTCTTGCATAAACATTAGACCAACGAGACCCCGTCACAGATACTTAATTCATTATGAACATCATTTCTCATTTTGATTTAATATTTATGAACATGCGACGAAACAAACAGAGGGCGCGCTCGAAAGATTTTTATGTTTATCATATGGAGATTTGGCATGGTCAAGAAACGCCAATTCAAGATATCGTAAGCTGTGCCAACAATTTATGGTCGACATATACGCGAAGGTAGAGAGTGAACCACTGCAATTCTTACTACACAATCAACAAAAGCGGTACGAGGAATAATACATTCACTTGCGAGACACTATCATGAGCAACGCCGACACAGCTTCAGTTATAGCCAGGCCAAAGCGCAATGCATTGTCATGACATTGCGCGTGTGTTCAAACACAAAATGAAGTTCGATTGTATTCGTCCTCACATATTGTTGGTTGTATTCTGTTGAATGGAAAAAGCGCAATTTTGCATTCTGTTCAAGCTCAAGTCCAATCGAGTTGAGCAAATGTGACAACCTTGTCACGCAATTCGACGTAAACAACATTGGTCTCCATGTTCCATTTCTATGAAGCAAAAATAGTAATGGTTTTTCGGGTGGGATAAACACGCAAAATTTAGCATTCAAACACATTCAAAACAAATTTAGCACCCAAACGATATCGAATAATAATTTTCATTCAAATTTCAACAATTTAGAATTATTTCCGGAATTATGCCGATCAGATAGAGAGTAAATTGAACCACAAATACGGATGACTTATTTTGACCATTGTTTCGCGACAAGGCGAACGAATTTAAGAGTGTAACAGTCGATTTCGATCGAATTGTAAAATCCGATCACTCATATGCATATATGAATATTGAGTTCTGAAAATCGGTGAAGAGTAATAAAAACATCCATGAATAAAGGAAGCAATATGGCTGTGTTTCAAACTTAGATTACCGATGTGAATACTCCTCGATTGAATGACAACGATAAAATAACGCGATTCCAAACAGGCCGATTAATCAGCTCCATTGAAGTTAGCTGGCGTATCGCTGTCTTCCAATTTATGAACGAGACCAAGCTGTTATAAACTAAGCCATGTTGAAAATCACATGCACGTATTTTCTAACAAGGAGACAGCAATAAATATTGATTTTCTATATTTCATTTTTTCTACTTTACGACAAACTTATATTACTTTTTTCAGTTGACGTTTAACTTTTAAGAGATCAAACATGTCAGTTACGTTAATGAAATACACCAAGAAACATCATATAACCTTTCGTTCAAATCATTTAATTCGTTTTTTTATCGGTCACATTCGATTTATTTTAAAGATCGTTAAAATATTCAAACACACTTACAATACATTAGTGTGTTTTATTCAACACCCAAAATATTCACTAGAAATAATTTATTTGGCAGAACAATGTTTGCCTGGGCAGCTAGTATGAATATATATATGTTTATTTTTCCTTTATTGTTTTGATTTTTATTATTAACATTTCCATTTCTATGTTTCAACTTTTTCCTCAGAATTCGAAAAGTGAGCAGATTTACATTCCTTCCCAAGTCCCAAGGATATAACTAGTTCCAAGGAGTTGGTCATCTCTGCAACAAGAAGCTTAAACAAGAAGTCTATAATATTATCTTATTGTGAATATCGTCATTATCTATATTGTAACTTTTTTCGAAAAGATAATAGGGTTTTTATGCCTTTTTGAGAAAGAACATTGGCATTGTTCTACTCACAGAGGGTTTTCCCTATTCATAAACACGGCTCATTGTTACTTAATGTTGCTGAGAGCCATTTAAAAATAAATTTAGTACAAAAAAAAATTTCTTCGAGAGAAATTAGTTATAAATTTTTGTATAGCTTTTTATTTCATTGCTATTTTATTATAATCTTAAACAAAAATTGTTTATCTTCGACATAAAAATCGTACAGATATTATTACATACTAAGTCTAAACCTAAACACACTTTTTGGTATATTAAAGTCAAACATAAAAGATACTTCGTTGAACTTGTTGCAGCAGACGTCCAGTGGATTATTCATACCATAGGTGGTGCGGTGATTCGATCGGCGGAAAAAGTCTGATTGCCGAGTTACTCGAAAAAGTGTGTTGAAGCGAAGTTTTGATAAATGGTCTGCACAGTCGATGTGATCTGTCAGGACATCAAAGACAAGTAATCGTTGAAGAAGCGCTCGTCTGTTTGCTAATGTTGGCAAGTCAATCAGCATACAACGGCTTTCATACACTGGTAAATTTGTCCTATCGCTCCAGTTGAGATTCCGAAGAGCATATCGAATAAAATGCTTCTGGACACGCTCTACCCAATTTATGTGGACTACATGGAACGGGGCCCAAACTTGTACCCCGTATTCCAACACACTACGCACCAATGAGCAGTACAACGTTTTTAAACAATATATATCATCAAAGTATTTCGTGTTTCGTTTTAAGAAGCCTAGCATGGAATATGCTTTCGCAGTGACTAAAGAGATATGTTCCGTGAACCTCAGTTTGCTGTCTACTAGAATTTCCAGATCCTTCACGATACTCGCACGCTTCAAACTGGTTGTCACCATTTTATAGTCGAAGACAATCGGTGTACGTAAGCGGCTAAATGAAATCACACAGCATTTGCTGACATTCACTTCCATCCCGTTCAAACAGCACCAATCCAAAATCATGTCGGTGTCAGATTGCAACGCACAGCAGTCTACTAGCGTTGAGACCACTCGAAAAATTTTAAGATCGTCAGCATACAACGATTTCGATGATTTCAACATTGTGCAGAGGTCGTTTATAAAGAGAACGAAGAGCAGCGGCCCCAAAACACTGCCTTGTGGTACTCCGGAATGTATCTCGAAAGGGGTAGAGTAGGCATCTCCAACTTTCACCGAGGAACTGCGTCCAGTAAGGTAAGACAAAATCCATCGTGTCAGCCACTCTGGAAGTCCCATCCTCTTGAACTTCTCAACGGCTAGTATGTGCGGTACTTTGTCGAAAGCCTTGGCAAAGTCAACATACACAGCGTCGACTTATTGCCGTTTCTCTATTTTATCCAACAGAGTCGATACGAAGCTTTGCAAGTTGGTTGTGGTCGAGCGTTTTTTCATGTTGGTCGTCAGAGATTATGTATTTCGTAGACTGGTAGAGTACATCGTGTACCATTCCTTCGAAGACCTTCGGCAGACAGCTAAGAATGGAGATCCCACGATAGTTCTCCACATCATTGAGCGACCCACACTTATGGATTGGTGTGGTTGAGGCGGATTTCCAGATCATGGGAAAGCAATTCTCACTAAGAGAACGGTTGAACAAAATAGTTGCTGGAAAAGCAAGAGAGCTCGCACAATGTTTGATGAAAAACGGCGGTAATTGATTTGGCCCAGGTCCTTTTGATCCGTCAATAGACTGCAGCTGAAGCAGGACTTCGTGTGTTGAAAAATTTACAGATCAGATCAATAATGAACAAAAATTATGAAATTTATTTTATGATTATTATTTTATGAACATACTCTCATGTGACTCGTTCAATAAGAAATTTCATCATTAAATTTTTATCCGTCCGGATTTAAAAACATCTTTTAAATGTCCTGTTTTGATTTTGTGAAACTCAAATGTTTGTTTTGAAATTTGATATTTTTGTCAACAGCTAGGAACAATGCTTTACTACTCCTACACTACATACAATACAATACACATATAATACCGTTTGCATTAAAAAAAGGACAATTTTCAGATGGCGTTAAAAAAACTATAAAGGATTATTTAATGGGACAAATTCCTTATAAAACATAATTTTATTGACCATGTTAGAAAAATATTTCGACGCCGTTTTGGGTGGCCTTCCAGCTATCAACCGGACCATTCGCAATTGCTGTCGAAAACATACTAGGTTGGGGAAAAAGTAATCCATTATTTTTGGGTGAAATACAAAATCTTTTCTAATATGCTTCGGATTATCCGATTTGGGTCAAATAGGTAGCTTCATAATGCCTTTCTCATTGAAATCTTGGTCCCTATTGGAGAAAAAACTCTAGCAATGGATTTTTACAATATTCTCTTGATCCCAATTTCTTATTATTCAGGAAGTTTTACAATGCAAGGAAAAGGTGGTAATCGCTTGGTGCCAGATCCGGATTATATGGTGGATGCAATAAAACGTCCCAATCGAGCTCCCGGAGCTGGCTCTTCTGCCTCGGGTGCGACACCGACTCTTCAGTCCTGGGCGCGAATATTTCTACTTTTCTCGCGGCGTAGGGTGCAAATCAGGGATGCAAAATATCGAAAGAACATATTGAAATCGAAAAGCAAATTATGTCAGTGCAAAATATCTCCACCGACACTCTTCACTTCTTTCTATTACTGTGCCTATAACGATTTGACTGCTGGCTCACCATCACGTTTGTTTTGGTATAAATTTCGTTCCATCGACAGAAATATCAGTTCATTTTCGATGTTAGTGAAAGCTCAAGCCGCGAATATCACCATTCATTGCGTCCTGGTGAAATTTTCGTTGGTCATAAAATCATAAACCCTGTACTTCCGCCCCGGATGTGAAAGCTTTACTCGACCCCACTGTTGTTGCCAGCCAAGAAAATAATGGATTGATTCCTCCCCAACCTAATGTTTGTTGGCATGTTTTTCAGTTCTTTCTTAGGTTAATTTATTAGTTCCTCCTCCGTTTTCGCCACAAAATTGTTGAAGTAGACCCTCCGCTCCAGGTCCTCCCAAAAATTCTCGATGAAAGCAGCTGGGAGACGTTCGGAGGGTTGGCTGACTTCTGAACAACAACTCTCTTCAAGCGGTTCTTCTACTCCAGCGACTTCTTCGCGTAATGAGCGGTAATGAGGTCTGGCCAAAACACTACATCTTCGTTAAGATGATTTTTGACGTAGGACTACGTCTTTCATTTCTATACCGGGGTGTAAAATCAAAGTTTCGAAAACGAAACCGTTACGCCGGAGACCGAGATTTTGAGCGGTAATAGCTCCTAAACAACTGAACGAAATTGTATGATAAACACTTCATTCGAAAGATAACATGTCTACGCGTTTTATACTTGTTACTTTTTGATCCAAAAACTTGTTTCAATAGTCTTAAATTTGCTTTCAAAATAGGCTATTGAAATCACCAATCGGTATATAAGCGAGCGCCGCTCGGAAATCCACTCAGTTCTAATTGAACAGCGATTGGAGCATGTTGTCGCTGTTGTGGTGAAGCTCTTCGTTTATCATGAAAGAGCGGATGAACGGTGTCACCAAGAGCCTGTTTGTGCACCCTAGGCCAGAAGGGAATCCATCAGGAGGAGAGTGATGCCACAAACGGTTCCCCGGGAAGACATCGCTACACACACATACACGCGCGGAATTCTTTCCGTTTGGATGCCATTCAGCATCGAGAAAGTTCCGGAAAGATCTAATCATTTCTGGAAAATAATCTGCCAGTTCCTCTGAGAATTTAAAAATACATTCATGTGAAAGAGTTTATTTGAATGTTTTCTATCCATGTAACACTGTGACCAAATACATTTGGTTTTGTGATTTTTCAATCAATCGCAATTAACAGGATAGCTTCTGAAGATTATTCTTCCCCATCAGTAGGATATTTCCGTATCCAATATTGTATGCGCAGGCAATCGATTATTGCTCAGTCGCCGAAAGTTTCGAGCTCAGAGAGTTCATTCCCCTCTAGTTTGCCTTCCAAATTGCCATCGTAAACCACACCTTCTCTCGATTCAATCACGCACAAAAAGCATACTTAAGCGATATTCTGGTGGTGAGACACATTCATTTTTCGTGAGGACATCGACAAGACAACATCGTTGCCTAACGTGCTGGAGGAGGTGGACGGCGAAGGATCGACACATACACGCGCAGAATTCTTTCCGTTTGGATGCCATTCAGCATCGAGAAAGTTCCGGAAAGATCTAATCATTGCTGGAAAATAATCTGCCAGTTCCTCTGGGAATTTAAAAATACATTCATGTGAAAGAGTTTATTTTAATGTTTTCTATCCATGTAACACTGTGACCAAATATGTTTCAATCAAGTGCTATTAACAGGTGGTTATCGAGTTAGTATTAACCACTGGTGGGCTTCCAGTATCTATGAAAATGTGGAAATATCTAATCGTTGCTGGAAAATAATCTGCCAGTTCCCCTTGGAATTGAAAATTACATTCAAGCGAAAGAGTTTATTTTAATGTTTTCTATCCATAAAATATCCATATAATACATTTGGGTTTGTGATTTGTCAATCAAGTACAGTTAGCAGGTTAGCTTCTGAAGATTATTCTACAGAACAAGGTTTTTCGTATCCTATATTGGATGCATAAAACCTTGTGCCTCCAACGTAACGCTCTCGTTTTCGAAGTCCCCCAAATATTTCATTTATTCATTCATTCAGAATGGATTTAGATTCAACTTCAAACAAGTGATCTCTAAATCAACGATAGTCCTACGTCACCCTTGCGGTTATACCATAGATATAACCCACTTCCTGTTTTTTGGATGAAGGAGGCAACTTCCGGCAGGCACCTTGTGCTGTGAATCTTTCCGTTTATTGAAAATCCCGTACGGAAGAATAGTGACCTTAATACTCCCTTTTCGCTGATTAGCCACATAAGCTTTCATCACCTTCACCACTTTCAGCTTTTGTTTCTGGGTCACAGCTTGCTATTCCGACACGGCCAGTCTTGACTTACGTTCCCGCATGATAATGTCCATCTACACTCGGTTTTTTTACTGTCTGCCCGTTGCACCGAGCTCCCGGCGCAAAGACCGGAACGATTCAGAATTTTTTTTCCTCCATCTTCTGCGTTAGCTTCAGCTGCAATTTAATGCGGGCGCTACACGATTCGTCCAACGTTTCACTCGAATGTTGGACTCAAACATTTGACTCGATGAATCGACAAATGTTGTGACGAATGTGCTGCTACAAGGTGAAGTGAAAGTTCGATTCAATGCAATCGGTCCAAACAATCGGCGAGTATTTGGATCGAATGTTTATTGTTTTTATTTACCATCAAAAACGTTAACAAACTGAATGACGATGCGAGTATAGAAATTGCTGCCGTAGCAATTGTACCGATATCGGGCTGTAAATTAAAAATGCTTGAAATCAACATTATTAAACTGCAATATTTTGCCGAATATTTTGAATTTCATGAACCAATTTCATAGTTCCTTCATCTAAAATTTGTAAACAAACCAATCTGTCAAAGATAGATTCGGACGAATCTTGTAGCGGTGTATCGAATGTCATCGAGTGTCGAATAAACGAATGACAACAATTCTTTGACTCGTGCCACTCGCGTTGGAAGGTCATCCACAACGAACGGATTACCTTTCAACGCGAATATTCGACGCTCGACATTAGAGGTTCGTAGCTCGTCAGTCGACTACACGATGCGTCGAATCATCGAGCGTCCAGCATTCGAGGGTGTTCGTAGCATCGTGTAGCGCTGGCTTAAGATCGCGTAGCATCGATGAACGACTGAAACCAGGCTTCCGTTCAATGATCTCATTCTGCTCCAGAAATGTAAGGATATTATAGATATCGAAACGGGTGTATCCGCTGACTCAAAGTACTTGACGATGAGCACTTTCTTCGCAACGGGATGGAACTCCCAGTACGCACAAATTATGGAGCGCAGTTGCTCTACTATTTTCGCCATTACTTCCGCAGTTCAACTGATAGCGCTATCAAATTTTGTCTGAAAATTCATGGGTTATTGTGATTGACGATGGGCAAGTGGTCTCATCACGCATGAAAAATTGATAAAATTTGTCATTTTTTAATGCAAACGTTAATAACTATTAGCCACATTAATACAACATGCAAAGATTTGATAGTTTTAGTTAGATATTGAATAGAACGAAAAAGTGCCCGGTTAAAAAAAAAACGTTCGGATGTAAAAGCATTCTGCGATGAAAAATTATGTAGACATGCTTGAATTTGTTATTTTTGTTTTCAGAACGATTTTCTCATATATGTAAACTTACACATCATTGCTCACAATCGCCATGTCACTCTAGCAGCGGAATTTTATTTAATCGAATAATATCACAGATCAAAAGAGATCAATTATAACATTAGAACGCTAAAATGTTAATTATATCTAATGGACAAAACAACAAACTGTTTATTTTCCTTCTTTCTTTTACACGAAACTGTCACTTGTTGTTGGTCCGGTAGCAAAGACCATTTAGCCAGTTGCAGATGTATCGCTCTATCATAACTCAATGCACGTCATCTAGTACTTTGTCTATAAAATACGAAGTGGGTTATATCTGTGGTATAACCGCAAGGTTGGCGTAGGACTATCGTATCGTGAATCATTTCGGAAAATTCGAACGAGAGCGTTACGTCAGATGCACAAGGTTTTGAGCCTCAATACCTCTTAGTCGACCGAACGAAGTGACATGATTATCACTTCATTCGAAAGATAAAATGTTATATTGCCAACTGTTGATCGAATGAACTGAATGACAGTCGAATGAACTGAAGAAGTTTTAAGTCTCTATAACTTAAGACAACAACAAATTATTGAAATCACAAAAATCTAGAAAGACGGATACCTGCTTGAAACCCCATCTCAGTCATGAATTATACGCGGGTGATGCAAGACACGGCTAGCAAAGCAAGATTCGTCGTCGAACAACTTGTATGTAGCGAAAGCAAAATATTCAGCTAAAGAAGCAATCACGCAAAATTGGTGCAAGATTTATTTCTCCGCTTTCTTATGTTCACCCTAATGGCTTGTCATTAATTCTCAAACATAAGTTACAAAAAACAAGAAGTGGATTATATCTGTGGTATAACCGGAAGGGTGACGTAGGACTATCGTTGATTTAGTGATCATTTGTTTGATCATTTGACTTCGAAAACAAGAGCTTTACGTTGAAGGCACAATATTCAGCAAAAGAAGCAATCACACGAAAGTTGTATAATACATAATACATTGCTTGTATTGTGATACGATTTGTATTCCATTTCCAATAGACAAAAAATCTGTTGCATCAAATCAGTCTACATAATTTTTGCGTTCGCTCATACTTTCTCACAACACCCATTTCCCGTTTGAGAAATTGTTGAGTAAACATCGTTTGCCAGTGCGCGTAGAGCGGGAATTCCTTCTTAAGATTCATTGCACCTCTAATAAATTGCCGGAAGACGTGGTCTTACGTTGATCCACTTGATTGAAAAATCACAAAACCAAATGTATTTGTATCGCAGTATTATATGGATAGAAAACATAATAAACTCTTTCGCTTGAATGTAATTTTCAATTCCAAGGGAACTGGCAGATTATTTTTCAGCAACAATAACATCTTTTCAGATTCTCCTCGATACTCGAAGCCCACCAGAGGTTAATGCTAACTCGATAACCACCTGTTCATTGCACTTGATTGAAAAATCACAAAACCAAATGTATTTGGTCGCAGTGTTATATGGTTACAAAATATTAAAATAAACTCTTTAGCTTGAATGTTTTTTTCAATTCCCAGGGGAACTGGCAGATTATTTTTCAGCAACGATAACATCTTCCCGGATTCTTCTCGACGCTGGATGGCAACCAAACGAAAATAGTTCCGCGCGTGTATGTGTGTGTGGCGGCTCCTCTGATGTCTCCGATGTTTTACGATTGTTGCGCCCTTTTCACAAAACAGTCTTCTTGATCCCAAAGGATCGCCATCGATCGGTCATCAGCGTAGCTCAACTCGAACAAATACGCACGCAATGACGCTACGGAAGAGGTCATAGCACTTGCGTACTATTGTGTGAACATGGCATTGTGCTATTGTGTGGAGGCGATCTGGCGTAGTGGTAACATCCATGCCTCTCACGCTAAAGGTCACGAGTTCAATTCTCACTCCCGACATTCTTCCAAAAATGGAAGTAAAAGTGACGAACCAGCCAAATGAGTTGAAAGTCACTATAATACAGATAAAAAAAAAAAAAAAAAAAAAAATTGTGCTATTGAACCTCGAGTCGACTGCATGTGATAGCTCTTAACGTACAGGTGTAAAAAATTCAGTTATATTCATGCGCAATAGGCAGAAGTTTTCTAAATTAAACTTTTAAGTGGCTTTAGTGAGGTATTTAGTTTATCCAACTGCAAGTGAAATTATTAATAACACATACTTATTTTGATAGCCACTGATTGCGAAAAGTGACGAACAATCGATCATATAACTTATATTAATATTCTTAAGAATTGATTTCCTAATCAGGTATGATTAACAATTGATGAATAATTATTTTAGTTTCTCATAAAAAGAAAACCCGCAGTGCGAACTAGGTCACAGCTAAGAAAGCAGTTACCGTCCGGCAGTAAATTTCGGACTGCATTGAATAGATGGGCACCAATGTGAGTTGAATTAACCACTGCTATGAACTATTATTGAAATCAATGTAAATCGTTACAAGAAAATTTAATACGTCTTAATAAAGAAGTATTCAGGTTTTGGAAACCCCGTCTTGTTATTTGATCGGTAACAACGATGCTGATACTCTCTTGGTCGCCTTCTCTTCACCTTCTGATGGATCGGCTTTTCTGCGCTCCCTCAGGTGTGGTTTACGATGGCAATTTGGAAGGCAAACTAGAGGCGAACGAACTCTTTGAGTTTGAAACTTTCAGCGACTGAGCAATAATCGATTGAAAATTATATGATTTTCGCGATGCGAAACATTTTCCGTTGCGCGCGCATCCAATATTGGATACAAAAATATCCTACTGATGGGGAAGAATAATCTTCAGAAGCTTTCCTGCTAATTGCACTTGACGATAACGATAACATCTTTCCAGATTCTCCTCGATACTCGAAGCCCACCAGTGGTTAATGCTAACTCGATAACCACCTGTTCATTGCGCATGATTGAAAAATCATAAAACCAAATGTATTTGGTTGTAGTTTTATATGGATAGGAAACAGCAGAATAAACTCTTTAGGTTGAATTTTTTTTTCAATTCCCAGGGGAACTGGCAGATTATTTTTCAGCAACGATAACATCTTCCCGTTTGGGGGTCTCCGTAGCCACATTGGTTACGCGTTCGCTTAGTAAGCGATCGATCGTGAGTTCAAAACTCAGGGCCCTCATTGACCATCTTTGTGTTGTTACAGAATAGCTACGTCCATGCAACAATCATCAGCGATGGAGATCGATCCACGGTCGAAATAAGATCGATTCATCCATACAACTGCTCTGCCCTGCAGACACATCGGGCTACTGTTCTATAAATAACTCAACAATGATCAATCAACTGTCTCCGCTGTCCGGTGGTCCAACTGGATAATGGAAGAACAGAAAGAATAACTCTTACGCCTAAATGGCTACTGTGTGAATGTACCATATGTAATGGTATAGAAGAAATACTGGCGAATGGCAACTGTGTAATGTGCTAATTATAGATATGATAACCATGTGACATGTACACGATTTAAATTCGGCTCTGTTACAGCTAAAATGCTAATGAGCCTTAAATAAATAAATGGGATAAAAAAAAAAACATCTTCCCGGAATCTTCTCGACGCTGGATGGCAACCAAACGAAAATAGTTCCGCACGTGTATGTGTGTGTGGCGGTTCCTCCGATGTCTCAAGCGGAACCGTTTGTGGCATCACTCTCCTCCTGGTGGATCCCCTTCTGGTCTAAGGTGCATAAACAGGCTCTTGGTGACACCGTTCATTAGCGCTTTCATGTTAAACGAAGTTAGCTTCACCACAACAGTGACAACATGCTCCAATCGCTGTTCAATTATAACTGAGTGGGTTTCCGAGCGGCGCTCGCTTATATACCGATTGGTGATTTCAATAGCCTGTTTTGAAATCAATTTTAAGGCTATTGTAACAAGTTTTTGGATGAAAAGGTAACAATTAAATAACGCGTAGACATTTTATCTTTCGAATGAAGTGTTTATCATACCATTTCGTTCGGTTGTTTAGAAGCTATTAGTATATAGCTTAAGCATATACTCTATACTTAAATTGTTTTCAATCATATAACGTACCTTCGATTCCACTCGTAGAATCAAGGCTCTGGTCATAACTACTTTCTTTAGTTTTAGTTGAACTATTTTTTGGTAAATTAAAAAAAACGTTTTTCCTATGAACTTTATTTTACAATCGCATTCAACAACAAAGAGATTCATCAGCATCCGACATCTCTTCCTTTACGGTCACCAGTGATACCCGCCCCGAGCCGCCTTTACCACTACAGTGTGCCTTCAGATGTTTTTTAAGGACTGCAGATATCGTAAATGCTTTGTCGCAATACGGACATGGAAAGGGACGTTCACCTGCAAAGGAGTTACCCTGTTGAGTTATTCATTGTAGTGAAACATTTTACCTACCCGTATGGGTTCGTATGTGCCATTTGAGAGTTGCGCCTTCCTTAAAAGCTTTCGGACAATGTGGGCAAGAAAAGGAACGTTCATCTGTAACGGAATTATTCAGTTGAATAATTCATTATGAAGCCAAGTTCACGCCAAATCAGTCGATTGATACGCGATCCTCTTCGTTTTTTTTTTACTTGGTACATATGGTGGCAGCTACTAAAATCACAATTTTCATTATCACACCATATGTACCAAGTTGAAAAAAAATCGAAGAGCGTCGGGACAGCAGCTGGCCGATTTGGCGTTTAAATTGCGCTACACATACACCGTCCCGTCACCGTGAAGTCAACGTAAAGGAATGAAATGTCAAATATTCTCCCATGGAAATCGTATGGTAGAATTCACATACACTATCACCGGTAACATTGACGTCGGCAAAATAAGTCCAAGAGAATAGTCGACGGGACGGTAACGGTGACGCTATATGTGTAGCGCACTTAATTGTTTCAAAGTAAAACATTCTTTAACAACCCGTATGAACTAGAAAATGGCGTCTGAGTGCTGCAGAATGCACAAACGTTTTCGGACAATGTGGACAAGAATGAGGACGTTGATACCATTCGGTTCGGTACAACTTAAAATTTTGAAGCAACTCTCGGAAATATTCTGGTTGTTTATGATTTCTTGCCGACATTTGTCGCACGTAGGATAAGAACTTAACTGGGAAGTGGAACTGTTTAATTTTTGGAGGATAGTTTCCAACTTCTGCTCTTGATGGAGAGAAGGGACCAGCACGTGATGAAATTCCTCATTGCACATATCAGAGCAAAAGCTGCACTGTTTACTGTTGAAATGGAATGTGGTCGAACATCAGTATTTTCAATTAATAGTTATCAACGCATGTACAGATCCCGTTCGATTTTGGAATGTTTCGTTTTTGGCACGGTTCGATTTTTGCTTGATTTTGGCACATGTGCCAAAAACGAACGGTTTTTCTTACATTCTGTTTTTTAGTTTTATCGTCCTTCATTCAACCAACATGTGCCAAAAACGAACGATTTTTCTTAAATCCTGTTTATTTCAGTTTTCTCGTTTTCCATTCAACCAATTTAATCTCAACAAAAGAAAGATAATATAATTCATTATGTTGCCAATATAAATGGCTGGAATCGGTCAACTGGTTCCGGAATATGGCCGGAACATGTTCCGGTAATATAATGGGCAAGATCAAAGTAGTACTTAGAATCGTACTACGCTCTTCATGTGACACCTTTAATTACTCGGGATTCAAAAACTAGCTCATGTATGGTCATATCTAGTGTCTAGGTCGTCATAAGCCAAATGCGGACCTGTTCCTGTTGCGTTCCGAATACTCCCGGGTGGTGATTCTATTATTGAATCTCTAACCACTTGGAATCCGAAAAGTAGTCAATTGGTGAACGTAATAGGTGCATACGACATTTCTGGCCTCATCTGCATGTGCCCCCAACCCCTTGCAATCCATTGTTTTCCCCCTTGGTCGATGGAAACCACAAGGGGCTGCCTCTGCGGTTTTTTATCCTGCCACCCCGCATTTATCGAGGTACACATCTCAACAAATACAAAACGTCTCGTACCTGAAATCGTTATTCCATGTATGCTTAACTACAGAAAGCTATGAGGAGTACGATGTTCACCAAAATCGAATCTTCGTCTCCTTGTTTATCCAAGAAATGATCGTCATCCCCTTCTTCCTCTATGCAGCCTTTGTTGTCCTTGTTCAGTACCAGAGCGATAATTTTCGCGTCTGAGTATTCATCTATGCAAAATTCTCCCACGGGCTATTCCGTTGTTTCAACTGTGTCGATGTCCATCTGGGAATTGAACAAAATACGCAAAGGAACATCATATTCGTGCAGCAGTTCCAACTATCCAGCCTACATTTTTCCAAGATCGTTCAATCACTGTTTCGGAGACATCCCTCCATGCTTCATGCAGCCAAAACGAATCGTCTTTAAGGTTGATTTTCTTAATCCGTTGCTTAAAGTTAGACTCATTGGCGATTTCAAGATGTAATTTGTCTCGGTGTCTTGTTTTGGTAATTTGAATGACCTGTTGGTCCATGGGCTGTAGTAAAGGGGTCACGTTTGGCGGTAGAAACTTTACCTCTATCAAACCGTCATCCGAAATCAGCTCATGTTGGAAGTGATGGGCCGTACAATCGTCCAGAAGGAGAACAGCCTTTGGTTCGATTCCCAGTCTACTGGAAAATTTTCGATTATTTGGTACGAAAGACTCGTGAAACGTCGTTCATGCAATTTTCGAAGCGGCATATCCAACAGGATTTTGAACGCTATTGAAAGCCTTATGGGCTCTTAGTTTTTCCAATTAGGTATAAACATCGGCAATTTGCGAGTACCCGTAGCATTTGCGCATGGCATAAAGGTTATTCTATATTTTTCCATCTTTAACCTCGGAGTAGTAGACTTTCCAGTGTATACCATAGTGTACCCGAGGAGAGCAAAAACTAAAATATTCGCGTTATGTATTTTTTTATTATTCCTTAAATATTTTTAACCACTAGAAAGTTTTAAAAAAAATATGAAAAAAACCGTTCGTTTCTGGCACGGTCCGATTTTGGCAACACAAAATATTCGGGCGTGTTGCCAAAATCGAACGGGGTCTGTAAGTATGAGGGCCTTCTTTGAATGATGATGAGGTTTGAGTAAGACGAGTTATCTAAAGCCGGGTTCAGACGGTGCGAGTAAGCATACGAGTCGGTCTAGTCAGTTACTGCAGTGCAGCTACTCACACCGTGTGAACACATCATGCCAGTTATTGTCATGTGTGATCCGGCGTGCGAGCTACTTCAAAGTTTTTTGAATTTACTCGCACTTGCATGCTTCACAACGTCAAAAACAGAATTTAGCGTTCGAATCAGTGATGCCAAATGTAATGAAATGTCTCTATTTTTAAGATATTTGAAAATATGTGAAGATATTTATAGACTTGAAAATTATTGGAAAAACAAATAAAACCCTCATAGTTTCTAAACGAAATAATTGTTATTTCGTTTTGCACGCTGGCGGGGCACGCTTTCTTTTTGAGATAGTTTTCTTGAGAATCTCTAATATAGAATCATTATCAGATCACAACTTACAAAAAAAAGTATTGTTCTAAGAAACAGAATACATATTCGATTTAAAAAAGTACATTTTCATTCATTATTAAAATTTTTGAAGCGTATTTATTGCACCTGCAAATCGACTATCATTTTCATTTCACAAAATAAATAAAATTAAAAAAAAAATCTTTTAGACTACCATTTATAACATCACATCCTTTCGGAATTATCTGAGCTATGGATGTTTTCGAGATTCTAAAAAATATCGACAACAATCCCAACGATATTCCAAAACAAAGGCACATCAATGTCATTTCTAATTTAACTCTTGCAGGTACAGCATCCCTCATGACTGTATCTTGGCGTTGTATTCGTGGAGCAATTAAATCCAACAGTTTTTTCACTTGTTCAGGTGTTATTATCAACACTGCTCTGTAATCTCGGGGATCCTCATCGTAGAGTTCCTTCAATATTGTATTTGTTGCTCCTTTTCTTTGCATCTAATTCCTGGCCCGAATCCTTTTCTCTTTCTGCTTTTTCGGATAGTACCTTCAGTTCAAAGAAATTCAGCACAAAGTATGTATTTTTAAACACGATCAGCGTTTGTTTTGCTATAAAATTGTGTGATGATACATTCAACTGAAAACCTAAGATGAAAACTGCCAATAAAGAAGTCGATTTTGGACCAATCATTTGACAAATTCGGACCTGATTGCTGTTTCTGACTATTTGATGGACATTTGAAAAGTCGCCTGGCATCCCTGGTAAACCCGTGCCGTAGTATCTAGTTTCTCGCCAGCAGCTCACACTGTGTGAACGGACAAGGCGAGTCAACCAATTGTCAAGCGAGTCCACCGGGTCAGTAGCTGCTCATTGTCAAGTCAGCTACTAGCAACGTATAAATGGGCCTTAAAAGATAATTTATTTTTCTCAGCATTGAAACCAGTTCAGCAAAAGAAAACGAACTGATTTTATTTACAGATATAAATTCGTATATAGTATTGCAATGTTAAAAACAACCCAAGCCGATACCTAGTCGTGTCCGCCACAGAGCCGGTACGGTCCCGACAAGACTCATGCAGCCAATTGGTCCATCAAAGCACAAGTCCAACCGCCTAATACAAAACAACAACAACAAAAAATAAAAATAGTCCATCATCACCAAGATCATGATAGACATAATAGAGACGAATACAAATTGAAAACAAAAAATATAACATAAATGAAAAATTGTTCAAAAATTGTAGAAACAATATGATCCGTTTAAAAAAAAACTTCGTCAAGTTGAAAATATTGAAAACAAAAAAAAATCAATAAAACTGTTCACATTAAGATATACGTTAGTATAAAACGTTGTCAGTCAAAATCTTTGTCAATAAAAAAAATTGAAAAAAATGAATAAAAAACTCTCGGCTGTTAGGAAAACACAGCTTTAACGTGTGAAACACAGTTTCTCTTAAATTCCGCTAGTGTTGTTGCACGTTTAATATGTGTTGACATCGAGTTGAAAACATTTACTCCTTTAAAATATATCGAATTTTGTGAAGCACATGTTAAGAAATGTGGTGTTCTTATTTCATCCGCGTTTCTAGTACTATATCTATGAAAGTCACTTCCTCTTTCAACTCGATCACACAAACATCGAGGCAGCAAACCGTTAACTACTTTAAAAATGAACACCATAGTTAAATAAACAATTCTTTGCTTCATAGATAATTATTGTGAATCGTCCAGCATCAAATATGAGGAAGTGAACCTGTTGCATTGTAAAATCAAACGCATTATTTTATTCAGCAAGCGCTGTAATCTCGATATTTGTGTTTCATAGGCCAAAAACAAAATGGAAGAGCAATAGTCCAGATGAGGAGAGATGATTGATTTGTATAGCTGTATTTTACTGCAAATAGTGAAATCGTTTCTTAGTCGACACAAGATTCCATACTTCTTGGCAATTTTCTTGATGACATTGTCAATTTAAGTTTATCATCAATCATCACGCCAAGATATTTAAACTCCCGAACGCGATCAATGATTTCATGATCAATTACAATAGAGACGTTTTCATTTATTCGATTTCGCGTGATTATCATATATTTAGTTTTACTTATGTTCGATTTTAATTGCTTATACTTCAACCATCTACTTAAAGCACGCAAATCTCCATTCAAGTGTAAAACGGCCTCATATACATTCTTAGCTGCAATGAATAACACAGGCAACGAGATTAATATCGCAATATCGTAAAACTCGTCGCATGTCATTGATGTACGTAATAAATAAAATGGGCCCTAATGTACTTTCCTGAGGTACTCCAAGAACATTCCCTACTGGACTGGAAATTGAATCATTAAAAATAGTCCGTTGAGTTCTGTCACACAAATAGCTTTCAAACCATTTATATATATTATTTTTTATAGTACTCGTAATTCCAAAGCGCTTAATCGTGTTCAACAATAAGGACCTAGAAATTGTCTCGAAAGCGCGCTTTAGATCCAAGAAAACAGCAACAATCATGTTTTTATCTTCTAGTTTTTCGTTCCATTTTGCTAACACCAAGTTCAATGCGGTCTTCCCGATATCCGGATTGTTCTGGTATTAGCAAAGAATTACGATTCCAATATTCCAACAGCTGGCCTTTAACAACAAGTACCAAGATTTCCTCTAACGTGTGCAACATGTTGATGGGACGAACTCTTTTGAAGCAACCTTTTAAATGGGAACAACTAAAGACTCTTTCCATACTTGAGGCACATGCCCAGTTATCAATGATTTATTAATAAGGTCCAGCAGGATGTGACAAATCACATGAAAGCAATCTTGAACAACTCTAGCATTAACGTTATCTACTCCAGCCGTTTTTTTCTAATGAGAAGCAAATAATTTTAAGTTCGTTCAATACAACTTAACCGCTGTTAACCGGCTGTCTTATTTCATCAAGTTCATCGACCAGTTCAATGGATTGATTGATCAATGAAACACTGTTGACAAAATAATTGTTGAATTTGGATACTATTGGGTTGGGGAAAAAGAAATGTCGTATATTGTCAATATATGGCAACACTTAAACATATCTTGTGTTGTACTTATCGCATCGGGTCATACTATACGACTATTTAAAGACGACAATCTGTGCTACAAGAGTCGTTTTGACAGTGTTGTGATTGTCCTTTTTAGTCTCAAGTTATAGCGCGTCAAAGATGGAGTCCACCAAGCAAGAAATTCGCCATATTTAACGTTTTTACTACCTGCGAGGTGAAACTGCAACGAAGGCGGCCGAAAAAAAATCGTGTAGTTTATGGACTCGATACTGTAACGATTCGCACAGCACAGCGTTGGTTTGATCGATTTCGTTCTGGTGTAGTGGCTGTCGAAGATACACCCCGTACTGGTAGGCCAATCGTCGTGGAAACCGATAAAATCGTTGAAATCATCCAAGTAGACCGGCATGTGAGCACTCACTCGATTGGCTAGGAACTGGGTATAGACCATAAAACCGTTTGGAACCATTTGCAGAAGATTGGATTCCAAAAAAAGCTGGATGTATGGGTGCCACACGAGTTGACGCGAAAAAATCTTTTAGACCGAATCAACGCCTGCGATGCACTGCTGAAACGGAACGAACTCGACCCATTTTTGAAGAAGATGATGACCGGTGATGAAAAGTGGATCACGTACGACAACCTAAAGCGTCAAACCATCGCCAAGCCCGGATTGGCGGCCAGGAAGGTTTTGCTGTGTGTTTGGTGGGATTGGAAGGGAATCATCCACTGTGAGCTGCTCAACTATGGCCAGACCCTTAACTCGGTTCTCTACTGTGAGCAGCTTGACCGTTTGAAGCAGGCGATTGACCAGAAGCGGCCAGAAATGATCAATAGGAATGGTGTTGTTTTCCACCAGGACAACGCTCGGCCTCACACATCTTTGATGACCCGCCAGAAACTACAGGAGCTCGGATGGGATGTCCTATTGCACCCATTGTTCTAATGTGCCATTAAAGGTTATAGACCGCGGTTTGCAGTTACTAGGCCTTAACAAAGATTTCAAAATTCTCCATAAATCTTTACTGTTGTTTTTGATGCTGATCAATCTTCCTCAATATTCACGAGTGTTTTCATTTCATTTTGACTTTTTAAATAGTCAATGAAGACGTCGGAGGAATACTGGTCGCTCACGCCCACTACTTTTAATCTCAGCACCAACGTGGGAACAACAGTTTGTTTGTTTTCTGTTTTCTCATTTCATTTCTCATGGCTCCAGTTGCACACTTAACAATGATGGAGCCATCTCTACCATTTCTAAAGTTACTGATTTTGTGTGTTCTTGGATCTAATTTAGTTTTCAAAATCTTGCGCGTATCCTCGCAAGCTTGTTTGGGCTCTCTTGCTTTTATTACAATGATCGGAGGAGCCTCACGATTGTTTTGCTTGATACTTTTACCCGTTATATTAGTATTGTTTATTACATTAGAAGCTTTAACAACATCCGCGAAACTTATTTTTTCTTGAATTTTATCATTTTCTTTATTAACAAATTTGCGTTTCTTTCTTTTATACTGATGCGATTCTGCAGGAATCGCTTCAGGTCTATTCAGCAAATCATTCATTGCAGTTACATTTTTTTGCGCATCAATCCAATTTCTCACCAATTAATTTTTTAAGAGACCCATTCACATTTAGTCTCAACTCATCTCATCGGAATTTAATCGAAATAAACAAGAATCAGCTGTTGTTGCAGCTGTTCTTCTACTTAGCCTGTTAAATATCCACAATGGGCACGCGAATGAACTATTTTTTCGCTACATACAGCAATATTTCACACGTAAAATTATTCAACAATCACAGCACAAAAAACAATAGTATGTCCACCATGATCGTCAAATAGGGGACCTCTAGGTTCTCTAGATCGATTCACAGCCTCGGAAGAATGAATAGATTATTCTCCTTTCTTTTCGTTTTATGAAAGTGGAATAGTAATCTTACGAGGATGTATCGTAACTTTAACTACTTAAATATATTGACACATCATGGCATGAAAAATTACTGTTCCTATAGAATTTGAAAATATTCATGTAAGTTATGATTCACAGAATTCTACAAAAAATGTTATATTTGTTCAAAATTTGTAATTTATTTTTCTGTAGTTATAAAAATGCCGTCATTAAATTGTATCGTTCTCTTTATCAAATAAACAATTGCTGCGCTAACAACTCTGTACCTCATCACATTCATCCTTTTGCTGAGAATTGATTTAGATGCAACTTCGAACAAATGATTACTAAGCCAATGGCAGTGATAAGATTTATTCAAGTCACATTTCGAGCCCATCAAACTTTTTTATCGGCCGATACTGAATCGGTGTAGTGTGCACATATGCATATCACACTAAACTATCGGCCAACAAGTCTGCAATCTGCGGGGGCCCTTATTGGACATTCGCGATGACAGAGGTCCAGCGTCGAAGTCTGGTGGTGATTTTCAACCTGGGACCATAATTTGGGTCTCAAACTCGATGATTACTAAAAATGTGCAATTATTCATGTCGCATTACAAGTCTATCCAATTAGCTAGACGTCGAATTAGATGTAACTTACTGTATGATAAAAAAATGTCCGGATTCAAAAGCGTTAAGGCCCATTTATACGTTGCTAGTAGCTGACTTCACAATGAGCAGCTACTGACCCGGTGGACTCGCTTGACAAATGGTTGACTCGCCTTGTCCGTTCACACAATGTGAGCTGCTGGCAAGAAACTAGATACTACGGCACAGGTTTTCCAGAGATGCCAGGCGGTTTTTCAAATGTCCATCAAATCGTCAGAAACAGCAATCAGATCCGAATTTGTCAGATGATTGATCCGAAATCGACTTCTTTATTGGCAGTTTTCGTCTTAGATTTTCAGTTGAATTTATCATTACACAATTTTATCGCTAAACACACACTGGCCGTGTTTAAAAATACTTTGTGCTGAATTTCTTTGAACTGAAGGTACTATCCGGAAAAAGCAGAAAGAAAAAAGGATTCGGTCCAGGAATTGGATGCAAAAAAAAGGAGCAACAAATACAATATTGAAGTAACTCTACGATGATGATCCCCGAGAGTACAGAGCAGTGTTGAGAATAACACCTGAAAAAGTGAAAAAACTGTTGGATTTAATTGCTCCACAAATACAACGCAAGATACACTCATGAGGGATGCTATACCTACATGAGTGAAACTAGAAATGTTGTACCTTTCTTCTGGAATATCGTTCAGATTATTGTCGATATTTTTTTAGAATCTCGAAAGCATCCATAGCTAAAATAATTCCGAAAGTATGTAGTGCTACAAATGGCAGTCTAAAAGATTTTTCAAATTTTGATTTATTTCGCCTTGACAGCAGCTTCGTGTACCAATTTGTGAAATGAAAATGATAGTAGATTTGCAGGAGGAATAAATACGCCTCAAAAACTAAAATAATGAATGAAAATCTACTTTTTTAAATGGAATATGTATTCTGTTTTTTAGAACAATACTTTTTTTTGGAAGTTGTGAGTGAATTTCGAATGAAAATTGTGCCCGATAATGATTTTATATTTAGAATCCCAAGAAAACTATCTCAAAAAGAAAACGTGCCCCACCAGCGTGCAAAACAAAATAAAATGAGTAAAAAAACTTTTTAAGTTAAACGGTTTATTTGTGATTAAACATAATAATGTACTAAAAGCTAGAGAAAATAATTAGGCAAGTTGCAGTTAGTAGTTATCACACCTCTCCTTCATTAGTCTAGGGCATTGATAAGACTAAAATAAAATAGTGGGACATATGATGAAATCACTAATTGTGGATAATGAAAATGAATGGATTTTATAATTTAAAAAGTTTTTGTTTACTCATTTTATTTTCTAGTTTTTAGTACATTATCTGTTTCATTAGAATATTTCTCTACAATAAAGGCATTGTACTGTATTCTATCAGTCAAAAAATTTCATTTGATACCGATATTGAGTAGATTGCAGAAAATACATAGTGTGTTCTCCAAGTCAAGTTCGTTGGTTTGATACACATATCTCAATCAACCTTTTTTTTGAGATGATATGGAATCAGCGATTTTGAGCGGAGGCCAAATCGGATTTTTCAAGATAAGCAGTTTTAAAATGACAGCAGTTCCTATCCGGTCAGTTCCTATTGGTCAAATTTCTATTACTGTGGGACAATCCTACAGACATACATACATACATACGAACAGTTCAAGCTAAATAAAACGTTTAATAAAGTATATTGCTATTTTGTGATTGCGGCCATCTTGGATTTTAATTTTTCATGATCTACTGTGATCTACTATTCAAGCCCTTTCATTTGATACCCATATTAATGGTGTTTTGACATAATATGTAGTCCGCCATTTGGTAGAATTTTGATGGATTTGCATTTTTCATAAATAACCGTGTTCTGCTAGTCAATCCCTTTCATTTGATACCCATTGTTACGGGGGTTTCGGAGGTTCTATTCAGCACGCGTTTTTATCAATGTATAGCGAGCTCAAAGCTGTATTTATTAAGAGAAACAATAATTAAACAAGAACTTTACATTATTAGGTTTTACCTACATTTGATCTCCTCGTTTTAAATTCAAAGCACGACAGGATGATTCAATTATTTAACAATTTGGGAATTCAACTTTATTTTGGGTTTTATCTCTACTCCTTTTTTGTGATTAGCAAAGAATGTGTGGTACGAGAGAAGTTTTCAGAATGACAGTGATGACAGCTAGCTGTCAATGATTGTCTGGGTGCGTCATGGAGTGGCACCGTCCGGATGCGCAGGTTCAGATCAAGTCATCAGTGGCGTAGTTTGCTTCCCCCCAACACCCATATTAATGAAGTTTTGGGAAACTATGTAGTCCGCCATTTAGTAGTGGCAGCCATCTTGGATTTGCATTTTTCTTAAATAACTGTATTCTGCTAGTCAAGCCCTTTCATTTGATACCCATATTGATGGGGTTTTGGAAAACCCACATTGATGAGGTTTTGAGGAAGAAAGGGATCCGCCATTTTGTAGCGGCCGCTATCTTGGATTTACAAGATAATGAAATACGCAGTTTTGTAATGACTACAGAGATAAAGGTGTGTTCCAAATTTCAGATCAATCGATCAACAAGAAGGGGGTCAAATTTCTATTAATGTGGGACATGTTACAAACATACAAACAGATTACAGGGCAAGCTAAATAAAACCGTTTAATAACAACGATTCCGCTTAGAAACTATGAGGGTTTTATTTGTTTTTTCAATAATTTTCAAGTCTATAATAATCTTCGCATATTTTCAAATATCTTAAAAATAGAGACATGTAAAGACAATGTAAAGATTTGGCATCCCTGATTCGAGCGCTAAATTCTGTTTTTGACGTTTTGAGGGATGCGAGTGCGAGTAAATTCAAAAAAATTTGTAGTAGCTCGCACGCCGAATCACACATGACACTAACTGGCATGATGTGTTCACACGGTGTGAGTAGCTGTACTGCAGTAACTGACTAGACCGACTCGTATGCTTACTCGCACCGTCTGAACCCGGCTTTACGGTATTCTGCGATGAAAAATTGTCTCGACAACCCTGAACTTATTTTTGTTTTCATAACGATTTTCTCAATAAACTTAAGGCCCATTTATACGTTGCTAGTAGCTGACTTGACAATGAGCAGCTACTGACCCGGTGGACTCGCTTGACAATTGGTTGACTCGCCTTGTCCGTTCACACAGTGTGAGCTGCTGGCGAGAAACTAGATACTACGGCACGGGTTTACCAGGGATGCCAGGCGACTTTTCAAATGTCCATCAAATAGTCAGAAACAGCAATCAGGTCCGAATTTGTCAAATGATTGGTCCAAAATCGACTTCTTTATTGGCAGTTTTCATCTTAGGTTTTCAGTTGAATGTATCATCACACAATTTTATAGCAAAACAAACGCTGATCGTGTTTAAAAATACATACTTTGTGCTGAATTTCTTTGAACTGAAGGTACTATCCGAAAAAGCAGAAAGAGAAAAGGATTCGGGCCAGGAATTAGATGCAAAGAAAAGGAGCAACAAATACAATATTGAAGGAACTCTACGATGAGGATCCCCGAGATTACAGAGCAGTGTTGATAATAACACCTGAACAAGTGAAAAAACTGTTGGATTTAATTGCTCCACGAATACAACGCCAAGATACAGTCATGAGGGATGCTGTACCTGCAAGAGTTAAATTAGAAATGACATTGATGTGCCTTTGTTTTGGAATATCGTTGGGATTGTTGTCGATATTTTTTAGAATCTCGAAAACATCCATAGCTCAGATAATTCCGAAAGGATGTGATGTTATAAATGGTAGTCTAAAAGATTTTTTTTTAATTTTATTTATTTTGTGAAATGAAAATGATAGTCGATTTGCAGGTGCAATAAATACGCTTCAAAAATTTTAATAATGAATGAAAATGTACTTTTTTAAATCGAATATGTATTCTGTTTCTTAGAACAATACTTTTTTTTGTAAGTTGTGATCTGATAATGATTCTATATTAGAGATTCTCAAGAAAACTATCTCAAAAAGAAAGCGTGCCCCGCCAGCGTGCAAAACGAAATAACAATTATTTCGTTTAGAAACTATGAGGGTTTTATTTGTTTTTCCAATAATTTTCAAGTCTATAAATATCTTCACATATTTTCAAATATCTTAAAAATAGAGACATTTCATTACATTTGGCATCACTGATTCGAACGCTAAATTCTGTTTTTGACGTTGTGAAGCATGCAAGTGCGAGTAAATTCAAAAAACTTTGAAGTAGCTCGCACGCCGGATCACACATGACAATAACTGGCATGATGTGTTCACACGGTGTGAGTAGCTGCACTGCAGTAACTGACTAGACCGACTCGTATGCTTACTCGCACCGTCTGAACCCGGCTTTACATATTGTTAATAACAATCGCCATCGTACTCTAGCAGCGAAATTTTGTTCACTCGAATGGAATCAAAGATCAAAACTGCCCAACTATAACACTCAAACGCTAAAATGCTTTTTATATCTGAGGGACAAAACAAGTTGTTTATTTTCCTTTTTTTGTTTATTTCAAGCAGTTCTGTCAGCTTCTATTCGCGTTGACGGCGGAATGGTGTCGACATCTAGATACGATATTAGTTTGTATGAGGCTAACTATTCTCTATCAGATTAGTCGGGTCTAAGACAGTTTTAATTTGTTAAAATATGTATGAAATTTTTTTCTTTGCGTTATTTGCCCACTATAAATACGTTTGTCTGACCCCAGTTTCAATTATTTTCTATGAATTTACAGATATTCTCACCAAAACTTACCATTATAATATAACATTATCTTTAGACACAATTTTTGTATGATATTTTTTCACTACTCGCAAGCAAAAGTGATTTTCATTTACATAGAGTACTAAATTGATTTGGAAAAAATAATTTTCATTCATAATTTTGATTTTAAAAGTGTATTTTTTTCTTCCGCAAATCCATATTATTATGCCTACTCCCCCATTTCGTAATACGAAGCTCAATGCCGTCAACGCGGATTGTTGGCCCGGTAGCAAAGACCATATAACAGATGTATTGCTCTATCGTAACGGTCGTAATTCTATGTACTCTTTCTGTAGTTCTTCGTCTGTGTTTTAAAATTAAGGGCCGTATACCAGACAAGGCGGTATAAGGGTAAGGTGACATTGGCTCGGAGTACGCACGAAAATTTAATTGTACGAATAGAAATAAACAATTTTGTTCGATAGAAGCTGACGAATTCGAACGAAGCAAGAGGGAAGCAATGTAACCACACCAATACAACTCAATGTGGTTGTTTACTTTCACTATTGCATACAATTCGTACGACCATTTTTCTGCATCCAGTGTCACCGCCGCCTAATCAATCAATATCAATTCCAGCTCCTTGATTCCAGAAAACGAGACGAGCAATTTGTCTCGTCTCGTCTCGGCTTCAGTCATTGTCAAGACCAAGGTGTGTATATGCCTAAAGGTGTGACCGTGTCGTCAATAAGTGCGCGTGGGGAAACGGTATAAATATACAGAGAACTGTGGAAAGACATTTGACTGCAAATCACTGGAAAAATATTTCCATCACCAATCGACACCGAGAGTCGATTTGTTCTCTTGAGCTGAAACATAAAATAAGACAGAGTATATTGCAAACCTATCTTTAACTGTAAAAGACTTACCTTTCAACTTTTCAATGCTCTTATTCCCAGCAAACATTAAATCGCATAACAAGCGTATATATAACATCATAAAATTTGGTTGGCATATAATGCGCCTAACTGGCATATGCATGCAAAAGTGGAGGCCATATACATACATGGCAAATGCTTACCGAATTTGTTTGGATGAATATGAAACTTTGACCGGCTATAATAGCGATTATGTTGGAATTGAATTGCGATCTAATATGAATATATTCATGAATTGTCAAAGCACCAAATACGACTTTTGCCTTACTCATATACGATTTATTACAGACATACAAAAAAAATGGCGCAAAATATGTTCGTGAAATGTTTATTATAACCTCTCGAATCGCCATTTTTATATATGAGTATTTATGTTTGTAGAAATAATAATTGTTTGATTGACTTATGTTGGGAGTGGAATATGAATGTTTAAAATGACACAGATTGATGTTGGTGGAAACTGCTCCGATGTGGGTTCGAACTCCGGTCGTCTGGATTATCATCCACCAGCTATCTCGCGCGGCTATCTGAAATTTGATTCAACAGTGGTTAAAACTTTCGAGTGCATCAGCATTTCATTGACATTTCAATATGATGTAATATGATCTTTATTAGGATCTAATATGATTACTGTTTCATGATTTTCTTCAGCATGCAACACGATTTACTACAGTACTGAATCGATTTAAATTATACGCTTATACGACACACAAACTGCATCAGCGTAATATACGCATATGATGCGGATTAAATATATTTTACGACAATATATATCATAAAATTGATGTTTATTATACCGAATTGCGACTTAATTTGATAATGGTATATACAATCGAGTTTCTACATTTTATGCGATTTCAAATATACACGATACATACTTTGATTGATATTATATGCGATTCTGAATTATTCTGATTTCTTGTAAGACTTGGCACGTGCAAAATTATACGATTTAATGTTTGCTGGGTTGCCACCAAAACAATTCCACATACAAAAAGCAAAACAAAATTATGCAAAATGTTGCTGATTGTTTACACACACTGCGGCTGTTAGCCAATATGGCTGAAAGGCCTTTCTCATAAGTCGTGGTACCGGATTCTATATTCTATAGTACCGTATTCTATATTCTATAGAAAATTCAAATTGGATTTTTTTGCAGTTGAGTTTTTAATCAAAGAAAAAGTTCACCAAGAGAAATCGATCAAGTCACTTACACCCCTTGCATTCTAAGTCCCTCATATATCTTTTGATTTCATTGATATTTTTTCTCGAGCATGTGTTTTCATCACTCATACGTTTTATTTATATGGATTTATATTAGTTCACCTAATCAACGGTTTATCAAGAAAAGGTTTAAATCTATATGCATTTATTTCCAATGAAGTAGTTGTTTTGTATTACTTATTTTCGTTCAATATGATGTGAAGACACTTGTTAATATATTCAAAACAGTCATCTGGCATCCCTGGATATGAGTTCAATGTTCACATTTGGTTGTGATGTTTGGAAAAGGCCTATTTGAAGATCTGTGAAATCTTGCAATTACTGAATTGAATTTGATGATTGCAGTTAAAAAAATTATTTGCTTTTGCAATACTACTTCAGCCATGAAACAATTTTTGAAGATAAAGGCGGAACAGAAGAATACCGTTGCTATAAATCAACAAGGTGGACACACATCAAACTAACTAGACGATTCGATAGATTCAGCGAACGCCGGCAAACGGTCATCGAGCCAGACGAGCTACTCGTCTGTTTTTAGTCGAGCTCGGCTTCTGGAATATGAAAGCAAGCGAGACGAGCACTCGTCTGCTCGTCTCGTCTTCTGGAATAGGGCCCTAAGTGTATAAATTTTGCTTGTAGAACGAATTTAACAACTTCTTTATATAGTTCAATTTGTTTTGTTTTGTAAAGCTCAACTACACAGTTGAGTTTGATTTCAAAACTGAATTCGAGCTCGAGCTGGCAATGCTGCCCGTAACAATCCCCTTTATTCCGCGCGGCAAATGAAGTGAGATGACTTAAGTCACGGTGTTCCCGTGGGTGAAAGGTGCGACTATAGTTTGTCACTAGGTGAGATTGGAAGTCGTGTCCTCATATGTTATCGACTCCGGTATCAAATAGGAACTGAAAAGAAAGGTAATTTCCACAATAAAGCGAGAAACTTTGCTGTCTCACGTCATTCGCCGCGTGGAATAAAGGGGGGGAAAACCCGCATCGTTTTTCGTCATCTTCGTCCTCCATCCGTAGCGCTTTGCATGGTGAATCGGACGGTCATACCTTAGTGTTTCACTAGAGAGTTTACAGAAATACTTTCCCGCCATAACCGGATGCAAGATTTTTCCAAGGCCTCAAAACGGTCCTAAATATAATTTGTTTTTCACAGTAACAGTACGTATGAGACTAGGAAGCTGATTTGGTTGGATTGGTCGCTTGCACTGGCAGTTCTCACTGTCCCTTGCGTTTCTCGCTGTTTTCCATCCAATTTTCTGCATCCCGGTTGATGCGCTTGCTGACGTCAGCCTTTTCTTTAGCCCATATCTGGATAGAAGGTCGAAGGATGATTTTTCATTTCGCTGACTTGCAACCGCCGCTTGTGGCTTCGCTGTTGGCGGTGACAGTTTATTGCGGTGGCCACTTCTCCAGGCCTTTCTGCTGCTTTTTTCGGACTCTACCTATTACGTGATGGTGCTTTGCCACTGCCTGAAACCGCTCGCCCACTGCCCCTGCCGTTGAGTGGTGTTTTTCAGGGGGATCTTCCCTTGTTTTTCGGTAAGCTTGATGCCACATACAATATCTTTGCGGTAATGAAGGTGTTCAGAATAATATTTTTTGTTGTAAATTAAGATATCTCAACGAGTGTAACCACATCTGCTTCGCAAATTTCAATACAAGAGCTTTCCAATTTATGTTAACCATTTCCCAGATCGAGTTGGTGAAAAACACACCCTAGATCTTCACCTTTTCTGCTGTGAGCAGCCACGGTACGTTCAATGGATCCCAATCTGAACCCGACGTTAATTGCAACAGTTTTTAGCTTGTTGAGTATTGCTCCGGCAGCGTGTTCGAAATCATCAAAAAGTTCATTGATACTCTCAATTGTATTTGCATTGGTGACTAGCACAGATATGTCGTCTGCACAGGCCACCACAAGATCGGAACCGAGTTGTTGCTCTAGTTGTTTCAGGAGCGGGTTGAGGTATATGGGGAAGAGCAACATCGACACCGGATCTCCTTAGTACATTTATACTCGCTTGCCTTTGTGCAGATTGGAATATGTTTCCCTAACACGTACTTCTAAACTGAGGAACTAGGGAAAATCGTCATTTCAGATACTAGAGGAGAATGAACTTTAAAGTTTGAAGCATCTGTAGTATAAAAAGTATAAGTTGAAGTTGTACCTCTGTACCCGCTTGTTTTTTTTGACGTAGAACTACGTCTTTCATTAAGGGTGCCAAATCAGAAAACAGGTCACGTTTTTATGAAATAAAGTTAACGTTAATAACTGTTTTTGCCGCGAACGGATTTTGACGATTTACATACTAAACGAATCGGAAATCCTGTAAGATTTGTTTAATATGTTATACATTAGAATCCCCTGGTTTGTAAATGGTTAAAATTCATGAAAACTTTAAGCGTTTCCATTTTCCCATACATTTGTTCTGTCCATTTGTGTGCTTTCCCGAACAGAGCTGTCAATAACGAGCAACTTATCGACGACCAACGGAGGGGAAATCGTAGGATTAAAAGTCTCCGTGAACAAAAGAAAAGTAGAAGAATGAAGGGGAATACTTGCCTAGAGTATAAACAGTGGATCTCGCTGAGGCAAACTGTCATTCGGCATTGGACTGTTGAGCAATGCAGTTCTCTTTGCTTTCGCTGCGCTTCGATCTAAGATTGGACCCCACCAGTGGTAATCCAACTTGGATATCGTCGTTTGGTTTTTCTATTCCTTTTTCGCGTTATTCGTATCGTGTGTTTTCCTTTCCGCGTCAAAAATTGGACGCTTCGCGTAGTGTGTGATGAGCAAGAAGAAGAGGAAGACAGGCTCGAACCCTGCAAAAAACGAACACATTGCCAGGGGCAATAAAATTTCGAGGCAAGCGTCATCTGATGATGCACGCGATGTTGGTGCAGTGAAAAGCGCTCGCACTGAAACGAGCCTTCGCGAGTGTGACGCCGCATCGAACAACAGCGAAGTAGGCGATTCGGCGCGTCGGTCGAAAATGCAAACGCCGTTACCCAGGCAGCTACCAAAATCATTAACATTGTTTGTTTTCTGTCATCATAAGGGCTTTGTTGGTGCCTTTGAGAATGTATCAATGCATTAAACTGACGTTATGGCGAAGCAGGCGTTAAGGTTGGGCGCCAAACAATTGTTTGGGGAATACCAAGCATCTTGAATGTCTTACTGGAATGTTATAAGTTATTTAGGTTCGCGTGCTAATCGCAAACCTGCCTTCAACTAGGATTGAATTTGCGCTAATATTGATCATAATGAAACATTGCTACTGTTTTCGAGGTTGTTATGTTTATTTCGCGTGTTCAGTCACCAAGGAAGTAAATGTCGTTATTGAATTTTATATGTGATTAGGTTTCGCTTGCCAGTAGCAAAACTTCCTCCACTAAGGTGTGCTTCTCTCGAGCATGAGAAAGTAATGCAATTTTTTTCAAGGCCAGTAATATTAACAGGAGCGTTTCTTTTGAGAATAGCGCAAAATGATGAGAAGTGTTTATATTTCTAGTAGTTTCAAGCCACCAATGCATGGCTCTGTATGCATGCTATGGCGAACGCTTGTTTGGCACTTGGTTTACGTTGTACGAACGATGCCTAGAGGTTCGATTTCTTTGAGGCAATACTAAATAACATGTAGCATGATATTTGATACATGCAAGTGTTGTCATTGTTGTTGTTTCCATGCGGTGCCAAAGATATATTGATGCAGTTATGAGATGTGGAATATTGGTGCTGGTGCAACATATATTTAATCGACTGTAACCGAGTCTATCTCAATTGCGAAAAAGGCCACCGGAATAGCGTTCGAGATAAATTTTCAATGCATTGACATGAAATAAATTGCGACATACGATTAGCTAGTGTATTGTTTTGCGAGGGCAAGAATGAATCATCAATCAATTACCGTCAACTGATTCTACAATGAAAAAAACAATTTCAGAGATTATTCTACTAAGCAGTTGCTTCTAAAATTTCACAGCATTATACAATAATATCCGAAGGTATAAATGAACAACTTATATAAAATTACAGCGTAGTTCTACGTCAACAATGCGGTCGTATCTTGGACACAACCTCTTATAATTTTTTGTATTCCAGAATATTTGTCTAACACGGATTACAAAAGCGGGTACGACCACAACGCTTTGGCTTGGTTATTCAAGACTCCATTGGATTGCATTTTGGCAATACACCCAGGTTTTTTTACACGTTTTTTTGCGCTGTTCTTTTTTACAAAGTTTTTATACATGTGTACATGAATTGGTGTTACATGGAATTTGTTCAAATTCTTTACTTACAAATTGTTTCATTCAATCAATAATTTTATCAATACAAACAAATGATTACCAAGCCAACGGTAATCACACGTCAACCTTGCGTTCATATCATAGATACAACCCACCCATTTTTTCGCTCTCGTATCGTTAGTTGAACCGTTTTTTTTGCGAATCCCAGGTGCCTTATTATACAATCGCAATCAAAGATAAAGGGATTCATCAGCATTCAGTCATCTCTTTCTTTACAGTCACCAGTGATTTCTGCCCTGATACGCCTGTACCATTACGATGTGTCTTCAGGTGTTTTTTAAGAGCTGAAGATTTCATGAACGCTTTGTCGCAATACGGACATGGATAGGGACGTTCGCCTGCAAATAAGTTACGCTGTCGAGTTATTCATGGTAGTAAAACATTTTACCTACCCGTATGATTTCGAATGTGGCATTTAAGTGATGTGCAATCCTTAAAAGCTTTCGGACAATGAGGACAAGAATAGGGACGTTCACCTGCAATCAAATGGCAATACTGAATGGTTCACTATTAAATAAAATCATTGTTTATCAACCCGTATGAACTCAAATGTGCGATTTGAGCACTGAACCTTTCGCTAACGCTTTCAGGCAATGTGGGCAAGAATAGGGACGTTCGCCTACAAATAAAAGACTCTGCTGAATAGATCATTGTTGTTTCAAACAATACCATTAAAATGGTGAACAACTGTCAAATTAAAAATAAGGAACTTTTGCTCAACAGTATGATTTTAAATCCAAAAGCTGAACCAAAGATGTAAAGCCCAGACTGTGTCACTTGAACTGTAAAATATGTATGCAAATAGCAAAACATCTGAATAAAAATGCATTTAAGTTGTAAAAAAAAAAAAAAAATAGATCATTGTAGTAAAACATTTTTTACCAACCTGTATGCAATCGAATGTGTCTTTGGAGATCTGTATGAGTTCTAAACGTTTTCGGACAAGGTGGACAAGAATAAGGACGTTCACCTGCAAAGGAATTATCATGCTGAATAGTCCATTATAGCAAAATATGTTCACCAACCTGTATGGACTCGAATGTGATGTTTGAGCGCATTAGAATACTTGAACGTTTTCGGACACTGCAGACAAGAATATGGACGTTCACCTGTAAAAGAATGATCCTGCTAATAGTTCATTATAATGAAAATATTTTTACCAACCTGTATGAACTCGAATGTGACGTCGAAAATGACAGGAATCTTTGAACGCTTTTGGACAATGTGGACAAGAATAAGGACGTTCACCTGTAAAGGAGTGTCATTGCTGAATAGTTCATTATAATAAAACATATTAGTCAACCTGTATGAACCTTGTACGCTTTCGGACACTCCAGACAAGAATAAGGACGTTCACCTGCGAAAAATGATCCTGCTGATTAGTTCATTGTAGTAAAACATATTCACCAACCTGTATGAACTCGAATGTGACTTTGAAGAGAATGAGTATTCTTGAACGCTTTTGGACAATGTGGACAAGCATAACGAGGTTGACCTACAAAGTAATGATCTTGTTGAATGATTCATCGGATAGAACTTTTTTAACCAACCCGTGTGAGTTCGAAGATGCAATATGAGACCGTGTTTTGAGCGAACTGTTTTTTTTTTGCATTTTTCACATTCTAACGATTTTGTTTCTGAAACAAATTGTCAGTAAATATTTACATAAAATAATTTTTACATTTAAAATTAACTGAAGGTGAGTGAGCTTTCTTCTGCAAAATATCCAAATTACTTTTTCTTTGTGTATCCGTTCTAGCAACTGGAATCGGTGATATATTGTCGCTTTCTTCGTTCATTTCGCTGATAAAGAATACCTCTTCGTTTTTTCCGATGATTGGTAATTCAGCTTCCTGTTCAGTTGGGTCTGTATCAAAAATGCTATCGCTATTCGACAATTCGTGATCATCAATCATTAACTCTGGTTCCATCTTGATGTAATTTGGTTTGGCACTGGACAAAATTTGGAAACATCTCTCGGGAATATTCTGGTTGTGTATGAACTCTAGCCGGCATTTGCCGCACGTAGGATAAGAGCTTAACTGGGAAGTGGAATTGCTTAACTTGTGCAGGATAGTTTTCAATTTCTGCTCTCGATGGAGAGAAGGGACTAGCACGTGATGAAATTCCTCATCGCACATATCAGAGCAAAAGCTGCATAGATCACTGTTGAAATGTAATGTGGCGAAACATCAGTATCTTTGAGGATATTTAAGATTCATCAATTGAGAAGCAATTGTCAATTAATAGTTCCCTAAGCATGTAAGTATAAGGTACGTATAAATCACAGAATGTCTTTTTGTTTTATGAACGAAAGTAGAACAGTAATCGACATACGAGGATTTATCGTAATGTCTCGAAATCGCTTACGATGATCACTTCAACTATTTAAATATATTGATATATCATGGCATGGGAAATTACCGGCATTCATTTATGTTATGAGTCACAGGATTTTACAAAATAATGTTATATTTGTTCAACATTTGTAAATTTCTTCATTGTGCCGTGATTTGAAGTCCAAACATTTTTTTAATCATGATTTGAATTCCGGACACTTTTGCTTTAAATTTCGAACACATTCTGTCAGCAGCATTTCTTTGAGAGAAATTAGTTATTGATTTTTGTAGCGGTTGATATTTCATTGTTATTTTATGACTATTATTTTATGAACACTCATGCAACTCCTTCACTAAGAAATTTAATCGTTAACTTTTGATCCGTCCGGGTTTGAAATCATCTTCAGAATGTGCTTCGTTAATCCGGACATGGGTTTGTGAAACACAAATATTTGTTTCGATTTCTGATGTCAAACTTGACACTGTACTAAATTGATGCAATAGTAGCTATCAGATATTCAATATCATATGTTTTGTTTTTTCGAACACCTTTTTCGTCACTGACTCAAATTTCGAAATTTGGAACACTATTTGAATACTTATTTCATAAAAGCATAAAAGATCCTTTGTTCATCCATTTACAGTAAATTCTTACTTTTTCTAGCACTTAACATTAAAACAGCAAACAAAATAGCTAAAACAATTACAACAATTGAAAAATTTACGATGCCTGTTTTTTACGAAATTTGTTAACACAAAAATTTTATCCCGGCTTTTGACAGTTACTTTTTAAGCAAATGATGATAAAATGGAGCCTGTGCCCCAAATATTGTAAGGATTTTCAGTATTCAATTATTTATAACATTGAAGCCTAGTAAATTTACATTTTAGAAAAATTGGTGGGTTGTATCTATGATATAACCCCAACATTGACGGGCAACTACCGTTGGCTTAGTAATCATTTGTTTGTATTGATTCAATTATTGATTGAATAAAACAATTTTCAAATTTGGAATTCAACATATTTGCTTTGTAAGTGAATAATTTGAACAAATGCCATGTAACAGCAAAAGATTATGTTCTTCGTTACAAGAAAATTGGACGACAGCATTTTGCCCAATCATCAAACGGTATGCGTACACCCAAAATTAATTTTTAGCACATGTTCTAGCATCCCGATTTATCACATTATATGAGCTGAAAGATAACATAAAATGTTCTACTCCCCAATACATGTATATCATTTGTATAATATATATGCTAGAGCCAATATGAGGGAGCGAAACAGGAGACACATTTAAATGAAAGCATATGAAAGCTTTTCGTATAGTTTGCCAAATACACGGCCCAGACAGAGAAAGATATATTCTCGTTCATGTTCTTCTTTATCGTCTTAGAAAACACCTTCCAACTTCATTTTATGATGAGGTGTAATATTATCACGCTTCTTTATAATAGCGCTGGTAGCTATATGGATAGCGTGGTCGTGCAAAGTAACTTTGCATTCCAGCCGGCCTTGGTTCGATCCCCATTGACGTCGTATAGACTTTTTTTTGCACAATCCCAAATGAAAAGAGAAAAGAAAACAGAAAGAGATGTCTGCTCGCATACATACAAACCATTTTTAAGCTTTTAAAATAGCTCATTATTTCCGCATTTGACTCTCATGAACAGGAAATGGCATCTTTTCTGCCAAAGATGACATGTTTTCTGCCAACGCTAGTTTGGTTGTAGAAATTCAGTGAGCAGAAGATATAAAGGCATACCTTTCACTGCGGTTTTCAATAACCGAACCTAAGCGTTGTGTTGGTACCCGCTTCTGCAGTCCGTATGTTTTTTTTGCACTCCGGAATGTGTGTCTAATTCCGGAGTGCAAAAAAAACATGCGGATACAGAAGTACCACCCGGCTTGCATGAATCAACAACTTCAACTTCTACTTTTTATACTATATAAGTTTTAAACTTCAAAGTTCATTCGCCTCTAGTATCTGAAATGACGATTTTCCCAGGCTCCTCAGTTTAGACGTAGGTTTTAGGGAAACACATTCCGGTGGAACAAAAGTACCCCCTACTTGCATGTATTTGTAATGCCGATTTCCCCAGGCTCCTTAATTTTGACGTCTGTGTTGAGGAAACCGTAAATCGGGCCAATCAAAACGTGGCAGTTACTGCGTTTAGATAACGCTTGACATTTTACAGTTATTCAATTGTTTATCTTATGGAAAATAACATTTTATCGTGATAGATGCGTAGAAACATTTTCTACCAATTCATGCAAACATCTTTCCGCCCTATTAAGAATGTTGGAGTTTTAAGCATTCGAAATCTTTCATTTTTTCCTGCATGTTCTGTGTTTGGGTTTTCATTTCCTCCATATATTCCGGTTAGATGCAGTCCCACGCCAAAATGAAGTGTTCGAAATTTTAGACAAAACGGTTTAGTATGTTACCTCTAATTGGACATACCGAGGCACCACTCAGCGTCGTATAAAGCGGCCCATACATCTACAATATTATTGCACAACACAGGAGGTTGTGAAATAAAATTGAACGTTTGTTTCTGATATTGAAGTGTTGTACAATATATTGTATGATATCAAAAAAATTAGATATTTATTGTGCAACGCTCATAATATTGCATGGTCTACGGGCGACGTTGTGCAATTGGTGTCAATGAATGTTAAAGTTTATGTTTACATTTGCATCGTCTAGAGTGTAAAGTGAGTGTTCTCATAAAAAACTTCACGGACTTTTTTTCGAGGACGTGTGAGTCGCGATGGCCGTCAAAAACGCCGACAGGCAATTTATTCTCGAGTTTATCGAGGTTTACCGTTCACTCCCGGCATTATGGGACATCAAGTGCAAGGATTACACAAACCGTCTAAAGAAAATTGAACAGTATGACGTGCTGATAGAGAAATACAGAGAAAATGCTCCCGATGCCGACAAACAAGATGTTATAAAAAAAATTAATTCTTTGCGGACCAACTTCCGGAAAGAGCTGAAGAGGATTCGAGACGCAGAAAAAAGTGGTGCAGGTGCAGAGGAAGTTGAACCCACGCTGTGGTATTTCGAACAAATGAGATTTCTTCAGAACCAGGAAACACCAACCGCTTCAATCAGTTCGATGAACCCGGTTCTAGATTCTGGACACACTTATTGTGAAGATGCAGGGATCGAGGTCATTGACAATATAAATTATGGAGGAGCTTCTACAGAGATCAATGTAAGTCCTTTATTTTTATTTTGTATCCATTTTTAATTATAGTTACATGGTATCGTGAATAAGAATCATACAATGAATTACAATAAAAATCATCTTGTTATAAAAGTGGGTGTTACGGGAAAAACCACTTCACTTCATGAAACTGCTTTCAATTGCCATGATAATTGTCCTTCATTGTTGAAGTAATGACAATAGGTGTCTCTCACAATCTTTGCACTTGATGGTGCATTTCTGGACACAGTAGCCTGAAGAGGTGTTCCTTCATTCGCAACCGTTTTTCTCCATGATCCTCTTGTGAGAGTTCCGGATTGTAAATCTTCATCATCTACATCACTCCTAGTAATGTAGGTTCGTGGTTGTCGTTTTCGTATATAGTTATGTAAATAACAACAAGTCATAACTAGAATTTCAGCCTTTTCAGGGGACAGTGATATTTGTTTCTGAAATAAGCCGAACCTACTGACCAAAATACCAAAGGCATTTTCTACAACACGACGTGCACGGCTTAATCGATAGTTGAAATTTCTTTTATCCAATGACAATTCTGCTAGAGGGTAGGGTTTCATGAAATTGTCCGTCATCGCAAAAGCATCGTCGCCCAACAAAACAAATGGCAGCCGTTTCTCACTGTTCGGTAATTGTGAAGCTTCCGGGATTTTAATTAATTTGTTAGAGAATGCTCTTCCAAATTCTGTGTAATTGAAGACACCGCCGTCCGATATTCTTCCATTGATTCCCACGTCGACCATGATAAACTCATAATTAGCATTCACTACTGCCATCATCACAATACTGCAAAATTTCTTGTAGTTGAAGTAAAGTGATCCAGAGCCATGAGGTTTCTTTATCGCAACATGTTTACCATCTACCGCTCCCAAGCAGTTCGGAAAATTCCACCGGTCATTGAAGTCTCGTGCGATTTCTTTCCACTCTTCTTCTGTTGTTGGTAGCTAAAATAAATCAATTGAACAGATATGTTGTATTAAATATAAAAAAACAGGAATTATTATTAATAATTAATGTATTATTCATGTTTTTGCAGACTCAACTTGGACCACTCAAGAAGAGAAAGAAAACAGGAAATATAACAGATGAGCTGATGGAACTGGCTTGCAAACGCCTCCAAAAATCACCTGACGATCACGATACAATAGCTGCAGCTTGGGGAGTAGAACTTAAAAAAATGGAGCCCATTCAGCAGATGTTAGCGAAGAAGTTCATCAATGAAATATTATTCGAGGGACAAATGGGAACATTACACCGTGACTCGGTGGTTATCAATAACCCCCCACGATCGTTCACTCCAGTCAATGTTGAATATATCTCATCACCCAGCCACCAATACCTAGAAGTTGATGAGCAGAACACGAAACCCCATTTTGTTACTTTTCAATAAATATAAAAATTATAAGAAGTCGTATATGTCATATAAGTTTTCATAAAATTCTTTATTATTATTATTTTTTTCAATAATGCATTGTTACATAATAATTGTTACATAGATATGTATATGAAAAGGAGCTTACCTTTATGTATTCCTTGAGGCTGTTAATCAGAGCCGCGCAGGTTTCTATAACAATGTGGCCAATTGATTGCGGTGAAACGGCAGCAGAAAACTTAAGATCTTCGAATGTATTTCCTGTTGCGAGGTACCGTAAAGTTATCGATAAACGTTGACTTACAGGAATAGCATCTCGCATAATAGTATCCTTTCTCTCAATCTGAGGAGCAACCAAAGCCAGGAGTTCATCAAACATTCCAGCATCCATTCGGATAAAGTTTCGAAAGTCATTCGGCTCAGTCATTCTGAGCTCATTAAATAACACTTCATAAGTGTACTTCTCTCTGTTCAGCAACCACTGTTTGGCCCATTTCCGATGTTTTCGTTGCTTCTTTTTTTTTAAACTATTGCTCACTGCGATCAACATCGGTATCACAGCTAATATCGGTATCACTCAACATATTTCTAATTTAACATAAGACCTGTGTATAGAAGGGACAATTCCGAAACCTGTTTTCCTATCAAACTTGGAACAGGCGGTATATAAACAAACAGACTTCTCATACCAATTGGACAGGGTTGCCAATAATACACGGAAATGAAATTCTACTAAATGTACTTACGGTACATACAGTTGAAGAAGTTTGATGACAAGAAATAACAGAAAAATACAATTTGTTGGAAAATATGTAATATTTTTGTATTACACCAACAAAATCTCACTATTCAGAGAATATTTGTTTCGAAGAACATATTTTACTGGTGAGCGGCAATAGTCTTCAGAAAGTTAATATTATTTGGAAGCTATGACATCTTGTGCTGTTCGGCATCCCTGTATTTTCCTCTCTGCCAGTTGTCAGGTTCAAACAAGTGCTAGTGATAAAATATTGAACGTCAGTAGCCACCCTTGTGCAATATTTAGCACAAACTTCAATATCATCTCCAAAAGATTCAATTCCATTGCACAAATATGACTGTGGCGCAATAATATTGTACGTTTGTGGACAATCTTCAATAATAATGTCAATAAATTCGTACAATAGTATTGTGCGTGTATGGGGCGCTTAAGAGGCGATTTTGACCAGTAATTGGACATTCGCGATGGCAGTGGTACAGTGTCGACTTTCAATCTGGGGCCATAATTTGGATCCCAAACTCGATGTTTACAAAAATGTCCAATTATTCGCGTCGCACTTACATAAAAATCGCCATCTCAATCGCCAAATTTGTTTATTCGAATGGGATCAAATATCAAAACTGCCTAATTATAACATTGAAACGCTGAAATGCTTGTGGGCAAAACAGTAAGCTATTTGTTATGTTTTTCTTATTTATTTGGAGCTGTCAGTCTTGTCAACTTCTATTGTTGGCCCGGTTGCAAAGACCATATAGCCAGTTGCAGATATATCGCTCTATCGTAACGCTCGTAACTCAATGCATCTTCTCCAGTTTTTTGTCTGTGTTTTAACTCTCCTGTACTCGCGCTCAAAATCGTAACTCGTATACCGTTCTGAATCATATTTCGGACTACATCATATTTTGGACAGTTTGTTCTAATATTTCGAAATACTTAATACACTGATAATATAACTATAAACTTAATATCAAATTGCTTCTTCAGAGCAATCCCTTGGTTTCACTAACATTTCATATGAGAACTACATTTGAATTATAACATAATCGGCAAAAATCTATCAACACTACTCACTATCATTTGTGTTTGACGTTTGCTTAGCGTGAGCACGTAGTAAATTCTACGTTCATCAACATTTAAATTTCTCCCATGTTTCATCAGTTCTCATCATCGTTAACAGTTTACTGTGATTGTTTGTGTTTACTGTATTGTTGAAAATAGAGTGTCCGAAATTTGAATTCAATCTGTCCGAAGTTTGATTTTTGTTCGCTTCATTTGAATAGCATTTTATTCGATGATTTTTTTATGTTTTCAATCAAATAGGTACCAAAGGAGAAAGATTAAAAGCATATTGAACTAATTTATTAAAAATATCAACCGAATAATACCTGTGCATAAAGTTTAGACCTGTTTTCTGCATCATATGCCTTAAGCTATTGTGTGTTCATGGTAAATTGATATTTATTTGAAGAAGAGGGAATGAATAAAATAAACTTCAGAAAATATGTTTTCTTCATCTTCATTCAGTTTTAATAGTCATCTAATCCTAAACTATCTCAAAACAGAGTAATTTTTGATACTCCAACACAAACAACGAAATTCGACCTTTTGTTATTAATTAAATGTAAGCAACTGAATATAATTCATGAAAAGCTGTAAAATAACATAAAAACGTATTAATCGATTGTGGTTTTATTGCACAATGGTCCATGAGATGCATTTAAGTGGAAATTAGCGTTTAGAGATCAACATTTATTCTCTAGATAAAAACTGTCTTAGAAAAAGTTGTTACAAATGATAAAGCGACCATTTTTATATCATCAAAAATAGGGTGACTTAAATTATCGATGAAATAAGAATTATAACTTTCTTATCTTCATAGATAGAGATGAACATAGTTCGACAATGTTGTAGCTCCAGTTATTTTAAACCACTTTGTAGAACAAAGCTTTTTTCCATCTTTTAATATAATCGATTTAGCGCTTTTTTTCTAAGTAGCATTAGGGTGACCATGAAAAAACGGTTTTTTTGCTTTAACTTTTATATTCCAAATTTCACATCAAAACTGAACCCGACGAACTTTTTGATGGGACATAAAAAGATGATATACAAATATTTGTAGGAACTTCCTGCGACTTGTTTTCATGTCGATATTGTTCAGTCTATATACTATAAAAAAATATTCCCGGAACTGTAACTGTAAAAAATAACCATAAACCACCGATTAGTTTATAGTTTACAGTTCACAATTCTTCCACAAGTGCAATTCCTTCACAGGTGTGACCACTCTAGGAAAGTCAAACATTTGTATTTTGCTTTTGCACGTATGAATCTAACGACGAATATATCGATAAATAATATACAGTCAATCGCACTACTTCACGATACTTTCCTTTCATTTTGGTTTTATATATATTTGATTATTTATATATTTTGAATACATTGATTCTTTTGATGCATATTAATTACTCACACATTTAACTAGCTGTACGTGCAATAAAATTCCGCGAAAAGTTTACTGCTAATTGTTTCCTAAAAATTGAAAACAATCTCTATTCTAGGTATCGCAAAATTGAGTGTACACCTTAAATTTCTTCGAACAATGGGTAATTTACATTAAATCGTATAATTTTGCACGTACCAAGTCTTACAAGAAATCCGAATAAATCATAATCCTATATAATATCAATCAAAGTATGTATCGTGTATATTTGAAATCGCATAAAATGTAAAAACTCGATTTTATATACCATTATCAAATTAAGTCGCAATTCGGTATAATAAACATAAATTTTATGATGTACATTGTCGTAAAATATATTTAATCCGCATCATATGCGTATATTACGCTGATGCAGTTTGTGTGTCATATAAGCGTATAATTTAAATCGATTAAGTATTGTAGTAAATCGTGTTGCATGCTGAAGAAAATCATGAAACAGTAAATCATATTAGATCCTAATAAAGAACATATTACATCATATTGAAATGTCGATGAAATGCTGATGCACTTGAAAGTTTTAACCGCTGTTGAATTAAATTTCAGATAGCCGCGCGAGATTGCTGGTGGATGATAACACAGACGACCGGAGTTCGAACCCACATCGGAGCCATTTTCATCAAACATCAATCTGTGCCATTTTAAACATACATATTCCACTCCCAACACAAGTCAGTCAAACAATTATTATTTCTACAAACATAAATACTCATATATAAAAATGGCGGTTCGTGAGGCTATAATAAACATTTCACGAAAATATTCTGCGCCATTTGTTTTTTTTTGTATGTCTGTAATAAATCGTATATGAGTATGGCAAAAGTCGTATTTGGTGCTTTGACAATTCATGAATATATTCATATTAAATCGCAATTCAATTCCAACATAATCGCTATTATAGCCGGTCAAAGCTGCATATTTATCCAAACAAATTCGGTAAGCATTTGCCATGTATGTATATGGCCTCCACTTTTGCATGCATATGCCAGTTAGGCACATTATATGCCAACCAAATTTTAGGGCATATGATGTTATATATACGCTTGTTATGCGATTTAATGTTTGCTGGGTAGCCTTCCCCGCAAACATTAAATCGTATAACTTTTGCACAAGCTAGGTCGCATATAAATTCGTATCAAATTACAATCGTATGAAATACCAATCAAAGGATGCATCATGTGTATCCGAAATCGTATAAAATGCAAAAACACGATTTTCTATATTATTAATGGATTAGATCGCATATCGGTGTAACGATCATCGTAGTATCGCGATATGCAGTATTAAATACGCACATTCTATTCATTTTAAATAGAATTGTCGGTTCAAATCGCATATCAGCGTAAAAAGCATCGTATATCGCTGTTTAAAGCCGTATAAAATATGGCATATACGTATATCCCCAGCAAACATTAAATCGCATAACAAGCGTATATATAACATCATATGCCCTAAAATTTGGTTGGCATATAATGCGCCTAACTGGCATATGCATGCAAAAGTGGAGGCCATATACATACATGGCAAATGCTTACCAAATTTGTTTGGATGAATATGCAACTTTGACCGGCTATAATAGCGATTATGTATACGATTTATTACAGACATAGGAAAAAAAAACTAATGGCGCAAAATAGTTTAGTGAAATGTTTATTATAACCTCACGAATCGCCATTTTTATATATGAGTATTTATGTTCGTAGAAATAATAATTGATTGATTGACTTATGTTGGGAGTGGAATATGAATGTTTAAAATGACACAGATTGATGTTTGGTGGAAACTGCTCCGATGTGGGTTCGAACTCCGGTCGTCTGGATTATCATCCACCAGCTATCTCGCGCGGCCACCTGAAATTTAATTCAACAGCGGTTAACTTCCGAGTGCATCAGCATTTCATTGACATTTCAATATGATGTAATATGTTCTTTATTAGGATCTAATATGATTTACTGTTTCATGATTTTCTTCAGCATGCAACACGATTTACTACAGTACTGAATCGATTTAAATTATACGCTTATACGACACATAAACTGCATCAGCGTAATATACGCATATGATGCGGATTAATTATATTTTACGACAATATACATCATAAAATTGATGTTTATTATACCGAATTGCGACTTAATTTGATAATGGTATATAAAATCGAGTTTTTACATTTTATACGATTTCAAATATACACGATACATACTTTGATTGATATTATATGCGATTCTGATTTATTTGGATTTCTTGTAAGACTTGGCACGTGCAAAATTATACGATTTAATGTTTGCTGGGTCGCTTCCACTTTTGCGTATATATGCTAGTTATATGCATCATATATCATCCAAATGTGTCTTGGATGTATGTATAAATGTTTTCAATAGGGGTCAAGTCGATTAACGACTTCATACCCATTAGAAGATAAATTTGTTTAACATCACGTATCTGGAGAATATATTGAAGACGATTCTTATCGTCACGCTGTGGTTTAGCGTCCTTGAATTTATCACCGATCACACCTTTGATCGATTTCGAGACCAAAAAAAAGGGTTGGGTGGAAGAAGGTTATCCTCAGTTGCTCTTGGCAATAAAATTTGTAAGTTTCCTCCGAAGGGATTAGCACATCTGGGGGAAGTGCGGGTGGTGGGACCAGCATTGTAAATGTTGGTTGGCCTTCCGGCGCCGGAGCTGCTGGAAGCCATGCAGCAATTCCAAATGAAATCGACAAATGACAAAACATGAGTATTTTTGATTCGAATGAAAGTGTGTATTCCGTTTGGGTTAGAGGAAATATGAGTTTTCCACAGCAGTTGGGAATTTTTTGACTCAAGCGTAACTTTTGAAAAGGACGTATCGATTTGAGTGAGAGAAATCTTTGATAATTTATATCTCAAAAACTATGAGTCGTATCGAAATAGTGTCTTAGAAAGAGTTATAGAGTAATGATGGTTGAATATGAAAAAAATGTACACTGAGAACAAAAATTAGAACTCTTTTTTTTATTTACAAAATAAAAATTCAATTTGCAATATCCAAAATACATTTAATTTTTTTTTAAATTTTTTCATACAAAATAGAAGTCATGCAGAAAATTTAAAAAATGGGCCCAAGATGGTGAAACTATTTTTGACGAACTTTGTGGAACATCGAATTTTTAGGAACTTTCGAAACTTCGAATTTTTGTATGTTAACAATCATTTTTAGCCACAAATTATGAATCCTGATGTGATTTAAAACAAAAAAGGTTATTATCAATCTCCTTCTAAATGTAGCCATTCTCGAAATATTTAAAAAAAATATTTCTAATTCATTGTCTTTTTTATAGTAAATAATCCCTTTTAATATGTTTGTCGTGTTATACCGTCATGTTCATGAAATTTTATGAATTTCCTTATAACTTTTGAAAATGGCGTATCGATTTGAGTAAGAGAAATCTTTGATAATTTATATCTCAAAAAATATTAGTCGTACCGAAATAGAGTGTTAGAAAGAGTTATAGAGTATTGTTGGCTTAATTTGAAAAAAATATACACTGAAAAAAAAATATTACTCTTTTTTTTTTATTTACAAAATAAAATTTTAATTTGCGATATCAAAAAATATGTATTTTTTTATATGTTTTTCAACTTTTTCATATAAAATAGAAGTCATGTAGAAAATTTAAAAAATGGGCCCAAGATGGCAAAACTATTTTTGACGAAATTTGTGGAACATCGAATTTTTAGGAATTTTCGAAATTTCGAATTTTTGTATGTTAACAATCATTTTTAGCCACAAATTATGAATTCTGATGTGATTTAAAACAAAAACGCTTATTATCAATCTCCTTCTAAATGCAACCATTCTCGAGATATTAAAAAAAAATATTTCTAATTTATAATCTTTTTTATAGTAAATAATCTCTTTTAATATGTTTGTCGTGTTATACCGTCATGTTCATGAAATTTTATGAATTTTCTTATAATTTCCAACAATTTTTTTGATTGATTGAAGTTTGTGTTAAAATAAAAAAGATTTTTAGTTTCGCTACGTTTTGTATTAACCTACATGTCTTCGAATGTTTCGTAACGTAACTCCTAAACATATGTCTTTACCATAACGATGTATTTGGAAAAGTTGTTGGAAATTATAAGCGAATTCATAAAATCTCATGAACATGATGTTATAACACGACAAACATATTTTAAGGGCCTATTTACTATTAAAAAGACAAATTACAAAAAAAGATTAAATTACAAATATTTTTTTAAATATCTCGAGAATGGCTACATTTAGAACGAGATTGATAATAACCTTTTTGACGTAGGATTACGTCTTTCGGGAACATATTGGGGTACAAACTGAAAATCGAAAATCGAGCGCATCGTGAAAATTGTCCAATTTCAAACGTTTATTGCTCAGTCATTTCATGATGGATTGATGAAATTTTTGCGTCAATCGATTTTGGCACTCCATAACAATTTTATATATTGAAGAAAGTAATATATGTCATGAAACTAACTATCGAACAATTGAAAAATCTCAACCCCTATCCTAACGGAAATACCCACTTCTGATTGGTCGAAATTGACGACACATGCGGCGGGTCCCTAACAGAGACATCAAAACCAAGCTGCCTAGGGGAAATCGGTATTGCAAACACATAAAAGTAGGGGGAGCTTTTACTCCTACCTATGAAGGCGAATGAACTGCAAAGTTTAAAGCCTCTCAAAAACAAAGATTGGAATACTCCCACCGAAATGTGTTTCCTAACAGGGACATCAAAAATCCCGGGTGATTTTTGCAAATATATGCAAGTCGGGGGCACTTTTATATTGCAAGTAAGGTGAGTGATACGATTTATTCTAGCAAATAAAATGTGGAACTTAAATGTTGGTTGCTTCGTGAAATTTCATATCAATGACCGATCGATTGTGTTGTGTAAAGTGTAAAATTGTATATGGTAGCAGTTGTGTTAAAAATGATTTGATGTATGAAACGATTTATTTCAATTTTCATAAAATAAAACCAAGGTGTGTTCCAGCTCGAGAACAGGTCATTTGGTTTAAGCTGTCAGTTTTTTGTGTTCATTTTCACCCAAGGAAAGTTTATACGGCGATAATAATTGGAAAAGTGAAGAAATATTGGAAAAAATGATTTCCTCTATGCTCTACATATAGCATTAGGTGTTGTTAGTCCGATTAAAATTCGCATTGGGTTGAATAAACTATCATAAATCAAAAATTATAAATGAAAATTACCTTTTCCGTTTCAAATATGTTTTTTCTATATTAAAGTAACATGTTTTTACTGATGAGAAAAAATTATAATTGTGTTCGGCATTGTTAATTATCTCATATTACATTGGTGAGTTTTTTCTTTATTTCATTATTTCATCCATACATAACACAGAAGGCATCTCGTCTAGGATCACAGAAGGCGGTTTTCATCATATCTCGTTCCACTTCAGTATCTTTTATCTGATACGCACCATTCAACGACTGTTTACCATCCTTCTGTCATCATGGTAGAGTGAACAAACAATACTCAACAATCAAACAAAACGCTTCCTTTCAGGGCCTCCAAAACATTATTCAAAATCACTAGATAGCCTAATCCTACGTCAACTATGCGGTCGTGTCTTGGACACAACTCTCCTGTGTCTTTTTTTTGTTTTATATAACATCAGGATTCATAATTTGTGGCTAAAAATGATTTTTAACATACAAAAATTCGAAGTTTCGAAAATTCCTAAAAATTCGATGTTCCACAAATTTCGTCAAAAATAGTTTTACCATCTTGGGCCCATTTTTTAAATTTTCTACATGACTTCTATTTTATATGAAAAAATTGAAAAAAATATAAAAAAATACATTTTTTTTATTGCAAATTAAAATTTTATTTTGTAAATAAAAAAAGAGTACTAATTTTTCTTCTCAATGTATATATTTTTTTAAGTTAAGCCAACAATACTCTATAACTCTTTCTAACACACTATTTCGGTACGACTCATATTTTTTGAGATATAAATTATCAAGGATTTCTCTTACTCAAATCGATACGCCCTTTTCAAAAGTTACGCTTGAGTCAAAAAATGAACCATGATTCGAATGAACCATACCATTTCTGAATTCATTCTGAATGAATATTTGGAGAACTTCGAAAACGAGAGCGTTACGTTGGAGGCACAAGGTTTTATGCATCCAATATTGGATACGGAAATATCCTACTGATGGGGAAGAATAATCTTCAGAAGCTATCCTGTTGATTGCGATTGATTGAAAAATCACAAAACCTAATGTATTTGGTCACAGTGTTACATGGATAGAAAACATTAAAATAAACTCTTTCATATGAATGTAATTTTAAATTCCCAGAGGAACTGGCAGATAATTTTCAGTAACGATTAGATATTTCCACATTTTCCTCGATACTGGAAGCCCATCAGTGGTTAATGCTAACTCGATAACCATCTGTTAATAGCACTTGATTGAAACATATTTGGTCACAGTGTTACATGGATAGAAAACATTCAAACAAACTCTTTCACATGAATGTATTTTTAAATTCCTAGAGGAACTGGCAGATTATTTTCCGGATCTTTCTCGATCCAAACGGAAAGAATTCCGTGCGTGTATGTGTGTGTGTGTAGCGGCTGCTTCGAGATCTTCCCGGGGAACCGTTTGTAGCGTCACTCTCCTCCTGATGGATTCCCTTCTGGCCTAAGGTGCACAAACAGGCTCTTGGTGACACCGTTCATCCGCGCTTTCATGATAAACGAAGAACTTCACCACAACAATCGCTGTTCAATTTGAACTGAGTGGATTTCCGAGCGGCGCTCGCTTATATACCGATTGGTGATTTCAATAGTCGGTTTTGAAAGCAATTTTAAGACTATTGAAACAAGTTTTTGGATCAGAAAGTAACAAGTATAGAACGCGTAGACATTTTATCTTTCGAATGAAGTGTTTATCATACCATTTCGTTCAGTTGTTTAGGAGCTATTAACGCTCAAAATCTCGGTCTCCGGCGTAACGCTTTCGTTTTCGAAACTTTGATTTAACACCCCGGTATAGAAATGAAAGACGTAGTTCTACGTCAAAAAAACCCGAGTGCGAACCCGTAAAACATCTCAGTGCGAACCCAACAACTTTCGGGTTGAACCTAGTGCGAAACTGAATTGAAATTGAGTGAATAAAACAGGAAGTGGGTTATATCTGTGGTATAACCGCAAGGTTGACGTAGGACTATCGTTGATTTAGTGATCATTTGTTTAAAGTTTAATCTAAACTGTGTGATTCCGCTGGCTATAGAGAAAGGGACTACTGTATGCGTCTTACCTACTTCACGGCTTGTCATCGAAAGAGCCGGGATCAATCGCGGTTGTTGCCATGTGCTTGTAAAGTGGGCACTCACGATGAGTGCCCGTGTGCAGAAATGTCATGTTACATTCAGGACACTTCACACTCTCTGGAATCAGTTCAGTCTGCACCACACATCCACCACCTTCTCAAAAAAAGAAGTAAAAAAAGTTTTTGTTGAATTATGATAAGAGTCGCTGTTGACGTGAAACTTTCCCATAATAACTTTCAATTCCATTCCATTATACTGTATTTGAATTTATATTACTTATGTACATTAATTTGTGTTTCAGATTTTGATAACGGTAGGTTTGTTGAATTTTGTGGTTTTTGTTTCGAATTTGGATTACGAATTCAAAAAAAAAGTTGTGTATGGGAATGTCCTATTTAACTCTTTAACTCGTGAATCTTCTTGTATCAGACGATACAACAAATAACGATTGCATTACGTTCCCAAGAAATTGTTTCTTAACCATTCTTCAAAACAATAGCTCAATAGTCTTTCACAGATGGGACTGCCCAGTGAATCTGTACACTTTGTGTGTGTGTGTGGCGGCTGCACCGATGCCTAGAGCGGAACCAATTTTCGACGCTGGTACTTTGTTGGTCGCCTTTTCAGTGGCATAACTCTCCTCCTGATGGATTCCCTTCTGGCCTAAGGTGCACAATCAGGCTCTTGATGACACCGTTCATCAGCGCTTTCATGATGAACGAAGTTAGCTTCACCACAACAGCGACAACATGCTCCAATCGTTGTTCAATAATAACTGATTGGATTTCCGAGCGGCACTCGCTTATATACCGATAGGTGATATCAATAGCCTGTTTTGAAAGCAATATTAAGGCTATTGAAACAAGTTTTTGGATCCAAAAGTAACAAGTGTATAACGCGTAAATATTCTATCTTTCGAATGAAGTGTTTATCATACCATTTCGTTGAGTTGTTTAGCGCTCAAAATCTCGGTCTCTGGCGTAACGCTTTCGTTTTCGAAACTTTGAGTTTACACCCCGGTATAGAAATGAAAGAGGTAGTCCTACGTCAAAACAACGTTCTGATAGTAGTTAGTTTGGAACTGGGGTTGAAACTGAACTAAAACGAATTGTCTATGAGTTCGTTGATTTGAGTTCACGATGGGTGGACAATAAACCGTCCATTTATGGGGTAACTACTTTTTGCATCTGAAATCAAGTCGTTCCTCTCTATATGGATGTAGAAATAAGATTGCGTACGCGGGTACGCAATTGACGAATTTACGCAAAAGTGAATCGGCTCATGCGACACCTACATTAGAGATCAGAACTACAAAAGTAACGATGTTTGTTTATTCTGCGCACTTGGAAGCGCGATTCGGTCGTGATTATTTATTTAAATTCATTTTAGCCATTAAATGTAATTAGTAAATGGTAAGAAAATTATATTTTACATTGGTCTCAACACTCGATTGGACCAAAATCATAGATAATCTTCGAAATGTTTTTGTTTGGTAGTGAATATAGGTTATAAGTACTAACTTCCGGATATTTTTCAGAAACTCAAACTGTGAATAATGACGATGCAATCGATATCATATCAAGTTGGTTGATATAATTGATTATGCAGGGGCTTCCTTTCGGCCGATATGAGAAGGAACTGAAATGTTTGAAGCGTAACAAATGCCCCCCATCATTTACCTAGTGAAAAAAATGTAAATTATAACACTTTTTTTATTTTTTTTATTCAAATCGTTTATTTTTACAGGCTCAGTTACATAAGTTTAAAGGAGCCGAACTCCTTACTGTATTATTACTAGAATATATACATTTTTCCTTAATTCTAATGTTAATAACGTAGAAAACCGATTACTCGCGGTCGACTCGAGTTTAGAAAGGCGACATATTTTCTTCAGGAAAAGGAGGGGATATGAGGATATGTTGACAATGTTCACACTCACACTCTCAATCACACTCATCACACTCAATTCTTAATCCTATCTTATATCTAATATGTATTTACATTTCATCTAATTCTTAAGGAGGGATCCGATCTCTCACAAAGGAAAAGGAAAAGGAGAAAATAAGGATAAAAGGACAATCACACACGAAGATCGATAGCTTTAAGGAAAACATATATTTGGGACATGTAGTCAAGGTCTAACCGAGCCAACACGTCTCTCACCGGCACCATGGGCTGTCTTCCTCGGGCCCGAAGGGTGTCTTCTAAATTCGATCTGGCGACAAGATACAACTCGCACGACCAAACAACGTGCTCGATGTCGTGGTAACCTTGGCCACAAGCACAAAGATTGCTGTCGGCAAGATTGATACGAAAGAGTAGCGCGTCTAACGAACAGTGATTGAACATGAGTCGGGAGAAGGTGCGAATAAAGTCCCGATTCAAGTCCAGACTGTTGAACCGTGGTTTGAGGCTAACCTTAGGGATAATCGAGTGGAGCCACCGGCCCAATTCATCTTCGTTCCATTTGCGTTGCCAGTTAACTATGGTTTTTCTACGGACTAAAGAATAAAATTCATTGAAGGCGATTTGACGCTGATAAATATCGCCTTCAATTGCACCTACCTTTGCCAATGAGTCAGCCCTCTCATTACCCGGAATTGAGCAATGTGAAGAGACCCAGACAAATGTAATGACATAACAGTGTCTGGATAAAGCACTCAAAATTTCTCGTATTCTCTCAAGGAAGTACGGCGAGTGCTTTTCCGGCCTCACTGAACGGATAGCTTCGACAGAGCTAAGACTATCCGTTACAATGTAATAGTGTTCAACAGGTCGTGAGGCGACGCTGTCCAGCGCCCAGTATATCGCTGCCAATTCGACAATATATACTGAGCAAGGATACTGAAGACTGTGTGAGGTGCTAAAAAATACGTTGAACACTCCAAATCCTGTGGACTCATTCATAGAGGACCCATCAGTAAAGTACACATTATCACAATTGATATCCTCATACTTTGCATTGAAGATCGTTGGAACGATCCTCGCTCGAAGATAATCTGATGTTCCATGGATATCTTGCTTCATGGACAGATCAAAATGTACAGAGGAATTGATGTAGTCAGGAAAACAAACACGGTTGGGAATATACGAAGAAGGATCAACCTGCATGGAGATGAATTCATGATATGAAGTCATGAATCCAGAATGAAAATTTAGCCCGATCAGCTGCTCAAAATTTCCGATCACCAATGGGTTCACAACCTTACACCGGATGAGGAACCGAAGAGATAATAAAATACGCCTGCCAAAACCTCGAGACTCATGGTATGCGTTGAGGGCATACATCCCAACGCAATACGGAGACAAAGATACTGAATTCGCTCAAGTTTAATGAGGTGTGTTTTGGCAGCTGATTGAAAACAGAAACTGCCATACTCCATCACTGAGAGAATAGTTGTTCGATACAACATTATAAGATCTTCTGGATGGGCTCCCCGTGTGCTCCCGTGGCCGAGTGGTTAGCGTCATAACTAAGATGCCGGGTGTTCGGGTTCGATTCCCGTTCTGGTCGGGGGAATTTTTCGTCAAAGAAATTTCCTCCGACTTGCACTGTGATCACGCGTATTCTAGAGCTTGCCATTCAGAATGCATTCAAGGCGTGTTATTTGGCATAGAAATCTCAACTAAGTACTAATAAAAAATGACGCAAGTAATACTACGCTGAGACGGCGAAGTTCCTCTAGGAACGTTAGTGCCATTGAAGAAGAAGAAGAAGGATGGGCTCCCCACCAGGTGCCGGTAATTGTACGGAGAAAGTTTATTCTTTGTTGACATTTTTTACTCAGATACCTAATATGGGCCCCCCAAGTACATTTGGGGTCGAACCAGACCCCAAGATACTTGAATGACATAGCATGAGTGATCGGTTTACCCAAGAGTTGAAGCTTTGGTTTTGCTTCCTAGAAAAAAACACCATTTCTGTTTTCTCCGTGGAGAATTCGATTCCTAGCCCAATGGCCCAGGTTGAAAAATTGTTCAAAGTATCTTGTAAGGGTCCTTGCAGGTCGCATTCGTTTGATCCTGTGACAAACACCACTCCATCATCTGCAAAATTATAACACTTGTACCGAATCATTCGTCATATATTATGAATGAAACAATGTAAAATAATGATTTTCTAACCTTTTCAGCGTGAAAAGAATATTTGAATCCTGGGAAATTGCAGAAAATTTCTGATTTTTCAAACCAAATCAAACCAATTCCATACCAAAAAAACTAAACATCATCATTTTACTCGCTGCGCCATCTGGTTGCAATTCTAACGTAAATTTGTCAATACAGTGACTGCCGAAGCAGTTCTAGTCGAAGCGAAAGTACTGAGAGTAGAGTCGGTCTTCATTTTTCTCCTTCGAAGATTTCGGGCCCTAGAAATAAGAATAATACGATAATGATGTTATGCATTATATTCAATAAATATTCCACCCCACTAACATAATTTATACATTGCATTGAACAATATTCTAAAAAAGGAAAAAAAAGTTCAAAAAAGTTACTCAGTGTTAAAAAAGTTCGTTCCATTCGTACCAACACATGCGATACGCTAAACAATGACGAAGCTAGAGAGAATCGCAAAGTCGTAGTGTTGATGTTTTCTGAGAAATGAACGAATTATTGATTTTTCGGTCTCACAGACCAATACGCGAGTATAGGAGGAATAAATCGTGCTCAATCCTCAGTCCATTCAGTAGGCCGTCTAACATCACGATTTCTGATAACGACTCCACGTGGTTCCTGGTTTCTTTACTATCGATTAGTTACCATTTTTTGATAATTTTTTAAAAACGTTTTTCCTATGCACTTTATTTTACAATCGCATTCATCGATAGAGGGATTTATCAGCATTCAGTCATCTCTTCCTTTACGGTCACCAGTGATTCCTGCCTCGAGTCGCTTGTACCAGTACAATGTGCCTTCAGATGTTTTGTAAGGACTGTAGATATCGTGAATGCTTTGTGACAATGCGGACATGGAAAGGGACGTTCACCTGCAAAGGAGTTACCCTGTCCAGTTATTCATTGCAGTGAATCATTTTACCTACCCGTATGAGTTCGAATGTGCCATTTAAGAGTTGTACCATCCTTGAAAGCTTTCGGACAATGCGGGCAAGAATGGGGGCGTTCATCTGTGAAAAATTATTCAGTTGAATGATTCATTATAGAGCAATTCCACTCCAAATCAGTCGGTTTATACGCCATCCTCTCCGATTTGGCATAAGATGGCAGCTACCTAAAATCTCCATATGTACCAAGTTTCGAAAAAAACAATCGGAGAGGGTCGGAACAGCGGCTGCCTGATGTGGCGTGGAATTTCTCTATAATAAAACATTTTTTTAATCAACCCGTATGAACTAGAAGGTGGTGTTTGAATGTTGAAGAATGCATAAACGTCTTCGGGCAGTGTGGACAAGAAAAGGGACGTTCACCTGCAAAGAAATGACAGTTCTGAATGGTTCATTATACAATAAGCACTTTCTTTATCAACCTGTATGAACTCGAATGTGTTGTTTGAGCGTTGAAGGTTGAGCAAACGCCTTCGGGCACTGTGGACAAGAATAGGGACGTTCGTCTAGAAATGAAAGACTTTGCTGAATGGTTCATTGTACTAAAACATCCTTTATCAACCTGTATGAGTTCGAACGTGCCTTTGGTGCTCTCCAAAATTTCTAAACGCTTTCGGACAATGTGGACAAGAATAGGGACGTTCATCTAGAAATGAATGACTCTGATGAATAGTTCATTGTAGTAAAACATTTTTTACCAACCTGTATGAATTCGAATATGACGTTGGAGCGCTGTACGAGTTCTAAACGTTTTCGGACAATTTGAACAAGAATAAGGTCGTTCACCTGCAAAGGAATGACCCTGTTGTATAGTTCATTATAACTAGGCTGACCAAATAGTTCAGGAATAAAAACGGGACACGTAAACCCAAAAAACAAAACAGAATGTTTTTTGAAGAATTTTAATAAGTAAATAAAACCGAGAATTCACCCAATCAATCGAACGTGCTAGGATTTTCCTGCTTTGGTCTCTACAAAGAACAAAAATTTAGATGCTGAAGAGACTTTGCGGAAAAGATTATGATTTTCGGGATTTTTTCTCATAAAATTTGTCAAATTCCAAATCAAACTTCTGTTTAACAATTTGCATAGAGTTTATGTCGTAACTTTTCTGTTCTCCCAAAATTGATCATCGTACGAAAATCTATTAACGAATGCGCTACTACCAGTCAAACACAAATTATAATCAGTAAGCTTCACGTGTTCCTTCAATTTCAGAAAATCTGAATTTTTTTTTCTTATAGCGAATTCGTTTTTAAAACTGAGTCAGTGCCACACTGACTCTGAAATAAAAAAACGTTTTCAGTTTCACGAATGCGGTGGTTTGTTGGTGTGCGTTGTATAGTCTGATTTGTTTATATTTGCGACGACAAATGTACAGTGTCGACGTCTGGTGGAGATATTAGTGCTTGGGAGGTAAAGTATTCTCTATAAGATCAGAAGGGCCAAGTGCAGTGTAAAAATATAAAAGTTTGAATGAAAATTTTTACTTCATATTGTTTGATTACCTAACACATGTAGTCCTGACACTCACTTAACCATTTGGAGATGCATTTCCTGTTTGTTCCACAAATAATTTCTATTATAATATAAAATCATCATTAGACACAGCTTTCGTTCAATGTTTCTGCGATATCGGAAAAAAACCCTCTTATTTCATCACATAAAATAAATATTCGATACGTTAAAGTAAATTTTCATTCCTAATTTTGATTTTGAGAGCATGTTTATTCCTCCTGAATATCCATAATAATTTTCGCCTCCCAATGAAAGCACACGGAGCTTAATGCCGTCTACACGAATATACTCTTCAAAATCAGAATCCGAATTGGATTACGATTCAAATAATACAAAAGCAAGAGCAGCAGGTTTTCCATTTTCATAGTCTCTATTTTTAGATTTTCCAAAACAATACTCGGAACTTGACAGTTCAGTATAGTTGTATTGGTGAACCCGAGTGCCCAAAGTACGTAGAATAGAAGGTAAGGGATATCTCCTGTGTATACACACGGAGAGCGCATGTGTTACACACACAACGAAGTTAGTAATAACAAATCCTCAATTAGTTCGAAGTACTGAAGTTTTTTCAATATTTCTCGATTTTAAAAGTTCCAAAAATCCTGAAAAGAGACAAAATTGCAAGTCGTGCCGACGGTAAACACGATAATATACCGCTTTTTCAGTGCAAGAAAGTTTTTATGTGGTTTTTTATCGATTTCATACTGAACAGGTTTTGTTTACTTCAGCGAAATGTTGAAGTACCACGTCCCGCGATGCCGGAACAGAATAATTTCGAATGAGATAAACTAATCGGAGATGTTTTCAGTTATCCCATGCATTCGCTCCATGGATCGGGAACGGGAACGACACTGCTTCGATATAACCTCTCAACACATTTGTTTATCGGATTGCATTATTTTTATAGTACAGGTGTGATAATTTTACAGTTTTAAATTTTAAAATAATTAAGTAAACTGCTATTTCATCATTTCGAAACATTTTTGGAGACAGTTCTTGTATTATAATTTGAAAAATTAAAAAATGTTTAAATTTATATGGATTCGATCGATGGTTTATTACTATTTCTTGCTTTTTTCCTTTGCCTACCACACTTGAACAAAGCAGGGAGTAGACTACCTTCTTATTCCACGTACTTTGCCGAGTGCCAACCCGTGAAACATCTCAGTGCGAAACTAACAGCTTTCGGGGCGAACTAGTGCGACACTGAATGCGAAACTGAGTGAATAAAAAAACGTTTTGACAGCAGTTAGTGCGGCACTGGGGTTGAAACTGAACAAAAACGAATTCGCTATTAAATCCGGCTTCAAAAAGTACATATAACCTTAAATATTTATCCTCATTCCCGATTTAAAATCGCACCTTTTTTATATCAAAAAGGTACAAATAATTTAATCGTCGTTCGTTTTTCATACAGAACGAATTTATTTACTTTGTTAAATGACAGATGGCGCTACGTTCGCTTCATCGAACGCATCCCCAATTCGCCTGCGAGCTGTAAGCGTTATTGCAATAACACAATGAGTTCTTAAATTTCTTCAAATCACAAATGCTAGGATTGGAAAGTGACAATCTTGCTATTGTCATGAATCCTGATAAAACGACATTACTGGAATCTTGGTAAGCGACTGCACAGCGACGCGATAAATAACGACTCGAAGAAGAAATAATGATCTGGAATTCATCGTTCATACCATACTCTCTTCTTCTCTTCAACGGTACTAATGTTCCTAATGAACCTAACGTTTGCCATCTCAACTTAGTATCACTTGCGTCATTTCTTTTAACACTTTTTTTTAAAGAAACACGCCTTGATTGTATTCTGAATGACAAGCTATACAATGTGTGTGACTACAGTGCTAGTCAGAAAAAGATTCTTTCACAAAAAAACCTCGGCGGCTCTGAAGCGACAACACGAATATTCCATATAAATCAAACAACAAAATCCCGGCACAGGTACTTTATTCATTAAAAACATCATTATTTTGAATCAATATTTATGAACATGTGATTTATGAACAAGAGAGGGCGCTCGATGGATTTATATGTGTGGAGTATACTTCCCTCGACGCGGTCAGGGCAACATCAATCTACGATGTCGTGAGATGCGTCAACAATTCTTGATTGAGAGAATGGACGACTGTGATTCCTACGACACAATCAACAGAAGCAGCGCGAGGAAGAATACACTCACTTTCAAGACGCTATCATGAGTAACGTTGACACAGCCTTTGTTTCTGCCGGGCCAAATCGCATGCATTGTCATGGCATTACAGCACGTGTGTTCGATCAAAAAATGATGTTTTTGATAAGCTTTATTACAACATTACACGTATTAAATTCAACGTTTCTGAATGTATTCGGTTGAATGGCAGAAGCGTGGATTACCTCATACGCACATTTTAAGTTTGGTAAGTCGACAAAATAGACCCTGAAGAGATCGATAGTGTAGTTTCCTTGAAAATTCTAGATCCGTCTACTAACGAATACTCTCCTATATTCTGAAATCCGATCGTGTCGGAATTACCCGAACAGATCGCAATGTTTTATTTTGTAATCCGTAATCCTCTGTATTCCGTTCAAGTCCAATCGGGTTGTGAAAATGTGATAACCTTGCGACGCAATCAAAATAGATGTGATCGGGACCCAACAGTCATGAATTTGGCCCATTCAGAAAACCTGTTTTTTACTAACGAGACCGTAATTGAACAAAATTATTGTTGATTTTCTTTATTTCATTTTCTACTCTAAGACAAAAGTATATTACTTTCTTTCACTTCACATTTTACTTATTAACATTATTTTTTACTTATTTATATATTAACACTCTACATCAAACACATCAGTTACGTAAATTATATACATTGAAATAAGATGGTTTGAATGATATGATTTTTTATTGTTGTTGGCGGTCATCGTCTAAAGCGCTCAATTCATAGCCAGGGCCCGAAATCTTCGAAGGTGAAAAATGAGGACCGACTCTACTCCCAGTAGCTTCGCTTCGACTAGAACTGCTTCGGCAGTCGCCGCCAACAAAAATGACTTGACTAGAAAATGACTTGACTAGCGCTGACTAGCGAGGATGACTGGTGAACTAGTCCAGTCAGTGGTTATTTTAACTGACTCGACTAATGATTACAAATCTGCCTCTTCATTCAACTGACTTCAATCTACATTTCCATTTCCCCCTGATACTAATTTTGTACACGCATACGCATGTCCATATAAAGAGGAACAAAAACTTGATTCCTGATGCAAAAAAGTAGTTACCCCATCAATGGACGGCTTTTTTTCTACCCAACGTGAACTCAAACCAACGAACTTAGACATTTATCAAGTATGCTATAAAGGTCCTCGCATTAGTATTAGTTAGTATTAGGCGTGCAAAACAGCGCACACACACTGCACACTATTTTATACGTGTGAGTAGTTTTCGTGTACGCTACAAAAAAATCTAGCTCACCTGTTGCGTTTGTCAAACCCCAGTGAACTCAAACATCGATGCATGCAAACGTGTATGGGAGAGAAAGAGAGCAAAGAATTCGTTTTGGGGGAAGTCATTTCAAAATGCAATGAGGACAATTTGACTGGGAAGAATGGAATGATATAGTCGAGTCGATAGAGGGAGATAGCGACTAAACGCCCGACTGACTGTTCAGTCGTTTTGGCGGAGAAACTGCGTGAAGAGCCAAAAGTCATTTACCGACTGACTATGGATATAGTCAGTCGGTTAGTCAGCCGACTATCCTCAGTTGACTCTGACTATGCCGCGCCCTGGTCATAGCTCTTATCGCCACATATTCGTTTGATCTTCATCAACGAATAGATCAAAAACGTAAAACCATTCAAATATACTTACAATAATACAACGTTTGCTGGGTCAGCTAGTTAATCTATATGAACAGGAACATTTTTTACTAATGTCATTTTGAATCTCTGGCAATTCAAGAATAGACTTTACTATAATACTGTTATGTTTCTCCTAGACTAGTCTTCCATTTTCAATGTACTCCAACGCAGTATCATAAAGGTTTTCCACAGTTTTGATAAATTTGGCCTCCTGTATTTCACCTGAGTCATCTAGTCTAATAGATGGATCTATTAGACTAGATGACTAGATCTAGTCCATAAATTGTTTAAATTATCAAATGTTGGAAGCATGCCCATTTTCCCATACATTTGTTCTGTGCATTTCTGTGCCTACCTACATGTGTTTTCAATCAGAGTAACGAGTGGAATATCATTGCTTATATAATAATATACTACTTAAAAAATGTGTAGCTGTTGATTTACCACCCGCGGGGTAAAACGAACCATTACGACGTAAGACGAACCAAGACTATTTTCAAACCCTTTAGTTTAGTAGAAATAACAGGAACAGTGTTGTCTAAGGTACTGCATGTTTTAGAGTTGTTCATAAACTACAACAAACTTCTGTAAATGCCATCCATATTCCACGTGCAGAGTTTAGAAAATATTCGTGAAAAAATTATCAAATTATCGAAATCTATAAGGACGATTGTTTACGTGGGTCTAGAATCTCTCAAAATCTGTTCATCTGAATGACCCCGAAGTAGCTGATGTCTTTGATCCTTTAGGTTTCCTCAAAGTCGTCTTTCGTTCTTTTAGTATACCTTTTATTTCCTTTGACGCTTTGACCCTTTTCAAGCCTTCCATGTAGTTGTTGGAAGTCAACTCGGCCGTGTTCTCTTCGTAACATGAGGACCTTTCATTTTAGAGGCAAGGAGAGTACCAGTAGTAAAGGTTTCCTAAAAAAGAGAAACCTATAGAGACGGGAGCCATTTATCTCCCAATCTTTCCTTGGATATTTCCGTGCAAACGCAAATTTCGTCTACATTAAATTTCTTTGCCGGTCGAAAATCCGTGTGCTCCGGGATGGATGTTAGGAGGTTGAGAAAATTAGTGACGAATGGCCTGTTGAAGGTCCGAGCTCTGGCAGCGGAATAAGCATCCGGCTTCCGGAAAGATAATGTCGGATTGCGCTTCAAAACTTTATTGCTCCGACATTTGCTTCTTCTTGTTCAATGAATGAGGTATTCGAGCTGGCATTTTAGCTGGCTGAACAAAACAACACGAGTAATAAGATGGTGTTTTATTTGATATGAAAACATCACGACGTATGGCGCTTTTACCCTGTCCAAAATGGTCCGTCATCCTCCCAGAGCACCCTTTGCATTATTTTGCACTTTTCACGCATTTTATATTACACTAGCTGACCCGGCAAACTTCGTCCCGCCCAAAATTTGTTTTTTTTGTAATCAATACCTTCAAACATTCACATTTTCTTACTATGAGCAAGTTCATGGGTCCAATCGCTGAACTGTTCATTCATTGATTTTCTATTCGACCCCTTTGAATTTACCTTTTACTATAAAATTCCTAGTATTTCTAACAAAACTCGTCATTATAATATCAGATTATTTTCAGACACAATTATCGGTCAAGATTTTTCAACCACTTGCAAATAACATGTTTCTCCGTTACATGGAATAAATGTTTTATACAGAAAATATAATAGAATAAAGACATCCCTAAATCGGACATCCTTCCTCGAGTTCTGCTCTTATCAACACATCCGGCGATCCTTTTTTTTGTATAGATCGAAGAAGATATAGTAGTGCGTTTCATCTCATTAAAATCCATTTCCAGTTTCGAACAAAGATCAATTTCGCTAGCTCAAACATCAAATGGACTAACAGCACTTGTCACTATGTAATTGTAGAACACATGCGAATTTAACTTTCCGAAAATTTTCAATTGTCATGTTTGGCTGGAATATTTTTGGTTGAAATATTTGTAATATTTTTATGGGACCCCCTCTCCATTCCAGAGGAGGAAGGTATGTCATACCATTATAGGAACATTTCTCATACCCAAAAACCCTCACATCCCAAATTGTACTTGATTAGCTTTCAAGTTATGCAGAAATTTGTGTTTCATTTGTATGGCAGCCCCCCTTAGGGAGGGGGTGGAGAGTCCAACTTCAATAGAAACATTTATTGCACTCTAAAACTCAATATGCCTAATTTGGTTCCATTTGCTTGAATAATTCTCGAATAATGCAGAAATTTGCGTTTTATTTGTATGGCAGCCCCCCCTTAGAGAGAGGGGAGGTGTCTTAAACTATCACGAAAACCTTCCCCGGGCCCAGAAATCCCTACATACCAATTTTCATGTTGATCGGTTCAGTAGTTTCCGAGTCCATAAGAATCAGACAGACAGACAGACAGACAGAAATCCATTTATATATAGATACCTTTTCACGCAGGAAGAACCGGAACAATATACTGAAGAACTAGTACACTGGCAACTAACGGAATATACAGTTTTTGTTGGAAAAATCCTTACATTGGTTGCCTTAAAAATTAGATCACTTGCAATCGCAATGGACGAAAACTTTGTTTTATTTACAGTTTCGATATTCCGTGCGCTCAGATGTTGCAAGGTGTTTCGAAATGGCAAAAATATGCTAATAATGCTTCTTTCGTTGCATATTTATCAAAATACTGAGCATTTCTTATAAAACTAAAAATGGTCCGTCTTGCCCCGCCGGGCGGTCTTACCCCGCCTTCCCCTATTAATAAACAATTCACGATTTATAATACTCGCTCCAACTAGCAAGCAGTTTGTAGTCTCTCCAAATGCTGTGCACCCGTGGCCGAGTGGTTAGCGTCGCACATTATCATGCCGGGTGTTCGGGTTCGATTCCCGTTCTGGCCGGGGGATTTTTCGTCGAAGAAATTTCCTTCGACTTGCACTGTGGTCACGCGTATTCAAGAGCTTGCCCCTCGGAATACATTCAAGGCGTGTTATCTGGCTTAAGAAATCTCAACCTGGTATTAGCAAATGACGCTAGTTAGTAAATACGTTGAGACGGCAAAAGTTCCACAGGGAACGTAAACGCCATTCAAGAAGAAGAGTCTCTCCAAATGCTGATGTCACATACAACTGTCGCCATTTTAACATTCCATGCGCTGAATCGGACTCAGTTGCTGATGCGGTTTAAAATATGTATACTGTAACCTTTGGAGATCGTAAATATAGTACATTGGGTTCTCTTGGATTGGCAGCCACCCAATACCGAATGTTCTACTTGTTTGCAACGCCACACCTGTGGAAGCGATCCTCTTTATTACACACGAAAAATTCATGTAGAGGGATTGTCTGAAGTATTTCTTCACAATGCCTTTTACGATTATTATTACGTTACGTTACGTTAAAATGTTGACTGAAGTCTCTTGGTACCGCAATCACGGACCTTCGCTTGTTCTCATAAAAGACGTGGATGAAGATGTCCCGATATTCTCCCGACCAAACTATTATGGTGATTGCAAATGGGACAAACAGAGAGACATGGCACCGGCCCTCCAGCCGAAATGGTAAACAATCAAAATAATTCCGCAGTCCTGCGTCAACAATGCGGTCTTTTTTTTTTTTTTATATAAATCGTTTATTTTTACAGGCTCAGTTACATTAGTTTAAAGGAGCCGAATTCTTAAGTATATGTTTTAAAACTATACATAAATAATTTTCCTAACACTATGGTTAGTAAGGTGGAAAACCGATTACTCGCGGTTTACTCGAGTTTAGAGGGTGACATCTTTCAGGAAAGGGATGGGATATAAGGGAATTGTTACAATGTTGATGATCACACTCGATTCTTAAATCTATTGTATATTTACATTTCAACTTATTTTACTGTTTATACCATGGGGGCCAATCGCTCGCAATGGATGAAAAGGAGGGTATAAGGACATAGGTACAATCACACACGAAGATCGATAGCTTTAAGGAAAACATATATTTGGGTCATGTAATCAAGGTCTAACCGAGCCAACACATCTCTCACCGGCACATTGGGCTGTCTTCCTCGGGCCCGAAGGGAGTTTTCTAAATTCGATCTGGCGACAAGATACATCTCGCACGACCAAACAACATGCTCGATGTCGTGATAACCTTGACCACAGACGCAGAGATTGTTGCTGGAAAGATTGAAACGAAAGAGAAGCGCATCTAAAGAACAGTGATTGGACATGAGTCGGGAGAAGGTGCGAATAAAGTCCCGACTCAAGTCCAGACTTTTGAACCACGGTTTGAGGCTAACCTTAGGGATAATCGAGTGAAACCACCGGCCCAATTCATCTTCGTTCCATTTGCGTTGCCAGTTAGCGATGGTATTTTTACGGACTAAAGAAAAAAATTCATTGAAGGCGATTTGACGCTGGTAAATGTCGCCTTCAATCGCACCTACCTTTGCTAATGAGTCAGCCCTCTCATTACCCGGAATTGAGCAATGTGAAGGGACCCAGACAAAGGTAATGACATAACAGCGTCTGGATAAAGCACTCAAAATTTCTCGTATTCTCTCAAGGAAGTACGGCGAGTGCTTTTCCGGCCTCACTGAACGGATAGCTTCGACAGAGCTAAGACTATCCGTTACAATGTAATAGTGTTCAACAGGTCGTGAGGCGACGCTGTCCAGCGCCCAGTATATCGCTGCCAATTCAGCAATATACACTGAGCAAGGATTCTGAAGACTGTGGGAGGTGCTAAAAATTTCGTTGAACACTCCAAATCCTGTGGACTCATTCATAGAGGACCCATCAGTAAAGTACATATTATCACAATTGATACCCCCATACTTTGAATCGAAGATCGTTGGAGCGATCCTCGATCGTTGATAATCTGAATATCCATGGATATCCTGTTTCATGGACAGATCAAAATGCACAGAGGAATTGATGTAGTCAGGAAAACAAACACGGTTGGGAATATACGAAGAAGGATCAACCTGCATGGAGATGAATTCATGATATGAACTCATGAATCCGGAGTGAAAATTTAGCTCGATCAGCTGCTCAAAATTCCCGATCACCAATGGGTTCATAACCTTACACCGGATGAGGAACCGAAGAGATAATAAATTGAAGCGATCTTTTAGTGGGAGTAGGCCTGCCAAAACCTCGAGACTCATGGTATGCGTTGAGGGCATACATCCCAACGCAATACGGAGACAAAGATACTGAATTCGCTCGAGTTTAATGAGGTGTGTTTTGGCAGCTGATTGAAAACAGAAACTGCCATACTCCATCACTGAGAGAATAGTTGTTCGATACAACATTATAAGATCTTCGGGATGGGCTCCCCACCAGGTGCCGGTAATTGTACGGAGAAAGTTTATTCTTTGTTGACATTTTTTACTCAGATACCTAATATGGACCCCCCAAGTACATTTGGAGTCGAACCAGACCCCAAGATACTTGAATGACATAGCATGAGTGATCGGTTTACCCAAAAGTTGAAGCTTTGGTTTTGCTGGTCTATGCTTCCTAGAAAAAACCACCATCTCTGTTTTCTCCGTGGAGAATTCGATCCCTAGCCCAATGGCCCAGGTTGAAAAATTGTTCAAAGTATCTTGTAAGGGTCCTTGCAGGTCGGATTCGTTTGATCCTACGACAGACACCACTCCATCATCTGCAAGTTGTCTTAGGCTGCAATTTTGTGTAAGGCAATTGTCGATGTCGCTTACATAGAAGTTGTACAAAAGGGGGCTTAAACATGAGCCCTGGGGGAGGCCCATGTAAGAGAACCGACTTACTGCCGAATCTCCGTGAGAAAAGTTCAAATGTTTCTCACAAAGCAAGTTATATAACATATTATTCAATAGAGGCGGCAGACCCCGAGAGTGTAATTTGTCTGACAAAACCTCTATTGAAACAGAATCAAAGGCCCCCTTTATGTCCAAGAATACTGAAGCCATTTGTTTTTTTTCGGCGTAAGCCATTTGAATTTCTGAAGAAAGCAACGCAAGACAATCATTCGTCCCCTTGCCCCTGCGGAACCCATATTGTGTATCTGAGAGTAAGGCATTCGTTTCAACCCAACGATCAAGGCGAAACAAGATCATTTTCTCCAACAATTTCCGTATACAAGACAGCATTGCTATTGGGCGGTACGAATTGAAGTCGGACGCGGGTTTTCCGGGTTTTTGAATAGCTATAACTCGTACTTGTCTCCAATCATCCGGAACAACATTATGCTCCAGAAACTTATTGAATAAATTCAACAAGCGATGTTTGGCCACATCGGGGAGGTTTTTTAACAAGTTGAACTTAATTCTATCCGATCCTGGAGCCGAATTGTTACTTGAAAGGAGAGCAAGAGAGAATTCTACCATCGAAAACTCGGAATCAAGATCGCACCTATCTTGTGGTATATCTCGAACAATTCTTTGCACGGGAGCGAAATCGGGACAAACCTTTCGCGCAAAATTAAAAATCCATCGATGTGAATGTTCCTCGCTTTCATTCGATGAAGAGCGATTTCTCATGTTTCGAGCCACTTTCCATAATTTTTTCATTGACGTTTCTCGTGACAAACCTCCCACGAAATTTCGCCAATAAGCACGTTTTTTACCTTTGATCAAGTTTTTAAATTGATTTTCAAGGTCTAAATACGTTTGAAAATTGTCAATGGTTCCTCGTTTCCGAAAAGCTTTAAATGCATTCGATTTTTCTACATAAAGCTTTGAACATTGGCTATTCCACCATGGATTGGGAGGCCTTCGGTGAATGGTGGAACCTGGGATGGGTTTCGTTTGAGCGCGAACCGCGCTGTCATGGATCAAACGAGAAAGGAAGTTATACTCCTCCAATGGAGGTAAACCATCTCTGGAATTGATGGCTAGAGTAATCGCGTCCGCATATTTTTTCCAGTCAATGTGTCTTGTGAGGTCATATGCCATGTTTATAGATTCAGAAGAATTCGACCCAATGGTGATGGAAATTTTGATTGGCAAGTGATCACTACCGTTGGGATCCTGGATTACATTCCACTTGCAATCTAACGATAGTGAATTCGAGCAAAGCGAGAGGTCAAGAGCACTTGGGTTAGCAGGAGGTTTAGGCACACGTGTTGTTTCCCCAGTGTTCAAAACGGTCATATTGAAGCTGTTACAAAGGTCATATATCAACAATGAACGATTGTCGTCGTACTGTTCCCCCCAGGCAGTTCCGTGAGAGTTGAAGTCTCCCAAGATCAATCGTGGCTCAGGAAGGAGTGAGCACATGTCAACAAGTTGTTTGCGGCTAACCGCAGCTCTCGGAGGCCAATACAAGCTGACAATACAGAGGTCTTTGCCTTTAATGTTTGCATGACAAGCAACAGCTTCGATCCCTCCAATAGGTGGAAGGTCAATTCGGAAAAATGAGTGGCACTTATTGATCCCCAATAGCACCCCTCCGTATCTGTCATCACGGTCCAAGCGTATAATATTAAAATCGTGGAAAGAGAGATCATCTCGCGAAGAAAGCCAAGTTTCGGACAGAGCAAAAACATCACAATTGAACTTATGAATTAAAAATTTGAATGCATCCAATTTAGGGATAAGACTACGACAATTCCACTGTAAAACAGTGATATCTCCGACCTCTCTATTCAAATTAGACATCAAGAGAGATAATCATTGCAAGGAGGGGCCATGTTTGCATCAATTGTTGCAAAATTGTCTTTAGTACTGGAAGCATTGAGATGACAATGGTTCTGATGGAATCGGAAACATTAAAACACGTGAAGATTTGATCCACAAGGTCAGTCAACTTTATAAATCCCGATTGGGAAGTTGAGCTGGACGCAAAAAAAGGGACAGTTGGGGTTTTTGATGTCCCCTCGAGTGCTGGGTCGTTCGAAGGTGAACTATTCCCACGGAAGCCAGGAGGAACCTGATTTTGCTTGTCCGCTGCACTCGATATTTTAGGCAAGCTAACATGGGGTACCACCGATGGGACTTGTCGTTGAACTTTGGGAGTGGACACATTTTTGCGCCGGGAATTCCCTTTGAAAATAAACGGTGTGCCCTCGTTAGCTGTATCCGCTTCCAATTCGTCAACTGGCAGTGAAGCAAAGACATTGTTTGTTGGTAATGGTTGTTGTTGAGCCAGTGGGGAAGCGCCCTTTAAGATATCCGCGAAAGTGCGTTTCGAGCGTTCCTTCAAAGAGCGCTTTTGTTTATCCCAGCGACTCTTGTAAGTTTCACAAGCTGAGAGCACGTGTGGGGATCCCCCGCAATATGGACACTTATGCTCAGTCGCACTGCAGGATTTCCCCTCATGTTGCTCTCCGCATGTGGCACAGCGCTCCTTGTTGGCGCAATAAGCTGCTGTATGACCAACTGACTTGCATTTGTTGCAAGTCATGGGCTTTGGCACGAAGAGTCGCACCGGCAGCCTCAATTTGTCCACCATAACGTAGTCAGGGAGGGCGGCACCAGCAAAAGTGACTCGAAACGAGTCGTACGGCGTAAATTTCTTTTCTACTCCTTCCTGGGTAACTTTTCCAAGTTGGCGACATTCCAAGATTTTGACTTCCATCGAAGGAAGCCTCTTGAACCTGCCAACTCCCATACTTTCTATAGTTTTGCACGTCAGACCCGTTTCAGATATAACGCCCCCAATTTCTACGTTATGGGAGGGAATAAAAACTCGATATTCGAGGATGAAATGCTTATCAGCAACAATATCGTTCGCGTCCTTTCGGTTAGTCACGACAACTCGCAGTTTGTTCGGTCTTACTTTGCAAATTTCCGAAACAGAGGTGTATCTTTTCAGATCTGTCATAATCTGTACGACCCTCAAGGCTTTACCATTAGGTTTGGGCCGGAAAAAAACAACCCAAGGACCAGCGTCAGGCGCATCGTCCGGATAAACCCTGACACGGGGAGCGGAAACAATAGGAGAGGAATTCGAGGACAAGGTTTGAGTGGGGACAGTAACATCAGAGGGGGGAAGGGATGTCGATGATTGGGTGGAAGTATTGGAGGAATCAGGGGAAAGGTTTGCAATCTTTTTTTTGGAGGGGGGCTTGGTAGTGTGAGTTGACTCGTCCCCAGAAGAAGAATCTTCGGGCATAGGAGTCCGTTTAAGGGACTTACTACACCCTGCTTGAGCAAGCGAGGGGGAGTCTGAAATGTCCATGTCTAGACCCCCACCCTCCTCCATTCTTAGAACGAACGATTATTATCTTTACAATTTTTTTATCTCACTTGTAAAAAAAAAAAACTTAAATAAAATAAAAATAATCACATAAATTTGTTGTTCCGATATGCGCTCTGTTACCCTATTAAGGGAGACACAAAAGTCACGCGCTACGGAGACAACACAATAGCAGAAGTTATTGTTGTACTCAACTGATTGTTGTTATTGTTGTCAACCACGTGTTGACGATGCCGTTATGGTTATTGATCCACTACAGACGCCGATCCAGACCACTGCAGAGGCGCTGCTTCCTCGGTTCTGGCTGCTTTGGGCACTTTGGGCACTAATTCACCACAGAACACACGAGAAAAAAAAAAACCAACTCGTTGGGGAGAAGAGAAAAAAAAAACTTCGAGAACAATGCTTGAGGAGTGATGAATAGCACATCCAGCTCCATCAAGTTGTTAGCGAGGAGACAATGCGGTCTTGTCTTGGACATAAGCCTCTATATTTTTAGAACACTTCACTAGTCAAAAATACTGCTTACTTCCTACGTGGACAAATTTAAAAAAAAAATAATCAAGATTAACCCCTTCACGTATAACGTCGAACCACACTCGTGGCTATTACACTGTGCCAGAACGTACAACAGCGAACCTCACTCGTCGTCTATCGATGTGAAATGGATACATGCTTCAGGCGTGTGATGATGCGGGACTGCTACGATAGTAAGAAAGATACACACACTCAGCAGATTATCGAAACGACTCACTGTGCTCGTGTTTGGGCCCTGTTGTCGGAAATTAAATCGTACGGCAAGGGGTTAACAGCAACTTTAGTGACGGAGTCACATCATCTCTTTCAAATAGGCCAATAAATGTTTAAAATATCATCAATAGTAGTACAACATAACAGTACACCCATACCTCGCTTTACGGTCTAGATACGTTCCACGAAATTCGGCCGCAAAGCGAAAAGCCGTATAAGAAATCAATTATTCTGATACAACTCATACAAATTCAATCAGATCGGCTCCAAATTTGTTAAACATGTAACATGGTTTATCATTCAAAATGCATTTAATCTTTATATTTTTATTTCTTTTGAATCAAAAATTAAATCCATTTAAATTTAATTCATTTAAATCAAAAATACATACATAACATAAACATGAAACATACAACATATATACATGAAAACCAACAATAATCTCAAAATGAAGCAACTTCATCTTACATGGATGTGTATGTATACATACCTAATGGGTATGTTGCTTAAGTTATTGTCTCGCAAATATTTTTTCTCTTCTGTACAAGTGATTTTTGAACCAATCATCAATTTTTTTTTGTCGTTATAACGAAACATTTTAGGCCGTAAATCGAAAACGTGTCTGAATTGGGGAGGGCCGTTATAGCGAAATGCCGTATAAAGAGCAGCCGTATAGCGAGGTATGGGTGTGAAATGAAAATGAAAAATGGTAGAAAATACGGTACTGCCCCGTTAAAAATGGTACGTTTGGTCAGCCTAATTATAACACAATATATTTACCAACCTGTATGAAGTCGATTGTGATTTTTAAGCGCAGAAGAATTTTTGAACGCTTTCGGACACTGCAGACAAGGAAAAGGACGTTCACCTGAAAAAGAATGACAGGGTTCATTATAGTAATTATAGTAAAAACATATTCACCGACCTGTGTGAACTCGAATGTGATTTTGAAGATAATAAGAATTCTTGAACGCTTTTGGACAATGCGGACAAGAATAACGACGTTGACCTGAAAAGGAATGATCCTGCTGAATGGTTTATTGGATAGAACTTATTTGACCAACCCGTATGTGTTCGAAGGTGCAATGTGAGACCGTGTTTTGAGTGAAATTTTTTTTCACATTTTTCACATTCTAACGTTTTTGTTTCTGAAATAAATTGTCAGTCAATATTGACAGAAAATGGGTTTCACATTTATAATGGACTGAAGGTGAGTGAACTCTCTTCTGTACCCATTCAAATTACTTTTTCCTTGTGTATGCGTTCTAGCAACTGGAATCTGTGATATATTGTTGCCTTCTTCGTCTATTTCGCTTATGAAGAATACTTCTCCGTTTCTCCCAGTGATTGGCATTTCGGCTTCTTGTTCACTTGGGTCTGTATCAAAAATGCTATTGCTATTCGACAATTCGTGATCATCAATCATTAACTCTGGTTCCATTTTGATGACATTTGGTTCGACACTGGGTAAAATTTGAAAGCAACTCTCGGGAATATTGTGGTTGGTTATGAACTCTTGTCGGCATTTGTCGCACGTAGGATAACAGCCCCATTGGGTAGTGGAACTGCTCAATTTGTGCAGGATAATCTTCAACTTCTGCTCTTGATGGAGAGAAGGGACCAGGCCCTGTTGATTTTCCTCATTACACACATTAGAGCAAAAGCTGCATTGGTTACTGTTGAAATAGAATGTGGTCAAACATCAGTGTCTTCTAGAATTTTTATGATTGAGCGATTGAGAATCAATTGCAATTCATGGTTACAATTGTATGTAAGTATAAGAATCTTTTTTGAATCACAGAAATTCTAAGCGAATTCAGACCCTCGGGAAAAAGAAATGAATGAACTAAACCACTTCCTTTTTGTTTTATGAACAAAATAGTTCCGTTTTGTCTCAAATTCAGAACACTCAAGCTTCGTTGATAATTAAATAGTGTCTCATTACTCAAAATGGTACTGTGATCTGTGGTACTGTTGATCAGTATATGATCTATATTTTCCATTGACTCTAAGGTTTTGTTTAGCAGTGGAGCGAAATCTTGTTTTGAAATCATTGCACCTCCATTTTTTAAAAGCCACTTAACAAGTGTAGTATCCCAGGCAACTTTCATTGGTTTGAGTAGAAGAAACGTCTAGTGACTGACTTAAATAAGTGAGGTTTGGGAGCAGACAGACCAAAATTTTGCAGCGATCTTTACAGAATTGAATCGTATCATATAAGCTCAACATTCCTTCTGATCAACCAAGAATGGAATACGTTGGACATATACTCGTAGAATTCCAGATTCGATCCATCCAGTCGTTCAACGCCTTTTGAATACAAGATTTGCCGTTCACTTCGAAGTGGTAGGATGTCATTTCAAGAAACGCAGCACCCGTACTCGTGATGGCATTCTGAATTGAAATACATCGGCTTTACCCAGATTTTTGGCGTACTGTACCACTTTGGTTTGAAGCACATCTTCACAGATTGGATGACCTGCGGCGGTCATGTCATATAGCCAGCTCACTAGACTGTCCTTTTAGTACAACTAGTGAACTATTTCTGTATTTGCCTGAAAAAAGTTTGTTTTACCATCTACTACTTGGAATTTGAGTTGTGTCGAAACATGATTCATATTACGAACACTACTTTAATACTAATTTTAATGTAATAAAAATGACTTGTTCATCAATTTATAGTAGATCCTTTCCTTTTCTAGCACTTCAACTGAAAACAGCAAACCGAATAGTGAAAACAACCACAAAAACTGTAAAATTAACGATGCTTGTTTTTTATGGAATCTGTTAACACAAACATTTTACTACTGGTTCTGACTGTCGCTTTTTAGGCAAATACATGCTTATTACTATAAACTACTAGCCGATCCGGCAAACGTTGTTCTGCCATTTAAATTATTTCTAGAGAATATTTTGGGTGTTAAATAAAACATAGCTATGTATTTTAAGCGTGTTTGAATGTTTTAACGATCTATAAAATTATTCGAATGTGATCGATAAAAAGAACGAATAAAACGGTTACAACGGAAGTTGGTATGATGTTTCATGACGCAATGTATTTCATTATCGTAACTGATATGTTTGTTTTTTTCAAAAGTTGAATGAATAGAGAAACAAAAATCATATAATTTTGTCGTAAAGTAGAAAAATGAAATAAAGAAAATCAATATTCATATCGTTCAAATGCTGTCTCGTTGGAGGAAAATACGCGCTTCTCTTGTTCAATATGCACGGTTAAATGTATAACTGCTGGGTATCGTTCATGTGCACCCGTGGCCGAGTGGTTAGCGTCTCACATTATCATGCCGGGTGTTCGGGTTCGATTCCCGATCTGGCCGAGGGATTTTTCGTCAAAGAAATTTACTTCGACTTGCACTGTGGTCACGCGTATTCTATAGCTTGCCCCTCGGAATACATTCAAGGCGTGTTATTTGGCTTAAGAAATCTCAACTAAGTATTAATAAATGACGCTAATTAATACATTCGTTGAGACGGCAAAAGTTCCACAGGGAACGTTAACCCCATTCAAGAAGAAGAAGGGTATCGTTCATGAATTGGGAAACCAATGTCTGCGTTGTTGATATTTGTGAATCACATTATCAGTATTTATTCATTGATATATTAGATATTCGCCTATTTAGAGGCGAATGAACTGAAAAGTTTAAAGCCTCTTTAATTCAACATCATCATCATCATATTCGCCTACGCTTGCGATCGTGTCCATGGTGAAATCCCTACGAAAACGCTTTGTACATGTTCCATCTACCGTGCAAGGCGAAAAATGTTTCGAATTACCGCATGAAACATACACCATTATTGTGGTAACAATATCGAACAGTTATTCATATTCCGGAATCCGATTGGTTGAAGACTAGATCGAATTTCACGATCACTCGATGTCGTTTAAATACATAGGAGACATAGTCCTAACCCTAACTACATTTTTTTGGCTATAAATTTCTTTGCATTTTAACCAAAACTTTATACATAACATTGTGTCTGACGATGAAACACAATTTTCATTAAATATATATATCCCCTAATTGTAGATAATGTGTTGCTTTTTCACATCGAACACATTTTTGATATGTAGAATTAACTTAATGATAATGCGTGGATAAAAGTTCGTTCTAGCACCATCTGTCATTTAACAACATGAATAAATTCATTCTGTTTGAAAAACGACCGATGGTTAAATTATTTAAATATTGTTTATACAAAACTATTAAAATCGCGATTAAAAATAGGGTGTTAATTTTGTGGTTATATGTGTTGTTTGAGGCAAAATTTATTTTAAAAAAATATTCAAATTTTTTTCTGCATAGAGGCACTCTAATCGGAATTACATATTTGGTAATCGGTATTCTAGCGGTATCGTATAGTTTACAACCTATTCCATGCTTACCAAGCTTTTTGTGCATAATTTCATCAAAATTGTTCGAGCCGTTTCGGAGGAGTTCGGTAACAAACACCGTAACACGAGATTTATAAATATTTATATATCGATACCGAAGTGTATACTCCAAAGAATTCGGGTTTTCAATATTCAATTATTTATAACATTAAATTTCAGTGAATTTAAATCTTAAAATCGAGCGTTCGGAAATTGAACCTGTTCGGAATATGAGTCAAAACGGTACCTAACTTTGAGGATATATATTCTGCGATGAAAAATCATGTAAATAAACTTGAATTTCTGTTATTCTTTGTTTAATGAATATTTTCACAATAAACTTACAAATTGTTGCTAACATTCGCCATCTCACTCAATCCACAGAATATTATTCAATCGAATAAAATCAAAGATTAAAACTGCCCAACAATAACACTGAATCGCTAAAATGTTGTTTATATCCTAGGAGCAAAACAACTATCTGTTTTTGTACAATTTGAATCTCTTGCATTGTCTCGATTGACAGCACAAGGGAATCACGGTACATTTATGACAAGATAGTCTTGATTGACTAGTGCATGAATAGTAGTGAGGCTGTGACGTGAGCTTTGCAAGTATAATAGGACGGTATAATAAATTTGTTTAAATAAGATCGTTTCTATTGTATTTCAGCTTAATGTATCAATGTAATTCATCGCAGTGTAAAATAATCAATCAATAATCAATTTAGATTTTCTTTCTGATCAAAACCTAGGGGGAATTGTGGTTCGGTAATCCAAGTTTTAGCTTCCTGAAGCTTTCTGTAGCTACCGATATTTCCTGCCTTCTTGGATGGCACTAACGTTCCCAGTGAAACTTTTGCCTTCTCAACGTATGTATTACTTATTAGTACTTAGTTGAGATTTCTATGCCGCTTTGAATATATTCTGGAGTGGCAAGCTCTAGAAAACGCGGGACTACAGTGCAAGTCGGAAGAAATGTATTTGACGAAAAATCCCCCAGCCAGAACGGGAATCGAACCCGAACCCCCGGCATGATAATGTGTGACGCTAACCACTCGGCCTCGGGAGCACCAATACCTCCTGCTTATGCTTGAATTAAGCTATCAGAACCGGCCGAATCGCTAGGTTTAGAGATGAGATGTTGATGGGGCTGCTCCCGATTTCCTTTGACGGAATATCCCTCACGGGATAGTCATGTTTCCTCCAATTAGAAAACTGGGCCGATTCCGCGCATGTTACGGATGGTTTTAATGGATTCAACTCTTGCTATATGTGAATCAGGACCTTTCGTCGAGTCTTCCGGTTTCGATTTCCCGAGGCATGAGAATCGTTGGTCTTTCTGACAGTAGGAACAGCCAAAATAAACTACAGTAATCGTTTGCTAACTGATCCTGGTTTAACTGGTCTGCTTTTTAACTGGGCGAACGATAACTGACCCTTGGACCAGTTAAAAAGCAACAATCGATGCTATATTCAAATGGAAGACTTGCTGTGAGGTGCATTCGAATGTAATTTGAAATGTTATGAAAATTGACATTTTCGCATGACAAAAACATTGAATCAATTACAGAAAAATAATTTCCTCAAATTATATTTCATACCTGTTGTCACACTCAATGCGAAACTTCCATTGAAATCCTTTTGTTTATCCAATTTCATGATCAACGCGAATCTAACAATTCATTGAAGTTTCCCTCGATTTTATTTGACGTTTTACATGCCGGACCAGTTAAAACGCGAATGTCGGAAACTGGTCTTCCTTTTTCGCCTAGTTAGCGAATGTTCACTGTATTTTATGTACTAATTGTATAATCTGGATTTGTTTAAATTTACCTGTTGGTATCAGTTTTCGACGATATTGTACATCGTCATCGCCATCGATATGCATAAAACTATTTGGACTGAAGTGAAGCGAGTAAATGTACATGTTTTTAGTATTGCTGTTTAGGTCCTGTCCGAAGAATCGCAACACAATTTCTTCCTAATGGTCACATCCCTCGAGAATCGATGAAATGATAATTCAATTCGAGTTGGACTCGAGCCCGGGCATCAATGACCGAACGCTCACGCATTCGGGCAACACATCGAGTCATTGAGTTGTCTGAAAAAAATATTACGGTCGAACCGCCGTAAAAAGACCAGTTTTAAAAACTATGGATGGGTTATACAGATCCGCATGACCCAGGTGTGAATACATCGATAAGAACACACACGATTAATCATAAGCGTCACACGCCCCGCTGCAATGAGAACATAGCCTAATGCTTAATCTTTCTTCCGTTTATTATCTGTTTATTCCAAAGCGTTACGTTCATCCACGAGTGATGAAAAATCCAATCACTTATAAGGCGTCGTGCACAAAATACGTAAGGCGAGAAGCTGGGAGGGGGGGGGGGTCGAGGTTGCGTTACCTGCTGTGTATTAGAGATGGGAAATTGCGTTACGTAGGGGCTGGGAGGGAGTCCAAAATTCGGATTTTTAGCGTTACGTAATTTGTGCACGACGCCTAACAGTATAAAGCTAAAAAATCTTGGGACAAGCGAAAAGAGCCTTGAAGCCCGTTTTCGCTCGAATAAATGATGCTCTGTTTCTGGTGGGATTGAAAAAATATTTTATATTATGAGCTTCAGCCTAGCAACCAGTCGATAGCACCCAACACGTCCTGCTCGTAGTCCATTCGTCTCTAGCCCTGAATATTTTAATTTTATGTTACATATGGTACATGTGAGATGGAGTAGAGTAGGCGAACTGTATTTGGATTGGTAAATACAATAGAGCTTACCACTCAGAATGTATTTAAGCCAAATAACACATTGAAATCTCAACTAAGTACTAATTAAAAAATGACGCAAGTATTACGAGGGTCACTATTTATACTTCGGGAATTGGCAACACTGATGCCATGTGAGTCCATCTGACAGTTCCATCGTAAAGTTTGACATTTTTGACAATATACGTACTCAGAACATTTTGTCATACGGACGCTATTTGTTTATTTTATATTTAGTTGAAAGTTTGGTCTCGGCAAAAAAATGGAACTGAATCGTGAACATTTTCGTGCGATGATTTTTTACGACTTTCGACGTGGATTATCACAACAAGAGTGCGTCAATCAACTTAATTTGACTTTTGGCGATGAAGCTCCATCAAAAACCACTGTGTATCGCTGGTATAGTGAATTCAATCGTGGTCGTAGTTCGCTGTCCGACGAGTTTCGTGAAGGTCGTCCAAAATCGACTGTAGTGCCAGAAAACATCGATGCTGTGCACGAAAGCAAGATCGTCATGTAACCTATTGTGAGATTGAGGCATCCCTAAGCATTAGTTTGGTCTTAAACCAAAAATGGTAATGTGGGTTTACACTGCCATTGTGCGGCCTAGAATAACCTATGCCTCATTAGTCTGGTGGCCAAAGACCAAGGAGACTGTAGCTACAAAAAAGCTAAACAAACTCCAACGACTAGCATGCATTGCAATTACTGGAGCAATGCGAAGCACACCCTCGAAGGCACTGGAGGCTATCCTTCACTTGCTACCTCTGAACCAACATGTTCAGCTAGAGGCTAAGAAAAGCGCTCTAAAGCTTAAACAATGGAAAAAAAATACTAGACGGAGACAAAATTGGTCACTTGAGCATCCTGAATCTCTTACCCGTAGGACCATCCTCAGAGATGAACAGTGATTGGATGGAACCTAGGACTAACTACGACATTCCATACAGTGTAATCGAACCTTCTCGCTCAATATGGGATGAAGGCGGTCCCAGTGTTCGTAATGGTTCAATCATGTTCTACACTGATGGGTCAAAAATGGGAATCAGAACAGGTGGTGGAGTGTATGGTCCCAGAACAAAAATCTCTGTAGCTATGGGAAACTGGCCAACAGTTTTTCAAGCAGAAATAGCTGCGATAATAGAATGCTCAAATGTCTGCCTTAAAAGAAAATATAGACATGCTAACATCTGCATATTCTCAGACAGTCAAGCGGCACTTAAAGCTCTAAATGCTTTTAAATGCTCCTCAAAAATTGTCTGGGAATGCATTCTCCTCTTACGGCAACTAAGTCGGATAAGTTCGGTACACCTGTACTGGTTTCCTGGCCATTGTGGAATAGAGGGAAACGAGCGAGCAGATGAACTTGCCAGGAACGGCTCAAGCTCACCTTTCACTGGTCCAGAACCATTCTGTGGAATATCTGACTGTGTATTGAAAGGTGAGCTGAAGAACTGGGAAGACCGGGAAGTGTTAGCCAACTTAACCAGTCAAAAAAATATATATATTATAAAATTTATCAAACAGAGTATTCCTGATTGGCACTTATCTCGCTATAGCTTTCAGTCTACTTCTTCATCAATAAGCAGTAGGTAAGCTTGAAGCGGAGTACAAAAAAATGGGATATACCACAATAGTTCAGAATAATGGGCGCAGTGGTTCACATCCAACAGGGGGGAAAAAAAGCATTAGTTCCACCAGCATATATGCGATTTTACATGAACACTTAGTTGTGCGAAAATTATGTTCACGTTGGATCCCACATAATTTGACAATCGCTCAAAAAAAAAAGGCTCGTGTCGATTGGAATAAATGCTTTGAAAATTGGTTTAAGCGCATGCAAAAGTGTATCGATCATCGTGGCGAGTACTTTGAAAAACAATAAAAATATATTCGCAGCTTAACTATCTGTTTTTGTTCCTATTCCTGAAATATAAATAGTGACCCTCGTATTACGTCTAAAATAGCTTCCGGTATTCGAAATGACTTACTTCGGATTACATTTTAAAAACCGCTCTGCTGATTCATCAATGATATCTGTTTGCACTTGCAAACGTAGTAAGTGGGCATCTGTCAATTGACGAATTTACGTTGGATTTACAACCAGATGGCGTGGCGAGTAAAATGAGGATGTTTCGTTTTTTTTTGGTATGAAATTCGTTCAAATTTTCTAGAAAAACCATAATTTATCTTCAAATTTCCCGGTTTCATGTACTCTTTCCACGCTGAAAAGGTTAGAAAATCATCGTTTTACAATGTGCTATGTGTATTACGAGGAATGGCTTGTTATAAGTATTGTAACTTTAATTTTTTTCAACTATGTAAACAATGAATAGGGTGTTTTGCGCTAAAATACTGCAAATCCTTCTCGTATTGGCCCCTACATAATCAATGATATTAGCCAATTTGATATGATATCGATTTCATCGAAATTATCTATAGTATCAATAACCGGTATGCATTATCAAACATAAAATTTTCAAAGACTATCTATGACTATGGTCAAATCGCGTGTTGAAACCATCGTAGATATACAAAACTCCAACTTTATTACCATATACTGACGACATTCAATGGCTAAAATGAATAATCACCAACGAATCTTGCTTTTCAGTGCGTAAAATAAACAAACACCCTCATTTTTGTGGTTCTGAGCTCTAATGTAGATGTCGCATGAGCTGATTCAGCTTTGCGTAAATTCGTCAATAAAAAAGGAGGAAATAATCAAATTGATTTCAAAACAAAATGTTTGTCTTTTGTCGGTGGACCCGTCTAACCCGACTTGATTAGTAGTTTCTTTTCGTTTATATTAGTAGTTAGAAAATTTCACCGCTGATTCGATAAACTAAAAGAGAAGTGATGGTAAAACATTCATGTAACGAAATATACCCCAAAAAATTACTCGATAACAATGAGAACATTATTTTCTGCAAACGAAAATTTACATCAAGCTGCTTTTTGAAGATTACTTTTTTGTTTTTTTTTAACAATTTCAACAAAAGGTGTATACAGTACGTGTCAAAGGTATTGATAAACTGTATTGCAAGTTTGTACATCATTAAAATTCAGAATAAAATTAATTTATCGATAATACAGGGGTGTCCGTCTTTCCTACCGCGTCCGTCTTTCCCGACTTTCCCCGACTAGTGATGTCTAAATTTTTCATTTGTTCGATTATCGATTAATCGTTGGGGCATTTTTAAATATTCGATTCATTCGAATAATTGTCTTTCAATATTCGATTAATCGAGCGAATATTTATTTTTTGTTATAATCATGTATCACGTTGTCATTCTGGTCTTGTGGTCCATCGGGTTGTCGCTGTTAGATGGTTGAATAAAAAATGTTGAATACAAAAATTATATAGCCTAATTCTTAACCTAAAAATGCATTAACCTTGAGAAAGATTCCTTCTTTCATTAATCGCGATTACTGTGATAATTATTCGATGTATTTATGTTTTGATTTAGAATTATTCGATACAAAATTACTCGATTATAGTTTCAGATATTCGATTATTCGAATTAATCGAACGATTAACCGACGTCTCTATCCCCGACTTCTATTCATCTTATTTCAAATGTCTTAAAAATGGAAACATGTTTTCACACCTGGCATCATTGGCCACTATTCGCGTTGACGGCATTGAGCTTTGTTTACTAGTTTAGGGGAGCATCAAAGAATAATTGATTTCCAGGCGGAATGAACATTTTTTGAAATTAAAACTATGAATGAAATTTAACTTTTCCGTATCAAAACTGCATTCTATTTAAATGAAAAAAACTTTTTCTTGCAAATTGTGAAAAAATCTCATAAGAAAATAGTTTTTAAAGACAACTTTATATTATAATGAAAAGATATAGTAACAATGTTAGAAATGTATACACAAATAGGTCGGAAATACGTGTTTCAAGTAATTAAATACCAAGATTTGAAAATTTTCATTCAAATTTTAACATTTTAAAACTGGCTTCGTGTTTTCTTATCTAATAGAGATTATTCTAACGAGTTTGGGACCCAATTTATGGCCCCAAATTGAAAGTCTCCACCAGACGTCGACATTGTAGCACTGTCATCGCGGATAGTTTTTTTACGAAATTTAACGAAACATTTGTAATCAAGGAACATTGGTTTATTATCATTTGAAATCTCCGCCTATTTGATGCTGTAATATAAAACATCGGTGCGAGAACGTCTCGCTTGATATTTGATGTTCTTTGTTCTACACATAACATTTTGCCCTGTATATAACTATGGCAATCTCATCAAGTATACGTTATCTATCCAGTAATGTACTCAGAGGATGGTATTATCCGCTTATTTCACGTAACTTTCATCAATCTCAAAGTATTATGAAGTATGTTTTGTCATCCAGGATGAGTGTCTATGTTTGTTTTGTTTTTTTTAGCTCTCCGGCACGGTGAATACGAATGGCAGGATCCTAAAAGTGAAAACGAAGTGTAGTTTGTTCAGACAAGTGTTACCACTTTGAATACTCTTGTTATTTCCATCTGATTTCTAGGGTAAATATCACATACATTGATAAGGACGGAAAACGTACGCCAGTTCGTGGCAAAATAGGCGATAATGCGCTTTATCTGGCTCATCGATACGGTATCGAGATGGAAGGTGCCTGTGAGGCCTCCTTAGCGTGCACCACATGTCACGTTTACGTTCTAGGGGATTATGGGGACAAACTGCCCGCTTCCGAGGAGAAGGAAGATGATTTGCTGGATATGGCACCGTTTTTGAAGGAAAACTCGCGGCTAGGTTGTCAGATAATTTTGACGAAGGAATTGGAAGGATTAGAACTTCAGCTACCGCTAGCGACGCGCAATTTTTACGTAGATGGCCACAAACCAAAGCCTCACTGAGAATGGCTAGTCAGAGCATGTATGATTAAGGCTGATACTCCGTAGATATATATTATTGTTATAATTGAATAACAAAATGTTAGAGATGACACCAAAGGTGGTATGGTATTAAAAAGATTGCTAAACTGATAACGTGTTTCTTCTATATTGCTTGAATTTGCGACCCTGAATATCATTGTGAGGTTCAGACTTTTTTTTCCCGTTTGGGTGTGCTGCGTCCATTGTTTTGAACTATTGTGCTATGCCCAAACTGACCAGACGTCCCGCGTTACGTTACAATAAATGAATCTCAAAATATATTTATTTGGCAGAGTGCTCAAGAGCGCTTCCAATGAATCCGAAGATCAACACGTTGAGCCAGTTTCATCGCACCGAAAGTGAACTTTTTGTTCAGAGAGTGTGCACTGGGAACGATAGCAAAATTGGAAAATGATTTTTATAGAAGTGCCCTATTGATCCGCAGGGACCGCCGTTAGTCAGATGAAACATTCATTCTCGGTCCTCTAGCTCGATCGGGACTCAACCAGTTAAGTTTTGGCTGTACTTATCCCGTTTGAATCCACTCATCTCAGATAAAGACGTACAAAACATTGTGTCGCGCTGTTTGGACACCGTAGATCCGGTTGACATTTTGCGACTGGTTCCTAAAGGCAGAGACACTAGCAACATGAAATTTGTGTCATTGAAGATTGGTTTGGATCCTAGTATGAAGGACTTGGCACTTGACCCGGTCTCATGGCCTGCCGGATTACAATTCCGAGAGTTTGTTTTATTTTCCTTTATTGATTTATTTAGGCTCAAGTGGATAAAGAGACACCATCAAGTAATACATTTTAAAACTATTTGACTATATTATAATTACATAATTATTAACTTAAGCCTAACTAGCTAAAACTACTGTGCAATATATAAAAAAAATAATAATTTATTCCTTCGTTGCCTCGTCGGTATTATCCTTGTCTTGAACAGTGCCTGTGGTGGGTCGTAACAACTACATCGCCAGTTGATGTAGCAACTGTATCCTTTGGCAGTGAGTGCCTCCTTGTTATGTTAATAGCTCCTGTAATGACCTTATCTCAACGGGTACTAAGTTCTGTTTGTGTAATAGGAAAGGAAGGGAGAATGGATAGTGGGAGTAGGAGATGTGACCTATATAATAAAATTAGCGCTTCTTAGGAAGACATATATGGGGAACATAAAATTAGGGTCGCGAGTAGCTAAGATATTGCGAACTGTCATGCGTGAGTGTACTCCTTGAGCCTCTAAATCGGCAACCAGTTTAATTCTTTCATTGCAAAATTTATTACATGACCAAACAACGTGCTCGATGTCATGATATCCATGACCACAATTGCATAAATTGTTAGTAGCAAGACCTATGCGGAAGAGATGCGCATTTAGCGTGGAATGATTGAACATCAATCTGGACATAGTTCTAATAAAATTTCTGCCAAGATCTAACCCTTTAAACCAGGCCTTCGTTGAAACTTTAGGGATAATAGAGTATAGCCATCTCCCAAGCTCATCTCTGTCGGGAAATGGAGAAGAATTCCCGATACGCTATTTGTCTTTCAAAAACTGTGCCCTGCATACTACCCATCTTTGCGAGTGTATCCGCTTTCTCATTACCAGGAATAGAGCAATGGGAAGGAATCCAAATGAAAGTGATTCGAATACTTTTATCAACAAGAGAATTCAATGCATTCCTAATTTCGATAAGAAAATATGATGCTTTCGTCTGTTGTTTCAAGGATTGAATGGCTTGTATACTGCTAAGACTATCCGAGAAAATAAAATAGTGATCAGGTGGTAAGGACTCAATGGTCTTAATTGCATGATATATTGCAGCCAGTTCGGCAACATACACTGAACAAGTGTCTTCAAGTTTATGAAAGCTAGTGTAATGTTCATTAAAGACACCAAAACCAGTGGATCCGTTGATTCTTGAACCATCAGTGAAAAACATTCTTGAAGAATTGATATGGTTATATTTTGAAGCGAAAATATTAGGGATTAACGATGATCGAAAATGATCTGAAATGTCTCGAGTTTCGTCCTTCATAGAAAGATCGAAATCAACGGAAGATCTGCAAATGTTCGGAAAGCTAACATTATTGACTGCTGAAGGTTTTATTTCTTGAGAAATGTAATGAGAGTACAGATCCATGGATCTCGATCGTTGGTTCAACTCGAGAAGCTTCTTACAATTCTCAATTACTAATGGGTTCATGATTTCGCTTCGGATTAAGAAGCGATAGGACAGCTCCCAAAACCGAACCTGCAATGGTAAAACACCTGCCAAGACTTCAAGGCTCATGTTGTGTGTTGATTGCATGCACCCTAAGGCTAAACGCAAGCAACGATACTGTATCCTCTCCAGTTTAATGATGTGGGTTTTAGCAGCCGAACGGAAACAAAACGAACCATATTCCATGACTGACAGTATTGTAGTTTTGTACAGCCGTATCAGGTCTTCTGGATGAGCACCCCACCATGTTCCAGTAACTGTCCGGAGAAAATTTGTTCTCTGTTGACATTTTTTTATTCAGATACGCAATATGTTTTCCCCATGTACATTTAGCATCAAACCAAACGATTGAACGATGGTTTTGTTGAACAATTGAAGCAGAAGTTCGGGAGGTTGGTGCTTCCTAGAAAATACAACCATTTCTGTTCAATACCTAGATTCATAGCCCATGTAGATAAATAATTTAAGGAAATTTGCAGCGGTCTTTGCAAATCAATAGTTCTAGTACCTGATATGGATACAACATTATCATCTGCCAGTTGCCTCAAAGTACATCCATCTGCAAGATGATCATATCATTAATATAGAAATTATACAGAAGAGGACTTAAGCAAGAACCTTGAGGGAGACCTATGTAGCTAGTCCTAGAAACGGCACAATTTCCATGAGAAAAGTGCATGTGCTTTTCGGATAACAGATTAAACAAAAAGTTGTTTAAAATTGGTGAAAATCCATGGTTGTGAAGTTTATCGGATAAAATTCTTATTGATACTGAGTCAAACGCCCCTTTAATGTCTAAGAAAACAGAAGCCATCTGTTTTTTATTACCAAAGGTCGTCTGAATTTCGGAAGCAAGTAACGCAAGACAATCATTTGTCCCTTTGCCCTTGCGGAAACCGAACTGCGTATCTGATAATAAGTTATTCTCTTCAACCCATTCGTCTAAACAACGTCATTTTTTCCAATAACTTACGGATGCAAGATAGCATGGCTATTGGTCTGTATGAGTTATGATGGGAAGCTGGCTTATTCGGTTTTTGAATGGCTATTACTCTCACTTGTTTCCACTCGATAGGGACAATGTTTTGCTCAATAAACTTATTAAATAACCTTAATAAATGTTTCTTAGCGACGTTTGGAAGGTTCTTCAAAAGATTAAATTTGATTCCATCGGAACCAGGAGCTGAATTATTGCACGAAAGAAGTGCAAGTGAGAATTCAGTCATAGAAAACAATGTCTCGTTATTACTATTGGAAGACGATGTATTACGAGATATGTCTTCTGCAGGGACAAAATCTGGACATACTTTTTTGGCAAAATCAAGAATCCATCGGTCTGAATACTCTTTTTTATCGTTTGTGTTGTTTTTGTTTCGCAAACACCTGGCTGTATTCCACAGGGTACTCATAGATACCCTGTTTTTTCGCTCCAATAAGATTTTTGAATTTGGCGACCCCTCTTGAAGTCGCTAACCTATTCGCGAAGTTTTTCAATTCGGTCTACAACATAAATTCTCCACCTCTTAGCCCAATGAGTTTCAGTCGCATACAGGGATATGACTTCAATATTACAACGCTGCAGTTCTCACCACACGACGTCATGTTACTTTATCGATTTCCTGTCTGTTTAATCGTTCGTTGAACGAAAGATCCTTTCCCAGCGTGTGGAAGATAACCACGATCGTACCAATACACAAAGCAGGGAATCGGAATCAGGTTGAGAATTATCGTGGAATATCGCTCCTCTGCAGCATGAATAAAGTTTTTGAAACTCTTGTCCACAACGCCCTTTACATCGTGGTTCATCCTGTAATATCGGAGTTTCAACACGGGTTCGTCCAGCAGCGATCTACTACCACAAATTTGATGTGCTACACCAATATTCTATTCCGTGAGGTTGAATCCCGTAAGCAGGTCGATTCCATCTACATCGATTTTTCGAAAGCATTCGACACCGTGCCACACCAATATGCGACTGCAAAATTAAAAGCCATGGGATTTCCAACCTGGCTGGTTGAGTGGTTTCTATCCTACTTAACGGACCGTCAGTTCTCCGTGTCGGTTAACTCCACTCGTTCTGCAACTTTCAAAATCACATCTGGAGTACCACAAGGAAGCGTGCTTGGACCGCTTTTGTTTGTTCTTTTCGTCAACGACTTGCGTCCTCATTCATCATCTTTTAAACAAATGTTCGCCGACGACCTGAAGATGTTCCGCGTTATTGTGACTACACTCGACTGCCTCGCTCTACAAAATGACATCGATGAACTGCTACTGTGGTGGTTTGGTGTCACGATCGACTCCAAGATAAGATTCAATGAACACGTGGCACTTATCGCGGCGAAATCCTCTACCATTCTAGGTTTCATTCGACGTTTCACTTGGCAATTTACCGATATCTACGCACAGAAAGCATTATTCTGCAGCCTGGTTCGTAGCGGCTGAGAATATGCGGCCCCTCTCATCACGCATCGATGATTGTCAGAATTGAACGAATACAGAAGCGCTTTATTCAATTCGCTTTACGAAACCTACCATGGAATGACCCGTCTAATCTGCCTGATTATCCTGCACGCTGTATGTTAATCAAAATAGAAACATTACGAAACTCACCATGGAATGACCCGTCTAATCTGCCTGATTATTAGGTTCGACCTGAAGACAATTTGCGTGATACCTCTTTATGAAGGCAGCAACTTCCGGCAGGCACCTCATACTGTATATCTCCCCGTTCACCGCAAGACTCGAAAGAAGAGCGGCTTGGACATTCCGTTCTCGCCGATCGTCAGCCAGAGAAGGACCATATTCGAGAACTTGGTGTGGAATTTATATTTAACGTCAATGCTTACCTCCTTGGTGGGGAACGTAAGGTATCCGGTCTACTTCCAGTCCTTGAATTATAGCGTCAAGTAGGTTTCGTCATTCATTATGAGCACGACAGCGCTTCGCCGGAAAGAAATTTTTTTCACCAGCAACTCCAGCTATTCCATCTGACCTCGTCTGACGCTTCCGCATAAAAATGTTCCGTTCTCCACCGTTTGGCTGGTTAATTCGATCTCCCGGCTTAAGGAGCAGCAGGAAGAGGATGTTGGTTATACCAGATCGGCTATATCCGGTAGACACGAAGTGCCTCAGGAAGCTTCTTCGATCTTCTTCGCTCCGGCTGGAGCTGGCATTATGAACAAATCATCATGTTGCTTGACTGTTTTCGCCATGGCTGCTGCGAATCATCAGCGTTGAATCATTTTTGTTGAAGGCTTAATAAACGTAAGATTCAAGGAAAATTTGTTCCATTGAATTATCTTTCCTATTTTTTTCCATCGCCATAAGAAATTTGTCAATTTTTTTATGCAAACGTTAACAGTAAAATCGTTGGAAAATTGCTTCGAATTTTCAAATATTCCATTCGGTAATTTGAAGAAAATGGTAGAATTCGAATCGTGCTTGCCAGGCTTAAATGCTCCGATTGAGGGTAAACAAAATCTGTACCACCGAAAAATTACAACTTTGTGTTGTGTCAGTTTTTCAGTATCTCTTAGCAAAATTATATCTCCTAAGCAGAACGAAACATCTCAGAAGACGCAGAACCACAACAGAAAATCCGAACAGAATCTGTTGGGTGGTGGCGGCGGAGGAGAAAAGAATAGCTCCGAAATTAATTTTCATCTTCAGTTATCAACCGAAAAACACAACTCTCAACAGAGAAAAATACTTTACATTTAACTGGAAGTAATAATTGAAATCACGAAATTGAATGATCGATTGAAAAAAATCCCAAATAAATCATTGGCGATTTATCAGTCATCCAGCTGGCGACCGGATCATCCAGGATGGCAAAAAGGCTTTTAAAATGGTATTTCTCAAGGCCAAGTTGTTTAATTTATTTTTTCAAATTGGATTTTTTCAATACTAGAGACGAATAAACTGAGAAAGCTTGAAGCCTCTGTAATTCGAAATAACATCATTATACCGTTATACCAATAAATCCAAACACACTCCTAAATTCACAGAAGCTCTTTTTAGCCAAAAATAATAAAAAATAGATTTTTAGATTTTGTTTGGTAGACCCAGCTGAAGGTGGTTGATTCATAATTCATTCTTGTTCTCACGAGAACAATACACGCACTCAGAACAATAGACGTAACGCACTCATCGCGACATTCTTCTCGTATAACACACAATGAGACTCTAGGTGATTATCTGTTCTCCCACTACCGTTATCTATTTGATAACGCATAGAATCAACAATTCGTACAATCCCACGGTATGAAAACCGACAACGTACGCCCTAATTGATATTTCTCTTCTGCTTCGATTCTGCTCTACACTATGCAAGTTTCTTGCATATTCTGAAGATGCATTCTGTGGTGACAAAAGTTTTTCAACACAGTAACAAAATAGAAATTGATGTTGGCCAGAGCGATCACAATATTTAGAGAACTTTCACTAACAGTAAACGACATGCATCGAAAAATCTTGGATAAGACGGATTTTCAAGCAGGTATATTTATAGATTTTTGTGATTTCAATAGTTTTCTTTCAAAGCAATTTCCAGCTATTGAGACTATTTTTGGGTAAATAAGTAGCCAGGATCACTCATACACCTCCTATTTTTCGAACGAACTGATTGACAAACCAAAATCTTTGCTTCCCAAATGTAACGCTCTCGTTTTACAAATTTTAAACTTACACCCCATAACAGATTCAATTTTTTTTTATCTAATCTGTTCATTTTATTAAGCTCATTTAGCAATTCAGCTGTAACAGAGCCGAATTTATTCATGTACATTTTTATCTGCGCTCTGGCGGATGTGCACAGGTAAAAGAACAGAAGTGGCTTTTAATGTATATTACACAATCGCTATTTTTGGCGTAAGAGTATTCCTATCTTATCGATACACATTTTTATCTATTATACAGTAGCTATTTAGGCGTAAGAGTATTCCTGTTCTATCGATACACACATGTCGCCTTTCCTTTTTTCGACGTGAGAATATTCCTATTGTTTAAACTTTCACAGTTGGGCCAACACAGCGGGACTGTTGATATGAGGCTTCCATTGTTGTGAGCGATAAGATACTGGGATTACCGTCACATGATGATTGTTGCGTGGAAGTAGTAACTAGAATACGTTATGAGCTCATGATCGTTCGCTTAGTAGCGGACACGCTTAGGCTACGTAGACCCCCCTACAGATTCAAATATGATGTGACGCTCATCGTGTACAAATTACGTAACGCTAAAAATGCATTTCTAATAGATAGCAAAGGAATTGATGAGAAATATATCGCATTTATAACCATGAATAACATTTTATTTTTCCCGAGATAAACAATCGAATAATTGTGAAATACCAAACACTATCCATACGCTATATGTGCCTCGTTTTGATTGGTCCAATTTGTGGTCCTCAAATGGTTCCGACCAAAAGGAGTCATACGCCTCTTTGGTTATGTTTGGTTTTTGACTGGTTAAGTTTTATAGACATCCAATTGGTTGTCGCTTCCTGGTCTTCCTATTTCTTCAGTTCACTCTTCAACACACAACCAGATTCCACAGAATAGATCCAGACTAGTAAAGGGTGAGCTTGAGCTACTTCCATTTCTTTTTCTTCATTTACTTGTTCATTTCCCTCTACACCTCAGTGGCTCGGAATTCAGTACAGTTGCACCGAACTTATCTGACTTTCTTCAAAAATTGTCTGGGAATTTTTCGGCAACTAAGTAAGATAAGTTAAGCATTAAGGAATTTAAATGCCTCTTAACTGTCTGTGAATATGCAGATGCTAGCATGTATATATATTCTTTTGAGACAGACATTTATTTATTTTATTATTGCAGTTATTTCTGCCTGATAAACTGTTGCCCAGTTTCCCAAACCTACAGAGATTTTTGTTCTGGGACCATACACTCCGGCAACTGTTCTGATTCCCATTTCGACCCATCAGTGTAGAACATGATTAAACCAATACGAGCACTGGAACCACCTTCGTCCCATACTGAACGAGAAGGTTCGATTACACTGTATGGAATGTCGTAATTTGTCCTAGGTTCCATCTAATCACAGTTCATCTCTAAGGATGGTCCCCGTCTAGTATTTTTATTCCATCTTTTAAGCTTTAGAGCGCTTTTCTTAGCCTCTAGCAGAACATGTTGGTTCAAAGGTAATAGGTGAAGGATAGCTTCCAGCGCCTTAGACGGTGTGCTTCGCATTACTCCAGTGATTACAACACATGCTAGTCATTGGAGTTTGCTTTTTTGTGGCTGCGGTCTCCTTAGTCTTTTGCCACCATACCGATGAGGCACAGAATATCCTAGACCGCATAATGGCAGTGTAGACCCACAAACCATTTTTGGCCTATCATTTAAAGCATGCCCATAGGGCAATGTTGGCCTTACTGATGATTAAATCTAAGTGTGTGTTCCAATTTAGTTTAGCATTTTTCATTTAGTATACACCATGGCATTTCACTGAAACGCTGCATTTTATTCCTGTCCTCCAAGATGCAAAGGCTGCAGATGCTGTTTCTTCTGTTTGGTGAAATTTGGAACAATTTTTGTTTTTGAGAGATTTATGCCCGGACCTTCTGTGGCACACCATGATTGTGTAAGGTTCAAGACCTTCTGCAACCTGCTCGATTTCACATCGTCGAACTTGCCACGTACCATTATGACTACAGTAATCATTCGATAACTGAGCGAGAAGGGAAGGCCAGCTATCGACATTCACTTCCTAACTGAACCGGCATGTAAAACGTCAAATTGAATCGAGGGGAGCTTCAATGAATTGTTTGACTACATTCAGCTTTGTATTCCGAATTTGAGAAACGACAATGACAATAATTGATTTTCAGGTGGAATGAACACACTTTTGAAATAACAATTATGAATGAAAATTAACTTTTCTCAATCAAATAAGTATTTAGATGGTGAAAGCTAGTCACGCGGAATGGAGTAAGTTTAATTTCGGATTTATTTAGCTTTTTTGCTAACATTTTGAATTTTGTTTTGCTTTTTAAGAAATAAAAAATAAAAAAATAGCAATTTACTCGCTTGGTGGCATTTTTAGAACGAAATCCTGACGTATCCAGAGGACGTAGATTTGTTTATTAGGATTCGATAAATGCACTATGGGATGTAATTGAGGACTAAAAATGTAGCTCCCGTAGCCCGATTGAAACATGGCGAAAGGCCTAATTTCGATTGTCCTAATTGAATAGAAATTCTTTGTTTCTATTTATGGATTAGACTAACAGAGAGTTGCAATTGGTGAACAAGACCCGAATCAGGACGATAGTTATATCGAATAAGGCCATTGATCTTTTGTTTTTACATAATAGTAATATTTTCATATGTTTATTGTTTTAAAAACATACTTTGAATGAGAGAACATTTAAGTTTCAAATAAGGAAAAAATGAATCTATCATTGCAAAGCTTTTAAATTAATAATTTTTAAATTATTCTCGTTCTTTTTCCATAATTTTAATATCCGTCTAAAGAAAACCTGAATCATTTTCTGCTTTTCGCAAATTCCTTGAAACTCATCAGATGTTTCATATGAAAATTATGCTTCTGACCGACGCTACTGACCAATTTGTATTTAAATAATTATATCAAACCTCATGTCCCGTATATCAAATTACACGAGAATGGGAAGGATAAGAGGATTAAACTTCAGTATCCCATATGGGAGTAGCTCAGATTATACTGATCAAGAGATGGATAAATTCAGGCTTATTCTGAGATATAGAAGATATTATTATTCATCAAAATTGTAGAAACAGTTCTAAAAAAATGAGTTTAACGTTGACCTATACTAAATACTTCTCACTATTCAAACGAGTAAGACAGAGCTGAGTAAAATAGTATGCGAGATATCGATTATTAAACTCATGATATTCATGCTTTTTCTCTAGAGTTATTTATAGAAAGAGGAAGTAAAATTACATTCCCATAAGTTAAACAACTACATTATTCAAGGGCAACCTAGTATTCCTCCTCATCTTTGAAGCAGCGTTTGATTCAGCAAACTAAATTGAAATCATCGAGGTATAATCGCAAACTTGTCATTTCAAAACATACGTTCAATTAAATGGAATATTATCTCATACACTTATTAATTTTGCTTACATAACGTTCGAACGTCCGAAATTATGCAACCGACATAACTTTCAAACGCCCTTAATTATGCAACTGACATGTCTTTTATAAACGGGAATGAACTCTTTCACTTCACGGAGTTTATTTTTACACGCAACTGTCCGTGACAATGATGATAGACACAAAGGGCCTGATTCTCAAATACACTTCGAATACACTTCACGGTGGAAACGGAATGAAACGTATCCGCGATGACAACGATACTGTGTCGGCATCTGGATACGAGATTTGTTTCCCACTAAACTTATCATTATAATATCAGATTATCTTCAGATGAAATTTTTGTATAAGATTATTATATCACATGAAGAAAACAAAGTTTTCCACTCACATTGAATACCAGTTTGATACGAAGCAGTTCATTTTCATTAATGATTTTTGATTTGTAAAGTGCTCATTCTGCCTGAAAACTCATTATTATCTTCGACACTTCACTAACTCGTTAAACGTAGTTCAATGGCGTGCTGTTTATTCCGTTTCCACCGTGAAGTGTATTCGAGAATCAGGCCCAAAAAGATTAAGTGGAGTGTAAGTGACGTGAAAGCGTTTGTGACTAGAGATGGGCAAACCGTTCACGAACGGTACGAAAGAACTAGTTCGCCGAAAAGAGTGAACGAGCGGTCGTTCTTTTTCAAAGAACGATAGTTCTCCAAACGAACTGATTGCGAGCGAACGGTTTGTGAACGAACTAATTCCGTAAGAACGGTTTGCGAGTGAACTGTTGGAGAGTGAACTGTTTGTGAACGAACTGTTTGCGAGTGAACTGTATGGGAAAGAACTGATTGAGAGTGAACTGTTTGGGAACGAACTGTTTGAGAACGAAGTGTTTGCGGACAAATTGTTTGCGAACGAACGAGTGCAGCTGAACTGATTTACGCTGGGCGGAATGGATAAATATAACGAGAACGCTTGTAAGGAAAATAAAACGATTTGTCATTTATGAGCAAAATGCGTGTAACGCAGGGTTTATTTTGTTATTGTATTCTCAATTTTGGGTTAAAAATTAAATTAGATTCTCGTAGTTTTAAAAGCAAAACTTCATATACATAAATAAAAAATCTGGGGGAAGCTGGGGCGATTCATGGATTAAGTAAAATACAATTTTATAGTGAGGGTATGTTGAGAAAAAAGTTTTTTCGTTGCTTTCAATTCATTGTTTGGCCAATTGCGTGAACCTGTGTGTTGTCCAAAAAGAGAATATGAAAAATTGCACATATTTTGTGAGCATCAAATTGTTACATAAACTTTTGTCGACCGATAAACATATTTTCACATACAGTTTGCGACTTTTAATGAAGCAGCTTATCTTTCCCCACTAAATTTCAAAAATATAAATCCCATACATACACTATCCAATCCAACGATATCAATATTGATGCTGCTGTCTATTGATGTTGGGTTCCAGCTAACATTCTATGTTGTTCTTAATATCGCTGAACGAAAGAGCGAAAGAACGGTTCAAATGAACTGATTCACTTTGATGAACGGTTAGTGAGTGAACCGTTCATCAAAGTGAACTGTTTTGCCCATCTCTATTTGTGACAGTGATGTTCGTGATCAGGCCCATAAAAGATGGTATACAAGATGTTGACAATCCTGTCTGGCTTACAAGCATGGTATTCACTAAGCAAGATATTGTTGATTCAGTATTGCGTGATTACGTTGCTCCAGTCGAAAATTTATTGACAGAAGAATCGCTTTCCTAGACACCGCTTATGAGTTTTGGAGACCTGAAAAAAGAGCCGACGTTTTCTGACGCACTCAAGTGTCTAGATGGCTTGTTGCGATTCGTGAGGAACGATGCTGCAAATGTGAGCCATCTCAAATCGCTACGAACAAAATTAATTGAAATTGAATGACTGGAGACTATTGCGCGTTTTTTCCTTTTGTGTTATTTCAATATAATCAAATGTTATTATTAAAAATTTCATCAAGTTTTTTGTCAAGCGAAAATAAATTCAATTTTTATAACATCCGAATGTCTCTCACAGCAAAATTTCACACTGAATATGGTGTCAATTGTTTACACATTTCTGCGTTCGCCCAGTTAAAAAGCAGTCTAGTTAGCGAACAATTACAGCATATCGTTAGCTAACCCCACGATTTCGAAACCTTTTGCTTTAAGCTTCCCAAAATGTCGTCAACCACTAGTGACCAAAGGAGATATGATAGAACCCATTGATAGATAAGAAGCATTATCGAAAGCATCTTCGATGTCAAGAAACAACAGCGTGTGACTGTGACTGTGGATTTGCTTGATTGGTAGGCCATCTGGTGTTTAGATAAAGGACCTTCGGTCATGAATGCTGACTTTATGTATTCATGTAAGGTAAATGAATTTGGTTTGTCCATTCGAAAATATGATCATGGTTTGTCCACTTTTTTGAATGCTCTGATTTAGCACACCTTTGTCAAATCAGGTATTCGAATGTTTCAAAACATATAAATGAAATTGTCTTTTTAATGATTTACAGTAGTTTTATAGTATATTTTACGGAATCACATGTTTTAAAGGATTATAAAATACATCTTTCTATCGGTGTCAATGCGCCCCTCATTCAAGTTAACTTTTAATCGTTTACCAGATGATTCTTTGGCACGTATTCATACCTTTTTTGGATTATAACACTCACAAGTATTGTAAACATCAGAAAGTATTGTAAACAGCAAAACTGGTGATTTCTAAAACCGGACAAACCATGATCTTTTTTTGGACAAACCATGATCAGAGATGGTCAAACCATTATCATAAAAAATTAAATAATCTCAACGCCTTATGGTAATATTAGCAACTAGAGACTTGGGGCTTTACAACAAACCCAAACTCGTATAGATTATATGAGATTTTCATGAAGAAAAATCGATTTGCATTTACTAGTTGCGTAAAAACACCCCAAATCGGACAAGCCAAGATCATTTACTCTTATACTTTCTCCATAGTTTTCAACAGTATGGACGATAAACTTATTGGTCTGTATGCTTCTGAGACTGATTTATCATGTTTCCTAGCTTTTGGAATTAAGACAACTTTAACGAGTCTCCATATGGAAAGAATGTGTTCTAGTAACTATCAGACTTGCCTCAAAATTTTCGATTAGGGATTGTATTAGCTTTGATTCTCCTTTTTGAATCAGGGCGGGAAAAATTGCATCTGAACTTGCGGAATGTATGGTTGAAAGCACCTCACCGCGTTTTCTACTCTGGTCCTCGTGAAAATCCAGCAATCATGTTTGCGATTTCCTTTGCACTTTCAGGTCCTGTGAGACACCTTCGAAAGCATCTTATGTCACGATTATAGCTAAAGAGTGTGTCACATCAAATTGCATCACGGAAAAAACGCTGTAGAAATTCGCCCAGTAGACCGATCCTTTTGAAAATTTTAGACAGTAAAATAAAAACTATTAAACAACTTTTGGCATTTTCTTTTTATTCATACTTCGAGCCCAAGCCCGTATGCTCGCACCTTCCTCTTTACCCCGTCCATAAGGTTCTGTACAACGTCAGGTTGTAGTTTTTTTTGAACAGAAATCCATTTTCTCTTGAAGTCCGCCTCCGATTTGACAACTTTTGGGTTCTTCCGGAGGGCCTGCTTCATAATCACCCAAAATTTCTCTATTGGGCGAAGCTCCGGCGCGTTGGGTGGGTTCATTTCCTTTGGCACGAAGGTGACCCCGTTGGCTTCGTACCACTCCAACACGTCCTTTGAATAGTGACACGAAGCGAGATCCGGCCAGAAGATGGTCGGGCCCTCGTGCTGCTTCAATAGTGGTAGTAAGCGCTACTGTAGGCCCTTAAGGAAAACCTGCCCGTTTACCGTGCCGGTCATCACGAAGGGGGCGCTCCGCTTTTCGCAAGAGCAGATCGCTTGCCACACCATGTACTTTTTGGCAAACTTGGATAGTTTCTGCTTGCGAATCTCCTCCGGAACGCTGAATTTGTCCTCTGCGGAGAAGAACAACAGGCCCGGCAGCTGACGAAAGTCCGCTTTGACGTAGGTTCAAAACATACGTTCAATTAAATGGAATATTATCTCATACACTTATTAATTTTGCTTACATAACGTTCGAACGTCCGAAATTATGCAACCGACATAACTTTCAAACGCCCTTAATTATGCAACTGACATGTCTTTTATAAACGGGAATGAACTCTTTCACTTCACGGAGTTTATTTTTACACGCAACTGTCCGTGACAATGATGATAGACACAAAGGGCCTGATTCTCAAATACACTTCGAATACACTTCACGGTGGAAACGGAATGAAACGTATCCGCGATGACAACGATACTGTGTCGGCATCTGGATACGAGATTTGTTTCCCACTAAACTTATCATTATAATATCAGATTATCTTCAGATGAAATTTTTGTATAAGATTATTATATCACATGAAGAAAACAAAGTTTTCCACTCACATTGAATACCAGTTTGATACGAAGCAGTTCATTTTCATTAATGATTTTTGATTTGTAAAGTGCTCATTCTGCCTGAAAACTCATTATTATCTTCGACACTTCACTAACTCGTTAAACGTAGTTCAATGGCGTGCTGTTTATTCCGTTTCCACCGTGAAGTGTATTCGAGAATCAGGCCCAAAAAGATTAAGTGGAGTGTAAGTGACGTGAAAGCGTTTGTGACTAGAGATGGGCAAACCGTTCACGAACGGTACGAAAGAACTAGTTCGCCGAAAAGAGTGAACGAGCGGTCGTTCTTTTTCAAAGAACGATAGTTCTCCAAACGAACTGATTGCGAGCGAACGGTTTGTGAACGAACTAATTCCGTAAGAACGGTTTGCGAGTGAACTGTTTGTGAACGAACTGTTTGCGAGTGAACTGTATGGGAAAGAACTGATTGAGAGTGAACTGTTTGGAAACGAACTGTTTGAGAACGAAGTGTTTGCGGACAAATTGTAATAAAGTTTCGTCGTTCATTACCAGGCAATGCGGCTTCGTCAGCATTTCGGTGTACAGCTTCCGGGCTCGCGTCTTCCCCACCATGTTTTGCCTTTCGTCGCGGTTAGGAGCCTTCTGAACCTTGTATGTACGCAGGTCCTCCCGCTGCTTGGTCCGCTGGACGAATGAACTTGACAAATTCAGCTTATTGGCGACATCCCGGACCGAACTTCTCGGATCACGTCTAAACTGCTTAACTACGCGCTTGTGATCTTTTTCACTGACGGAGCATCCATTTTTGCCGTTCTTCACCTTCCGGTCGATGGTTAGGTTCTCGAAGTATCGTTTTAGTACTCTGCTGACCGTGGATTGGACGATTCTCAGCATCTTACCGATGTCCCGATGTGACAACTCCGGATTCTCGAAATGAGTGCACAGGATTAATTCACGACGCTCTTTTTCGTTCGACGACATTTTTCCAAATTTACGAAAAATTGACAGTGAAGCATGGCCAACGTGATCTATACACTCTTATCTGATTATAAGCGAAAGCTGAAGATATAATTCCTAAAAATTAAATTTCTACAGCGTTTTTCCGTGATGCAATTTGATGTGATACACCCTTTAGTACATGTATCAGAATGAACAGATGTAGATCCCCGGAAGCCATCAGTAAGTCTCATATTTCTGTGGAAGATTTTGTGAACGAACCGTCGTCCTTTTCAAGGGAACCAAGGGGTACTTCGAATGCTTTCGCAGTTATTTACCTAGGATTTTCGTTTAGATCGTTTTAGTTCTCTGCTATTTTCGGTTAAGGCTCTCCTTGTGACCAGTTCGAAGTTATTTTAGCTCTGTTGGACATTTCCTGCACTGTTATACCGTTTGTTTCACCAAGGAACGTTTGTTGTCGAAGAAAGTCTCTCTAGTGGAGAATTACTGTTATAGACAGAGGCTATCGTCTCGTTTAATTCCTTTGAAGTTGATTCAAGCTATTGAATCGACCTTATTCTTGCATTGAGAATTTTTGACTCGAGTTCAAGTGAACACCGTTTCCAGTTGTTTTTTTTCGGATCACGATGTTCTCTATGTACTGACAAGCCACCATTAAAAAAAAAAATGAGTCTGTGATCGGACATCCGAAACGTGCCAGTTGTGTATTTTCTCAGGAATTGGCGGTTGGTATTTTAATTCTGAACGTTTAATGAACCCTGTTATATGCATTAAATATTTGCATTAACTAAGATAGCAGTTCTCGGGGAGTCATGCTTGTTATCGTAGAATAATTTACACGAACCTTTTTGGATACCGAGTATTCTTCCTTCGTGGACCCAAGGATCTTGAATTAGAGCTAGATCCTTAGCGTCTTTGATGAACCTCCTAGATAGCACGCTCGACACTTCTGACCGCTCGTTTGGTTCATTTGGAAGAGTCGGAATATTTTTCACAAAGCTTGATCGAAGTTCCTAAACCTCTTCCGTTAGCACCTGAGTTGGTCCCACTTGGCTCAGAAGCTGCCAGATTGCCAAGCTTCGTGAATTTCGAAGGTTTGCCGCGTAGAATCTGCTCTTTACCAGAATCCCTGAAAACGTCTCTTTGAACTTTGTGTGAAACCACAAATTTGGCGCCACTAGTCCCAGATGACCTCAGATTTCCAACGTATTTGGAGTTTAGAGATTCCGGACTGCCGGAACCCAAAAAGTTTCGTTTGTAAGGATGAATCATTGAAGTCCCACGAGTTGCGCTGTAAAGAAGGTCCGCTGCAGCAGTGGCTTAAATAAAAGTCTACCCTATAAACAGTAAAAGTCTGATGATTATGTATATTTATGACAATTTGATATTTCATACAGAGGTTTCTTAGCATTAATTATCGAATCACCTGGTCAAAATAATATTTGAATGTGAAGCTTTATGGGTATTTTTGTTGCTTTGTATGCTTCTCTTGATAAAATGTAAAAAAATGGTCATGAAGGAGTAAAGTAATGTAAAAAACTTAAACATTCACAAGGACAGTAAAGATGCAACATATGGGGGGAAAAAGAAATAGTTTTGAAACATTATCTGATATTATTTTAGCATGTTTGCTTGTCTGAATTGGATGCCCATGTCCGTTGGCTACCGTCAGCGAACGCTCGCACCACCTCTGTAGTATTCACTCCGGGATCTGGACATTGCTGAACGATCCCGAGAACGTGGTTCTGATGGAGCGTATTTGTCTTGGTAGTAGTACTGTTCACTGTGAATAAAGGGGCTGTAAAGATGATTGGTGCTTACAGCTTATGAGAACCAACTCACCCGCTATCATACCGTCTTGCTTCTCGCTCCCATCTCTCACGTTCGCGAGCTTCTATTTCACACGCCCGACAGTGATAGTAGCCTCCACCACTACTGGAGTATGGCTGAGGTGCCATATTGTCTGCAACGGGGGCCGGTGGTCCCAGCGGATGACCCCCACCCCTAGGGTAGCTCACTTTGCCGTAGTACACCCCGGGCGTTGGATCGTGTGGCTTGTCTGTGGCGGAATAGTCCACCCGAATTCGCCGATCACCGATTTCGATGCCATTCGCCTGCGCATGGGCAACTTTTGCGTCCTCGACGCTGTCGAAGTATACGAACCCGAAGCCTCGTGAACGGCCGGTCTAAATGGGAGACAAGGAGGAGAAATTGCAGTGTTAGTAAGTGTAAAAATTCAAGTGGAACTGGAAATGTTGCTACATGAGACAAACGAAATGTGAATTCATATTGATTAATATGACATCGGCGAAGACATCTAGATCTTTCACATAAACATGGAAACTATGGAACAATGTAAAAATCTAGAAATTTCAAACAAAAATTTATTTTCTACATTATGTACCCACTCCGCAGAAGCTGTGAACCAACATTTTCAGTCAAAGTTTTTTTTGTCAACTAGCAATAATCGCACCTCGGATGTACCGCATTGGTTACGATATCGCCACTGTGCAAAGCTTTCAGTCAAAGTTCTCAACTGGTAACAATTACACGAAATTATCAACTCAGTATCATCAATTAAATATTATGCTTGGATAATTTTCTCATAAAATTTTTAAAAATTAGTTGCGATTCTATTGCTTGATCATCTTTTCGTGCATTTTTTACCACTAAGGCATTCTATAAAAGGATAGATCTACTTGCCTAAGACTGCAGAGATATCTCAATGAGATTTTTATAGTTGGTGTAACTCAATAACAGTAGACATTTTTGTTATTAATATCAACTGTTTTATTGCGAAGCAACTATAGAACAAGTGCTCAGCTTGAGCTTGGGTAGACTGTACAGCGAAATTGCACAAAGAATAGACCGAATGATGTTTGGGAGTAGCAAATCATTCTCAATTTGCAAGTTTCGGCGAATCGTGTTTTAAACAGTCAGAGAAATGGAAGGAATGTTAGTATGATATTCGCCGCCCGAAGGCCAGAAGGGTCGCCTATATAGCTTGGTTCCCAAGTGGTTATCAAGTAAGGGAAAGTTGTTAAAGGTGGTTTAAGTGCGATTCACATACAACATCCACGTCACGTTCCGTCCCGTCACGTTGCGTCAATTATTCTTCCAAGCAGTTCTTATGCGAACATTCACATACACCGGCAACGGGAACTTCGACTTGCCGTGGCTGGTGTATGTGAATGCTTCAATAGGAATTGCATGGAAGAATAATTGACGCAACGTGACGTGGATGTTGTATGTGAATCGCGCTTTAGGCGGCGGTGACACTGGATGCAGAAAAGTGGTCGTACGAATTGTATGCAATAGTGAAGCTAAACAACCACATTGAGTTGTATTGGTGTGGTTACATTGCTTCTCCCTTGCTTCGTTCGTATTCGTCAGCTTCTATAGAACAAAATGGTTTGTTTCTATTCGTACAATCAAATTTTCGTGCGTACTCCTATCCAAAGTAACCTTAGCCTTATCCATTTCTCTTTTTGCATAATCACCATAGATAACAACTATTACAACCATTTTCTTTAGAGGTTTTGGACCCTCTGGGTACTTTTATGGCGGGTTTACATTAGGGAGATCTATAGCTATAGATGGATTTATTCACGTGAAAATAGGTGTAAACGGGTGAGAATAAATATGATACACTTATTCGAGGTATATATAACTTGAATAAATTCAGCATATGTAAACGCTTGTGAATTTCTCACTGGTGAGAAATCACTAAAGTTGGATGCAGTTCTACTTCAGGTGAATAAATTCACCGAAAATATGAATATATTCATTATAGAAGTTCACGCTAGTGTAAACGGTTAATGCGATTTCTATAAATCTCATCATATTTCTTCACATGAATATATCACTAGTCTAAACCCACCCTTAGGGTATGAAAAAATCCACTTGTGTGAATTTTTTGTACCGTGTTTTTGATTTTTATAGCTGGTTGTTTACATCTGACGCAAACATAATATTCGTAGCTGTTTAGTCAACTTTTCGTGCGTAATGACGTGTTTTGACGCTGAGGAAGCATCCGGAAAAAAAAAGTAAATCCCAACACAGGTCATCCGGGAAGTAAAGAAGGTTGGATCTTAACATTTCCAATCGCACCATTCGACGAAGCTTGGTAGAACGAGACCTGAAAATCTACTCCACCAAAAAGTGACCGATGATCAGCAACACCAACAGAAAAAAAAAAACAGCTGGCGGGGGGACCATGTCAACAAGCCGCTAGAGTTCTGAAAGCGATCGGATGAGTCCAAGTTCGAGCAATGTCGATGTCGATGTCGATGGTTACATCGACAATTCGTGCGAGAACTTGGAAGAATCCATGCTGAAAATAGGGCTGGAGGATAATTACACCTTTCAGCAAAATATTGACCCGAAGCATACTGTGAAGAAAACAGCATTCTTCCGATCGACCCGAATCAAACCAATGGTGTGGCCAACTCAAAGCCCCGACTTGAAGGAAGGAAGGAAGATATTGAATTAGAGAGACTTTAAACTCTGAGAGTTCATTCGTCTCTCCCGACTTGAATTCTATTGAGAGTTTATAGACGATTTTCGACAACAAGGTGGAGAAAACTAACGTTACGACCCGATACAACTATTTTGCTGCGTTGAAGAAGGCTTGGGTCCAGGCTTGGCTCCAGAACCTCATGGAGAGTATACCGAAGCGTTGTCAGTTGTTTATCGAGACCAAAGGGGGTCATATTTACCAATAATTATTCGTTTTTATATTTTTTTTTAATAAACCATGAATTGGATTTTTTATGTCATCCTAAAAGTACCTATTTAGGAACAAAAGACATTTTTGTTTTTTTTTTTGCTTGAAACTCGAACAGAAAATAGTAAAATAGTTAAACAATTTGACGATTAAAATGGGTATGTTTTTTCGATTGCACTAACCACGTTAGTTCACAATGTTATTCGATGGGTATTATGAATTATTTTCCATTTGCTGGTAATTTATCACTTGTTGTACTTGTATGTTGTCCAGCCAACATACGTGCTCATATCACGGTTTTATCGTGTAGGTCTTGCTACTAACAATTTATGTAATGTTGGTCCAGGCTATCATGAATCGAGCATGTTGTTTGGTAATGTAAAAAATGCAAATGAAGAAATTAACTGGTTGCTGATTTAGAGGTTCGGAAGGGTAAACTCACGCATGTCAGATTATGATAGCTTATGTAGTAGCGATCCTCATACATGTATGTCTTCCTTATAAGCCGGCTTCACTTTCTCGAATGCACTTGCTCATTATCCTTTCCCTTTCCTATACATAAGCGGAACTTAGCACCCAACGTGATCAGCTCACTTGAGTAGCTACACGAAATTCCCGAGAGAGTACTAATGGCTATATGATACCTAATATATATCACCTGGCTATAAAGTTATTACAACCCCCTATAAACAACGTTCCGGACAACGTGGCAACGAAGGAGAAATGCTATTTTGACGTGAGACTACGTCTAACCGGAATATATGGGAGGTAAAATGAAACAGAACATGCACGAAAAAATTAAAGATTTTGAATGCTTATAACTCGAATATTTGTTAATAGATCGAAAAGATGATAGGAAATATTTCTACGTATCTATCACAATTAATAAAATGTTCTTTTTGCTGAGATAAGCAATTGAATAGCTGTAAAATGTCTAGCGCATACTAAACGCCCTATCTCGTTTTGATTGGCCCAACAGCCATCAAAACCAAGGTGCCCTACATTACATGGCGTTTGTCCAAATTCTTAACTTACACAGCAAATATGTTGAATTCAATTAAATTTGAAAGTTGTTTCATTCAAACAATAATTTAATCAATACAAACAAATGTTTACTAAGATAACGGTAGTCCCACGTCAACTTTGCGATTATATCATTGATATAACCCACCAATTTTTATCTATAATATATATATATATATATATATATATATATATATATATATATATATATATATATATATATATATATATATATATATATATATATATATATATATATATATATATATATATATATATATATATATATATATATATATATATATATATATATATATATATATATATATATATATTTGACTTTGGCTTATATTATAAGTTAAGAAACGGTTTTTTCAGGGCTTCCATTTAATGTACCGAAAAAGAAAAAATACCAGTTTTGAACCCTGAAAAAACTCATTTCAAATGTAACAACTACACATAATCACATTCCTACAAGGTGTCGACTCAAAACTCGAAAAAAAATCCCTGATATTCTCTGATTTCCAGTAATTTTTCAGAAAAAATCCAGATATAGACTGGTATTCGAATTCTCTACTCGTACTTTAGCTGTAGTTCCTAAAACATTTAATTTGCTTATACAATGAAATTTTAGAACGTCTGACGATATCTTCCAATAAAATATTTGTTTGTAATTTTTTATTGAGTTAAACGACGACCTAGAAGTTCATAAAAAAACATTCGGTATTAATGGAAAAGTCCTCTCAACGTTTCCACACGAGAGACAGGTTACTATTTTTGGTAAAATGTTTCGTAAACCTATGCTTTCCAAAAATGCTCCAGTCATTCTTTTTTCGGATCATGGTCAGCAAATTTGTTGCTTTTGTTCCTATCAATATTGTTTCAGTGTTAATTCTGCTGGAGCTCCACTGATCAATTCTTTAACGGAATTGATGACGGAAAGACCAAGGATACACCAATGCTTCATAATCTTTGAAACCAGTGCTTTGCGTCCTAGAAGAAATTTAAAGATTTGTCTGTTGTAAAATTTTGGCGATTCATCACCTAAATCTCTTCTTCATCCCAAAATCTGACATTCACATCCATCTACAGTATCTCTGTAGTTGAGTTCAAAGACTCGTCAAAACCAACGACAAGGTACACCTTACAAAGTTTCACCGAGCTCAGATTTTGAATTCGGGAAAAAGCAAACCATCATCATAAACCTCATTTTATTACGCCGTTTGTGAGTACTTTATTATGCTTCGATATAACGTTCGATACAACGTACAATTTTGAAAGTGAAACGCACGTTATATCGAAGTTTACCTGTACTGCAATAACCAAATTTCTAAGTAGCGGTATTTAATTTTTTTTCCAGATTGATGTCGAAATTCCCTGATATTTCCTGATTTTCAAGTTTTTCAAAGTAGGCGACACCCTGTCCTATGTCAAGATCCCGTTCGAGCCCCTAGACCCAGACCCATCCACTTTTTTTTGTGTCCATCAGTGTATGTACTCTGAGGTGCCAATGAAAATGGTCATCTCGAATTTAAAAAAGTTACCCCATAAAAATGTTTACCACCTCGAAAAAACATCCTATGCAAAGAATCAGCTTAATCGGACTTAACACGTTCGTCGCCCAATGCGCTGCTTTTGAGTTTTGCGGATGATTTCTATTTGAAGACGAATTGACAACAATAGCACATGCCAAAGGCACATTATGCGGGTTTCGCAAACAACGTCAGTACAAACCTTCTGTACTATAAATTGATAAAAAGTATAGTATAAACATTACATTAATATGATTATGATTTTATTATTTTTCTACATACCCTATAGTTACATTTAGGTGCCTATGCTGTCAAATTCCTTTTGAAAATCCTTTTAAATTTGAACGTGGAAAGTGTCACCCATATGTGGGCGACGGGGCGACGAAAGGGTTAAAGGAGAGTGGCGCAAGCCGGTAAAAGTTTGAGATTCTTGAAAATCGAAAAATCGGGGTTTTGGAGAATTTTTTTTGAAGCCAAATGTCTTAAAATTGCAGGAAACGTCGAGATCTAGTGTCATCTCGAAAAAAAAATTTTTGTCAAAAATCGACTCTGGGACATTTTTTTTTCGGAAGACGAAACGAAAAGTATGGATTTGGGTTCCAATAAAAATAGTTAGATAGATTTTTCATTCGGAACTTGCTACGAAATGTTGATTTGCACGATAATATACCCTATGTAAAATTTTAGCTCATTCGGACTTTACTGGTGCCACAAACGATAAAATTTGAGTTTTTTTTGAAAAACAAAAAAACACCGAAAATCGAGGTTTTCAAAAATAAAAATTATGCCAAATATCTTAAAATTGCATTACTTGTCGAGATTTACAGTTATCTAGAATTTTTTTTTGTCAAAAAAAAAGTTTTTTGGCACTTGATCGTTTTTCCGCCTGAAAATCGATTTTTGACAAAAAAAATTGTTTTTTTGAGATAACTGTCAATCTCGAAGTATCATGCAAATTTAAGACATTTGGCAACAACTTTTTTTTCAAAACCCAGATTTCCGTTGATTTTTTGGTTTTCAAAAACACTCATATTAGTCTGTCAAAAAAGTCCTGCGGTATTTCCGCGAGGTGTCGTTGTAAGCGCGTAGTTCTAGTTGTATTCATTGTATCGAGTCATACTATAGCTTGTTGGAAAGGTATTTTTCCGCGCTATAGTCCTTGACAGTGTTTTGTTTGGTTAAGTCGTTCGTGAGTTATAGTGTCACAAATATGGAGCAAAATAAAGAGAAAATCCGACATATTTTTACAGTACTACTATGACAAAGACAAAAATGCATCTCAAGCTGCCAATAAAATTTGTGCAGTTTATGGACCCGATACAGTTTCCATTTCCACCGCACAACGATGGTTTCAACGTTTTCGTTCTGGTGTAGAGGTCGTCGAAGATGCGCCACGCTCCGGAAGGCCTGTCGTCGAAAATTGCGACAAAATCGCTGAATTAGCCGAGAAAGAACGGCATAGTAGCAGCCGTAGCATCGGTCAAGAGCTGGGGATAAGTCATCAAACCGTTATTAACCATTTGAAGAAGCTTGGATTCACAAAGAAGCTCGATGTATGGGTGCCACTCACGTTGACGCAAAAAAACATCTTTGACCGTATCGACGCATGTGAATCGCTGCTGAATCGCAACAAAATCGACCCGTTTCTGAAGCGGATGGTGACTGGCGATGAAAAGTGGGTCACTTACGACAACGTGAAGCGCAAACGGTCGTGGTCGAAGCCCGCAGAAGCGGCTCAGACGGTGGCCAAGCCCTCATTAACGGCCAGGAAGGTTCTGCTGTGTGTTTGGTGGGATTGTCAAGGACAGGGATGGTAAAAAATCACATTCAACGATCAATGAATAAGTATATCCCTCTAGTCGGATGTTTTTAAATCACCCCCAGCAGGCGAGGCTCTTTTATTCTTCATATGTACACAGTGGGCCTTATTCCCGAATACACTACACGTGAAAACAATGTGTAGTGAGTACAACCTTATTCCGGAATACACGCCACTGTAAACATTTGGTAGAATTCATTATCAATACACCGAGTTCATCCACCGATGTTATTCTGATTTACACTTCATGCTCTCTTTTGTGTAAACAGTCATACACTCTCCCGAAAAGTTGGTATATATAACGAGCTTTTTGGTAAATATTACCAATATTTAATAAATGTTTGCAATACGAATTCTTCGTACATATTACACGATATGATGTCAAATCGGCCAGTATAACCCAGTATAAGCAGTCGGTTCAACGTTCGTTTAACATATACAACATGTTATATTAACCCTACCTTTATGCATATATTGTTATGAATTTATTGAGCTTTTGTATGCATCTTTATTCATTTATTGAACTATCTGAACTATTTAAAATATTTATTGAACTATCTAAATTATTTATTGAACTATCTAAACTATTGACATCTGATCCTGTTCGATTGGGTCTGATCCATGGCTACAAATTAGGAAAAAATACACAGTTATTACTATGAATAGCTACGACAGACTACTCAATTCTCACCATTACCCTCTCCCAGGACCAGCTTGTAATTACTTCTCAGCCAAACACATTCGGGAGATATCATGAAACTGACGAAACCCAGATGGCATTAAGTGAAGCTAGCTTTATGCCCCGTTGCAACATTGACTTGACGCGCAGGATACGGAACCTGCGTCGTGACGAATCCGGAAAACATCTAATTGATTGAACCACCGATCACAATCGTCTGCAAAACGTTTATGAAGTTGTCCTTGACCGAATCCAACAGGTAGAACTAGGACTCGACAGGGCTCGTTTTTGTGTATCGAAATACCCAGATTCCTTACTATTGAAGTTCTCCCGCAGCAGACGAGCACAAATCATTGCTATCCAATATGTATAAATATCAATTAAAGAACATAAATTGAATTGATTTTCACGAATATTACTTACCTATCCCGAATCTGAGTTAATACGACCTTCTTCTGTGATGAAATCAATATCGGAAAGTAGTGCCTTGCAACTCAATTAACAACTCGGTAATTAGGCTAATAAATTTATTTTCTTCGCGGTTGCCAGTAATGACAATCGTAAAAGTTACTAACACCGCGAAGTAAAATGAATCAATCGTTGGTAGGGATGTGTATTGCATCTGACATTCATTTTACAAACGATTGGTAATATTTACAGAAAATATGTACTGTTTGAATTACAAAAGATTTCGAAGCTTTTTTTTAGTAATCCATTTTCTGGGTGTATCGACACAACTCGAGGATAAACAAAACAAAATACAACTGACGTTTCTATTATGGTGGGTATAAATTAGTGATATATTCATGTGAAAAAATAGGATGAGATTTATAGAAATCGTATCAACGTTTACACTAACGCGAACTTATATACTGAATATATTCATATTTTCGGTGAATTTATTCACCTAAAGTAGAACTGCATCCAACTTTAGTGATTTCTCACCAAAGAGAAATTCACCAGCGTTTACATATGCCTGAATTTATTCTATTCATAGTGGTTATATATACCTCGAAGAAGTGTATCATATATATTCTCACCCGTTTACATCTATTTTCGTGTGAATAAATCCATCTATAGCTATAGATCTCCCAAATGTAAACGCGCCATTAGAAACGACATCGGAAATGAACACAAGGTCATTTTGGTATCCACTCCACATTCTACACGAAGTTCAATTTTACACTTCACGATCGGTGGAAACGCAAAAAAGTGAAGTGAGATGTAAGCGTAGTGGAAACGTAAGTGTAAGTGGATACGGGAATAAGGCCCAGAGAGAATACTTGGAACGGTGAGCTACCAAGATCTCAAAAAAGCAATATGAAAGCGGAATCCCCACTGCTTGCACTCTCGAAGCATTACTTCTACTACTCAAGTTTTATCGTGAGTGCAAGCCACAAACGATTAATCCCATTCCATAGAGCGGATGATGAGTTCTTGATCGGAAAGTTTCTGAAATCTTGCGACACTCATCGAGGGATTTTTAATTCTCTATCCGCGTTGACGGCATTGAGCTTCGTATTACGAAATGGGGGAGCAGGCATGACAATATGGGTTTGCAAAAGAAATGAACGTGCTTTTAAAATAAAAATTATGAATGAAAATTATTTTTACCAAACCAAATTAGTACTCTAGGTAAACTAAAATCACTTTTGCTTGCAAGTAGTAAAAAAATATCATACACAAATTGTGTTTAAAGATAATTTTGTATTATAATGGCAAGTTTTGGTGAGAATATCTGAAAATTGATAGAAAATAGTTTAAAATGGGGTCAGAACAGCGTACTTATAGAAGGCAAATAACGGAAAGAAAAAAATTTCATTCAAATTTTAGCAATTTAAAACTGCCTTAGGGTCGACTAATCTGATAGAGAATAGTTGACCTCATACAAACTAATATCGTATCCAGATGTCGACACCATTCCGCCGTCAACGCGAATTGCACAGACCACAGTGAGTGGCTGACTCAGTCTCGTGTCGATTTTATTTTGCTGTCGTCTCCCGCCCGATAAACAGCAGACGGGTAATGGATGCAATTGATTGATTTTATTACCAGCAGATTTGGGCGAATCTCATCCCGCCCAAAATCGTTTTTAGATTCCAATAATTCTGAACATTCACATTTCTCTCCAAATAATTTTTCCAAAAGTAATTCAATTAGTGACTTCACGAAACACCTTTCGAATTCGATTGAATTTCAGACCCTTTTTTATTTTGTAGATAAAACGGATCACATATTTGATTAATTCAATTCTGTGTGGTTACGTTCTTCGTTGCGAATAAATGTAATGAAATAGTGTGGACGTATGATATTCATGTATCGTGGACTTCCGACATATGTGGCAGTAGATTTATCGAACGACTAATGTTTTTTTTATATCCCTTCAAACTTGTTGCATCTCTCAAGTGTACATACTGCTTTGACTGCAGATTTGCATGGTTGAATCTGGTTAATTTCAGGTATTCAGTCTTCATATTGTCGAATGAATACTGTTGGAACACTAGGTATCGCAGCAAATGATTATCAACATACTACCTTATCATCAAACGGTATGCGAATAATTTCAGTGAACTGACGGCATTGGAATATATGCTTTGTGAGGACCACACAATTATTATCAGAGCGAATAAACGTCCGACTGGAAGTCATGAACATCAATTCAATGTGCCCAAGATAAATTTATCCTTTGAAGGTCATTAACCTTTCTAAAGATGATCAGATGGAATATATTCCAATGTCGTCTGGAATAACCTGTCCAACACCTTATGATCGTAATATTGTTTTTGCTATTATTCTGATGTTTCATAACACGGCACTCTATTGATTATTCGCCGAAAATGAATAAAAAATATCCTTGAAGTTAGCCTACGGTTTTAGTAGCAGTGCAATATGGTGAGCCAGTCTCAGGATAAGAAAACATTCAAAAATAAAGCTTTTTTTTTGAATGAATCAATAGTAAAACAAAACGTCAAAAAAAATTTCAGCTTTGTGATAACAGATAATCATCATCCATTTGAGTTGTATGAGTATTCCCCCCCACAAACTGTGGATAGTCTATCTGCATACAAATTATGTAGAGTTCCACAATCCAAAAATAATTATGAGCAAATATTTACGTGCTTACACAAAAAAACACATGTTGACATATTTGCGCTAATTTATGTTTTTTGATTAATTCAAGGTAATCAAGGTCTTTTCTAGCCACCAGTTTACTCGGGCCCGAAAGAAGAGGTCTGTATTTGGGCTGGCGGAAAAATATATCTCGCAAGACCACGTGTTCGATGTCGTAATAGCCTTGGCCAATAACGCATTTACATTAACTCATAAAATTAGTGATTTGAGGGGGATTATTGTTTGTAGTCTCTTGATTAATTTAAACACCATCTGAGAAATCCTCTGTGAAACATGAAACATTAAAGTCGTCCTATCTGCTGTAGCGCATTTTTTTTATTTTACCCAGTTTCATCGAAGTAAACGCGCTATGAAAGGAAAATTGAACGCCCGGACGAGAGAGCGAGAATCGTTAAGCGTACGTCATAGAGACACTCATTCCCATGGAGCAAATTCTTGTTAGGAGTTGAAAACAAAACGAGGAAGGAGAGTAACTCAATTATTCGATCTAGTTTCAGTCTAGCAATGCTTTGGTCAACTCAGAGTTACCAAGAGAAAATCATTTGGTTATGATGGGTGAGGATTAATAGTTAGTCGCAGTTTGCACAGATTGCGATCTGTGCAATTTGCGATTAATCGTAAATCACATCATGCTCCCTTGTTTTCCATCCTTGGTCAAGGAATAATCTATAATGAGCTGCTTCGCTATGGCCAAACGCTCAATTCGGACCTGTACTGCCAACAACTGGACCGCTTGAAGGTAGCACTCATGAAGAAGAGGCCATCTTTGATAAACAGAGGCCGCATTGTCTTCCATCAGGACAACGCCAGGCCACACACTTCTTTGGTGACGCGCCAGAAGCTCCGGGAGCTCGGATGGGAGGTTCTTTTGTATCCGCCGTATAGTCCGGACCTTGCACCAAGTGACTACCTCCTGTTTTTGTCCATGGCGAACGAGCTAGGTAGTCAGAAGTTAGCCACAAAAGAGGCCTGTGAAAATTGTGCCGATTTTTGACAAAAAATATTTTTTCGAGATGACACTAGATCTTGACGTTTCATGCAATTTTAAGACATTTGGCATCAAAGAAAAATCGTAAACCCCGATTTTCTTTACTCCCCCCTTGGGTGATTTTTCGATTTTCAAAAAAAACTCAAACTTTAATTGCTTTGCTCCACTCTCCCTTAAGTCCGATTGAGCTGAAATTTGACAGAGGGTGTTTTTTCGAGGTGGTGAACATTTTGTACAGGGTAATTTTTTGAAACTTTAGGGTCGACTTTTTCCCATACGTTCATTGGCACCCTAATGTACTCTCACCAGAATGTGACGTTTTGCCCCGCGGGAAAAGAACGTAATATTAGCTGAATTTAGAAATCAAGCATAGTGAATTGAATGAATGAAAAAAATACTTTTTTCTTTTGACGTAGAACTACGTCTTTCATTAAGGGCGTCAAATCAGAAAACAGGTCACGTTTTTATGAAATAAATATAACGGTTATAACTATTTTTGCCACGAACGAATTTGGCGATTTACATACCAAACGAATCGGAAATTCCCTAAGATTTGTTCGTTATGCTATACATTACAATCCCATAGTCTGCATATGGTTTAAATTGATGAAAATGGGAAGCATTCCCATTTCCTCATATATTCGTTCTGTCCATTTGTGCGCTTTCCCGAACAGAGCTGTCTATAACGAGCAACTTATCGACGATCAACGGAAGGGAAATCGTAAGACGTAAGTCTCCGTGAACAAAGGAAAAGAAGAAGAACGAAGGGGAATATTTGCCTAGAGTATAAACAGTTGATATCGCTGAGGCGAACTTTCATTCTTCGAGAGGAAATCGACTGTACAGCATCGTTACTGGGCGAGCTGGACGGCGAGGGATCGAATGCCTTTCTCAAGGCCATGGGGGTGGAGGAGTACTATGATGGATAAAGTAAAGTTTTTCAAGGGCCTTTTTGAAGGTTAGAGACGAATGAACTGAAGAAGTTGAAAGTCTCTCTAATTCAACAGGCAAGGAAAGAAGGCAAACTTCCAGTCTCGATTAAGGTTCTGAGCTACACAATTGTGTGGGGAATCATCAAGCTAGGTTATCGTCAGCTCACCTAGAAAATAAATGTTCTGGAATCTTGTCAGTGATTTGGTTTCGCATGACGGTAGGAAAACTCTCTCCACAAGGAATGACAGCTAAGCTAATCTAGACTGGCAATATCAACAGAAAGGGCTTCTGTTGAGAAGAGCACAAAACGGAGGTGAGTGTGTGTATATTAAGTTGCTTCAAGCCATCGATATATGGATATTTGTGTGCGTACGTGTGTGCTTCATAATCCGTACGTAAAAATAGTGCATTTTCGCTACGCTGAAACCCCATTTTTATTGGCCCTGTAATTATGCAACAATCGCCTGTTTTTTATGCTATGGTTGACGATTGTTTAGTGTTGCAAATTATTCAGCCATAATGATAAATATAAACAAGTAAAGGAAATATTTGCGCTAGGGTATTAGTAATAAATCTCTGCTGAGGCAAATATTCGGCCTTTTTCCAAGCAGTTGACATTGTTTGTTTTCTGTCATCATAAAAGCTTCGTTGGTTCTTTTGACATTGAATCAATGCATTGAAATGACGCTATGGTGAAGCAGGTGCTAAGGTTGTGCACCAAAAAATTGTTTGGGGAACACCAAGTTATAATAAGTTATTAATTTATTTGGGTTCGCGTGCCAGTCGCAAAACTGCTTTCAACTAGTATTGCATTTGCGCTAATCTTGATCATAATGAAGCAGTGCTACTCTTTTCGAGGTTGTTGAAATTAACAGATGGAGTTTATTTCGTTTATTTATTCACCAAGAAAGTAAATTTTGTCTGGAATTTTGTATGTGATTTGGTTTCGCTTGGCAGTAGCAAAACTTTCTCCACTAAGGATGACAGCTGCGCTTATCTCGAGCATGTATGATTCTGCGAGCACAAGAATGAATCATCAAACAATTATCGTCAGAAAGATGGTCATTTCAAAATTTTCGTAGCATTCTAAAATAATATCCGCAGTTATAAACAAGCGACTTGAATTAAACTACAGCGTAGTTCTACGTCAACAATGCGGTCGTGTCTTGAACACAACACCCTATATTTTTTTTAAATTTTTTTAGAATGGTGGTTTAACGTTTAAGTCTACGGGAGAGAGTGGTGGTCTGTCATACAAAAGAAACAAAAATTTAGGCATAACTCGAGAACTAATCAAGCAAATGGAACCAAATTTGACACGTGGAGAGTTTAGGTGGCAGGAAATATTTTTATGATGGTTCGACACTACTCCCCCCTCTCCTAGTAGGGGGCTACCATACAAATGAACCACAAATTTCTGCATAACTCCAGAACTAATCAAGCAAACGGTGCCAAACTTGGCATGTTAGGGTTTTTGGGTAAGACAAATGTTTCTTTGATGGTTTGACATACCTCCCTCTGAAAGGGGAAGGAGGCGGTGCGCCCATACAAACAAAATACAAATATCTGCATAATTCGAAAATGATTAGAGCAAATGTAACCAAAATTGGAATGTGAGGATTTAAGAGTACAAGAAATGTAATGTAAATTCTCTGGAATTTACTCTGGAAGGAGGGTCCCATAAAAATATTACACATATTTCAAGCAAACATAATCATCAAGCTAGGTTATCGTCAGCTCACCTAGAAAATAAATGTTCTGGAATCTTGTCAGTGATTTGGTTTCGCATGACGGTAGGAAAACTCTCTCCACAAGGAATGACAGCTAAGCTAATCTAGACTGGCAATATCAACAGAAAGGGCTTCTGTTGAGAAGAGCACAAAACGGAGGTGAGTGTGTGTATATTAAGTTGCTTCAAGCCATCGATATATGGATATTTGTGTGCGTACGTGTGTGCTTCATAATCCGTACGTAAAAATAGTGCATTTTCGCTACGCTGAAACCCCATTTTTATTGGCCCTGTAATTATGCAACAATCGCCTGTTTTTTATGCTATGGTTGACGATTGTTTAGTGTTGCAAATTATTCAGCCATAATGATAAATATAAACAAGTAAAGGAAATATTTGCGCTAGGGTATTAGTAATAAATCTCTGCTGAGGCAAATATTCGGCCTTTTTCCAAGCAGTTGACATTGTTTGTTTTCTGTCATCATAAAAGCTTCGTTGGTTCTTTTGACATTGAATCAATGCATTGAAATGACGCTATGGTGAAGCAGGTGCTAAGGTTGTGCACCAAAAAATTGTTTGGGGAACACCAAGTTATAATAAGTTATTAATTTATTTGGGTTCGCGTGCCAGTCGCAAAACTGCTTTCAACTAGTATTGCATTTGCGCTAATCTTGATCATAATGAAGCAGTGCTACTCTTTTCGAGGTTGTTGAAATTAACAGATGGAGTTTATTTCGTTTATTTATTCACCAAGAAAGTAAATTTTGTCTGGAATTTTGTATGTGATTTGGTTTCGCTTGGCAGTAGCAAAACTTTCTCCACTAAGGATGACAGCTGCGCTTATCTCGAGCATGTATGATTCTGCGAGCACAAGAATGAATCATCAAACAATTATCGTCAGAAAGATGGTCATTTCAAAATTTTCGTAGCATTCTAAAATAATATCCGCAGTTATAAACAAGCGACTTGAATTAAACTACAGCGTAGTTCTACGTCAACAATGCGGTCGTGTCTTGAACACAACACCCTATATTTTTTTTAAATTTTTTTAGAATGGTGGTTTAACGTTTAAGTCTACGGGAGAGAGTGGTGGTCTGTCATACAAAAGAAACAAAAATTTAGGCATAACTCGAGAACTAATCAAGCAAATGGAACCAAATTTGACACGTGGAGAGTTTAGGTGGCAGGAAATATTTTTATGATGGTTCGACACTACTCCCCCCTCTCCTAGTAGGGGGCTACCATACAAATGAACCACAAATTTCTGCATAACTCCAGAACTAATCAAGCAAACGGTGCCAAACTTGGCATGTTAGGGTTTTTGGGTAAGACAAATGTTTCTTTGATGGTTTGACATACCTCCCTCTGAAAGGGGAAGGAGGCGGTGCGCCCATACAAACAAAATACAAATATCTGCATAATTCGAAAATGATTAGAGCAAATGTAACCAAAATTGGAATGTGAGGATTTAAGAGTACAAGAAATGTAATGTAAATTCTCTGGAATTTACTCTGGAAGGAGGGTCCCATAAAAATATTACACATATTTCAAGCAAACATATTAGCAATTCAAAATTTTGGGAAAACTCTGAAGGAAAATAGGGAAATTCGAAAAATTAAATTCCAAAATGTTCTTCAAGTACATCTTGAGTACGTTTGATGTTTGCGCTAACGTAATTGATCTTTGTTCGAAAGTGGAAATTGATTTTCAGGTGAAAAAACGCACTCCAATATCTTCTAACTATATTAATAAAAACGAATGTTGATAAGCGCAAAACTCGAGAAAGGAATAGTCAGATTTGAGCTTTCTTCATTTTATTATATTTTCTGTATCAAACATTCCATGTAATGAAGAAACAAGTTATTTGCAAGCAATTGAAGAATGTTGAACGAGAATTGTGTCTAAAAATAATTTTATATTATAATGAGTTTTGGTAGAAGTACCAGGAAATTTATACTAAAACGAAATTGTAAAAAGTCAATTAGAAGATCAATCAAGGAATAGTTCTGCCATTGGATCAGCTAGTTATAATATAAAATTATCTTCAGCTACAATTTTTGTGAGATTATTTTATCACTGGAAAAAAAAGTTTACCATTCAAATTGAACACTGATTTGATACGGAGAAGTTGATTTTCATTCGAAATTTCTGCCTAAAAACTCATTACATATTGGGCCTGATTACGAACGTCACTTCACGGTGAAAACGGAATAAAATGCATACAATTCATTTCGTTTTCATCGTGAAGTGACGTTCGTGATCAGGCCCATTATCATTGACGCTACAACAATCTCCCGTGGTGTACTTGCATATCATTCGACGCTAGGACGCTCAGCAGAGTAGTGAAATCGTTCGATACGAGACCGAATTAAATCATATGCTAAGGGGTTAATGTGTCGAGTCGAGATGGTTGAGAAACAATTTTATCAATTGATTGATTTCACTTTTCGCAACAAAAAACAAACAGCGTAATCGAACAACATCAATCATGTTTTCGATAATCTTCTAAAAAATGCTTAGAATGAATCAGTTCAGTTTGATAGGGGCGCTTCTTCTGTTGGATTTGAAAAAGTACCCGTAAATAAAAGCCTTAAATGCATTATCATCACTTGAACAGGAAACGATATACCACCTTTGTCGAAAATTGTCCGCTTGCATTCTGCTGACCTTACGACTCGTGAAGCCCTGCATTCATCAAGTTCTCCCGTGTGTATTGTGTGTCTCCGCTGTGGTGATCCGAATTTTCCATGGTTTATTCATTGGTTTAATTCTTGTCACTATTTTCTTCTTGTGTTGCAAAATAATCATTTTGCGTTCTTCATTCACTGTCTTCGTGGCATTTCTTGAAATTCGTGGCATGTTTTACCACAAAACTGCACAACTTTGATTTTGGTATGAATTTCTTCTTCTATAGGCTTCATTTGGAGCTTTTCGCATTTCTTTTTCTTTTTGAAATATGAATGTCACTTCGTTCATATCCTACGGTACGAATAAAAACATTCATATGCTGGAAATCCACGGGTTTCAATCACTTTTTTGTTGCTTCCTTCTTATATCTTCCATTCGTATCTTCTGTTTTACACATCTGTTGGTTCTTCTTTCCTTCCTTGGCTTCCTTTTCGTTGGACCACAAAACACATATTCTTAGATTTTTTTTGTGATTCACGTTTATTGCGTTTCTTCTCGTCATCTTCTTCACATCTATTATCAGTCTTTTGTATCGATTTCAGTGTGTTTCTTTTCTTTTTCCTTGGGACACACAATCTTCAGTCGACTTCTCAGATTTCGATACCCTTTCTTCTTCCTCACACTGCTTTTTCAAAATCGCACTGCAATTTATTCTTCCATCTTCATTAATTTCGTTTCTTCCACGTTTTTGTCAAGCTCATTTCTCTTCTCATGTTGCAGTTTGAGTATTCACTTTGATTTCACCCCTCCTTTTCGGATTCCACAGTATGTTGTGCTAAATGAACAATCAACCAAAAATTCAATAATACGCGTTTTACGAATCCTTTGTTATAAACATAGGCGTTTCTAATAACACTTTCTGTCTGCCAATCGGGTTGAAATTTGGGGTTTCGATGTGTTTCCAATGGTCAAGCCAATTAAGACTTGCGTACTCTTGTATGCCTTGTGACGCATAGTTTTATAATCTTCTAACACACTTTCCAATAACCGATCGGGTTTAAATAATACTTATAAATTGCATCCGAATGAACAATACAAAGCATTTAAATTTACATTCTTTTTATATTGAGGGTGCAAATAAATTTTGAGGGAATAGCGAAAGATGGTGTTGCTATATAATGCGAAAAGATAGCTAACGGAGCTAACGACGGACAATACATAAACATAAATGAAGTACATACAAATAACGTCTCTGAATTATGATTCAAAGCACAAACAAATCTTCAGTACAAAACTTATTTGTACCCCCAATAGTTGTCTGTATAGTGTTTATTTCAGATGGAAGTTACTGAGAATCTTCATTCGGATGGAGAGAACAAATAACAAATATTCTGTTCGGTAGAGCCTTTGATGAAACACCTTACTCGAAGTGTTTCATCCTGAAATCTTCCGATATAGAAGTTAATGTATCCCAACGTTTTGATGAGCACTTTTCTGAATTTCATGAAACAGCGCTGTTGATCAACAACATGATTTGGGAACACTTATCTACAACATTTCCAACGAACCAAACCAACCTTTGCATCAAGCACCACATTCGCTCTGTTCAGTGGACCAAATTTGGAGAATACATCATACAGTTCCGTTTCAGTGGTGTGGACACTGAGATTGAACACCGCTAGCACCAATTTGCTGCCACCGCTTGCCGATGCGCTGGTTGATTCGTGTGATTCATAGCGGCCTGCACTTTCGTATGGCCGTTTGGAGGGTCGTCGAGCATAGCTACCGGAGCTGCCGGTGCCGTACATAGAACTGCCGTATGACGAGCTGTATCTGTGGGATTACATTTTAATACATTTGTTTGAAAAAAAAAAGTACCCTGAGATGCTTACCTATCTCCCATTTCGCGGTACTCGCGACGGTATTTTCGATCACGGCTACGTGACCGGGATCCTGGCTGAAATGGTGGGAACAATTAAAACAATTAAACATTCTAGTGTTCTGTGAGCCATTTTACCTCATAATATTGACTTTTTGAATAACTCATCTCCTGTAAGGCACGAATAAAAATATAACACAAATTAACATTTATTGTATTGCTGTTGAAAAAAGCGAATCAGAAAGATTGGTTCACATGAAATTGGAATTCAGGGAATTGTATGGCACAAGATCAGAGCCTTCTTTCGATCGTGTACCTCGAAAAAATAAAACTATCGGAGATGCCCACGAAACGGAATGGTGTGTACTCACACATACAAGTTTCCTCAACGTTCGTGTTCTATGAGAAAACTCTGAAATAGTTCAATCAACTACTTTTCACTTATAGTACATCGGTAAACTTCTTTCAATATATTTCCTGAATGATATTAATGAGCCAAAAAATGCTTGGAACCGTTCTAGCGGCAGAATGTAACGTTAATTTTAGGGATAAACAGAGTCAGACAAAAAGCATACTTGCATTTTCCGATGGATCGTCACTGTTGCTACACTGCCGTTAATATTTTTGCGCTTCAGTGGGAAGAAAACATGATGACAGCTACACTGAGAGAAATAATTAGTAAATATAACGAATTTTTTGGTAAATACTACCAATCTAAGTGGTGCGGACTCAATCCACTTCATTCTCAAGCAAATTCATGCATGTTTTCAAGCGATTTCTTGCAATAAATTCTCAGACCACCAGAGATGCCAGATTTACAAATATGTTTGTAAATTTACAGACATATCTGTAAAACATTCATCACATCAAAAATATTTGACTCACCATATGACATTTTTCCATAGTTTTAATACAGAAAAGTTATTATATTTAGTATATATCAATATTGTCTAACATGACGTTAGACAAGCGATACTCAACCTGCGGCCCGGCAGTCCTTCTTGTTGGCCCATCTGGTGTGTATGATGTTTGGAACTCATACACATAAGTACTTTTGCCTTGACATCATTGCAGACGAAAGAGAGGATACGGTTATTCACAATTAATGAACAATTGCATTCTCTGCAGGTAAGGAAAAATCTTGAACAAAAATTGTCTCTGATAATTATTTTCTGTTCTAGATAAGATTGTTTTGCTGAAATGCAAGGAGATTTATAGAAAAATAGTTAAGTTAGGGTCAGGACTATGTCTTCTAAGTATTTAAACAACATCGAATAAAAATTTTCATTCTATTTTCAACAACTTACATTTGCTTTCGGGTCTGCTTATGACGAAATATGGGTTACTGTTCGATATTGTTACGACAGACATGGTTCATGGCCGTGTGGTGATCTAAAACTTGTATAGCCTTGCATGGCGGATGGAAAATATACACTGTATTTTTTTATAAATTTCATCAACGACAAGACCGCAAGCCTTGGTGGATGTCCAATATATCAACGGAGAAATACTGTTTTTTATAAAAATTAACAACGCGTATGTTTGTGTATGTATGTGTATGTATGTATGTGTAGATCGTTGAAACATTTAAACACACTTACAGCACATATGTTATTAAGTGGTCCGAAAAATCATTTTTTCCCACTTTTTCCCAAAAATGACAAATGAAAATTAATAACTTTTGAATCACTGAATCGATTTAGATGATCGACATATAAAATTGACCTAGCCTTTTATAAAAAAAAATTTAACTTGCGAAAAACATAATTATATTTTAGTAATTATTGATTGTAGTCGTTTTTTATATTTTTTTATATTTTTTCTTGAAAGCTGAGGATTTTTTACACAACATATCTCGATATCAGGGTTGCTATTTTTTCGTTTTTTAGATATGATTTAAAAAAAAAATCATTTTTCCCCATTTGTCCAAAAATAACTTTTTGCAAAAAATCATAACATTTGAACTACTGAACCGATTTAGATGATCGATATATTAAATTGAAGCCAATAAGCAAAATTCACACTTGCGGGAAGATTGGATTCTAGTAGCATAGGTCTAGTTTAGTCACATATGAATATTGATCGAAGACTTAAAACATGTTAAATTTACAAAATTCTAACTTAAAAACGATAATTATAGCATCTCTGATATCGAGATATGTTAGGTAAATAATCCTCAGCTTTTCATAATAAATATAAAAAAATATAGCGCTCCTATCTTTAACCGAGAAAACTATGAAAAACTAACTCAATCCATAATTACAAAAACAAAATTCAATTTTTTCGCAAAAGTAATATTTTTTCAAAGAAAAATAACTCGTAAGCTTCAATTTGATATGTCGATGATATGAATCGGTCCAATAGTTCGAAAGTTATGACTTTTTGTAGTGGGAAAAATGGGGAAAAATTGTTTTTCGAACCATCGATTAGTTTTGCAAAATCATATTCCAAAAACGAAAAAAATAGCATCTCTGATATCGAGATATTTTATGTGAAAAATTCTCAGCCATATTATCAATCCATATTAAAAATAGGATCCATATTATATGCAAGTTAAATATTTCTCAATTAAAGCTCATTGGCTTAAATTTGATATGTCGATCATCTAAATCATCTAATTCATTTAAATCGGTTGAGTGGTTCGAAAGTTATAAATTTTTGAAAAAAGTCATTTTGGGAAAAAGTGGAAAAAAATTATTTTTGGGATCACCCTAAAATGGAAATGGGCACCCTAATGACAAATTAAAAAAATACGAGTTTAATGTTTTGCGATAAAGAACAAAATTACCACTTTTGACGAAGATCTGAGAACCACTATATTAGTTTGGCATGGAATGGCTGTATATATATACAGAATACAATCTTACGTGCATCGTGATGTACAAAGTATTAATTAAAATTTACGTTAAAAGACATTTCTATAGATCTGCACACTTTTACAGACTTTTCCACATTTTTAACAGACATTCACATGTTTTTACAGACTTTTTTTAAAAATCATCTGGCAGCTCTTCCTTCCACTTTTTATCGAATATTTCCAAATCGCAGGAGTAAACATTTACGTGACTCTGACTTTGTTTGTTTTTATTACGTTCGGAAAAACGTTATGACAAAGAGAGGGGACATTTAAAATGCGTTGCTCAGTGAAAGGCTGAGATGCTCTTTTAGAGATGCAATGGTTAATTAAACAATTGACGGAAAAATGTAGTTCGTTCATTTTATAATTTTACTTATTTTTGCCCTTGACAACAATACCTCTTTTATAGTGTTGATTATCATAAGAAAAATAACACTCCTGATCGTTGGATCTCTTTTGACATTTCAATTGGATCTTACTTGACAGCCGTTTTGATTCAGTCCGCACTACCTAGCTACCAATCTATAGTCATTTTCGACCGTACTAATAAACATATATGTCAAGCAGACCATGATTCGGAAGCCCAATATCGGCTACATTTTCTCGCCGAAAATGCACGTATCAGAATTATATCCTTATTATACCTCCGTATTGCCTTATGGGAACAATGAAAATGATTAATACGCGCTTTTCTCACCAATTTTCAGATATGACAACATCCAAGCTTACTAATGTTATCGAGTAAAATATACTAATCTCTGGTAGGGATGCGGGTTTGTTGACAATATGTACAAAAAATTTGTACATTCTACTAATTTTACATTACCAAATGTATTTAGTAGTTTTCGACCGAGGATTTTTCTAAGGGTACCGAGGTGCGAAATATTTCAAAACTCTATACACAGCAGGGATGTCGAAAATAAAGTTAACGTCCAAGTCCAAGTCCTAAAAATCACTTCAATTAGCTAACATGCGGCATTCATAAATTAGTTATTTTACATTCCGAGACGTACAAGCATATGGGAATGAAAATCTCAAAGTATATGCCTAAATTAATCCACCTATGGTGAGGTGTGACCTTTAATATTCCATGTAACTCGAACTTGTTACCGGCAGACTTTTTCTTGCAAACAGAAGCTATTGAAACTATTTCTTTTAGATTACCCTTTTCCGGAAAAAACGAACATTCGCAAATATTAAAATGCGCTACGAAAAAACAATGGGTTGGGAGGTTATTATTCAGTTGAATAAAATCGTCATTTAGGTTTCCTTTCCCAGCAAACATTAAATCGAACAACAAGCGTATATATAACATCATATGCCCTAAAATTTGGTTGGCATATAACGCGCCTAACTGGCATATGCATGCAAAAGTGGAGGCCATATACATACATGGCAAATGCTTACCGAATTTGTTTGGATGAATATGCAACTTTGACCGGCTATAATAGCGATTATGTTGAAATTGAATTGCGATCTAATATGAATATATTCATGAATTGTCAAAGCACCAAATACGACTTTTACCATACTCATATACGATTTATTACAGACATGGAAAAAAAACAAATGGCGCAAAATATTTTCGTGAATGTTTATTATAGCCTCACGAATCGCCATTTTTATATATGAATATTTATGTTTGTAGAAATAATAATTGTTTGATTGACTTGTGTTGGGAGTGGAATATGAATGTTTAAAATGGCACAGATTGATGTTTAGTGAAAACCAAGATGGTAGAGTTAACAGGTGGCTCGTAATTTACACTATTTAGAAAAGACGTATGAGGAAT